>NC_136072.1:1115191897-1115791897 GCF_964261635.1 Lissotriton helveticus
AGAAAACAAACGGCTCTCAATTAGAGGCTTCCAGTGCCAGCCCAGGACAGTGCAAGTACTACTGAGCATCCTACAGAGTCAAGGTCCTCTTCACAGCATGCGAGCAGTGCGTTTGCTTCTCAGCAGTCACCAACACAAACAATAACACCAACCACACCAACAGGATCTGATTCATCAGACACAAGCAAAAAAATAGCTGCTTGGTTTCTACAGAAAGGAATGGGGAAGTCCGTTGCTTCCGCAAAGCAAAAAGAGGACGAGCAAACCAGAGCACCAATGAACATTGAGCGGATGGTCCAGGCCTATCTGGATGACACAACAGAGGTGTTCATGGAGCAAAGCCCATTGGTGTATTGGTATAGGACAAGAAGCCAATGGCCACTGCTTAGCAGGCTGGCGATAAAGTATCTAGCTTGCACTGTTGCAAGTGTCTCTTCTGAGCGTGTGTTCAGTGCTGCTGGTGCCATTGTGACTGTGAGAAGGACCAGTCTCTCGCCCAAAAGCGTGGAGCGGTTAACCATGATAAAAATGAACCAGCACTTGATACCACCAGACTACAAAGTCCGTGAATCAGAGCTGGAAGAGGAGAGCGAGTCGGAAGAAATAAGTATTGGGTTACAGGACCTACTTCTGTCAGAAGAACCACCAGGGTTTGAGGACGAGCTCCTCTTTCCTGACAACTAGCCCTTGCGGTGCCAAACGTCATCAACATCAACCACAGGTAAGAAGAGAAGTTTGCTGGGAGGTATACTGGAGGAGAGGCTGGTAGTACTAATAGGACAAATATAGCTTTCAGTGAGGGGCACAGCATCTATCTGTTTGCATGTTACACATGTGGTCAGTTAATAAAGTATTTAAATCAAACACTGGCCGCTGCCCTGCATCTAGAGTAAACCTTGTGTCGTACAACAGTAACCCCACCACAAAACAACATCATATCATATCTGTATAAGTTGAAAATAAATAACATTTATTCATGTATAAAAATAATATCCTCCTATCCCCACCCTAACCCCAACCAATGTCCAAGTCCAAAGAATGTCCCACAAAAATAACCCCAACACCCAATTCCCACCCACCCACAAAAGTATTAAAGAAGGGGCAAATCAACAGGGTCCGGGTCCATTACAGTTGGCGGGCTTTAAGGTGTTTGTCCACAATGATTTTTACGCGCTCCTCTAATTGGTCCTCCAGCTGGGCCATCCGGAGGAGAAGTTTTTGCCGAAAAGCACGGCACCTGCATTTGCATCCATTGTGTGTTGGGGTGGCAGATGTTACAAACCGGCGGTGAGCGGCTGCCTGGCCACGGCGCCGTACTCCTGCAGGTGGAGCCTTGCTGGGGCCAGACGCATTGGAAGAGGCAGCAGCTGCTGCCGCCGCCTCCTCCTCCTCCTCAGCCTCAGCCACCAGCTTGCGGTACTCCTCCACAATGGCCTGCAGTTTCCTTTGCCGGGCCCTGGCTGCCAACTCCTTCCGCGATGGTTTTGAGGAAGGAGTATGAGTATCTATAAAAAAAGAAACAGAATTGTAACTGAAACTCTTCATAATTAATTCAACAGTACATTGTGGCATAGTAGCACTACCAAGTGCAGTACATACAATTGGTGTCTACTTTTAGTATCTATCTAATCTGTCCTCCTGCTTCCCCTGCCTGTAGCATTTTTTGAAGTTTTTTCCGGCATTATACTTGCCCTAGTACTGGGTGGCCTTGAGTACACATAAGAAGAACAAAAGTCTTTTTTGTATCCTTTTAGTTTTTCAAAGTAAGACTCTGGTTCCAGTGACAGTCTTCACCTATGATGAATGTACAAATACATTTAGGTGGCATCCCCCCATTAAAAGTCAATGTCTATCATTCTTTATTATCGGCTTACCTGGTTTCATTTTCACCAGCAACCACCCATGCGTCCACTCCTTCCTTGCCTTGGGTTTCATTGACAAAAACTCCGCTCATGATTGTTGCTATCCACTGTATCCATGCACCCATATTCTTTTGCCCAACCAGGCCTGCATTTTCTTTGACCTTGCAGTTCTACCAATCCTTTAACAACCCATGTATCCGATTTATATCAGCCATGTGAATGAACCTTACAAAGTATCCTTCTATGATAGTTTGTCTTATTATTACATCTCTTTAGTCCTTCCTCCTTCCACCCTAGTTCACTTCTTTCCCTTTTTGTTCAACACATCCCTCAGGTCATCTGATCTGACTTTTAGTCTTCTCCAAAAGTTTCACAGCTGAGTTGGAGTCTGATGGAAGAGGCCTTGTTTACTCAACTCAAACTGGAAATGCTACAAAGGGTGTCTTCTTCAACCATTGTATTTTGTCCAGTACAACTTCAAATTCATAGTTTCCTAATAAGTCTCATAGCACAGTGAGGAAAAAAATGTCCCCCATCCACCTAGTAATGCAAATAAGTTATGAATATAACTTACCCCCGCCCACCGCTGAACTTTCCTCCCCCACTGATGCTCCTGCAGGTGCCGCGTCCTCTGTCCCCTCCTGAATGGCAATCTCTTCGCTGCTGGCCCCGTCAGCACTGGTGGTTAGTATTGATTGTGCACCTGTAAAAACAAGTACACCTTTTTAGATGCCTGCACACCTCCCCCTATTTTACTAGTTGTACTTTTTTCACCAGGAAGGAAGATTGAAAAAACAGTTACGTACAACAACAATCGTTGTGACAGTGTAACTTGTCCAAATTGCGTCCAATGTACAGCAGTCACATTAGACAGAGTTTTGTTTTAATTTATTAGATGGTCCCTAGGGTCATCTAATCTACTCCTACTATAGTCTTTGGAAAGTTAGCCTGAGCCATATAACCATTTTTTGATCCGCGTCTACTGCTTTGCCCATGTTACCTTGCAGCTTGTTGCACAGTAAGAAAGACACCATTGAGGCCACATGAGTCTGGCATACAATTGACAAACCAGTATTGTTAGTCCATAATGTTACACTTGTTGCCATGTGATGACTGCTAAAAACTGGCATAGTTGTATTCACTGTCTAACGTGCAACATTTTTCTCATAGGCAGATGAGAAGAGAAGATTGCCTTCTACGAAACAAGGGATTTGCAGAGCTTTCGAAAGATGTCTTCCACAATTCACACATTTCTCTATCGTGCACTAGATGTACAAAATTTACAGCATTTAATCTTCTTCATTTTGCATGGTAGAGCAGGATGTTTCTCATTGAAATACTTCCAAGTTACAACAATACAAAGCTTGTTAATTATTACAAAAAATAAAGTTTTTGAACTTGCACGTAGACTCTGTGGTATATTTTCAGTGTCTGGGGTGCTGGGGACTGAAACGAGTGAGTGAGCGAAAGGGTCTTCTACTCTTTTTCTTCTGTTCTGGCGTGGGTTGTGTATTAAAATCATTGGGTATATCTAACTATCTTCGTGTGGGGGTCGGGAGTGGGACAATTGGCTATGACCGAGACACTTAGGTAGGTAGACTAGACGGTCATTGGATTATGGGTTCTTCTGACTGAGTTCTGTGACCAGGGTGTAAGGTCCAACCTCCCTATCACCAACATCAACAACATCCTATTTTCTTCTTGTACATAGTTGTGTATGTGCAGAGAGAGAATAATAATAACCACAACAGTAGTAAAAGTATACTAACTGAACAAAAATTAGTAGGCAAACATCTGGTTGTGCATTTTTGTTGGTGGGAATTGAGAGACTGGAGATTACAGAGGACAACGCAAAAGACAGGAGTGGACCCAATGGCTACAGCTATTCTATCACAGCTTTATTCAAAAGAATACCTTAACTAAAGAGTGGCCAACAGGGCAAGCTTATCTACACACAGTCTAATAGTAGTAGCACAGAGACTCTAGGGGCAGAGGCAGTTTGAAGGAACTGAAAGTCAGGGATGGCATTGGATAGTTACGCAAAATTTGGAAAACAAATGTAAGACCAAAGAAGGTTTTGCTAACATTGAATTATGAAGGAGGATTAATAGGTTGAAATAAATAAGGTGCGTTAAAAAGTTAGGGAAATATAATTGTTAATAATATAAGCACTGTAGGACTTACTGGGGCCTGCAGCAGGATCCGCGGTAGAGGAGCGCTCCTCCTGTGGTTGTCCCGCCAACTCGGACCCCGTCTTCTTGCCCTTGGGTGGTGCTGATCATCATGTAAGAAATAATAAAGAAAGAGAAGCATTAAGTGCTGTGAAACAAAGACCTCATTCAAAAATCCTCTCAAACATTTTAGGGAACAGCAATTCCAATAAAATTGACTTCGAAGTATAAATGACTACTGGCTTGCAAGATCCACAGACCGTCTACTTATAGAACACTAATCAAATGTGCCATAAACATTCTGATTGCAGAATACTAACGAAGCCAGTACCACCTGACCTACACCACCTATTCAAGAATCCAGATGGGCCAATTGGTCAGTAAGTCGGCATTTCAATTTTATTTTTACCCGCAAACATGCATAGATGATGAGATGGAGGACACATGCATAAATTTGTACATACACATAATTTTTGGTTGCTTGCGTCAGAACTGCTACTGACTCACCTGACCATGCTATTGCTGTGCTAAGCCTACCACTCAGTAAACAAACTCAAACCGGTTCTATGGAGGGGTGGGGTAAATAAGAACCAACTAAGCATTCAGTGACAGAGGAGGCATCATGCAGACCGTTAAAAAATATGAAGCAAGTAATACTATCCATCCACCACTATTTCACTAAAGGACAATGGGACTAGACTCTAGCAATAGCATCAACTAACTTCAGTTCTCTAAAAACTCTAACATCAATAATCAGCAGCCCAAGCTAGCGCTAAGTTACAAACCAGTAAGAGAAGTGGCGAGCAGCACCTGTGTCATACAATAACAGAAGAATTTGAGACTGAATTCATCGGCAATGTAACAAAGCGCACCAGTAACCGTGTTACTTATTCATCCAAGAATTATACACAATACTTGTACTACTATAATATATATTACATTATTAATATTACTAGCTACTCACCAATCCCCACGACTTCAACACCTATCAGGTCCAACAGGTCCTGCTCCCTGTCTAGAATGTCTGCCCACCGGTGGGCCAGCTGCTGGTGGGTGCGCCGGATTTCTGAGCGGCGGTAGACTGCCCGGCGCACCTTCGCCCACCGGCGGTGACGCTCCTCTGGCAGGTAACCAGACCCTGGCCTGCCGCCTGCTGCCAAGGTCAAGGGGAGGTGGCGCTGGATGAAAAAAACCAGGGCGGCCACCTCCGCCTCCCGGAAAAGATTCCGGGCCTTCACCCCTGATGGGCGCATTCTGCCGCAAGGCAGCCGGCTCTTGGGCACAGGCGCCTTGCCCTTCGAGCCGGTTCTGCTGCTCCCCTTTGCCATGGTTCTGGTGTGGAGGTGGAGGTGGAAAAGAAAGTTAGGGGGAAGAAGTAGGAGCTTAAATAAAGAAATAAAATAAAACAGTAAAAAAGCTAAAAAAAAAGTGGAAAAGTAGAAATAAAATGCAAAATATAAACTTAGGGACAGAGAGAGATAGATGATAAATAAAAAAAGTAAGAAAAACTGTGAAAAGAGGTAAGGATTGAAGAGATATAAAGTGGATAGAAAATTAGGCCCAGAACCATAGCATAGAGTGTGAAAAACAAGATGGCCGCGCCCATCACGACCACGTGGGTAAGTTCGCGCGAGATTTCACGCGAACACGCACTTTGTCAGTGTAAACAAGTAGTTGTGTTCCCGAACAAGACGTGCACCGTGCGAACGCGTTATTCCTAACCCGGAAGAGGAATTAGGGGGAGCGGGCGGGCGGGACAATTGAAAAAACAAGATGGCCGCGCCCATAGCCCAACCACATGGGTAAGGTCGCACGCTACAATCCCCCGAACACGCAGACAGCGCCCCGACCACGCACTACGCGCTCCCGAGCAAGAAACACGGCTCGCGAACGGGACCAGCAAGCTACTACGCATGCTCGCGAAGCTACGCGAAGCTACGCGAAGCTCGCGTAGTGCGAGAACGTCTTCGCGTAGCGCGACTACGCCTACTACGCCCACCCCTACCCAAAATGCAGACTTTGCGGATATCAAAATGAATCCCTAATTCATTTGTTCTGTGTATGCCCAGCCCTTATGGTATCTAGAAGACGGTTCATACGGGACATACTGAACAAATTGAATATAAGAACATGTTGGCAGGCCGTTATTTTCTGGCTGGGAGGTTCATCCCCAATCCTGACTTGTCGGGGGAGTCAAATTCATGACTGAAATTAGAAAGCAGTTACAAGTCAGTCAATGATTATCTAATACTCTGCCCAGGGCCTTCCTTTTTATGCTTGTGATCCAAAGTTCATTTTATAAATGCCTATGTTGCAAGAGGGGGGGGGTTCCGAGTAGAGTTCCAGCATTAATACTTTTATTTTGATATTCTCTTGTTTTTTTTTTCTTTTTAATGTAATTTGTGATGCAAACATTGGCGAATTTTACTTTTCTTATTGTAAGGATTTTTACTAATTCAACAATAAAAACATATTGTATTGTATTTACGAAAAAAAAAAAAATAATCTTATTTTGATGTTAGAAAAAGATCTGTTCCACCTACATTTGTTGGAGACACTGTGCGTATGAAGATTCCTGTTCACAGGAAAAAGGAGACGCAAAGTTCGCTGATCCCATGGTTGTGTACAGGATTTGTCGAAATGCTATAAGGGTAACAACAAACATTGGTGGAACATGTCCAGAGTGGTTAAGTTGTCGGGACTTGTTTCCAACAGTAGCTCATTTTCCAGTCCTCCTGATGAGTCCAATGGAAATCACTTGAATGCTCCCTCACCATTGGGTTTGCGTAGGAGCGAAAGACAAAGTTCCAATTAGATTTCGATATTTTGTTTTCCTCTTCTTTTCTTGTTCTCGCTCTGTTCATCATGCTTTCCTTTTACTTTCCTTCTTCTCTTTCTATCTGTTCTCCTCTTCGTGCTGTCCTGGTTTTCACTTGTTTTTTTTAAATGCATTTAGAGGAGGGGGATAATGTCGTGGCCTCTCCTTGTGTTTCCCTCTGTTGTGGAATGCTCACCCTTTGTGGGTTCTTGCATGTGGGCATTCAACAACAGAACTAAAAACTCTAACATCAATAATCAGCAGCCCAAGCTAGCGCTAAGTTACAAACCAGTAAGGGAAGTGGCGAGCAGCACCTGTGTCATACAATAACAGAAGAATTTGAGACTGAATTCATCGGCAATGTAACAAAGCGCACCAGTAACCGTGTTACTTATTCATCCAAGAATTATACACAATACTTGTACTACTATAATATATTACATTATTAATATTACTAGCTACTCACCAATCCCCACGACTTCAACACCTATCAGGTCCAACAGGTCCTGCTCCCTGTCTAGAATGTCTGCCCACCGGTGGGCCAGCTGCTGGTGGGTGCGCCGGATTTCTGAGCGGCGGTAGACTGCCCGGCGCACCTTCGCCCACCGGCGGTGACGCTCCTCTGGCAGGTAACCAGACCCTGGCCTGCCGCCTGCTGCCAAGGTCAAGGGGAGGTGGCGCTGGATGAAAAAAACCAGGGCGGCCACCTCCGCCTCCCCGAAAAGATTCCGGGCCTTCACCCCTGATGGGCGCATTCTGCCGCAAGGCAGCCGGCTCTTGGGCACAGGCGCCTTGCCCTTCGAGCCGGTTCTGCTGCTCCCCTTTGCCATGGTTCTGGTGTGGAGGTGGAGGTGGAAAAGAAAGTTAGGGGGAAGAAGTAGGAGCTTAAATAAAGAAATAAAATAAAACAGTAAAAAAGCTAAAAAAAAAGTGGAAAAGTAGAAATAAAATGCAAAATATAAACTTAGGGACAGAGAGAGATAGATGATAAATAAAAAAAGTAAGAAAAACTGTGAAAAGAGGTAAGGATTCAAGAGATATAAAGTGGATAGAAAACTAGGCCCAGAACCATAGCATAGAGTGTGAAAAACAAGATGGCCGCGCCCATCGCGACCACGTGGGTAAGTTCGCGCGAGATTTCACGCGAACACGCACTTTGTCAGTGTAAACAAGTAGTTGTGTTCCCGAACAAGACGTGCACCGTGCGAACGCGTTATTCCTAACCCGGAAGAGGAATTAGGGGGAGCGGGCGGGCGGGACAATTGAAAAAACAAGATGGCCGCGCCCATAGCCCAACCACATGGGTAAGGTCGCACGCTACAATCCCCCGAACACGCAGACAGCGCCCCGACCACGCACTACGCGCTCCCGAGCAAGAAACACGGCTCGCGAACGGGACCAGCAAGCTACTACGCATGCTCGCGAAGCTAC
Organism: Lissotriton helveticus; assembly: GCF_964261635.1. NCBI lineage: Eukaryota > Metazoa > Chordata > Amphibia > Caudata > Salamandridae > Lissotriton > Lissotriton helveticus. The sequence continues at coordinate 1,115,200,180 of NC_136072.1, forward strand.
GCGAAGCTCGCGTAGTGCGAGAACGTCTTCGCGTAGCTTCGCGTAGCTTCGCGTAGCGCGACTACGCCTACTACGCCCACCCCTACCCAAAATGCAGACTTTGCGGATATCAAAATGAATCCCTAATTCATTTGTTCTGTGTATGCCCAGCCCTTATGGTATCTAGAAGACGGTTCATACGGGACATACTGAACAAATTGAATATAAGAACATGTTGGCAGGCCGTTATTTTCTGGCTGGGAGGTTCATCCCCAATCCTGACTTGTCGGGGGAGTCAAATTCATGACTGAAATTAGAAAGCAGTTACAAGTCAGTCAATGATTATCTAATACTCTGCCCAGGGCCTTCCTTTTTATGCTTGTGATCCAAAGTTCATTTTATAAATGCCTATGTTGCAAGAGGGGGGGGGGTTCCGAGTAGAGTTCCAGCATTAATACTTTTATTTTGATATTCTCTTGTTTTTTTTTCTTTTTAATGTAATTTGTGATGCAAACATTGGCGAATTTTACTTTTCTTATTGTAAGGATTTTTACTAATTCAACAATAAAAACATATTGTATTGTATTTACGAAAAAAAATAATAATCTTATTTTGATGTTAGAAAAAGATCTGTTCCACCTACATTTGTTGGAGACACTGTGCGTATGAAGATTCCTGTTCACAGGAAAAAGGAGACGCAAAGTTCGCTGATCCCATGGTTGTGTACAGGATTTGTCGAAATGCTATAAGGGTAACAACAAACATTGGTGGAACATGTCCAGAGTGGTTAAGTTGTCGGGACTTGTTTCCAACAGTAGCTCATTTTCCAGTCCTCCTGATGAGTCCAATGGAAATCACTTGAATGCTCCCTCACCATTGGGTTTGCGTAGGAGCGAAAGACAAAGTTCCAATTAGATTTCGATATTTTGTTTTCCTCTTCTTTTCTTGTTCTCGCTCTGTTCATCATGCTTTCCTTTTACTTTCCTTCTTCTCTTTCTATCTGTTCTCCTCTTCGTGCTGTCCTGGTTTTCACTTGTTATTTTTAAATGCATTTAGAGGAGGGGGATAATGTCGTGGCCTCTCCTTGTGTTTCCCTCTGTTGTGGAATGCTCACCCTTTGTGGGTTCTTGCATGTGGGCATTCAACAACAGAACTAAAAACTCTAACATCAATAATCAGCAGCCCAAGCTAGCGCTAAGTTACAAACCAGTAAGGGAAGTGGCGAGCAGCACCTGTGTCATACAATAACAGAAGAATTTGAGACTGAATTCATCGGCAATGTAACAAAGCGCACCAGTAACCGTGTTACTTATTCATCCAAGAATTATACACAATACTTGTACTACTATAATATATTACATTATTAATATTACTAGCTACTCACCAATCCCCACGACTTCAACACCTATCAGGTCCAACAGGTCCTGCTCCCTGTCTAGAATGTCTGCCCACCGGTGGGCCAGCTGCTGGTGGGTGCGCCGGATTTCTGAGCGGCGGTAGACTGCCCGGCGCACCTTCGCCCACCGGCGGTGACGCTCCTCTGGCAGGTAACCAGACCCTGGCCTGCCGCCTGCTGCCAAGGTCAAGGGGAGGTGGCGCTGGATGAAAAAAACCAGGGCGGCCACCTCCGCCTCCCCGAAAAGATTCCGGGCCTTCACCCCTGATGGGCGCATTCTGCCGCAAGGCAGCCGGCTCTTGGGCACAGGCGCCTTGCCCTTCGAGCCGGTTCTGCTGCTCCCCTTTGCCATGGTTCTGGTGTGGAGGTGGAGGTGGAAAAGAAAGTTAGGGGGAAGAAGTAGGAGCTTAAATAAAGAAATAAAATAAAACAGTAAAAAAGCTAAAAAAAAAGTGGAAAAGTAGAAATAAAATGCAAAATATAAACTTAGGGACAGAGAGAGATAGATGATAAATAAAAAAAGTAAGAAAAACTGTGAAAAGAGGTAAGGATTGAAGAGATATAAAGTGGATAGAAAACTAGGCCCAGAACCATAGCATAGAGTGTGAAAAACAAGATGGCCGCGCCCATCGCGACCACGTGGGTAAGTTCGCGCGAGATTTCACGCGAACACGCACTTTGTCAGTGTAAACAAGTAGTTGTGTTCCCGAACAAGACGTGCACCGTGCGAACGCGTTATTCCTAACCCGGAAGAGGAATTAGGGGGAGCGGGCGGGCGGGACAATTGAAAAAACAAGATGGCCGCGCCCATAGCCCAACCACATGGGTAAGGTCGCACGCTACAATCCCCCGAACACGCAGACAGCGCCCCGACCACGCACTACGCGCTCCCGAGCAAGAAACACGGCTCGCGAACGGGACCAGCAAGCTACTACGCATGCTCGCGAAGCTACGCGAAGCTCGCGTAGTGCGAGAACGTCTTCGCGTAGCTTCGCGTAGCTTCGCGTAGCGCGACTACGCCTACTACGCCCACCCATACCCAAAATGCAGACTTTGCGGATATCAAAATGAATCCCTAATTCATTTGTTCTGTGTATGCCCAGCCCTTATGGTATCTAGAAGACGGTTCATACGGGACATACTGAACAAATTGAATATAAGAACATGTTGGCAGGCCGTTATTTTCTGGCTGGGAGGTTCATCCCCAATCCTGACTTGTCGGGGGAGTCAAATTCATGACTGAAATTAGAAAGCAGTTACAAGTCAGTCAATGATTATCTAATACTCTGCCCAGGGCCTTCCTTTTTATGCTTGTGATCCAAAGTTCATTTTATAAATGCCTATGTTGCAAGAGGGGGGGGGGTTCCGAGTAGAGTTCCAGCATTAATACTTTTATTTTGATATTCTCTTGTTTTTTTTTCTTTTTAATGTAATTTGTGATGCAAACATTGGCGAATTTTACTTTTCTTATTGTAAGGATTTTTACTAATTCAACAATAAAAACATATTGTATTGTATTTACGAAAAAAAATAATAATCTTATTTTGATGTTAGAAAAAGATCTGTTCCACCTACATTTGTTGGAGACACTGTGCGTATGAAGATTCCTGTTCACAGGAAAAAGGAGACGCAAAGTTCGCTGATCCCATGGTTGTGTACAGGATTTGTCGAAATGCTATAAGGGTAACAACAAACATTGGTGGAACATGTCCAGAGTGGTTAAGTTGTCGGGACTTGTTTCCAACAGTAGCTCATTTTCCAGTCCTCCTGATGAGTCCAATGGAAATCACTTGAATGCTCCCTCACCATTGGGTTTGCGTAGGAGCGAAAGACAAAGTTCCAATTAGATTTCGATATTTTGTTTTCCTCTTCTTTTTTTGTTCTCGCTCTGTTCATCATGCTTTCCTTTTACTTTCCTTCTTCTCTTTCTATCTGTTCTCCTCTTCGTGCTGTCCTGGTTTTCACTTGTTTTTTTTAAATGCATTTAGAGGAGGGGGATAATGTCGTGGCCTCTCCTTGTGTTTCCCTCTGTTGTGGAATGCTCACCCTTTGTGGGTTCTTGCATGTGGGCATTCAACAACAGAACCAAGAACTTTTGTGTTTGAATAGAGTTCAGTCGTTTCTTGTGCCTCTCCTGTACTGGCTGCTGTGCAGTCCCTGTCTAGAATAAAGCTTACCTGTTGGCACACTCCTTCGTTTGCTGCAAGTTTTTCACTACACTACCCTTGTGACCAGCACCTCTGCGCCCAGACACACCAGGACAGGTAAACCAAAACTGCTGGTAGTGTGATGTATTCCTATAGGTTCTGTATCGATCCCCCTATTCCTGACCCTGTTCTGGTTAACAAGTTAACTAGCAGCCATCCCATGATGCAGAAACCGTTATCTGATGAAGCCACACCACGGCACAGGAACGTGTTATCTGATTAGGTCATAACGCTTGCCATCTAATTAGACAATCGATATTCCTCCAGCCCCTGATAAGGCATACGGAGTTCTCAAAACAAATCAAACCTATGACAACCTGGGAAAAACCCTGCGGCCATTGTTTTGATTTCATCGAGAACTTCAGCAAAAGAATGTGCTAACGACCAAGTCGTATGACATCCTTATTGACGTATCTATGTCCATCCTTACGTCAATCTCGGCACCTTACAGGTATAAATATTACCGGTATTGCCTTAAGCAAACACACGCGGTGGTGACGAGATCGGAGCAGCCAGACTTGCCGAAGCCCAGAGCAGAGCAGACCCCGCTGGCGCAGCCCCGCCTTCCTGACGCGCTGAGAACGAGACGCTGCTTTCTCCTGCCGAGAAATCCAGCTCCGGCGCTTCCGGGTAGCCCTCGCAGGCAGCCTGGAATATCGAGACCAGAGACGAGAGATACCATCCCTCATTCATCCTAGATTCCAGGTACAGAACTGAATAACCCCTTGCAGAGAATTCTTGAGTCAGTCACTTGGCAAAACAAACTTAACTTAAACTGCTACTTTCTATTCCCGCCCACGTATTAGGCTTAGGTCAGGTACACTGGGGTAGGCGTAGTTAGAAACACCAGTTGAGTACGATTAGTCAAATGTATATGTGTATGTATCTATTTTATTCATTTTAAACCACCTTATGGCTTAGAATCCATATAAATGTTTTTACAGTATTATTTTATACTTCTGCTTTTATTGTATGCACTTTACTTAACCATAAGTATTGCAATAATATCGATCCATTTCTCTTGTATGAGAAAAGAGACTGATCAATAAATAACATCTTTTATTGAACACGCCCGTCTCTTCCTTTTCTCTACAATCTGGTGAGACTAAGAATGCACGTACTGACTGAGTAAAATAAGTTGTCTTTTGTTTTCACACGACTCTAGAGATACACTCTTGATTAGGGGAGAGCAAAGTTGTCATGTTCTATGGTTGTCAGAAACTAAATCCCTTCTTGTCTATCCAGGGAGGTTCAACTCCTCCTTGCCTATTCGAGAAAGTTTCTAGTGAACTCTGAGCTAGCTGGCAAACCCAAAACTTTAAGTCTAATATCGACAGTAGAAGACCTAGTTAACGTCTGGTCTAGGCCTATACTATTGAAGGTATTATTCCAATGCGCAGAGCCTATTGGGATAATAGGAACTACACTACATGGCGCCCAAACGTTTGGAAAGGCGATAAAACTAACGCAAGACATTAGAGTAACTCAGTCGTGCTTTTTCACTCAGACCCCTTTTTTCCCATAATACTCCAAAGACGTCTGGAGTGGGTGAAAGGTAATATCCGCCAAACCTCGCAGGAGGAAACTCCTATGTATGGTTCTTGGTTTAGTCAACGTTGAAGGATACACTGTTCCAAAATATTGTGCATCTAATCTTTGTTTCCATAAGAAACCTGATCTGCAAACAAACGGTAAAACCTTCCTGTCGGTAAAATGGTAGACAGTGATGATGAAAGAGAAGCAGTTAGAATAGCAGCTGAACTCGTAGCAGCTGAAACTACTATGCAAGAAACAGACCCGAATATAATACTCATCGCGGTCAACGTAAGAAAATCTATAACTTTAAAACTTATAGAAAATGGACTGACACCTAGAGGTGGCACAGTCATATTCGTAATTGAGGCACACGAATATCGGCAGACAGAGGTATTCTATTCATGGATACACTTTCCAGCAGCAAACGCTGTAACAAAGCACTTCCACTATTACAAAACAGAGGAACCTCCTAATGAATACACTCCTTTCGAGGAGGTGGAAGTACCACTCAAATTTCAAGAGCACCTGCTCTTGTTTAATGGCGCCCTAAAACATAATAATCACATAACCAGGCTCGGTCCACTAGGTAGACCAGGAGCAACGTGGCCGGTCCTAGCCGGATACACACCACATCCAGACATCGAAAGAATGTCTGCAGCAGATCTTTTAATACAACTAAAACAATTAATAAAAGTACATAGACAATTAGTCCAATATGTAATGCGGACTTCAACAATCCAACCAGCAATTAAAATTCCACAACTGACCCCTCATCAGGGGAACACAAATAAAATTACACCACAGAACATACAGTCCTGCCTAGGTAAAGTACCAGCTAAAAGGGAACAAATACCATTCTGGTTAGCACAAAACATCACCCAAATAGAGGCGGTGTTTCCAGACAACACCCCGTTGGAAAAACACAGGATTCTGACTATCTGTCTTCCAATGGGAATCGCACCACACGTGGAGGACTGTGACACTTGGGGTACAGTCTTTGCTTCCATTTACACAAAAACGCATGGTGTTCCATCCATCTCGGTAATACCAGATGTGCTAAAACAAATTCAAGATGAATACGGTCCAGAACCCGCTTTAACTCTTGGTATGAAATTACTAAAAGACTTCAAGCAGGTCTCGGCTATATTACTAGCCAATATAAAGGGAGAAGCAGCAAACGTGGCGATCCGCCAAAGGTTAAAAGAAACAGATATAGCAGACCAACCAGCTGAAATTGCCAGAAATATAGAAAAATCCTATGAGGAACTAGGTAGAGATAGTTTAGGTGGAATACCAGTAAAACCTCGACTGATTGAAAGTCCTGAAAAAGTATTTTTTAATAATAATTTAACATCACAAAAAAAGAGCTGGGATGGAAACAAACAATCCAATCCTAAAGAAAAGAAATTCCAGTCCAGAGGAAGGTCTCCTCGGCGGAGAGAAAGGTCTCCAAACCAAGGACACAGGTCTCCCCAAAGTGAGCCCTCTGGGAAAAAATACAACCTTAGAAATAGGGATAATATAAAGAAACCTGATAGATATCAAGATTTTGATACACGTCCCTCTCAATCTTTTCAGACTTCCTCGCAGAAATCGGAAAGAAGAGGACGATCAGAACAAAGAGAAGAGCACGCCAAGTCCAAAGACAAGGAACCTGCTCATCTAAAAAAGAAATTACAATTTCCAAAAAAGAAGGTAGCCAGTATTAAAGTAGTTAACAATGCCGAGAATACTGAGGACACAACTGAAAAACGGAGAATGGGCTCAGACAATGCTAGACAGCGCAGCAGAAGTGAGCATAGCTCGCAAAGTCCTTATGAATCATCTGGAGACAGTGGACACGAATGAATACCTTCAAGTGGAAACTGCAGACACCAGAGTTAGCAAACCTCACAAAATATATGAAATAACTTTACGTATAGAAGGGGATAAGACTAGAAAAATAAGGGGACTATTTTGGGATAATCTCTCCAAGGGCTATGACATCCTTCTAGCTGAAAAAAACTGGCCACCAGAGTTTGTCAGGGACTGCCCTCATGGCGAAGAAATAATTATGCCTGCCTTCTCAAATCATATCCCAATTCATAAAAAATACACACTTGCTAGAAAGTGGGCAGTAGCTCAAGCTCCTGCTTTATATAAAAATCACGTAGGATGGGATGAGGACTCTCCTCCTCACAAAATCCAGTTAAAATCACAACCTACTGCACAAAGACAGTACCCAATTAAGCAAGAAGCTAAAAAACAGGTAAAAGAAATCCTAGATCAATTAGAATGCCAGGGGGTGATTGAAACTTGCACCTCACAAATGAACAACCCTTTGTTTCCGGTTTCCAAACCAGACAATACATATCGTCTAGTTTTGGATTACAGACACCTTAACTCATGTTGCAAAACTTTTGCAGTGCAAAACTCGCATAGTGCAGCACTAATGAATAACATAGTGCGCAAAAAATACAAAACAACATTAGACATCTCTAATGGATTCTTTTGTCAAAACATAGCACCAGAGAGCAGAAATTTGTCCGCGTTCTCAATAAATGGCGCTCAAAAACAATTCTGTCGGTTACCCCAGGGGTTCAAGAACAGCCCAGGATTATTCTCAGCGAGAGTAACAGAGTTACTACAAACCTATGATGACGAAGCATTATCTTATGTCGACGACATATACCTAACAGATGATGACTTGGATACTCACTTGAAGAGAGTGAACACCATAATACTTGGGTTCGCAGCAGAGGGTTACAAATTCAACTTTAAAAAATCCAGAATTGCCCATCTAACAGTCCTGTTCTTAGGATATGAATTATCAAGTGAAGGCAAAAGCCTGGCTGACAATTTCCTAGAGAAATGTGCCGTACTCCAAGCACCTAAAACACTAAAAAACCTACAGTCAATTCTAGGCTTCCTAAATTTGGGAAGAACATACATTGCAAATTACGCAGAAAGGGTCAAGCCCCTTTATGATCTAATAAAACCAGATTTTAAAAGAACCAATTGGACTCAAATACACACAGAAATTCTGAGATCCTTACAAACTGACATGTTAATAAAAACAAAATTAGAAACACGTGATAACACACGCAATCTTGTGATTCGAGTCATCCCAGGAAGATGCGGATTCACATACCTGACCTCTAATGAGGGAGAAAAGGTACCAATTGCATTCAAATCACACTTGTACACTAAAGCTGAAATGAAATTTAGCCCAACGGAAAAAATTCTAACTGCAACACAGACAGCTATAGCAAAAGAACGAGCCCTGGCACAAGGTAAACGAATAATAATCGTAACACCGATACCAGCCCTAGAGGCTGTAACAAAAGCAAGCATTCCAAATGCTAAAGCGCTCCATCCGAGATGGATACAATGGGCTAATTCTCTTGCGGCAACAGACGTGGTATACGAATTTGATCCCAACTTAAAAACACAAGAATTTCTCCAATACGAATTCGAATGTCCTCCGCCGACCGAAATTCTGCCTCTAGAACATTATGGCTGTATAATATATACAGACGGATCAGCACAACCCGCAGTGGGGGGTAAGCAAGCTTACAGTGCTGCGTGCGCGATTGTTAAAGGTCGCTGGCACGAAGGGAAGTTTAAACCAGCTATCACTAAAACACAATCTCTAGGAGATTGTACAGCTCAGCGAGCTGAACTACTAGCATTCAAGATGGCGCTTGAAAATACCGATCGAGAATTCCCCACACTCATAGTGTGCGATTCCTATTATTGCGTTCAGTCTTACAATGAATACTTGCAGATCTGGCTTCAGAATGGTTTTAAGGATGCAAAAGGAGGCACAATCAAGCATAAAATGCTCTGGGAACAAGTAGTTCTTTTACAAAAAGAAATACCAAAGACTCACGTGATACATACACTGAGTCATCAACGTGATGGCGTTCACGTTGCAGGGAATTCATTGGCTGATGAGGCCGCGAAGGCAGCTGTGCAAACGGCTTCCGTAGCTGCCATCACACGGTCAAAAACAAAAATAGACAGCGAGATATTACAGGCTGTCAGCGCTACAGAAAAGGATTCGATAGAAACACTCCCGAAAGGCTTTCCGGTAAAATACTCATACATAACTGATGCAAACAATGTTCCTTTTGCTCGAATCCCTGGAGTGGGGGATAGGGCGATTCCAAACATGGAACATAGGTTAGGACTAATAATAGCGGCACACGAAGGGCTCGCTTCTGTACATGCTGGCGTCTCAGCCACAGTATCATTGTTAAAACAGAGATACTGGTGGCCACAAATGAGAAGACAAACAAGGAACTATGTTTTAGAATGTGAAATATGTCAAAGAATGAAAGTATCAACGGTGAGACGACCAGCGCAGACGCCCCTTCTAATCTCAGATAAACCATTAGCCTGTGTTTATCTGGACCACTGTGGACCATTACAAAGGGATGGTAACTATAAATATATCCTGGTCGCAGTGGATTCATGCACGAGATTCATATGGATGTGGCCCCAGCGCTCGGCTGACGCCAGAACTGTTATAAAAGATTTGCGAGTCTTTATCGGCACATACGCAATTGGCATGCTGCATTCTGACCAGTGTCCTGCTTTTAGCTCTCGAGCTTATAAGGAGGCCATGACCAGCATGGGCATTGCATTGCGGTACTCTTGTCAATTTCACCCTGAGGGGAACGGAATTGTAGAAAGAAAAAACCGTGACATAAAGCAATCTATAACAGCAAAGGTATTAGGTTCGGGAGCTGGGTGGGTCAAACATCTAATAAGTGTCCAACGTAGTCTAAATAACCTGCCAAGAAATTCTCTGAAGGGATTCAGTCCGTACGAATTATTGTTTGCAACTAGGATGTTAGTCTTAGATCTTGACAGTCAGACTTCAGTGGTAAAGGAAAAAAGCTTTGATATCAAAGATCGTTTGGCTATTTTGCAGGACTTAAACAAAACAAGAAAAGACCTGAGCAACATAAAGTTGAAACAGCAGCCAACAACCACTGAAGAACCACCACCTGTCCCAGCAAGACCTGTCTGGATTCCAAAAGTCGGGGATCTAGTCAGAGAAAAGATCGCGGTAAAGAAGGAATTTGGGCCTTCTTACAGAAAAGCAGTTCCTGTCTTGTCTATCAACGGGACAAGATCAGTTGTACTACCGCCGCTTGCTGGTAAAAAGGAGAACCGAGTTGTATCCATCGACCTGGTGAAACCACAATCATGTGGCCGATAACAAACAGTAGGCCAAGTGGACTCCCGATAAGTAGTAGAACACCAAGTTTTGCTACAAATACAGAGGTCCAAACTAAGAGGCTAATCACATTCGAAACGCCTACAGAAGAACAACAAGGACTGTGCAACAATGCAATGGAACTTAAACCTCTGAAAACCCAAATAAAAACATTTAGTAGAGACACACCAACATACAATGAAGTAACAAACGAATATGCAAGAAACAGTAAACCTGAAGCAATTGGAACAATTGACAGAACTGCATCCAGCTACTTCATAAACTTCGATGATTCCTCTGAAGACCTAAGTGAATCAAAAACACAGCCATCAACAAAAACCTTTAAAGATAAAGCTAAAAAACTTTTGAAACAACTGAAAGAAACATATCTAATTTCTCCATGGATTGAATTTTGGGTGGGTTTTGGTGCATTTATCCTCATACTTTGGCTCATCATGGTACTAACTTTGGGACGCTTCATTGAGGGAAAATATGCTAAAATGGACACAGCAAGTCAGAAAATCAACTTGATCCTCAAACCGCACACATCTTCACACGTCGAGAAAATAGAACTTTCTTCAGTCAACTTCACAGCCAATCCTATACCGGGTGGGGTAGCATGGGACAATACTGACTATGAAATTTATGGTCCGGTCGAAATCCTGAAATATCCACACCAAATCAAGATCTCATTGAGTGACTTTGTAAAACCAAGCTCATTTGCAGATGATTGGGACTTTGAAAGTATAAATAATATGATGTCTGACTTAGTGATGTCTGCTAAATTTACCAAACATGATTATTTGCAGGGTTCGTCTAATTATGATAGTATGTACTGTTACAACCACTATGGTAACCATTTTCTACATACATCTGCACAACCTAGAAATGTTTTAAATTATAATCAATGGGAACATTGTGCAACCCCTCCAAAAGGAAGCTCAAGAACCTTTTATGACAAATATTCATACTTTTCAGGGTTCAACACAAGTATTGCTGAAACATTTTATTTCAAATTGTCAAATAAGACAGGGACAAAGACCATGATAACAAACACGAAATGTATATATTCAGACTCTTTTTTTGAACAAATGAATACTTTTGGTTTTGATTGGGACAAACATTTTGAAGTAAAAAGTGTTTGGGGTACAAAAGAATGGCAAGTACAAGGTATAGAATCATTGTTTAGAGCCTGCATGATCCCAGAACAAATTATATTTTTAAATGACACTGTTCAACAAACCACCTGTCTTGGCTTAGCCAAAATCAAAGACTTAAATAAACCGTCTATTCCAAAGCCAACAATGAACAGCAATAGCTCTACAGATGAAGAGATAGACGTAAACTATGTATTAAATCAAAACAGAACACATCCTGATTGGAAACAGTGGTTGATCTGGCCCACAGATACTAATAACTGTCAAGATAGATTCCTCAACAAAACACAGGGGTTCACATTGACCAGGCCAGACCCTAGATATTCCCAAAGACAACACCCAGGGATAATAACCACCTACAGTGTGGGCAAACTCTGCCTTCAATGGCTACAAACTTCCACACTGGCAGAAATTAAGCAACACCTAACTTTACTTACTGATGGTGCTGACTTGCGTGATTTCATTATGGGACCGCGCAAACAGCGTCAAAAACGTTTCATAGCAGCCTCTGTATATGCAGCTTACAACGAGGCCTGGAAGGTGACTCAAATTGAGACAGCAGAAAGTATACGGGAAATTGACCGTATTAATTTGGAAAAATCACTTTCTGTAGTGGACAATGGGTTAATGACTCTGTCCTCCAGAATTTTTTCTTTGGACAGCATTGTGTCTTCAGCAATCGACATAATATCGCAAGACTTACTGTTGTTACAACACGGTCAGTCTCAATTGCGTTCTATTGTACAGCTTGGCTGGACGTTACAAAATCTACGTTCAGGCTATGTGCCTTGGCGTTTAATCAACACAACGTCACTATTCAATATCTTTAACCTTACTGATAAACAAGTCAGTATGGCACAGAAGGGTGCTGATTATACAATCCTGAGCATTGAGAAACTAGAGAGATTACCAGTGACAATGTCAGAACGACCTGTCAGTGAATGGATAATACATGAGATAATTAATATTCCAATATCAACCTTCAGGTTTCAATACTGCCAAAAATATATACAGGCTGGCATGTACGAAAAATTGGGAAAAGGGTACATTAAGACAACATGGAACTTGCCCTATTCACATGCATGTGTCAGTAATAAAGGACAGAAAGTGTTTCTTAGTGGCAATAATTGTGCGATGTCACTAAGCGGTACACTTCTGTGTAATGGAATTAGTTTGCATGGAGCCTGTGAAGGGAACTCAAATAACCTTTCATGTCACCAGCTAGGCGCACCTGCAACAGAGATAGAACCATTCTTTATAAGACTCTATAATGGGAGTTACATTCTAATTGTGGATTGCAGATGTTGTAGTCTTATGCCCGGGACTCCTTATCTCGTAACTACGACTGCGAAGGTCAAGTGCTGTGGACGCTTATTGTTCCCCAGCTCCTTTCCAGACAGGGAGGCAAGGGCATGGCCTAACTTGAAAATTACTTCTATTCGAGTAGATACTTTAAGCAGAATGAAAACAGTGCTTCTTCAGACGCCGACCAGGCTCACGTCATCAAAAGAAACGTATGATCTCCTAGTCGCAAGGACGACTGCAGAGATTCACTCATTGTTATCAACTAATTCCCCCATACATTTCGCAGAAATCCTGAATGAAATCTTAAATATTTCTGATACCAGTGGAGTCTCAAAAGTATTTAAGACAGTATTTTCAATGGCATTAACACCATTCAAAGCCATACTGGGTATTTTTCCAGACTTCGTCCATTCGATTTTTGGCGGACTTCCCCTCATTTTGGGACTAATTGCAGGAATCCTATTCTTAGTCCTTATATTTCGTTATGGCAAACCGTGTCACAGACAAAACACCTGCGACAAGGGAAGAAACAATCTGAGCCATTGGATACCGGGACCGGATATCAAAAATCCTGGGACTTTCCCGGCTTAGAGACCTGAACATGACTTGGTTTCTTTCATTTCGACCAATGTGGCATCGATGTGTTTTACCTGTATTAAGGTGCTTGCTGTGCGGAGAAGAATGCGTGTTGGACACTTGTCTGACGCTACAATCAGATGCGCCAATGGATGCAGAAACATTGTTGAGTCCAATAAAGGCTCATGCTTTGTGCTGCCCTCAACGGCTACCAATCCTGATGACGGCATTCGTGGAAACTTCACCACTACGATAAAGGGGTAGTGAAGTTCAAGATGAAAGCAGCATCGATCAGGTAAGACCTTCTGTCAGCAATACTAATCAAAACGTCAATGGAGACAATCATGCGCACGAATGCATGGTTACACCTTTTTCAGAGTTAGTGGAACTCTCCCAGGAAGCTGTTGACAGCTTTTTCGACAGTCTAAATGATATGATGTTCTCACCGGAGCAGAAATAGAGACTTTTGAGCAAGCTAGCACACGGCGTTCCCTGAATTTGGCCTTCAACTAGAATAGCAAAATAACATGAACAATTTCCCCTCCAGTTCACGGACAGCAATTTTTTCAGAAGCCCCAAAATATTTTTACGATTTTTCGGGACACTAATCATCTGCTTAAAGTAAGAACTATTCTTAGAGAACTAAAATTTCTATTTTTAGAAACTTTATAGACATTAGCTGCCCGCTGGTATGTTCATAATTATTTTTATTCTGTGATGAAATGGTCTCGAACTTTTTTCTTCTGTATTAAGAGCCATTTCATGTGTAAATTCTCATATACAACTTAGCAATAGTGTATACATATGCGTGATTACTTTAGCATTATTCTACAGCTTGAGTGCATATAATACATGTGACTGCTTTTTCCGTATATTAGATAATTTCAAAATGCATTTTATGTATTTTGGGGTGGTAAGGTATACACGATACTCTACAGTATGTTTTACTATGCCTAGATTCGTAAATATGGCCATAGTTAGCGTGGAGTGGGTGTGATGTATTCCTATAGGTTCTGTATCGATCCCCCTATTCCTGACCCTGTTCTGGTTAACAAGTTAACTAGCAGCCATCCCATGATGCAGAAACCGTTATCTGATGAAGCCACACCACGGCACAGGAACGTGTTATCTGATTAGGTCATAACGCTTGCCATCTAATTAGACAAGCGATATTCCTCCAGCCCCTGATAAGGCATACGGAGTTCTCAAAACAAATCAAACCTATGACAACCTGGGAAATACCCTGCGGCCATTGTTTTGATTTCATCGAGAACTTCAGCAAAAGAATGTGCTAACGACCAAGTCGTATGACATCCTTATTGACGTATCTATGTCCATCCTTACGTCAATCTCGGCACCTTACAGGTATAAATATTACCGGTATTGCCTTAAGCAAACACACGTGGTGGTGACGAGATCGGAGCAGCCAGACTTGCCGAAGCCCAGAGCAGAGCAGACCCCTCTGGCGCAGCCCCGCCTTCCTGACGCGCTGAGAACGAGACGCTGCTTTCTCCTGCCGAGAAATCCAGCTCCGGCGCTTCTGGGTAGCCCTCGCAGGCAGCCTGGAATATCGAGACCAGAGACGAGAGATACCATCCCTCATTCATCCTAGATTCCAGGTACAGAACTGAATAACCCCTTGCAGAGAATTCTTGAGTCAGTCACTTGGCAAAACAAACTTAACTTAAACTGCTACTTTCTATTCCCGCCCACGTATTAGGCTTAGGTCAGGTACACTGGGGTAGGCGTAGTTAGAAACACCAGTTGAGTACGATTAGTCAAATGTATATGTGTATGTATCTATTTTATTCATTTTAAACCACCTTATGGCTTAGAAACCATATAAATGTTTTTACAGTATTATTTTATACTTCTGCTTTTATTGTATGCACTTTACTTAACCATAAGTATTGCAATAATATCGATCCATTTCTCTTGTATGAGAAAAGAGACTGATCAATAAATAACATCTTTTATTGAACATGCCTGTCTCTTCCTTTTCTTTACAATCTGGTGAGACTAAGAATGCACGTACTGACTGAGTAAAATAAGTTGTCTTTTGTTTTCACACGACTCTAGAGATACACTCTTGATTAGGGGAGAGCAAAGTTGTCATGTTCTATGGTTGTCAGAAACTAAATCCCTTCTTGTCTATCCAGGGAGGTTCAACTCCTCCTTGCCTATTCGAGAAAGTTTCTAGTGAACTCTGAGCTAGCTGGCAAACCCAAAACTTTAAGTCTAATATCGATAGTAGAAGACCTAGTTAACGTCTGGTCTAGGCCTATACTATTGAAGGTATTATTCCAATGCGCAGAGCCTATTGGGATAATAGGAACTACACTACAGTAGTTCTAAGGTCCCTGGCAACTACTTATCTTATACCAAGAAAAACAGTCCTGTAAGTCAACTGAAAGTACCTGTATGCAGTGTATGTTTCTCCTACAGGTTAACATTACCGCAAATGAGGCTCATGCCTCAAATCTGACAGCTGTCAGTTTCTAAAGTTGGTACTGTAAAAATTGATGATGTCTAAAGTACTTAACTGATAACTAAGTTCTTGGTGTTAAAAACATATTAAAAAACATGTTATTTTTATAAATTGTTCTCAAGTTTCTTCTTAAGTGTGTGTCTCAATTATTGACTCATTGTGTACAACAAATGCTTAACACAATCCTCTGGTGAGCCTAAACTGCTTTCCCATTGTAGGATGCTGGCTTAGAATAAGGTGCACATTTATTTAAGTGAAGCACCTTACTCTAATCCAGGCAACCAACATGGTGATTTGATTTTAGTGGTCTTAGATAACCATAGATAGTGTTAGCTGTGGATAGCAGCTTTCAGGCGTATCCAGAAGTAGTGTTAAGCAGTTTGTTTGACCAGGTCTAATCATATAGTATAGGTTAAACAAAAAAGAACCACACAGTGTATATATAAAATATTTCTGTTTATTGCACAACACTCACCAACACATTGGTATATCTCCTACAAAAATACACAATATTACTTCAATTGTAAACAGGTAGTTAAGCACAAAATATGTAGTATCCAGGAAGTGACCAAACAATATACTAAAAAAGAGGGATGCCAACGGCGAACAAAGTGGGGACTTGGACCAGGAGACTCAGAGGAGCTGGAGACACAAGGAACCACCCTAGGTAAGTACCCCAGAACCCCATGGAAGATGTGTGCAGAGTGGAAAAACAGCTGTGTGTCCAAAGAAAGTCAAAGAGAAAGTCCCGTTCAAGTTTTGGAGAGGAAGGACCCTTCCCAGTGGACCATGAAGAAACCCTGTGGAAGAAAGAAGTTTGGAGAATCACCCCACCTTTGGATACCACAGGAACCTGGATACCTACACCAGGGAAGCTGGGTGCATAGGTGCGAATTGACGTTGGCAATGGCTGTACACCATAATGGAGGACTTCAGGAAAGATGTCGCTGGAGAAAACTGTGCAAGAGGCTCATGGAATCCAATGGTGGATTCTGGAAGTCAAAAACCTGTAAGCAGCGGGGTCAGTGTCTATTCCACACAAAGATGACCACGTGGCCTGTAAGAGCAATGCCCACCAAGGATGGATGGTTAAAGTGAGTTGACCGTAACCTTGTCACTGCAGTTCTGGCAACCAGGAGATGCTGAGGAAGACCAGGAGCCTTGCACAAGCTGTCCCTTGTCAGAAATTGAGAACCAGGGGGTCGGTTTCCGAAGGGAGCACCAACAAGCCTTTGCAGCTGCATCAGGCAAGGAAAGTGTGGAAGGAGCATCATTGGGACCAGCAATGGCCAAATTACTCACCACAGGTAGGAGAGGGAGAGAAGGCCCAAGCCAGCAGGGGATTCCACTGAAGCAGGAGAAGGCCCTCAAGAGGACCCACAGGCCAAAGACACAGGAGTCGCAAGAGGACCTCGAGCAGCTCACTAAGAAGATAGGCCAACAGTGCAGAGGATATGGCGAGGACGCTGTACTTGACAGAAAGAGATGCTGGAAGCTGTAGCTTCTTGTAGGTTGAAGATCTCTGGAGTGCAGAGAGAAAAAACCTTGGCAACGGCAAGCGAATGAGGTGCACAGGGGTTTAGTCCCAAGGGTTCCAACAAGACATACTGGCCTCAAAATTGCAAAGAGGACAGGTCAGGCCTCAGAGAGTTGTAGAACCACCCCCTGTGTTGCTGAGCCTTTTGAAGTACGCGGGACATCAGGAGCAGCAGAGCGTTGTTGCAGAGCCTGCAGATGTAGGGGAGAGAATCCTTTACTAAAGGGAGATTATTTCAGGCGTCCTTGATGCTCACAGGTCTGTTGAAGATCCTGGTAGCAGCACAGACACAGCCAATGAAGAAGACTTGCAGAACAGTGAGACCAAGAGCAGCAGGAGTCTTCCAGGATGCAGTCTCGGTTCCAGTCAAAGTCCAGTGAAGTCCAAGTGTCCAGATGGTCAAAGAGTGACGTGTTTTCAGGCTTGACTCTTGTCCCAGGATGAATCTGAGGTCCCATCCACAGGTATGCCCTAAAATACCCTAGGAAAGGGGATAGGATGACTCGGGGGTCCCTCCCAGAGGAGGGGCTGGACAAAGGGGATGATACTCCCATGTCCTTTGCCCAGTTTACCCTAGAGCAGGAAGCAAGGGCTCTCTCAACTGGCTCAAACCAGAGTACGCAAGGAGTGCTCCAAATGTGCCCTTCAAAGCAGTCTGGTGGTGCTGGCAAGCCCCCCCCCACACAGAAACCCAATACATTAAGTCCTGTCTGGGAGGTGGGGACACCTCCCTGTGACAGGAAACATATTGCTCTACCTTCCTCTGCTCGAGCTCAGCTAAGCATCAGGAAGGTAATAATTCTGTTAGGGGTCAGAAGAACCACTAGCTTGCTGGCAGACCCTGAAAGGCTGTTACCGGGAGTATTGGGGGCATCCTGGATTAGCCCCCCAGTGCATGGAATCATACCTCAAACACTGGTAACGGTGTTGGGATATGATTCCACAAACATGCTCAGGTTCTGCACACCCCCTAGATAGTTAGCCATCGCATAATGACAGATGGCCACTATATTTATCAAAATGGCTGGCCGCACTTACAAAGTCTGGAGAATCGACTCCAGGGTTTGTATGGGTGTCCTGCTCATACAGGGGAACCCTCATACTTATAATCCAGCATCCAGCCTTCTGGACTGAAAGGCCTGCCTTAGGGGTGACATAGGTTTTAAGTGTAGTGACCTCAGATATGAGAAAACATATATCTTTCATATGTTGTGCTAGCACCAGCTTACACAGGCAGCAATGGCAGGTCTGTAGTCAGAGTTTCAGTGGACTCTCATAGGTGGCACAATACATGCAGCAGCCCACGGAATACCCCTGATGTACCTATGCCCGGGATACCTTAGTTCCATATAGTTGGGACTTACCATGGTACTCTAGTAGCCAATTGTGGAGGTACAGAATTACTTCCCATCGTCAAATTTAGGGAGGAAGCACAGAGGATGGGGTCCTGATGAGCAATATCCCAGTCAGAATAGTCAAAAAACATACTGACACCTGCAAAAAGTGAGGGTAACCATGAAAGCAGATCCTACTTTTGAACACCGATACTACCACAAAAGGGAGCATTTGGGATTATTCTTTGAAGCCCTGTAATCCAATAAGGGTGGTCTGGTCGTTTTACATAGTGGACCTCATTTTGATACACTACTTAAAGAGCCAGCTTCCTACAATAAGGAATCCCCACTGCTATCCTATGGGAGGGAAAGGCCTCACAGTAATGAATGAATTTGGGGGTTTTTCACTACCAGGACATGTAATCCTTGAAAGTACACGTCTAACCTTTTAAGTACACAGCAACCTGTCCTATAGAAACCTAGGGTCTTCCTTAGGGGTGATGTATATGTAATAACAGGGGAGTTTGAGGCTTGGCAAGGGGGTATAAATGCCAATTAAACATGGCAGTGGAAGACTGCAGTCAGGCTGAAATGGCAGTCCTGGGACATGTTTTAAAGGGCTACTTAACTAGTTTGCACAATAAGTGCTGCTGGCGAGCCAGTTGCATTTAATTTGTAGGCCCTGGGCATATGTGATACCACTAAACAAGGGAATTGCAAGTAATTTAGATATGCCAATTGGATATAAACTAATACAACCATGTTTTAGAGGAGTTAGCACAAACACTTTAGCACTAGTTAGCAAGTGGTGAAGTGCACAGAGTCCTAAGGCCCCAAAAAATAATTTCAGCAAAATGAAAGAGGAGAGGAAAAAAGTTAAGGGGATCATTTGGATGATGGGCGGTCTTGGTCCCGGGGGGGGTATTAGGATGCGCCCGCCACAGTGGAGGGCGCATCATGCAGGTTTAACATTGTGGCGGGCGGTGTTTACACCAGCACCCGCCGCAATGTTAGAAATGCATGTTTTGCATTTGCGAACACAAAGCGACAGGCACCGCGCGGTGCCTGCCGCATTGTGTATGCAAATGCAGGAGGGTACCACAGGTACCCCCCATGTGCACCCCCCACCTCGCCTTCACCATGGGGGCCTGCAACGGGCCCTCAAAGTAAAGACGGCATGACTTTCCGTGGAGGAAAGGCATTGCAAAATGCCCCTCCTGATATGGCTGGCAGTGTCTGATAGACACCGCCACCATATAAACCCTTTTCGACCGGGGCTTAAAAGCGGCGGACGGCCATTCCGTCCGCCGCAGACCCCCAAGTCATGTTAATATGGCGGGGGGGTCATTGCAGCAAGGATGGCGGGCAGCTCGCCCCCACCAGACTGGCGGGGGCGATCCGCCCGCCATCTAAATGGGCCCCTTAGGGTCGCAGGCCTAACATGTTGGAATCATACCCCTCCACAATTACCGGTGTGAGAGGGATTATTCCACCCACCAGGAGAGCCCTCTGTGGGGCTCTCGGTGTTCCTGGTACCAGCCTTCTAGTCCTGGACAGCACAAAATGGTTGCTGTAGACCTGAGACACATTTCTGCCCTCCTGCTGCTGAGCCAAACTCGAGCAGGGGAAGGCAGAACAATAGACATCCTGTCACAGGGAGGTGTGACCACCTCGGAGACAGGATTTAGCGCATTAGGACTGGGTGGGTGCGCTTGACAGCGCCTGAAAGTCTGCATGGGGGCACATTTATGCCCCTGTGCATAGTCCAGTTCAAACCAGTCCTGGGAGCCATTGACTCCTGCTCTGGTGTGAAACTGGACAAAGGACATGGGAGTAACCTGCCCATGTCATCAAAACCCACCCCTGGGAGGGCCCCCTGAATCTTCCCAACCCTCTCCTTAGGGTACTTAAGGGCTTGCCTGGGTATGGGTCCTTAGATTCTTTGTGAACTAGATTCAGAACTGAAACCACTGCACTTCGACCGTCTGGGCACTCTGGACTTTGCTGGACTTTGTTTGGGCCTGACTCTCTCTCCTTCACAGTCTGCTGCATCGTCTATGCCTGTGCACCATACAGGATTCGTGCAAGAGCTGCGGAGCATCCAAGACACCTGAAGATAATCTCCCTTGGAGTGCAGGTGTCACTCCCCTGCATTCACAGGCACTGATGCACTGCGGACTGGCCTGCTGATCCTGAGCTCCTATGGACTCCAAAGGGTTCAACACAGGAGGTGGGTTTCTACATCCTTTGAGGCCCAAGCAACCCTCTCACTCAGTTTGAGGCCAGAATCCCTCGTGGGGGCTGCAATACCTGAACCCCGGTGCACTGCGTACATTTACAAGTGAAAATAATTGTTGGCAATTCGGCAGCAAGGGTCAGTGCAGGGTCCTCTTTAGGATGTGAGGTCTATACCAAATGCATGATAGTTAAGTACAATGGAGCACTGAATAAGCAGAATAACTTTCCCAGTGTGTTGGGGGCCTGTGTGTCTGTTTTTACACTGCCATGGCATGAAATTTCATGGTGATGATTATTATACTGTGAAACTGATGCTTGCCATTAATACTCTTTCTATTAAAATGTAGATCATACAGGAGAGACAGCCAATGGAGCACCCCATTAGCAGATTGACCCACCAGTAGCCCAGCTTCAAAGCTCTTAAATGCTGCTATTGTATTGGAAATTCCCCTACTGAACCAGATGTCTATTAATATCGTATTCCTTTCTGGTCCCCTCTCCCCAGTGGAACTTTGCACAGGGTTGCTACAGGCTCTAGTTAGCATCTTCTATCATTCCTGCCCCATGCTTACCACAATCTCCTTTGTCTATGGGAACTGCCTGATCTACCTGTCATAACCCTTCTGATAACAGCGGCTGATTTATCAAGATGATGTTAAAAGACCTATGGGGTGGATTGGTAAATTGCGAATGGCCCTGCAGGATGTCCGTGTTTCAGGATTGAACACTGTGAAACAGGGCTGAGCATAGATGCCTTTGAGGGACCAATGAATATTTATTGTCAGTATGAACTAAAAATAACATTTTGTGATACCTGGAAAATGTGGAACCTACTTGCCACCACTTGTAGTAAGTTTGATATTTCCACATATCTACATATCTTTATAGTAATCAGAATGTAATTACAATGAAAACATTGCAGATTAAGTGCTATACATTGTCAATTTATAATACTGGAAAAATACTGCCACCTTGTTTGCTACATTAAAAATATAAACAGCGATATCCTTCTAACTTAAGCGATTGTCGAAAGGTAGGGCCGAATTCGACCAAGAACCCTTCAGTATTTGCCCGGCGTTAGCCGCCTCTCAT
Organism: Lissotriton helveticus; assembly: GCF_964261635.1. NCBI lineage: Eukaryota > Metazoa > Chordata > Amphibia > Caudata > Salamandridae > Lissotriton > Lissotriton helveticus. Next base: position 1,115,222,231 of record NC_136072.1, read on the forward strand.
ACCATTCGAGATTACCAAACAAAGAGGCAGGCGCTGGAGACAGAAGGCAGGAAACAGGAGTTTATTCCGACGGAGCAGAACACGTCAAATCAGACAACAGGGTATCTTCTCGAGGTGCTCTAAACGCATCCTTGAGGCCTGGCCTCTTATACACAGGTTTATTGCTTTATTACATGAAACACATTCTTGTCAATACTTGATGTACGGAAAGACATCCTCGGAATCCCCGCTTCACCCCCGTTCCCACACATATTTATAGTAGAGTTCCCACCTCGACCTCAGCATGTGGTGGTTGTCGCGCAGCTGGACATTCTGCTGGGAACGGGAAAGTGGGCGATCGGTCGGATCTGGAGGTGTGAGGGTATTGATTAACCACCGCTCCTTTGATGTGAGGCGGGGCCCTACTGTAGGGGGCAATAAACTGCATCTGCCGGGCTAGGTGATGGCCTGGGATCGGGCTGGACTATCGGGCAGGGAGGAAGAGGTTATCAAAAAAGGGCCTGTTCTTTGAATGAGATGAAAGAGCGAGGGGGTTCAGCACGGGATGTGGCCCGGAGACAGGGTCGCGCTAGAGGTGCGCTTATGGTCCAAGCAGGAGAAACCGGGGGCTGTCGGGGCGCGGGGGAATGCTTGCGAGGCTGGGGTGTGAGGGGGAGAGGCGCGCAGGCTATTGGCAGTGGGCAGAGAGGCCGTGACACAAAAATGGCTGCCACCTACTTTCGCGATGGGGCCTAAAAGGGACAAGATGGCGTGGCTACTGTTTTCATGATTGTCGCTCTACTTTCAACAGTGGCTGTGGTGAACATAAATGAACGCCGCTTATGTATACCGATTTTAGTCATTTTCCACAAGATTGGTTAAACAATGATTAATATCCACTGTAATTCCCCAAAAATAAGCATTAAAAACAGGCTACCCTGCTAACATTCTTTAAAAATCACACTCGTTGTGATTTTTGCAAACAGACAAATACTCCTGGATTGCAGCACAAAATATCTGTGTACCACATCCTGAAGCCCCTGAAACAGAAGTTTGATTCCTACAGGTCTTACTTAAAAAATATATGCACATAAATGTGTTTATTCAAAATAGTTTTTACTGTTTTTCGTTCAAACAACCCTGAAGCATGCACTGGCATTTTACATACTTTTATACACATATTTTCAAATGTTTCAAATATGCTGCATAGCCATTACAAGATGGTCACCACCCTACCATTGCCTGGAGTCTATTTTCTCTTCATCTCTTGCTAAATAAATACCTCCTTTACACTGTTCATACAGTAGCTGATAAAATAGCACATGGTCTCTATTATTTACCCTGCAGCTGGATAAACAGCGACGTTTCAGATATTTAGCTGGCCGCTGTGTAAATAGGAGGGGTTATGCACTATTTGCCGGCCGAAGAATAAATAGCTATTCCTCTGCTTCTTTATTTGTTGTCCTTTATGGAGCACCCGCATTTTGCCGTTCAGCATTTAAAAATACAGAGACAATGCGCAGAACAAACAACCCTGATCCTAACACAGCACACCATCTACCGTTTCTACATTGATTTGACTTTTATATATAAACCTTACTTATTTTGAATGGACAAAAGGAGAGCTGCGACTACGGGTCAAATTTAGATCCTGGCGGATGGTTACTCTGTCACTACTGTGACGGATATCCCGTCCGTCGAACTAGGGGGCATATTATCAAGCCCCAGCGATAATTATCGCTAAGTGCATTTAGCGCTAGGCTAATTATCGCCGGGTAGAGTGGATTTTTATCACTGAGATAGCGTGCTATTAGCAACGCTTATCTCAGAAGTGATAAAAATCCTCGCGCTAACTGCCAAATGAGAGATTATTGCTAGGAAACCAACGATAACCTCTCGAAGTTTGGAGTTAGCTTGATGATAGGGGCTCACAAACTTAGCCATGATATCCACCTTCCATAGGATATCATGGCTAAGTCAGGAAAACACCAGGTGTAAAAAAACCAGCAGCGCTAACCTCGGTTAGCGCTGCTTTTTTAATCACTAACAGGGTTAGCGATATCCTTGATAATAGGAGAAATGTCGCTTAACAACATTTCTCCTATTATTTTTCTCTGGAACGGCCCCTTTGCATCTCATTAGAGATGCAAGGGGAAGCGTAGAGAAAAAGGGTGCTAACATGCAAATTTGCATGTTAGCACCCTGTTGCTGATAGGGAGATAATTTTATCTCCGCTTTCCTGGCTTTTAATGCGAAAAAAGCGGAGATAAATCCCATGATAATATGCCCCTAGAAGTCCTTTAGAATATAATGGGATTTATATTTCAGTGGACGGGATATCCGCCACTATTGTGACAGAGTAATCCATCCACCAAGCTCTAAATCAGGCCCTCAGTAATATTTGGACTGGTGCATTTTTATTCCTTTTTAACTCTATTTTGAACCTGTCTTATAAGAGCGGTGTCTAATCTTGGCAGTTTTTCATAGGGAAAATGGACAGTACTGTTTAGCACTTTTCAAGTTTTAAAAGTCTTGTTTTGTTGTTTTGCGGTAAATGTATTATTTGAAGGAAAGAGATCCAGTAACTGGTCTTGCTTTCTTTGTCAATATTATCAGCTCGCTTAACCCCAGGGTTCACGATCCAAAAGGAACATTCATTGATTTGTCGGGCGCGGCGGCCTTAGTCCTCAGATGACATCTGATCAACAGGGAGCTCTGAACTCTGACCACTAAGATATTGTGCAGCTTTCTGCCACAATAATTTCTATTGCAAGACTCCCCTGTAATATTCAGCAGTGACCACCAGATGTCAGTGTCGCTCCGTCGCGGTCATGCTTGTAAATGTTTCCTTCACGGAATGTCTTTATGGGGGTCCCTCCGGTAAAAGTCCCTGTAATGCCATGATTGGTGGTAGAAATGTACCTGTGCCCAGTCCCGTCAGGTGAGCTCCTCACCTTACCTGCTTTAAAGCAACTGCCCACATTTGCCAGCATGCCTTATCTGGAAGTAACTATCCTTACCCACCTCCTCCTTTAGACCTGTGTATGACAGGACATCAGTAACAAGCATGGGTCAGCTTTTGTTTCACACATGTCACAGGTCTCATTCCAATGCAGTATCACTCAACTTTTAAAAAGCCGTTTTTCCCAATTGATTTGCACATTACAACTGTGGGGCTGGAACAGAATACAGGGGGACCAGTGCGAAGTTCAAGTAATTTCCTTTCAGAAAATGTTTGCAAAATTCGGGAGAATTTGGGTAACGTCCCATCTGTTATTAGTACAGTATAATGATAGTGCAAGTCAGTGAGGATATTCTTTATAGGGTCAGTGAACTTCAAAGTGACTCAAAATATCTTTTTAATACACAGCAGAAAAATGTTTTACTTAAAATACAAATACTTGATTACTGATCTCTTTACTACCCACAATATAGTGTATTTACACGAGCACCCCAGTGGAGTCTTCTCATAAAAGTAACTGTCCAGATTTTGGCAATCTTTGATTTTAGCATGTTGTGAATGTTATAAACATGATCTACATATCACTCAATGACTCTAGACACGATTGAGTATCCTTGGGCATTAACCACCTCACTGGTCAATAATGTTACATCCACAGCAACTATTGATGTGTCTTTTTACTTGTTTTCACACCCATTTTTTATCCAACCCCCAGGTCTACGATGACTACAGGGTATGTAGTTTTCACTTACCTTGATGTAGATAGCTTCACACTGATCCTGAAGAAGTGTCCTGATCAGTTAGACAATTGAGACACGAAACATGTCGATCACCTGAGAGTTGGGCACATACCACTAGATACCTAAATACTAGTTCTCCGCCCCTCTCCACCTTTTAATTAGGCAGTTTACCTTTGGAATAAAAGTTTGTTTTGGACTAACTGACTTATTTTAACTCACATATTCCCTTTCATCTACACACACTAGGCCCCTCACCCCCACTGCACCCACCGGCAGGAACAAAAGATCCCCGGCAAAGAGCCCGGGTTCCGGGTGCCCGTCAGGTATTGCAGCACCGACCTGGCGAGGGGCAGGCTCAAATGATGAAGCGTGACACCTAGCTTGCTAGGTGTGTGAGAGCCCTAGTTCCCACAAGGATAACTCCCCTCCTTACTACACACATCAGCGACTGCTCTCGGACCTCGCTACCCTCTCATGCTCCCCACTTCTAACACTGAGGAACTTTGTACTCTTCTTGATACATAGCCTTTTGGGCATGTACGCTGGACCTCAATAAACTAGCCCATTGTCCCTCTTGTTGTTTACACTTAAAATACAAAGTCACAACTCATGTTTTCCCCAAACAATGTGGCACTTAAATTTCAGCTCCAAAAATATTGTTTGGTCACAATATCGGGGTTAAAATATCAACAGTACTCAAATATTTCGGATAAGAATATTGAGGGTAAGTATCTGATGTTTTACCTTTGCATAAAATATCAAATATTATCTCTTTCCCTGTCAAAGGGTTTGCACGTCTCTGTGCCAGAGGTTTTTTTCTTTCACAAAAATTTGCACTTGATGGTTCAAGCACATGTTGATCTGTTCGAGTACCTATATAAACTGCATTGTTTTGATATATTCAGGGCTATTTGTTGGTGCAAAGTAGGCCTGGGTGAAGTTTAATTTATGCTTGCATGTTTTTTCGTAACTGAATGAATTTTACTTTAAGCTCTAATTACACCCCTTGACATAATTAGGAGCCATTTGCACTAAATAATCAGCAAAAAGTGTACAATTAGTGGTAAAATGTACTGTAAACATACAGGGACAACAACAGGCTGCTATTCGTGGTGCTTTTATTGAAATGCATCCTTGCTCCAAAAACTATTGGGTCAGGTTGTCGAAAAAAAAGCATTTCCAGAAGGACACACATTGGCCATACATCCCTGGGAGTGCATACCTAAACGATTATTTAGTTGGGAGGAAAATATAATAGATATTTACATGCTTCTGAGTAGGAATCTAGTAGATGTCCGTATATTTCTGATATGATGTGGTCCTAGAACAAGGAGTGACTGAGACTTCAAAGGCAGAATTGTGCAAGTCAAAAACAACATAAGAAGAACGTCCTTCACCACAAAAGAGGCGGACTCATAAAACTGCCTTCCACATGATGTATCTTAAGTTGGTAACATGTTGCAAAAAGGTCAAGGGCATAGTCTGCATGTATGAGGAAAAGGTAACACTAAGCAAAAACACCTTTTTTTTTTATTTTTTACACCAGGCGAAATGGGAAAGAACCGTTCCGGTGGAGATGCTTAGTGGGGTGGCGGTGGGGGGGGGGGGGGGGGGGGTCAAGAGGGGGGGTGTTGAGAAGGCAATGGGACGTTTGTCTATTTGCATGGGGGTTGGACATGATGCTTACAAAACCCGAGCACGCAGCCCAAATCTAGAATCAGAAACAGTTTCCAGGCGATCTTTTGACTTTTAGCAGCGTTTGGAGCCTCCCCAAGATGCTCTCAGCTACACTGCTTGTCCTTCTAGGGGCCTGTTTTTTAGGTATGGAATTACAAGAGAGGGTCTCGCTCTAGTGTGCAGGGGTTGGAATATATTGACCACTGGTTGGTTTCTTCTTCTTGCAGGTTGCAGCTCCCAGCAGCTCTCACAGCCCCCCAGGATGGCTGCCACCCCAGGAGCAGATGTGAGTCTCTCCTGCCTTCTGTCTCCTGGATTCAGCATTTCCTCAGAGCGGGCACGCTGGTACCAGCAGAAGCGTGGTGGGGTGCCAGTGTTTGTTTACCATTATTACACCAGCAGCGACCAGGGCAGAGGGACAGGGGTCCCTGATCGATTCTCTGTGACTGCTGACACCTCTGGTAACCGCTGGAGTCTGGTCATCAAAGGGGTCCAAGCAGCTGACGATGCTGATTATTATTGCAGCAGCTGGTACAGCAGCTCGTGCCACAGCATGAGATCCCAGGGGGAGCCCGGGCAAAAACAAGAGACTCTTCAAAGCCACCTGCTGCGTAGGACAGAGCTGCAGCTGAGAGTCAGGGATGCAGGCACCGTGCAAGCAAGGGCGGTGAATCGAAGGGGAGCAACAACAACGCATTTACAATAGCAGAGTACTTGCATCTACTTTCACTGACGTGTTGTGTAATTACTGTGGCTCCTTTGACACTTTACGCAAGTCAGTCAGGTGGGAGTTTCACTGTACTTGCGATAAGAATATATACTTGCGAATTTCGTTGCACGTGCTGTTAGCCAAAGCGATGCAGCGCGCGCAAAGAAATTCGTTTTTACTTATTTATATGTTTACTTACCTCTAATCGGCCATAGTTTACTACCCCCCCACCACGCCCCTCCCCCGCCCCCCGTCAGCTCCCGGCAGCACCCCCACCACGGGCCGCAACTGATGGTTAAGCTACGTTTTGGTGAGGGTGAAGGTCCTGATGTCCCATGAGAGCCCAGGTCTGTTGAGATCTGGAGAGGCCTGCAAACTCAGCATACATAAGTTATTTAACTGTTAGTCCTCCATCCTTTACGAGAACTTCAAACCGCCTCCAATCTTCTTAATCCTCCATATCCAGTTCCACACCCCAATCCCAAATTCGTGGACTCCCATAGACCTCTTAACCTTTCATTAGGATGCCTTTACTCATCACAGTGACAAACACCTCCATGCACGTCGCCTGTTCAACTAGTCAGTGAGTGCTCTCCCCTCCGTGCCATATGCTCTGCCCAACGGGCATGTCAGATGGACAACAATCACATAAATGAAAGTCAAATTGGTCGCACACTGCTTGTCCTATCAGCGTGTTGCCCCAAAGCATTGTGGTCCATGAAGTAAGCATCAGCGGGTGCGCCTCTGCCAGGGTCTTGAGCAAAAAATCACTGTCGCGTTGGCCATCCCTGGACACGTGTTTCGAGGTTGTTACCTCTCGTCAGCAGGGAATAGGCATATATGTAGGGGTGCTGCGTAGGCTGCCAAAAAATATCCTCAGGTCCGGTACCACTCGTGGCTGATAGGACAAGCAGTGTGCGACCAATTGGACTAACAATCACATAAATGTTGTCTCATAGCCCGGCTGTCACGCCGGATATCAGAATCTTCCCTTTCTCTATTTGTAGCAAGGATGGCCACTTAACCGGATTGTGGTAGCCCATTTGTGGCTTAGGGCCCGATTCACAGAACTAACGTAAGACAAAATCCTTAACTTACTACTTTTGGTATTCAGAGAAGTTAGGATTTTGTCTAAAGACAAACTTAAGACAGACTTAAGACAGACTTAAGACAGACTTAAGTTAAGATGTTGTCTTAAGTTTGTCTTAAGTCTGTCTTAAGTGTGTCTTAAGACAAAATCCTAACTTCTGTGAATACCAAAAGTAGTAAGTTTAGGATTTTGTCTTAAGTTAGTTCTGTGAATCAGGCCCACTGTTTCTCCAGGTTAGAACATGGGTGGGGGAATGCATCATAGACGCCTTCCAGAGGTGGGATGGAGGGAGGGTAAATGTGGGGTGTGATGTTTTATATTCACTGATAAAATATTGACACCCAAAATATCCCCATACACAAATATCAATGTAAAAAATATCGACATCTTATATTTAGAATGGTAAGTATAAAATTGTCAAAAAATAAATATTGATGTATAAAATATCGTTTTTTAAATACATGTAAATACATATTTTAAATATATGAAATAATAAAATTAACGTAAAAATTATTTGGATTTAATATACATTTTAACAAATAAGAAATAAATATAATTTAAAAAATTAAACATACATATATAAAATGTAATATACATATATTTGCTTTAAAACAAATAATAAACTATTAATTTTAATTTATTTTAAAATTGTATAAATATATAAAAATTTACAAATGATATATATTTATAATTGTGTTGCATTTGTCATTTAATTTATCATGCAATTATTATGGTTCACCAGTGACATTTTCTGTTTAAATTACACCAGTCAAATAGCTACATTCAGCATTTGGTCACAACCACACAGTCTGTCTTCGATGCCTATTCATGTATGAGTGAGGGGCAGGGTTATTTAAACTGGAACTCTGATGGCGCCAAATAGATTGATAAAGGCTGCTGCGCAGCCGAACGCGTATCTCAGCTAATGCGGGGTTGAGGGAGACCTAAACTACAATAAATGAGCCCTATTCCTACCTACCTCGAGTACGTGCCTCTTCTTCTTTGATAGAGTGGAATGTTTCTTTTGATATATATATATATATATATATATATATATATATATATATATATATATATATATATATGATTTCAGCAAAACGTCCTTCATGGGAGGAGCAGGAAACAGCTGGTGCCGGCGGCGAGGTAAGGACAGCCTCGCAGTAATTTTGTCACAGCAAAGATGAACAAATACGCCGCACTCTTCTTGGATGTTTTAAACACTACCGTGATCAGGAACTGCATAGTCGAAACGCGTAGGTGAAAGGATATATATATATATATATATATATATATATATTATATATATATATATATATATATATATATATATATATATTATATATATATATATATATATATATATACACATATATATATATATATATATATATATATATATATATATATATATATATATATATATAAATATATATATATATATATATATATATATATATATATATATACACACAAAAACACCTATAACATAAACTCAAATTAAAACATTACAATATTTAATAGTCTTTGAACTTAAATTTTACACTCCATTGAGTGCAACAGTAGGGAAAATGTTGGATAGTGAAGGGGCAAAAATTCCTATTCCCACTCTAGTAAGTGCAACAGTAGGGAAAGTGTTGGATTGCGGAGAAGTAAAAGTTACTATTCCCACTGCAGTGAGTGTAACAGTACAGAAAGTGTTGGATAGCGGCGGGGTAAAAATTACTATTCCCACTCCAGTGAGTGCAACAACAGGGAAAGTGTTGGATAGCGGAGGGGTAAGAATTACTATTCCAACTCCAGTGAGCTCAACAGTAGAGAACATAAAATCTAATACAAAAACCATTATATTATAAATTAAAACATTAAACTATTTAAAAGTCTTTAAACTTAAATTTTCCACTTCAGTGAGTGGAACAGTAGGTAAAGTGTTGAATAGCGGAGGGGTAAAAATGACTGTTTCCACTCCAGTGAATGCAACAGTAGGAACAGTGTTGGATAGCGGAGGAGTACAAATTACTATTCCCACACCATTGAGTGCAAAGTGTTGGACAGTAATGGGGTAAAAATTAATATTCCCATTGGCATCAGTTCAAAATTAAAAACAAACAAAATATCAACTACAATACAAAAGATTTTAAAAAACAAAAAAAGAAAACATAAATAAAAATACAAAAAATGTACAAAAAATAAAAACATATTATAGTGTTAAAAATATCGAACAAATACCTAGAAAGATTTATTAAAAAAAAAAATAATAATTTACATACAAATAACTATTTTTAGGAGAAATTATTTATAATCAAAAACATTAGTTATTTCATAAATGTAAATACTTTTATTTCCTACCCTATACCACCACACAATTCACAACATACATCTAATTTTTTTTTTTTAAATGTACCTCCATAATTAACATAATTAATTATCAATCCAAGATATATAATTAATTAAAAAACAAATTAAAAAGATACAAATTAATTTACTCCCCAAATGTAACACATATATAAAAAAAACAAAAGCAATAATTATACAAAACAATAGTTCATATACTTTTAAAATACATACTAAAATACATTACCCTAATTAAAACGTCGATATTTTAAGCAACTAGATTTTTGCAAACGATATTGATAACTTCGATATTTTCAAAAACGATATTTCTTACCTCCAAGTTGATATTCTTGACCACGATATCTTGCTGTCGATATTTCTGCATCACAACATTTCCAACACGATATTTGTGTATGTCGACATTTAAAACTCGATATTCTGTCTGTGCACTGATGTTTTTGTTGTGTTTGCTTTAATTTTGTTGCTAATTTTAGTTCCCCTGGTCCTCACTCTATACACTATCCCCTGTCTCTTTGTCTCCTGTGGCCCTTCCGTATGGCGTACTAGCCTGCACCATCCCTCCTTTCTCATGGCTCCTTCTCAGAACTAATCCCTGAGCTCTCCTGGTCTCCACACTCAGCACTTCCTCAGGACACTAGCACACTTCACCATTCTGATTCAACAAAATATCCAACAAAATATCTACAGCACACCACACAAAAGGCCACACAGATTTCATCTACTATTGCTCAGAGTATTTGCACTGTCAAACCATGGCTCAATCCCTGAATATATTCTCGCTAAACATAAAAAGGCTCAATCAACCAGTGAAACGCAGTCATAGCTGATTACTGCAACAAACTGAAAGGGGACATTATCCTCCTTTAGGAGACACACCTCAGGTTCATACATGGCGCAAAGTTTTACAGTCCTTGGATAGATGACATTGGTATCTCTCCAGCCCCCCCAAAAGAAAAATGGTGTAGCTATACTTGTCTCAAATAAATTAGGACTATATGTGGTCTCCCACATACATGACCAAGCAGGAAGGTGGCTCATCTCTAAGATGAAAAGGGAAAATTGGAATTTTTTGTTCTAAACATATAAGGAGGAAATGGCAATGCTTTCAATTTTTGGAGAAACCTAGATCAACAAATATCAGACCTCCCAGATAACCTAGGCATTGTCTTGGGTAGTTGACTTTAACCTTCCGATGAACTGGAACCTCAATAACATTTCCGCACATAAATGTATAGTCTCCCAAGGATCATAAATAAATGAAGATTTGTTGCAATAACAATAATTCGATAGATTTGTGGTAACTGCATGATCCTACAGGATATGACTACACATTTCACTCAACAACACGCCACTCATTCAAACACATTGACTTCATTATGGTGAGTAAACCGATGCTCCACATTACTCAGACCCCTAAAATCAATGTTGATTTCCAACCATGCCTGTGTTTCAATTAAATTGGGGCTCAACAGTACCACTCGTCCTCCCTGCCAATGGCGATTCAATAATGACTTTATTGATGACCCCTTGAACAAAAGAAATAGAATCAGCCATAATGAACTTCCTAACCACACCTCTGTCACAGGTCTCGTCCAGCTGGGATGCCCTTGATCAACCCTGAGAGGGACTCTGATCCAAATGGCTTTTTAAAAAAAACTGAGATATTGCAACCATCTAAAAGAATTCAAACGTTCTATCCAGATTCTAAATAGCCATCTCAGGCATTTTAAGGGCTCTGCGTCCTCCCCAGACTCAGTGCAGCAGAATAGGAATATAATCAAATCTGATTCAGACAACCCAAAAGTGGCATGACGTCACAGCCTCTGCAACAACAATAAACCTGGTAAAGCTTTAGCTAGCTATCTGAAATATATGAAAAATAAAGCACTGATAACAGCTTAAAAATCCAAATGTGAGATCACCAGGTCCACCACTGACATCATAGACTCTTTTAAACACTTCTATTAGGATCTTTACAACACTCCGGTCCTCCCCTCTAAAATTACAAATACCTTAAGGAGGTCAGTGATGCAATCACCAAACTGGCAGCGGGGAAAGCCCCGGGGCTGGATAAGCTCCCGGTGATCTTTTCAAACATCAACCCGTAGTATGGGCCCCATACCGATCAGTTATTTATAACGCAGTCCTGAGAGGGATGCCAATACCTGGTACTTGGCTGGGCGCAGAGAATGTGCCTATATTCAAGAAGGGTTCGCCTCTGCTCCCAGCCAACTACAGGCCGATCAGTTTGATCGATGTCCCGCAAAAGATCTTTGGAAGGTTAGTATTGGACCACCTCCAGGACTGGATGGAGGAAAACTCCATACTAAGCCTCTGTCATGCTGGCTTCAGAAATAAAATATCTACAATGGACCAGATTCTCCGGCTGAACATGCTGTTCTGGAAGTCTGTCAAGATTGAAGGGGGAAGCCTTTACACCGTTTTCGTGGATCTGCGGGCAGCCTTTGACTTGGTCCCAAGATGCAAGTTATGGGCTGTACTCACTGAAATGGGCATTCCCCACCAAATTCTGCATATCTTAATGCGGCTCCACCATGACAATTTTGCTCGGGTCAGGTGTGGAAGGAATGGTCTCTTATCAGCTAAATTCCCCGTTGACAGAGGGGTGAGACAGGGTTGTGTTTTAGCGCCTACCCTGTTTTGCCTTCATGTCAATGGGGTAATTTCTCACTTAAATGGGATTCAATATACTGATGCCCCCAAATTAGCTGGTAGCAGGGTGCCTGCGATAATGTTCGCAGATGACACCCTGCTGCTCTCAAAATCCCCAATGGGGATTAAGCATGAGCGCAAAATCCGCTCCGATCGCGGATTTTGCGGATTTTCGGTAAATTCGCGGTCCGCGAACTCTCGCGAATTTACCGAAAATCCGCAATCCGCGAGCGGCGGATTCCGCGGTCAAAAGTTCAAGCCTAATTTAGGATGGCGCCGGCAAGCTGCCAGCGCCATCCTGAAATAGTTACTTAATTAGCTTCAACAGGAAGCTCTAATAGATAAGATAAAGCAGGGGCTCGAGCGCCTGCTTTATTTTATCAATTGGAGCTTCCTGTTGAAGCTAATTAAGTATCTTTTTCAGGATGGCGCTGGCAGCTTGCCGGCGCCATCGTAAATTATTTACGATGGGGAAAAACGGTGGTGTCTTCTTGAATAAATATGAAGGGCAGGGTTCATTCTGGCACGACGGTCCTGGCACAAAAATTAACCCTCAACAGGAAACACTTACAGATATCAATAAAGCATGTGCCCTAGTTGAAGCTTAAATTCAGTGACTCATTCATCAGCCCAAAAACAATCGTGAGCGTTGTGGAGGCTGGGCAGGTGTGCCTTCTTCCCAAATATACCATCGAAAATCCGCTGTGATGCTGGCCAGAGGCATTTGCATCTTTGACTTTCACGAGCGCAATCCCCGTGCTGTTCCTGTGACCAGGAGCTTCTGTCTCTTAATCTGCTGCTCTGATCGGTCTCTGACCTTTTATACACACAAGAGGCATGTGCGCTCGCATGGAAGCCCCGTCCGTTTGGCCCCGCCCACACACTCGAGGAAGCCCCGCCCCCAAATCCGCCGATCCGCAAAATCCGCGGATTTTGCGGATCCACGATCCGTGAATTCGCAAATTCGTGAATCGTGGATCCGCAAAATCCGCCCATGCTTAATGGGGATACAGAAGGTCCTGAACGGTTTTGTGGGGTTTTGTGAGGAAAGGGGTCTGGAAATCAACGCCATGAAAACTAAATTCATGATTTTCAATCCCCCTGTATCCACGAGACCCAACCCCGCAATTGGCGAAATCAGACTGGAAAGAGTTCAGACCTTCAACTATCTGGGGGTAACTCTTAATGAAAACATGACGTGGGCCCCGCATCAAATTAAGGCCCAACTCAGGCAGTCCCAGCTTATAGGGGGCACTCTAAAACTCTCGAACACCTCTACAATAAAACCCATCCGACCATTTGTGGATATCTACAAAACACAAGTGAGAGGGGCTGTAACTTATGGGGGTGAACTTTGGGGCTATGCCTCTAGGCCTGAGATTGTCGGCACAGAAAATAAGTTCCTCAGGCAACTGTTGACGCTGCCCCCGAGTACTCCACTGTTACTCATTAGATTTGACATGCGACTTCGGCCAATAGATTAGGTTGTGGGCCTGAAGCTGCTAGCGTTCTGGCGGAGACTATGGAACACCCCGGAGCTCTCTGCCTATAGACAGGAATTGTCGGAAATTTTAAGGTTGCCAAATGCGTCAAAAATCCCGTGGCTTGTATATATTATAAATGAATTCATTAAGCTAGGGCTCCCACAAATGTAGTCCAACCCTGAAATTGCTTGCCCTAGGACCTCAAGGACCTCAAGAAAAAGCTTGTCCAAACTCTTTTATGAAAGTAAATTAACTGCATCTATACACAGTGTACATAGCGGCACTTCTATCATTTTGAAATCGTCATGGATGATATCTTCCCTGTTTTTACGAGGAAGCTGTAACTGCAGTGGAGGTATGGTACATTACTAATCAGAGCTTTTACATGTAATTGGTCTCCAGCTGCTCTGAAAAATTGTCCTACTTGCAGCTGTGACCTGGAAAATGAATTACACATTATGTTTTTCTGCCCTGCTTATCGAAAAATGAGGAGGCACTGGTTGGTGCCGCTCTGCAAAAACATGCGAATTACACACTGCATGCAAGCCTACCGCATTCTTAAAAAACTGATTTGTCATCCTTAGTGGTTTTTTTCTGTTGCAAAATTTCTTGCAGCGATATGGCTCAAACGCAGGGGCGTGCTGAACAATGTATACATTTTTTATTGCACATGCACTTTACTAAGCATGTGATTATACCACACAGTGGCCTGAGCCTGTATACCTAGCTATCTCAAGCATGTGATGACACAACACAGTGAGCTAAGCCTGTAGGCTAGTAATCACAAGCTTGCAGGTGTCCTCATTGAAATCTATTAACTGCATGCTGAGGAAGCATGAAGAAGGGGCAGTAGGTAGGAACAGTGTGGGACAGGTTAGCTAGGGGCAGTGACAGCTGTAGACAGTATGCATGTGATGACTAGGATTAGCTCCTTAGACAGTAATGGTGTCAGCTGAGGGAGTTTGGGTGATGATAATATGTTTAAAATTATCTTTGTTAACAGCTCTAGCTTTGTGACTGGATTGTCTATGTGAGTTAGAAAGAATAGTGAGGAGGGTATGAGTCAACAATGTTAGTATAATTACAATTACCTCAAGGAGAACAACATCCTGGACCCTTCCCAGTCCGGATTCTGCAGCAACCACAGCACCAAGACTGGCCTTATCGCCGCCACCGATGACATATAGTCCCTGCTGAACAGCGGAGAAATGGCGGCCCTCATCCTCCTGGACCTGTCAGCCACCTTCGACACGGTCTTTCACTACACACTACGAACACGCCTCCACAACGCCAGCATCCAAGAGAAGGCCCTGGACTGGACCACCTCCTTCCTCTCTGGCAGGACACAGAGCGTCCGCCTTCCCCCCTTCCGCTCCGAGGCCACCGAGATCATCTGCGGCGTACCCCAGGGCTCATCCCTCAGTCCAACTCTGTTTAACATCTACATGGCACCACTCGCCCAGGTTGCCCGTCTGCATGACCTCAACATCATCTCCTATGCCCATGACAACTAGCTGATCCTCTCCCTCACCAAGGACCCCCACACTGCCAAAACCAACCTTCTCAAAAGAATGAAGTCTGTCGCTGAACAGATGAGGAACAGTCAACTGAAGCTGAACTCAGACAAGACGGAGGTCCTCATCCTCAGATCCACCCCTTCGGCCTGGGTCGACTCCTGGTGGCCTACCGCACTGGGCACCGTCCCAACACCCGCCGACCACACATGCAACCTAGGGGTCATCCTCGACTCCACCCTCTCCATGGCTAAACAGGTCAAAGCCCTCTCCTCCTCCTGCTTCAACACCCTCCGCATGCTCTGCAGGATCTACAAGTGGATCCCCACTGAAACGAGAAGAACGGTCACCAAGGCCTTCGTCAGGAGCAGGTTGGACTACGGAAACACTCTCTACACTGGAGCCTCGGTCAAACTCCTGAGACGGCTCCAACGCATACAGAATGCCTCTGCGCGCCTGATCCTCGACATTCCTTGCCGCAGCCACATCACACCCCACCTATGAGACCTGCACTGGCTCCCGGTCAACAGGAGGATAACCTTCAAGCTCCTCACCCACGCACACAAGGCACTCCACAACACCGGACCAACGTACCTCAACAGACAACTCAGTTTATACACCCCCACCCGCCAGCTCTGCTCTGCCAACCTCGCCACAGTCCCCAGCTTCCGAAGAGCGACATCCGGCGGCAGATCGTTCTCCCACCTCGCCGCCAAGACCTGGAACACCCTCCCCATCCACTTACGGCAGAACCAAGCCCTGCTGACCTTCAGAAAACTCCTCAAGACCTGGCTTTTCGAGCAGTAGCAGCATTCCCCACCCCAGCGCCTTGAGCCCCCTATGGGTGAGTAGTGCGCTTTACAAATGATATGATTGACAAGTAAGGACGAGGGGTTGAATGGCACTTTCAGCTGGTTGATCATTCAGTCTAATGGGCCAGGAGGGGGAGTTAGGGGAGGGTATGGTTCTCAATCTTTGGAGAGAAGAGGAAGAGAGGATGGGAGGCAATCAAGAGCAGAGGTCAGTGCACTTGGCGTGGTTACGACTACAGTTCATCAGAGGACTGTTGGGACACTGATTGATCACCAGCTCTGTGGTGATGCTTGCGAGGGTTTGTAATTCTGCCTTAAGTTGTAGAAGGTTTAGCAAGCTCTCATCTAGTCTAGATTCCAGAGACGCATGGAAACACGTGTGGGGCCATATGCATCAAAAAAGAGTTTTGCGAATCTCAAATTGAGATTTTTAGCGAATCACAATTAGAGAATCGCAAAATGCCATGTATGTAGGATTTGCTAAAATTTTTGCAAATCCTACATATTCCTTATTTGCGAATCGCAAATTGAGGTTCACAATTAACCCCTTTCGTGCTCATGACGAGCTGAGCTCGTCATGAGTTGCGCCGCTCGCACGCTCATGACAAGCTCAGCTCGTCATGTAACGCGGCTTTTTTTAAAATGCCGCACAGCGCGAAAATAGCGGCCGCACGCATGCGGTTAAGGAATAACTTCCCATTCATTCCTATGGGCTAGGAGGCCCATAAGAATGAATGGGAAGATATTCTCAATTTGCGATTACCAATTAGAGAATCGCAAATTGAGAAGGCAATTTCAAGGTTGCAAGGGTGCCAAAAGGACACCCTGTTGCACCCCTGAAATATGCATGTGTCCACATTTTGCGCACATACATTCCCAATGGCATGTATTTGCGACATATGGCACTTTACAAAAAAAAAAAAAGTTATTTTTCAAAGAAAATCGCAAATGACCACCAACTTGAAGTTGATGGCAATCTGCAATTCCTTAAGGCCAAATAGCGTGTGTATACAACTGAAAGTGTCAGTTGTTTGCCAGTTGGCTGTAGCCACATGCACACAAGTATCGTGGTGAGTAACTTTGATTGCTCCTTTGGTGCAAACTTAGAAATGTAGTTTTTCAAGATGGCATCAACATTAATCATAAGACAATATGACAAATAACATGCCATGGCAAATACCCTACATTACAGCAACAGAGGGAAGCCTCAGAGGGCCAGAAGTCAACAGCCCAGAACAAGATACATGGTAATGTGGGCCCCAAGACAATAAGGGCCAAAAACGCCTTTGTGTAATGATCCCAGTGGTCCTGTGTAATGTCGAGTCTCATGGTCCCAAACCCCCAATGATGTTTACAGGACTGGAAGGGTCCCATATTGTTTCCCGTGGGGGGGTGAGGAAGGGGGGGGTCTCTGCATGTAAGAGTCCATCTGATGGTGGAAGGGTGTGGACACAAATCCATCCATGAGTAGGTTCTCAAAACTTACCGTCTCGATGAGCCAAGATGCTCTAGGGGAGGAAAGTAATCCTACCAAATTCCAATGACCTGAGATAGAATTTAATGTGAATTGACTCAGCCGGGGAGAGGGGGCCCTTAGAAATATTGAGCGAGGTGCCCGGTGAGTGTGGTGTGATAGAATATTGTACATCACTTTTTCAAACGGAGAGGTAGGCAAAACTGCTGAAATCACGTGACTCTGATACATTGTCCTCACCATTGTACCATTAATATGCAATGCCAGACCCTCAGCGGCTTTCTTTTACATCAGTCAAAGATGAAGCGCCTTGCATACTGGCCAAACCATGAAGCAGTTTAGCATGAATGAAGGTAACTGAATGGTAGTTGCTTTTAATATAGTGGTTTTTCATTATTGAGTAAAAAAATACCAGGAGTAATGGAGGTCAATATGTAGATCTTTGAAATTATATCTTAGGATTTCATGCATTGGGCTCTTTCTCCACATACACACATACATCCACCCAACCCTCCCTGCCCACAAACACACACACACACACACACACACACACACACACACACACACTGTTCCAGGGTCTCCACATATAGACAAGAATATTTTTCGTTTATGACTTCAGTGAGGATACCTATAATGCAGAATGAGGATTGCAGTAAGCAACATTTTCTTTGTATTTGCTGAAGACACTGACAGGATAATGACCCGCAGTTCATCAGTTTTGCAAAAAAGTAGAGCTGTTCCCAAACAGATGCTCTCTCGAGGTTCCATATGTGCATTAAACAATGTTATTCTGGGGAAAAGGGAAGGACCTGAGTGTTAATGGCTCATTAGAAAATAGCATCACTCTCGGTGCTACTTTATCGGTGATCCTGACATTCTCCAACCACTGTTTTGAAATGGAGGTGGGGAGTGAGATGTTATTTGGGCAAGCAGTCCAGCAAGGCTTTGTAGTACATTACTCGTCTGGAGGACTTCATCCTCCTCTGCTTGTGTAATGCTGCTTTGGGAGTGGCTCAAGATGGGGAGTCTGGGTGGTCGAGTGTCAACTAGAAGAACAAGGTACCATTGTTAGTGTTCATTCTGAAGCATAGGCACCTTCATACAGGTTCCTAAGTGCCCAGCTCTGTATGCATGTAAGCATGTACATATATATTATTTCTATAGCACAAACTAGCCGAAAGGCAGTGGAGCGCTATACATGGTGAAAGGCAAGTTTAACGTCTGAGAGTAATAGGAGAGACTGCCGAGTGAGAACAATGAATACACTGAAATGTATTGCTCTTTACAAAGGTAAGTTGTCAACTTTTTCTTAAGTTGGAGCAGTGTTGGCGCAGTCCTGATATAAACAGCGATGTTGTTCCAGGTCCTCTGTGCATAGATGGAAAAGGCTTTTAGTGTTGTTTTTCTATTTTTTTTTGTCTGCAGTTTGATTGTTTCCTGGCTGTGGGTACGCTAAGAACCTTCAGAGGTGGTGAGCTTGAGCGCAAGAGAAGCAGGGATGCTGTTTGTGATGCCTGAATGAATGATGCAGCTGGTTTTGAGGATGGTACGGGCTGACAAGAGGAGCCAATACCATGAGGATGAGGGTGATGTGATCATATTGAATCAGGCCCTGGATGAAAAGTCCTGCATCAAGTAAGATGGGCCTAAGGGGTATCAGTGGGGAGGCTGGCAGACAATGGAGTAGGCCATACCACCATCCAGATACACTTGTTCTAGGGCTTGAACAGCAGCTCTGAAATCACTTTCGGGAAGAAGCTCTCCCCAACCCTTCTTGCTGACAGTGTGTTGCCTTTTCTTCATTTAGCAATGCTTCTCTTTCTGTGCTGGCTTGGTGGTGGTCTGATTAATTAGATGGATGGCTGTGCTAGTTGGCACCATTTTCAGCAGCTTCCTGCGATGTTGTATGGAACAGATCTGCTGCTGGCAACACAATTGAACCATCTACTGCCAGTGTTAGCTAAAACCTTTCAGAGCCAGCCTGAGCAGTGGGAATATGCAGAACAATGTGTATCCATATGAAAGAATGCTACAGGAAGTATTGTAGTGAAGTAAAATAAAATTCAGGTCCACGTAGGTTCTTGTAAGAATGAGTATTTATTTAGTAAGTTGGTACAAGATGGTAGTCAGGGTATTAAGATGGTAAGAAGGATAAAAACCCCACCAGGAGTTGTCTCCTTACAGCTCAGCCCCAAGCTCCCAACTGAATTCACAGAGCTAGGAACCCAACATTCTAATGTGTCATCATGAATATCTGATATAGTTCGGGGGTGCACAGCGAAGGTAAATGAAGGATTTAAAGCCAATTGTAGAATTTAAGGGTGCTCACGAAGGGAGGTGTTTTTCCGTCAAAAACACCAATTAATGATACTCAGGTTGTGTATGCAGGAACTGCAGATACATCCCCTTCAAAATGGCACACCAAATGGGGTCACAGAAGTGATTGAATGTTCTATTATTTTATTTTCATTTTCATAAAGTTCATTTTCAATCCTTTAGGTATCTTTGACTGATATTAACAACATATCAGAAAACAGCGTCAATAGATGAATTTTACGGAACTCATTCCCCAATGCATTTCGGGCAGTGAAGCCCTTGATCACGGAGAGCTGCAGAGGAAGATAAACAGGGCGGGAATCAGTGGGAGGTGAAAGGCAGTCTGGAGAGGGGATAAATTACCAGTGCTACACGTGCAGGGGTTGCAGACTATTGCTACAGAAAGTGCTCGGTATAATGTGACGGTATGGGACCCGTGATACTAACCGTTACCGCAAGTGTTCAAACAAAGTTCAAAAAAAGTTAAACTAACAATAAGACGCAGTATAGATAACTTACTTCAGGTTAACGCGTAGCGCACAAGACGCGCTGTCAATCGACTCACAGGTCTGTTTGTTAATGCGCCGGTATGCGCGATAAGTAAGTGAACCACTCAATGAAGAGCGACATAGGACTCATGCGTTAAGTGTCTGAGGTGCGGGAATCAGTATGGGCGCCATGTTGGAATGATTAAAAAAGTGTAGGTAGGCTATGTGAAAAGGTGAAAAAAGATAAATTAAAGTTGAGACAATTAAAAAATTAAATTAAATGAAAGGGTAACGGAAACAAGGGTACATGGAAACAGTTATCTACAATAAACATCTCAAATTCGGGTACATGAAAAACAGTTATGTGCAATGAGCGTAACTAGCACATTACGGGAACATTACAGGTAACAGCTAAATTCAAGCCGATCATTGAGCCCAAGGGGCTTCAGAGTCTGTAATAAATAAATCCATTCTAGTTCTCTTTGTAACAACAATTTGTTGTTGTCAATCCCTTCCTTCTTTTGGATGACTTCCAAAACAATAAACTTCAACTGGGCAATGGTATGGCGTGCTTCAGTAAAGTGCATGGCTATGTTAGATTTTTCCATTCTCAATCGTATGTTGGACTTATGTTCGTTAAGGCGGGTTTTTATTTTACGCTCTGTTTTGCCAACATATAATTTGCCACACGGGCATTTCAAGGCATATATCAAGTTGGTGGTGTCACAGGTGGCGTCAACTGAGAGTTTGATGTTATGTCCTTTCATAGGATGTTGTATCCTGTTGCCTCTGATAACATTATTGCAGTGATTGCAATTTAAACAAGGTTGTGTACCACGATGATGTTTGGGTGTTTCAGTCGGCGTTGTAAGTATCTCTTTGAGGTTTCTACTTCTTGTGTGGGCAAATATCGGAAGTTTTTCAAATATGCCCTGAAAGTCAGGTTCATTTTGCAGGATAGGCCAGTGTTTGCGTACTATTTTTTTATATGATGCACTTGCTGTGGAGTACTTAGATACAAGTACCATGCGTTGTTCAGCAGTTTTTTGAATTTTCTCCAGGCTGTCTGATCTAGTTATGTGAGCTACTCGTGATTGAGCTTGGTGAAGTATGTTCTCAGGATACCCTCGATCACGAAACCTGTCTTGCATTTCCTTGATACGAATGTCAGCAATGGCATCATCTGATACTATGCGCTTAACGCGCAACATCTGAGAAAAAGGTAGGTGCTCCTTTAAAGATCCTTGATGAAAACTTGTAAAGTGAAGAGAGTTATTGCGGTCTGTGCTTTTCCTGTGTAGGTCCGTGCTGAGGCCTTCAGGGGTGTTCTTAATGAGAACGTCCAGGAAAACTATTTCATCTTCACTGATTTGCCATGTGAGGTTGATACGAGGGTCTTTACTGTTGACTTCAGTCAGTAACTGTCGAAGGGAATCTTTGGTGTCAGACCACAAGATGAACAAATCATCTATGTACCGAACGTACATTTTTGAATATTTCTGAAAACTTGAGTTGGTATACAAGTGATGTCTTTCCCACTGTTCCATGTATGTATTAGCGTACGACGGGGCAGCGCAGTTTCCCATTGCCATTCCGGAAAGTTGCAAAAACCATTGGTTATCAACTTTGAAGTAGCTGTGGTACAGAATGAATATTAGCAATTCCATCAAGAACGTTTGTAAGGATGGATCAATGTCACTGTTTAGTAGAATGTGTTCAAAAGCTTCGATTCCCCCTTGGTGGGGTATTGAAGTATATAGCGAACTAACGTCAGCTGTGCAAAGGACAAATGATTCATTTTTGAATGATTGCATTCGAGATAACTTGGTCAAGAAATCCGTTGTGTCTTTGATGTAACTATCAGCTTTGATCACCAAGGGTTGTAAATACTTATCAATAAATTTACCGGTGGCTTCATGGATCGATCGTTTGGTGGACACAATTGGTCTGAATGGCGGGTCCATAAGATTTTTGTGTATCTTGGGACACATATACATGGTCGGGCTTTTTGGATGGTCCAGTAGTAGGTATTTCTTAGTGCGATCTTCAATAACTCCAGATTGATGTGCTTTGTTCACAAGTTCTTTCAAGATGTTTAGATATTCATTGGTTGGATTGTAATCCAAAGCCATATAGGTCATATTATCTTGAGTGTGTTCACTAAGTTTACGGGTGTACATCTCAGCATCAAGGATAACTAAAGCGCCACCTTTGTCTGCCTTTGTAATTTTGATGTGAGGATTACTGGCCAATGATTTCAAAGTGTCACGATCCTTGTTGGTGAGGTTCTGAGACTTCCTGAACATTTTAAAATTAATCTTTTGTAGATCTTTACGAACCAGGGTCTCAAATAAATCAATACACTTGTGGCTAATCGGTGGTTGGTAAGTGCTTGATGGTCGTAGGCCTTTAAGTTGATCATCTTTAGTGATGGTTACAGTAGGTAATGTATTGTCGAAGTAGTGACGTAGTCGCAATTTTCTGATAAACTTGAACGTGCTCACTTCGAGTTCTAGCAAGTTGGTGGGTGTGGTAGGGATGAATGAAGTTCCTTTTTCTAGCAAATCCATTTGATAATTAGAAATTTCTACGTTGGAGATGTTAATTACGAGACTGTTTTCTTTGGTTTTTGGTCCTTCTTGGCAACCGTACTTCGTGTGGCGGGTGGACTTATTTCTTTGTCTTTTGGCCTTGCTTCTCCTGAGTCTTCGAGTTGGACTTGGCTGACCTCTAAAAAATGACCGCTGGATGTGGCAGATTCGCTGCCCGTGGTAGATGTGCCAGCTAGTTCGCTGCTCGGTGGTTGTCTAGAGGTAGGTGGACGTCTAAATGTGTGATTCGTGGAATCTGTATTAGACGATGAAGTATCAGTATTGACGTTTGTTGGTCTGTTGCGACGTCTTTGAGCATAGACGTCGGCCCAGGAATAAACTTCATCGAGTTTATAGTCCAGCGTATCACGCCGGAACTTTCTGACTTTTCTGTCATTGATCTCTTTTTGATATTTGTCGAGCAAAATTTTAGTTTCATTTAGGGTGGTTGTTAGGTCTTCAGGTGTCAGTAAATTTCTGATCTCATCGTCAACCTCTTTGATTTCCACTTCTAATTCTTTGAGAATGCCAGCCAATTCTTCGACGATCAACAGTATTAAATCAAGACTACATTTGTTTAAAATTCCATTCCATTTTTCTAAGAAAGTCTTGGAATTTTTGCAGAGAGACGGCTTTAATGCAATTCGTAGTCCGCGAGGGATTCTGAGTGCCCGGTGGTATCGCAATAGGGTGCTCGCATGGAGCTTCTGATTGATGTGTCGCTTAGACAGGTAAATCAACTGTTTCACACATTGCTCCTTGTTTCTGGATGTGGTGGAGGGGCTGATGTCTTCCTCAATCAGCGCATATATTCGTTCCTTTTCTGAATCATCAAACGCTAGTGTGTGAGCTCTGGTTTCTGTGCTTTTACTAATTTCATCAAATTGCATGATTGAAGCGTGCTACCCGCCGTGGGCGGAAATGCAGTTGAACAAATGATATAGTTCGGGGGTGCACAGCGAAGGTAAATGAAGGATTTAAAGCCAATTGTAGAATTTAAGGGTGCTCACGAAGGGAGGTGTTTTTCCGTCAAAAACACCAATTAATGATACTCAGGTTGTGTATGCAGGAACTGCAGATACATCCCCTTCAAAATGGCACACCAAATGGGGTCACAGAAGTGATTGAATGTTCTATTATTTTATTTTCATTTTCATAAAGTTCATTTTTAATCCTTTAGGTATCTTTGACTGATATTAACAACATATCAGAAAACAGCGTCAATAGATGAATTTTACGGAACTCATTCCCCAATGCATTTCGGGCAGTGAAGCCCTTGATCACGGAGAGCTGCAGAGGAAGATAAACAGGGCGGGAATCAGTGGGAGGTGAAAGGCAGTCTGGAGAGGGGATACATTACCAGTGCTACACGTGCAGGGGTTGCAGACTATTGCTACAGAAAGTGCTCGGTATAATGTGACGGTATGGGACCCGTGATACTAACCGTTACCGCAAGTGTTCAAACAAAGTTAAAAAAAAGTTAAACTAACAATAAGACGCAGTATAGATAACTTACTTCAGGTTAACGCGTAGCGCACAAGACGCGCTGTCAATCGACTCACAGGTCTGTTTGTTAATGCGCCGGTATGCGCGATAAGTAAGTGAACCACTCAATGAAGAGCGACATAGGACTCATGCGTTAAGTGTCTGAGGTGCGGGAATCAGTATGGGCGCCATGTTGGAATGATTAAAAAAGTGTAGGTAGGCTATGTGAAAAGGTGAAAAAAGATAAACTAAAGTTGAGACAATTAAAAAATTAAATTAAATGAAAGGGTAACGGAAACAAGGGTACATGGAAACAGTTATCTACAATAAACATCTCAAATTCGGGTACATGAAAAACAGTTATGTGCAATGAGCGTAACTAGCACATTACGGGAACATTACAGGTAACAGCTAAATTCAAGCCGATCATTGAGCCCAAGGGGCTTCAGAGTCTGTAATAAATAAATCCATTCTAGTTCTCTTTGTAACAACAATTTGTTGTTGTCAATCCCTTCCTTCTTTTGGATGACTTCCAAAACAATAAACTTCAACTGGGCAATGGTATGGCGTGCTTCAGTAAAGTGCATGGCTATGTTAGATTTTTCCATTCTCAATCGTATGTTGGACTTATGTTCGTTAAGGCGGGTTTTTATTTTACGCTCTGTTTTGCCAACATATAATTTGCCACACGGGCATTTCAAGGCATATATCAAGTTGGTGGTGTCACAGGTGGCGTCAACTGAGAGTTTGATGTTATGTCCTTTCATAGGATGTTGTATCCTGTTGCCTCTGATAACATTATTGCAGTGATTGCAATTTAAACAAGGTTGTGTACCACGATGATGTTTGGGTGTTTCAGTCGGCGTTGTAAGTATCTCTTTGAGGTTTCTACTTCTTGTGTGGGCAAATATCGGAAGTTTTTCAAATATGCCCTGAAAGTCAGGTTCATTTTGCAGGATAGGCCAGTGTTTGCGTACTATTTTTTTATATGATGCACTTGCTGTGGAGTACTTAGATACAAGTACCATGCGTTGTTCAGCAGTTTTTTGAATTTTCTCCAGGCTGTCTGATCTAGTTATGTGAGCTACTCGTGATTGAGCTTGGTGAAGTATGTTCTCAGGATACCCTCGATCACGAAACCTGTCTTGCATTTCCTTGATACGAATGTCAGCAATGGCATCATCTGATACTATGCGCTTAACGCGCAACATCTGAGAAAAAGGTAGGTGCTCCTTTAAAGATCCTTGATGAAAACTTGTAAAGTGAAGCGAGTTATTGCGGTCTGTGCTTTTCCTGTGTAGGTCCGTGCTGAGGCCTTCAGGGGTGTTCTTAATGAGAACGTCCAGGAAAACTATTTCATCTTCACTGATTTGCCATGTGAGGTTGATACGAGGGTCTTTACTGTTGACTTCAGTCAGTAACTGTCGAAGGGAATCTTTGGTGTCAGACCACAAGATGAACAAATCATCTATGTACCGAACGTACATTTTTGAATATTTCTGAAAACTTGAGTTGGTATACAAGTGATGTCTTTCCCACTGTTCCATGTATGTATTAGCGTACGACGGGGCAGCGCAGTTTCCCATTGCCATTCCGGAAAGTTGCAAAAACCATTGGTTATCAACTTTGAAGTAGCTGTGGTACAGAATGAATATTAGCAATTCCATCAAGAACGTTTGTA
Organism: Lissotriton helveticus; assembly: GCF_964261635.1. Taxonomy (NCBI): domain Eukaryota; kingdom Metazoa; phylum Chordata; class Amphibia; order Caudata; family Salamandridae; genus Lissotriton; species Lissotriton helveticus. The sequence goes on from NC_136072.1 coordinate 1,115,248,258, forward strand.
AGGATGGATCAATGTCACTGTTTAGTAGAATGTGTTCAAAAGCTTCGATTCCCCCTTGGTGGGGTATTGAAGTATATAGCGAACTAACGTCAGCTGTGCAAAGGACAAATGATTCATTTTTGAATGATTGCATTCGAGATAACTTGGTCAAGAAATCCGTTTTTGCAACTTTCCGGAATGGCAATGGGAAACTGCGCTGCCCCGTCGTACGCTAATACATACATGGAACAGTGGGAAAGACATCACTTGTATACCAACTCAAGTTTTCAGAAATATTCAAAAATGTACGTTCGGTACATAGATGATTTGTTCATCTTGTGGTCTGACACCAAAGATTCCCTTCGACAGTTACTGACTAAAGTCAACAGTAAAGACCCTCGTATCAACCTCACATGGCAAATCAGTGAAGATGAAATAGTTTTCCTGGACGTTCTCATTAAGAACACCCCTGAAGGCCTCAGCACGGACCTACACAGGAAAAGCACAGACCGCAATAACTCTCTTCACTTTACAAGTTTTCATCAAGGATCTTTAAAGGAGCACCTACCTTTTTCTCAGATGTTGCGCATTAAGCGCATAGTATCAGATGATGCCATTGCTGACATTCGTATCAAGGAAATGCAAGACAGGTTTCGTGATCGAGGGTATCCTGAGAACATACTTCACCAAGCTCAATCACGAGTAGCTCACATAACTAGATCAGACAGCCTGGAGAAAAATAAAAAAACTGCTGAACAACGCATGGTACTTGTATCTAAGTACTCCACAGCAAGTGCATCATATAAAAAAATAGTACGCAAACACTGGCCTATCCTGCAAAATGAACCTGACTTTCAGGGCATATTTGAAAAACTTCCGATATTTGCCCACACAAGAAGTAGAAACCTCAAATAGATACTTACAACGCCGACTGAAACACCCAAACATCATCGTGGTACACAACCTTGTTTAAATTGCAATCACTGCAATAATGTTATCAGAGGCAACAGGATACAACATCCTATGAAAGGACATAACATCAAACTCTCAGTTGACGCCACCTGTGACACCACCAACTTGATATATGCCTTGAAATGCCCGTGTGGCAAATTATATGTTGGCAAAACAGAGCATAAAATAAAAACCCGCCTTAACGAACATAAGTCCAACATACGATTGAGAATGGAAAAATCTAACATAGCCATGCACTTTACTGAAGCACGCCATACCATTGCCCAGTTGAAGTTTATTGTTTTGGAAGTCATCCAAAAGAAGGAAGGGATTGACAACAACAAATTGTTGTTACAAAGAGAACTAGAATGGATTTATTTATTACAGACTCTAAAGCCCCTTGGGCTCAATGATCGGCTTGAATTTAGCTGTTACCTGTAATGTTCCCGTAATGTGCTAGTTACGCTCATTGCACATAACTGTTTTTCATGTACCCGAATTTGAGATGTTTATTGTAGATAACTGTTTCCATGTACCCTTGTTTCCGTTACCCTTTCATTTAATTTAATTTTTTAATTGTCTCAACTTTAGTTTATCTTTTTTCACCTTTTCACATAGCCTACCTACACTTTTTTAATCATTCCAACATGGCGCCCATACTGATTCCCGCACCTCAGACACTTAACGCATGAGTCCTATGTCGCTCTTCATTGAGTGGTTCACTTACTTATCGCGCATACCGGCGCATTAACAAACAGACCTGTGAGTCGATTGACAGCACGTCTTGTGCGCTACGCGTTAACCTGAAGTAAGTTATCTATACTGCGTCTTATTGTTAGTTTAACTTTTTTTGAACTTTGTTTGAACACTTGCGGTAACGGTTAGTATCACGGGTCCCATACCGTCACATTATACCGAGCACTTTCTGTAGCAATAGTCTGCAACCCCTGCACGTGTAGCACTGGTAATTTATCCCCTCTCCAGACTGCCTTTCACCTCCCACTGATTCCCGCCCTGTTTATCTTCCTCTGCAGCTCTCCGTGATCAAGGGCTTCACTGCCCGTAATGCATTGGGGAATGAGTTCCGTAAAATTCATCTATTGACGCTGTTTTCTGATATGTTGTTAATATCAGTCAAAGATACCTAAAGGATTGAAAATGAACTTTATGAAAATGAAAATAAAATAATAGAACATTCAATCACTTCTGTGACCCCATTTGGTGTGCCATTTTGAAGGGGATGTATCTGCAGTTCCTGCATACACAACCTGAGTATCATCATGAATATCAACACTCCACATGGTGACAGCAGAGGATGAGCAAGACAGGATGAGTAGCAATCACTACAAGTATGCAACTTGTATTTCCAGGAGCAGGGATAGTTTGGCCAGTAGGTGATGAATGTGGTGGAGAATGGACCCTCTACTGATTACTATAGCCATATATAAGACCACATTTCACATCGCACTACTTTACCGGTTTCTGTCTTATTTCGTTCTGCCCATGTTAACATAGTGGCTGACTTGGATGAGTAGAAATATTGCTTTCATCGTGGTTGGTTGCTCTGTACTTATCTTATCCTACGGATATCTCATTTGGCATACCAGCCTGTTGGCAGGAGCATGTGCCTGTTACAATGTGGGTTATTATTTGGGTTGAATCGTGGGCCTTGGTGGAACATAGCATCATGTCCACTCTGAAAACTGGCAACTTTTGAAAGCAAAATCCATAAAGTTGAATCCCAACTTCGTATACTTCTACATAAGGGCCTTGGGTGGCGACCAGGTAAGACGTGCTTTTACTCGTCTCGCCGCTGCCGTCTGTCTGCCCGCTATGACAACAGCCGAGATTTAGAGCGCCCAAAACGCCCCATAGTTGCCAGAGGAGATAGCGTAATGGTCAGAGATGCCCCAGAAAGGAATGTAGCCTGGATTGCACCCTAAAACGTCAGTGAGCCAGAGAAGAAGACAAACCCAAGAGAACAAGATAGTGGCAGTAGCTTAGCGCGGTGCGCTGACGACCGATACAGCAACCGGGCTTCGGGAGGAACAAGGACTTCATTGCCTACCGCTCCGGAAGAGCTATCCCCAGAGAGAGCGTGAGAGCTGTGCGGAGGGTGCTGAGACCCCTTTGAGGGGAGCAGCGGAGTGAAGGGAAGACACTGGGGTGAGAGCCAGTGGCCCAGTCCGCAACAGAGCAGAGGGAAGACATTGAAGTGCGGCCGAGGTCCAGGCTGCATCCCAGAGAAACGTCGGCCTCTGCGCTAGAGGCGGGGCGAGAGTGCATCGGAGGCAGTGGGCAGTTAACTGTTGGGGTCGTAACCCCTGTCCCCCTGAGTCATCTTCCGCAGAGCTTCCAAAGAAGTGAAAGCCCAGAGATTGGAGAGTGGAGCCACCTGTAAACCACAGGGCTGAGGTGAGCAGAGAGGTCTGAAGATATTGGTGTGCGCACCCGCCCCTTACCTGGCTTGGTCTGTCCGATCGGCCCTTGGTGCTAGACATCTGTAATCCTCGAGAAGACGACTCATAGACTTCCCCAATAGATAGAGGTGCCAGCCGCAGGTTGGCGCCCCGCATCACGGACATCACCACAGAGCTCACCTGCGCTGCGGCCTCTCCCGGGGAAAGAGTGTGGAGTCCCTGGGCCTACCTTATTGGGGGCGAGACAATACAGAGAGGAGCCCGATAGCAAGCAGGAGAGTCAGCCGGAGAGGGTGCGGTAAAGGTGCCCCCATCACGAAACCCACAATGTAAGTAAGAGACATTGGTTGAGTGCAAGAGACAGCGCACCTCATAGACACCAGTTGGCGGGCCACTGAGTTTGGGCCAATAGACCCAAAATCCTCAGAAGGCAGGAAGGCGCATGCAGTTGTGACCAACAATGTAATAGACGACTACGCCCCTAGTAGACAGCGCATAAGCTGTGAGAGTGCAAAAGACAAGTATTGGGAGCAAGGCATGTGAAGCCCTTATTGCAAGGTCACACACACTAATGGATCCTTGTACCTCAGCCGAGAGAGACTAGCCTAGTCAGAGCCATCCATCAGGCAAGTGGGACATAACTGAAACCACACAGGGGGCCCTCAAACGCAGAGGGAGAAGGGACGGATCAGCTCTATTATGCTAACAATTTGTGGGTGAGCAAAAAGCTGACCTCAGGCCTCTTATGCCTTGACTGTAGCATCAGCTATCAAAACGCTCAGGGCGTTGCCCACACATAAATCCAACATGTCTGCAACGCATAGATGAGTTCAACAAAATCAGTGGCAAAGAACTGGTGACCCGAAGTTTTAAATATGTCTTCGACTAGGGGGATGAAAGAACAAACCCTGAAGGAAATGCTGACCAAGCTTAGGGAGGAGTTGGCCATGGATCGACTAGCATTCCACGTGGGCAAGACGTCGAATCAGCGGAGGAACCAGTCACACAATCTTTTTTGGAGGCCCTGTTCTTAATGTTACGGTATGACCTGAAGAGCCTCAGAGTGGAACTATCCAATGACATTAAAGAGATCAGACGTGATGTAGACTCAATAGGGGAAAGGGTAGCAAGCATAGAGGACCTTGAGCACAACCGCGACGAGGAGGTGGAGCAGCTGCAACATGAGGTGATCCGACTACGCAAACAACAAATAGAGCTCAGGCACATGCCAAAGTCCTTGAGAATCATTCCAGGAGGAACAACATCCGAATTAAGGGTGTGCCCTCTGAGGCAGAAGGCTCGGACATCTGCCTCTACCTAAAAGACCTCTTCAGTGACATTTTGGAGATCACCCCAGGCTCAGACATAAAGATCGATCAAGCACATAGGGTGGGTCTCCAGCGATCCTCCACGCCCCCACCCCGATATTCTGGCCTACCTCTCAGACTTCAGGCTGAAGGAGAAGATCCTACAGAAAGCATGAGACAAGCAACCCCTCACATTCCGAGGCCACACTTCACCCCATTATCAAAATCTAGCAATGATTACTTTGCAGAAAAGGAGGGACATTCGACCAGCCACTTTGCACCTGCGGAATCTGGGAATAGCATTCTCTTGGGGCCACCCTTTTCGATTGATCCTCAGATGGGAAGGGAAATTGCACCAACTTAGATCACTACAAGAGATATGCCTTGTCCTTCAAGTTGAACATCTCCCAGAGGAGACCTCAAAGAGGGGAGATCCAGGAGCCCCTCAAGGGAGAAGTCAGTGGCAGAGGAGCCGCCGTACAATGGAGAAAAGAGTGAAACCTGATTCCACCACAATAGCCATGGAGGTTCAGGCAGTCATTGAATTGCTGTCGAGAGAAAGACAGAACGAAGGAGACATGTGAGAATTTGGGCACCCATAAAGATTCATTTATTGGCTGAGGGTGGCGGGCAGAGATATTTTTGGGGAGTGGGGAGGTGACAAGGGGACCAAAACATGCACCCAACTACCTTATTTAACAGGAACTTGACCTTTGGGTCCTGGACATCACTGGCCTATATTATGTTACAAGTTTTTTTAAATATTGGTTTTGTTGAGGTACAGTACTCAAGATAGCATGCTTTGGGGGGATGCGACAAAGTCAGAGAGAGAGCAGAGTATTGAGGGGACAGAGAGGGGAGAGTGGGAACAACCAATGGAGCCAAAAGACAAGGGGTCCCTTCAACACTTACCATGACAACACAAGTTATTAAGGTTCTTACACTCAATGTAAAGGGCCTCAATAACCTTATTAAGTGGCGAGCTATCCTCTCGTACTTAAAAAAATCCCAGGCAGATATCTGTCTTCTCCAAATGATTCCCCTTCTAAGCACAGATTGGCATCGCTTGCGATCTCAAGTTTTCCCACACCAATTCCACTCTTCAGGTTCCGACAAGAAGCAGGCGTGGTGATTCTGATAGCTAGAAGGTTTAAGGGAGAGGTGGGCACCAAGGTTGCCGAAGTGAAGGGAAGGCTGTTAGCTTATAACATACAAATTATAGGTCACTCAATATTTGTGGGATCCACACACACACCCAATACAGGACTAGAGAGATTCATGGAAACAGCAATATCAGAAATAATGGCCACACAAACATGCACGACACTGGTGGGAGGTGATCTGAATATTGTTTTCAATTCTAATACAGACAGGTCTGGTAATAGCTTGATCCAATCACAGGACATATCTCAAGGAGAGAGTGACTGGCTATAAGAAATGGGGTTAATTGATTTATGGAAAGATGCCATCCCTAGCTCCACACAATGCACTTACTTTTCCCACGCACACAAGAATTGCACACGCCTTGACTACCTCCTGGGAACCAGCGAGATACGCAACATGATGGGAGGTGTAGAATTAGGACCATCGCCCCTCTCATACCACGATGCATTAGCCCTCACACGAAAGCATCCCCACCAAAGAAAACATTTTAGGAATTGGAGATTACGAGAGTCTCTGCTCCTACGTCCCGCAGTGACCCAACAATTAACACAGACTATAGTTAACTACTTAGAACTAAATGATACCCCCGAAATTACCATTTCTACTTTGTGGTAGGCATTGAAAACAGTAGTTAGAGGGGAACTGATAGCCATTTCAGCTGCAGACAATAAGGCCTGCAAAGAAAAGAGAGATCAATTAGCGGCCCAGGTCAGGGAGCTTGAGCGCGTGCATAGCCGGACGTGGGCTCCCAGAGTCTGGTGACAACTGCGCTCAGCGAGGGCCCAACTGGCAGGATTATACTTAGATAGGGCAGAGTACGCCACACTCTGACTGAAACATTCATTCTAGCAAAAAAAAGAGGGGCATCTTTAAGCCAAAGGAATGGGGCACTATACACTCATTCTACAAAGGAGGGGACAAGTCTGGGTGGTTACTGGCTAATAAATTGAGGACCCAACGACAACAAACAAAAGTCCCATCTATTAAAACCCCGAGAGGCGAGGAGTGGATGATGAAAGCATAGCGAAAGATTTTCAGGACTTTTATGCAGATCTGTTCAAAGGACAAGAGCTAGACCCCTGTAACATTGGTTCCTATTTAGAAAACACCTCTTGACTGATTACAGATCAAGCAAACATGCTCAATGCTCCCATTAAAATTAAGGAAGGTATAACAGCCATTTCCAGCTTAAAACCGTTCAAAATGCCCAGACGGATACCCTGCAAGCTTCTATAAAACGTTCTGTCAGTCACTCACCCCAATTCTAACCAGACTATTCAACTCCTTTGAGGCCCCTGGGTAAATTCCGCCAAATATGTTAACAGTGTCTATAGTAGTCATACCCAAGCCAGGCAAAGATAGACATTCATGCAGCTCTTACCGACCTATATCACTGCTAAACATAGATGTTAAGCTTTTTACAAGCATATTGGCAGTGAGATTAGTTCCATTGAAGCAGGGAATAATCAATCCTGACCAAGCAGGATTCAGCCAGAATGTACAATACAGTGACAATACAAAGAGCATATTACACCTCATTGACTAGGTATACCATATAGATATGAATGCTCTTCTCTTAACGGTTGATGCCGAAAAAGGGTTCGACCGAGTACATTCGAAATACCTGGAACAGACTCTTTCCCACTTTGGAATAACAGACTGATATTGTGCATGGGTAGCAAGTTGCTATAGGTCATCTACAGCCTCGGTTAGAGTGAATGGCACTATGTCAAACCATTTCCCCATAAACCGTGGCACACGATAAGGGTGTCCCCTCTCCCCTCTTCTCTGCACCCTCTACATAGGGCCCCTGGCCCAGCGGATCAGGGTTTTTCCAAAGATTAGCGGTATCCATTTTGGTGAGGAGAGACACTCAGTTAGCCTCTAAACAGATGACATTGTGACCTATCTGGAAAAGCCGGACATGTCCCTGCCAGCCTTCCTTGATGAGATCACTACTTTTGGACAGGCCGCAGGGTTTCAAATCAATGTAGGAAAGTTCAGGGCCCTAGCATTGTCCACAGTGCATGAACGCCTGAACCCCCTCAAAAATCGTATGCCAATACAATGGGCCACAGAATCAATTCCATACTTGGGGATATGTCTTGCACCCATGATTGCACATACCCTCACAATAAATGACAATAAATTACTTAGACAAGTTCCGGATAACATCAATAGTTGGATGCAACACTGACTTTCACTACTTGAGCAAATTGCTTCTGTTAATATGACGATCTTACCAAAGGCCCTATATATATTTCAAACCATCCCGATCACTCCCCCAAAGGGGATGCTCATTACCATGAAGAGAGCATTATACTGGGTTATATGGTCTTGGGCTCGCCCAGTTGGAGTAAACTTTCCTTTGCATAGAGCAAAAGCAGCTCAGTGCCATCCCACCACGGCCGACATATAAGAAGCTCCTACAGAGTACTAGAGGTGGGAGGGTTGAGAGGGTGGATGGGTTTGTTGTGGGCCATGTTAGAGTTATTTTTGTCTGTTTCTCTTTTTATTGAAAACACACACGTTGAGTGCTGCGACGCTCAGAGCAGGATGGAGGATCTAAGATGGAGACTAAGAAACAATTTGCATACAAATGTATTTTCATGCCGTGTAACATGTGAATAAAAGTTTAAATCATAAATAAGGGTGCTGAATTGCTAGAAACAAGAACTAACTGTGAAAAAGCTGTGAAGTTTTTTGTTTTGATTATAAATAAACCACAACAGTACATGATGGGTGTGTAAGGTGGGTAAGGTAACCTCTAACGTACTCATGCATGATTGTTCTAGGCCTACAATTACTCGATTACAATGGCCTGTGGGCTCACTGGTCATTACACAGACAGATGTAAGTAAAGAAATGTTCCTCAACTGTATGATAAACAGAGTGCTCAGACAGTTGAGGACTTTTTTGACTCTCTTGGATTAAGGCGCATTTCCAGATTCTATGGCAGGACCGGAGGCTTCTGATTATGCTTTCTCATTTCTTTACTACACCAACAGCAGCCAATGAAAATACACTACAGTAATGAAAAACAACATTTCCCATGAGGCTTTGAACCACGCCTCCAGTAACAGTAACCAATCACAGCAGTCACAGGCATATAAGGAATAGAGACACTAATCTGGCCTCCTCTTTCTTTGCTGCTCTGCAGCCCAGATAAGTGCTCTCTATTCTTATGTGTTTTTTCTATGACTCGTTTGTGCCTATTTCGCCTCTGGCGTATGCTTGACATGCCTTATTTGCGATTGCTGAACATTCCTCTGTATGCAATTTCGCTTTATTTGCTTGTACTGCCTGTTTGCTCCTAACGCGCTGTAGCGCCCTGTTTGCCGAGTGCTCACGCCGCTGTCAGGCGTCTCCTTTCCCCGAGTCTGCGGTGCAGTGCTGTCGGCCCGCTCTATACTCCCCCTCCCCTCCCTCCCTTCCGATCTCGGAGCGCGGCCTTTTGGCCCTCTCCGTGTCCCCTTACTTATCGTTGGAGCGCGTGTTGCGCTCTTAGGCTTACCCGCTCCCCCTTGGCTGCTCGCGGCGCCCGCTGCTTTTAGATCGCGGTTGCGATCCAGAGGGATTTGGCCCCCCCCTCAAGGAAGAGGACGTACGCGGGAGCCCGGCCGAGGCCCGGTGTGCGTCTGCGGGGGCTCGCGCACGCAGTGTGCGCGCGCAGCCCCATTAGTGCCGTGCATGACGCTCTAGCCCCGGCTGAAAGGGGATTACACGCAGTTTTGGCCAGGAGGCGCGGGCCGTTCTTTGATCAAAAGGGCAGCGTTTTTCACCGCAATAACTACCGGAGGTCTGGTGCTTTAACCCCTAGCTTCCCAGTGACAGAGGCAGCAGGGTACAATTTTGGAAAACCATTTTTCAATTGATTTAGGGTTGTTTTTCCCTCCATTAGTCCTAGATTTGGACTCTTCTCTATTCTAACCTTGGTATTTCCGGCTCCTGCGCCTGGCACTTCCCCTGATTGACGCCCTTGCTTGGGCTGGCGATTTTGGCTTCCCTCTGGGGATTTGGAGTGGGATTTTACAATCCTTGGTGAAGATGGCAGATACTGAGTACTGCGATGAGGAGGGTGCTGCGTGCGATTACCAGGGCAATGATGACTATTACGAGGAGGAGTCTGTGGAGGATATCATTGACAAGAAGCTGGACGCTAAGCTTGACAAAGCCCTCTCCTCTGCCCTGCTTCCACTAGCCAAGAAATTGGAGATGTTGGTCCCTGGTAAGCCGCTTCCCATTCCTGGACAGGATCCCTCACGACCTCCCCCTCCTAAGAAGGTGGCCCTTGACCCCTCCTGGCCCCATGCCCAGTCCTATGAAAAGATTTATAAATCCAAGGAATCCTCTGCTGGTGACAAATCCCTTCCATTCCGTCCTCCCCCCTCCCCTCCCCTGAAGGATACCACCACTGACACTGGTACCGACACTGACTCCTCTGATGCTGCCCCTCGCAAGCGCTCAAAGAAATGCAAGCATGCCTCCCAGGCTGTCACCCCTTCGCCCTTCTCCTTTGACCCATCGGACATTGTGCACCCCAGGTCCTCTGATTGGCTCCCCCCCCCGGCTGTGGCCGAGTACCTGGAAACTCACCTCCGTAAAGGCTTCGATAAAGAGGTGAGAGCCCGCCTCAAATCTGAGTGCCCCCTGCCCTGACCTGGCCCACAAGGTGGCCGTTACCCCTGACATTGACCCCTCTATGACCACGTTCCTCAAAAAATATAAAAAAGACCCCAAGAAAGGGATTGATCGCGCGCTCAGAGCGTGCCAAGATAAGGTCCTGGACCTTTCAAGGCCGTTGGCCAAGATCCTAGAACTTGCCCTTCAAGCTCAAGAGACTGGCGCTGCCATCCATCCGGAAGTCCTTGCGGGCTGGGCACAACGCGCCATCTGTATGTTGGGGAACACCACCTGCGCGTTGGCCTCTGAAAGGCGGAAGTCAGTCTTGCTCCGGTTTAACTGGCTTCGTCTGAACCGGGTCCTCTGGCGGAAGGACAGTTGTTTGGGGACAACTTTGTAAAGGACATTGCCAAGTTCGTTAATACTTTTGCGTCCCTTGATAAGTCCCAAGCCTCCTTGAAGAGAGTGTTGCACCAGGTCTCTAACAGGGCCGGGCGTGGTAGAGGACGCTCGACCGGCCGCTACTCGAATACCAGTCCTCAGGGAGGTTATGCCCCTAGAAGGGGCAGAGGCTATACACAAGAACCGGACCAGGCCGGTTTCTACCCATCAAGATCACGCGGCTTCCGAGGCCGATATAATCGAGGTGTCAACAGAGGTTACAAAAACTTCGATAATCAATCCTCTGGTAAGTCGAATGTGCCCTTTGTTCCCTCTGGGGGGAAGATTGCGTCATTTTGCAATGAATTGGTCGAATCTCACTGCAGATGCTTGGGTCCTACAGACCGTCCAGGGCTACGAGATAGAGTTAGTAGAATGTCCCCGGCAACCCTTCCCTCCCCGGCCTCTCCTTTTTTCCCATCTCGAACAGAGTTTTATCGACTCAGAACTGGAAGAGCTTTTGACAAAAGAGGCTGTTGTAGTAGGGCCCTTCATTCCAGAGGGCTTCTGCAGCAACGTATTTCTGGTTCAAAAGAAGGGTGGCGGTCAACGCCTGGTGTTAAATTTGAGAGACTTCAACCCCTTTGTAACATATCGCCACTTCAAGATGGAGGGCATCCATCTTTTGCGAGACCTCCTATTGGAAAATGACTGGATGGTCAGATTAGACTTAAAAGATGCATATCTGACAGTCCCCATCTGCCCCTCTCATCAGAAGTACTTACAATTCCCTTGGAAAGGGCTTTGGTATCGCTACAAAGTACTTCCCTTCGGACTATCCTCAGCCCCTTGGGTGTTCACCAAGCTTCTCAAACCGGCGATCTCTCGCCTTCGAGAGCAGGGAGTGCGTCTCATCATTTACCTGGACGACATGCTCCTTCTGGCCCAGGACCGGTCCCTTCTCCTCTCTCACTTAGGGTGGACGACGTCCTTACTAGAGAATCTGGGATTCGTGGTCAATACCAAGAAATCGGTGATGATACCGAGTCAACAGATGGAATTCCTGGGTTTCATGATCGATTCTGTCTCAGCTCAATTGCTTCTTCCCCTTCCGAAGATCAGGTCAATCAAGAGGGAAATAACATCCACCTTGACCAAGGAGAAAATCTCCTTGCGTGTACTGGCAAGGATTGTGGGCCTTCTGGCCGGATATATGACGTTACAACGCGGACTTTTACCACGCAGACCATTACCACGCATTTTTTACAACGCAGGACCCTTTACCACGCATACCATTACAACGCTGGTATTTACAACGCAGGTACTATTACAACGCATACCATTACAACGTAAGTATAGGTAAGTAAATAATATGGTAAAATAATTATTAATAATATTTTTTTAAATTAATAAATTATTTTAATATTTAATATTTTAATTATTTATGTTAATATTTAATTATTAATTTTTAAATATATATGTTAAAAATACCCCTGTACCCCAAAACCCAAACCCAGCCCTAAAACCTAAAAATACCCCTGAACCCCAAAACCCAAACCTAGCCCTGAACCCTAAAAATACCCCTGTACCCCAAAAACTGAAAACTGACCCTGAACCCTAAAAATACCCCTGCACCCCAAAAACTGAAAACTGACCCTGAACCCTAAAAATACCCCTGTACCCCAAAAACTGAAAACTGACCCTGTACCCTAAAAATACCCCTGTACCCCAAAAACTGAAAACTGACCCTGAACCCTAAAAATACCCCTGTACCCAAAAACTGAAAACTGACCCTGAACCCTAAAAATACCCCTGTACCCAAAAACTGAAAACTGACCCTGAACCCTAAAAATACCCCTGTACCCAAAAACTGAAAACTGACCCTGAACCCTAAAAATACCCCTGTACCCAAAAACTGAAAACTGACCCTGAACCCTAAAAATACCCCTTTACCCAAAAACTGAAAACTGACCCTGAACCCTAAAAATACCCCTTTACCCAAAAACTGAAAACTGACCCTAAACCCTAAAAATACCCCTTTACCCAAAAACTGAAAACTGACCCTGAACCCTAAAAATACCCATTTACCCAAAACCCAAACCTAAAATATTTTAAATAAAATTATATACTTACCAATACTTACGTTGTAATGGTATGCGTTGTAAAAGTACCTGCGTTGTAAATACCAGCGTTGTAATGGTATGCGTGGTAAAGGGTCCTGCGTTGTAAAAGTTGCGTGGTAATGGTAGGTCGTGGTAAAAGTTGCGTGGTAAAGGTTGTATACCCTTCTGGGATATATGACGTTACAACGCGGACTTTTACCACGCAGACCATTACCACGCATTTTTTACTGGCCTCGTCGATCCAAGCCATTTTTCCTGGCCCTTTGCATTACAGGGCCCTGCAGAGGCTAAAGATCTTTTACTTGCAAAGAAAGTTTCATTACGATCACCTAATCCCTCTTTCCCCGGAGGCACGGGAGGAACTCCAGTGGTGGCTGGAGCACATGTCGGCCTGGAACGGTCGAGCCATCTTCGGAGCAGCCCCGGATGTGATCATCGAATCGGACGCCAGTCAATGGGGCTGGGGCGCTCGCTGTGGAGATTATACCACAGGAGGGCGATGGTCAGCAGACAAACTGTCTTTACACATAAATTGTCTAGAGTTGCTGGCAGGGTCTTTTGCCATCAGGTCTATCTCACCACTGAAGAGCAATTGCTGTATACTCCTTCGGATGGACAATGTCTCAGCGGTGAGATACATCAACAGATTGGGGGGAACGAAGTCCCACATGCTAGTCCATATTGCGAAGGAATTCTGGCACTTCTGCCTGGATCGCAAGATCTCTGTGGTGGCGGAATACCTTCCGGGAAAACTCAATCAGGTGGCGGATTGGAATTCCCGTTTTCTCAGAGACTTCAGCGATTGGAGACTCCACCCATCGCTGTTCTCTCAGATCATGATTCTGCAAGGCCCCTGTCAGATAGATCTCTTTGCCTCTCGCCTCAACTCCCATCTTCCTCTATTCTACAGCTGGAGACCGGACCCAATGGCAATGGGGATGGACGCGTTCCTTCACCATTGGGGGCACCGGAGGAATTATGCGTTTCCACCGTTTGCAATGATCCCGAGAGTGGCGGCGTTAGTGCGCCGGCAGATGACGACAATAGTGTTGGTGACTCCATTCTGGCCGACTCAGTCGTGGTTTCCCACACTGTTGGAGTTATCTGTGGACCTCCCCTTCCGGCTCCCAGTCTTCCCGACGCTTCTGCAGGACCCAGTGGGAGCGTGCCATCCCTTAGTCCTGCAGAACCAGTTGACTTTAATGGTGTGGACGCTCTCAGGCGACATGAATGCCTTGAAGGCCTTTCACGAGAAGCTTCCAGCTTTATGCAGCAAGCGTGGGCTCCTTCCACCCGAAAACGATACTCTGCTTCTTGGAAGAAGTGGGTGGGTTGGTGCCTTTCAAAACAGGTGGATCCCGTGGGATCAAATATAACTGAGGTTCTGAATTTTTTATCAGAGTGTGCGGCCTCGGGCCTGGCTTACAGGTCGGTTAATAACTTCAGGTCTGCAATCTCTGCTGGTCACGACCATATCGACGGTAAGCCTGTGGGGATGCATCCCCTGGTTTGTAAGTTGCTTAAAGGTGTGCGTGTGGCCAACCCTCCTCGGCCCAGGTATTCCACTATGTGGGATGTTACTAAGGTGCTTCATTTGTTGGAAACCTGGCCCAGTAATGGTGATTTGTCGTTGAAACAGCTCTCTGCCAAGCTCACTATGCTATTGTGCCTCATTTCATGTCGCAGAGTTTCAGATGTTAGAGCTTTAGATTTAGCTGGTAGGATGTTTTCTCCTCAGGGTGTCTCCTTTGTTATCACACGGCGGACTAAGACCTTGTCACGTTCAGTTGAGTACCCTGCCTTTCCTCATAACAGCAAATTATGTGCGTTGCAATGTCTTAAATGTTATGAGGAACGTACTATTGCACACAGGGTCGATCCTTTGGGTCAGCTGTTGATCAGTGTTCAAAAGCCCTTCAAGCCAGTTGCTGCTGCTACTTTAGCCAGATGGGTTCGATGGATCATGTCTGAGGCGGGCATTGATGTATCTGCATATGGTGCTCATTCAGCTAGAGGGGCGATGGCCTCTAAAGCCTATTTATTGGGTTCTCGCTTGGAAGATATCCTTAAAGCAGCTGATTGGTCTTCGAATTCAATGTTTAAAGTGTTTTACTATAAACCTATTCCTCATGTTTCTGATGCTGTGATTGATGAGCTTAGTTGATGAGCTTTGAACCAGCATAATCAGAAGCCTCCGGTCCTGCCATAGAATACAAAATTTTCTAGCTATCGCGACAAGAATTTTAGATTCTATTAAGGACACGGAGGCGAGGATTATCCCACCCGTTGGGACAGTTTGATCACTGTAAAGTTGTTTTGAAATGATGTTGTTTAACAACTTTGTACCCACCCTGTGAGAAATGCAGTTGGTGAGCTCCTTTTTCTCAGACTTCTTTTTCTGTTTCAGGAAATGACTCCAACAAGAGTTAATTGCCTTCTGTGGATGGTGCTGCCTTGCCTTCCTGTTGGAAGAAGATACCTCGTGGTTATGGTTTTTCTCCGTTGAGAATCCCCTTTGGAACGGTTCTCTCCGTTGAGAGTTAAGACTGTGTTTCACTATGACAAGACTGTTCGCGCAAAGAAAGAGGAGGCCAGATTAGTGTCTCTATTCCTTATATGCCTGTGACTGCTGTGATTGGTTACTGTTACTGGAGGCGTGGTTCAAAGCTTCATGGTAAATGTTGTTTTTCATTACTGTAGTGTATTTTCATTGGCTGCTGTTGGTGCAGTAAAGAAATGAGAAAGCATAATCCTCGCCTCCATGTCCTTAATAGAATCTAAAATTCTTATCGCGATAGCTAGAAAATTTTGTATTCCTCATCACAATGGATGAAATAAAAGGAGGAATTAAAACTTTTAAGCCGAAGTTAAAATCCATGCTTAGACAATCTCTTGGGGGCTCCGTGGAGCAAACTGCACCTGCCGGCGCAAGCGCTCGAACGCAGAGATGAGAGCCCCACCCACCGTTCCCGGTCAGCAGCAGGGGGCAGTGCTTAGGCAGCGGTTAAGGCCAGGGTTATTTAAAGACAAGATCCGCACTGGTAATGAGCTTCGCGTTCCAGAATGGATCCCGCCAGGCCTCCCACCACATTCTGATTCCCTGCTCATCAGACTCCTTGCTTGACCTTCGGTTTCTTCTTTGGTTGCTCGTTGTGTTGTTTGGTTCCTGTTGTGTTCTTCTGCTTCCTGGGTCCTCGGGTGTTCTTCCGGGGATGGTTGTCTTGCTGCTCCATCCCTTTTGGTAACATTGTTGCATAGGAGCTTCTGTTAGGCTTAACCCTGTGCATACTGGTGCTGAAATAACAAGAATCAGGCACAGAGTTTTTAAAGGATCACATTGTCTTTGTTTTTTGGTTAATTCCAGAACTGTGTTTTATATAGGAACGGTACTTATCTGATGGCCCTGTGTTCTTGTTGTACATTTCTGGAGATTCTCTTAATTTCTGGTTGCTGTAAAGAAAGAAAGTATAATTATTATTGCTAAATATTCCAAATCTTCGCTATTGCGATTTGCATAGTTTTGACCCTTGTCTTTTTTGCCTTTTGGTCCTGTGCTTCCTCCTGCATGGGGAAATTGTTTTTTTTGTGTTTCCCTACGTGCAGGGGTAACAGGAACATTCTTAATTTTGCTTAAGAGTCCTAGCACTCCTACGGTGACTCTAACCTAGGTTTGTATCTTATCGTCCTTTTCTTGTTTCACATGCTAACTTCAGAAGTCCTATTACCTATTGACCCTTTTCCATCCTTCTAGACAGTGGGGGTGTTCCAACGTCCCTGGGAGTTGTTTCTCCACACATATTTGGCATCTTCCATACAAGGTATCACTTAGGAATAGGAGAGGGGTATCATAGTCAGCTGCCTTTACCCATGCAAAGTACTCATCTTGTGCGTTCTCCTTTAGGGTTCTAAAAGACTCTCTCAGAAGATCCAGCGGACGTCTACAACTTCTTCCTTCCCTTGTTTTGTTTCTCTCCTTACCCACCTTCCCTCTTTGGCTTTGACTTAGTTGGGCGAAGGAGGTGGGTGAGGGAATTTGGGATTAGCCTCATGTCCATCCATATCGTCATTGCAGTAAACTCAGGTGAGCCATTACAGAACATGAAGCCCGCGTTTTACTTTGCTGCCCGAGCGTCATGGAGGAACATCCGATAACATTAGCAGATGTGGTGAGTATGATAGGGAACCTACAGAAGGAAATCCAGGCCCTGTCTCTTAGAGTCGATTCACTATGGCAAGCCTCTCGGACTGTACACCCATCCGACCTGCCTACAGGCTACGAGCCTGTAAGCAGGCATATGTGCTACCACGTTTGCCTCATCTCCTCCCCCTTCGAGCACTAACCCTCCAGTGTATCACATCACACAACCTTCATATATCCCTTTAGCACCCCAGAAAGATTCATGAGTGTCCCAGCCAAGTTTGACACTTTTATCAATCAGTGCCAATCGCACTTAATGTGCAAAGCTTCCTGCTTCCCCACCGAACAATCCAAGGTGGCTTTTGTTTTATCGTACTTGGGTGGTACAGCCGCCACTTGGTCAATTCCCTTAGTGGATAGAAACGATCCTCTGTTATACGATTAAAGAGCCTTCAAAGAGGAGTTAAAGCGTTTATTCGACAGACATTCATTCATGCAGTCTCCGGAAACTGAGTTGTTAAACCTTAAAAAAGGATCTAAGGATCTTATGTCTTATGTTTCCTGTTTTAACAGATTGGTGGCCAAAGCTGGTTGGCCTGAAGCCAAATGTGGTGCTCTTTTTTAAAAAGGCTTAAGAGATTAACTAAAAGTTATGTTGGCACAAGTGTTTGATCCTCCCAAAACCTGTGATGCATTCATTGAGTTGGTTGTAAAATTGGATCACTGCTTAAATGAGGGAAAAAGGGAGCAAGTACGTACTGAAACCAAGTATCTTGCTGTTAGAGAAAGGAAACCAGAAATGGAGAAACCAATGGAGGATTCAGAACCCATGCAAATAGACAGTATTAAGGGGCCCCTGAGTCAGGAAGAGAGGCAGAGATGACGGGCCAACAATCTGTGTCTTTATTGTGGCAAATAAGGTAACTTTTTGAGGTTTTGCCGAGTTAAACCCCAAAAACGTATGCAGTTGGGAAACTGATTCCCCTGAGCATGGTGGAGACAAATCTCTCAGGTGAGACAAGCTTACCGGTCTCCCACTTGGTAGAGTTAGGACCTACTTCTTATCCTCTTCAACACTTTTTCCTCTCTGCTCAGCTCAGTTGGGGTGATCAAAGCATAAACGTACAACTCATGCTTGATTCAGGTGCCACTGGGAACTTTATTGATTCAGCCTGGGTAGAGAACATGCGTATTCCTACGAAACCAAAGAAGACTGTAGACATCGTTAGGACCATTGACGGAAGTTATATGAAGTCTGGGTCTATTACTCATACCAACACACAGTTAGATATGCTACTTTTAGGCCAACACCATGAAACTATTAATTTTGATATTATCTCCTCACCACAGTTCGAGGCCATCATTGTTCTTCCTTTGTTGATGAAACACAACCCTGACATTAACTGGGAAGACCATACCATGGTTTTCGCTTTAGAGTATCGTAAGACCACCGTCTGGAGTCTTCTACAACATTGCAACATGTGGCTGGTAGAACCGATTGTACAGTACCCGTATCACCTGACTGATATGAAGAGTTCAGAGACGTGTTTGAAAGAGAGAAAGCTTCTGCTCTGCCACGCCATCGGTCTTATGACTGTCCTATACACCTGGTACCCGGTGCCAAACTCACGTGTAGTCGCATATATTCATTGACTGAAAAAGAAAACACGTATTTGAGGGAGTACTTGGATGACATATTGCAAAAAGAATTCATTCAGCCCTCTTGATCTGCAGGGTCCTCCCTTATTTCTTTTATACCAAAACAAGAAGGGGGTCTTAAGTGTTGAATTGACTACAGAGCCCTTAATTGCGTGACTATTAAGAATCGGTATCCTTTGCCTCTGATACAAACTCTGCTCGACCAAGTAAAAACGGCCTCTGTATTAACTAAGTTGGATTTGAGAGGTGCGTATCACTTGGTTCAAGTAAGAGCAGGAGATGAGTGGAAGATGGCCTGTCAAACAAAGTTTGAACTGTATGAGTACTTAGTGATGCCCTTTGGACTGTGTAACGCCCCCACAGCTTTTCAATTCTTTATTGATGATGTTTTAAGAGAGACCTTGGATTTAAACACCATTGCTTACATCAATGATATCCTGATCTACTCTTCGTCTGTGGAAGAACATGTCAGACATGTAAAGAGTGTCCTAACCCGTCTCAGAGATAACCACCTTTACGTGAAAATAGACAAATGTGAATTTAATGTTCCTGAAGTCACCTTCTTAGATTTTGTCTTGTCAGCAAAAGGTGTGACTATGGACCCCCAAAAGGTTGCTGCCATCACTAAGTGGCCCTCTCTTCGTTCAGTAAGGGAAGTGCAGAGCTTTCTGGGTTTCGCCAATTTTTATAGGCAATTCATACAAGAATTTTCTACTCTTACAGCTCCCATCACCAGACTCTTGAAAAAGGGGATGTCATTTAACTGGACACCAGATGCTGAAAAGGCTTTTACCTGTTTAAAAGATGCCCTTGTTACAGCCCCTGTTTTGATGCATCCTGACACTTCACAACCATTTCTACTGGAAACAGATGCCTCCCAAGTTACTATAGGAGGAGTGAGGTCTCAGAGAGACAGACAGACAGGACATCTACATCCTGTAGCTTACTATTCTCATAAGCTAACACCTGCTGAAGTAAATTACTCTGCAGGAGATAGGGAGGTATTGGCAATAAATGGCCCTTCGATGAATGGCGTCAGTACCTGAATGGGGCTTTGTACACTGTAACTGTCATCACCGATCACAGAAATCTGCAGTTCTTGAAGGCCGCTAGGGCCTTATCTATAAGACAGTTGAGATGGACCCATCTTTTTAGTGACTTTGATGTCGTCATTTAGTTTCAGGCTGGCACTGAACACCGGAAGGCCGATGCCCTGTCCCGTTTTGGCTATGACTTCCCTGACGAGCTGAGAACACAAGACTCACCTTTCATCTTAAATCCTGATTATGTGTTAGGGGGTACCTTCTCAGAAGAATTGTTTATGAAAGACGTGGCTCTTGCACACAAATCAGATGAACTTAGGAATCTCAAAACCAAACACAACTGGGTCAGGAGTAATGACTTAGTCTTTTTTTAAGGTGGCTTGGTTCTCCCTACTCAATCTCTTCAGGCACAAGCACTGGGTTGGTGTCACCCTGGATACAAGAAAACCCTTGCCCTGCTTAAGAGGAATTTTAGGTGACCATCCATGAACCGAGATGCCCCTTTGTACATACAAGATTGCTATGTCTGCTCACAAAGCAAAAGTACCCACTAAGTACAAGTCGGTCTCCTAACTGCTCTGCCTATGCTCCCTACACCATGGCATTCCATTACTATGGACTTTCTTGTAGAACTGCCTCCTACTAAGCAAGGGCATACTGTCATATTTGTCGTTGATATGCTATCCAAAATGTCCCATGTTATACCCTTGAAGAAACTGCTTACATCCAGAGATCTAGCTTCTGTGTTTCTCCAGCTGATAGTGCACCTTCATGGCTTACCCTCCTTCATTGTATTAGACAGGTACCCTCAATTTGTGTCCTGTTTTTGGAAAGGGTGCGTCTCTCTACGGCACCCTCCGACAGATGGTCAGAGAGAAAGGGTTAACCAGTGTATTGAGCAATATCTGTGGTGTCACCTCCTACAGGGAGAGAAAGATTGGGACTGGGATTTATGGACTGTGGAGTTTGAATATAATAATAGCAAACATGTCTCATTGGGGTTTCACCTTTTTTTGTGCCTATGTGTTTCACCCAAGCTGTGGTCTGGTTTCGCTTTTAACACTAGGCCTGGGCTGTAAATTCCGTTCCACTCACGGAATTTGCGGAATTTGGGTAATTTTGTGTTCCGCAGCGAACGCAGAATTGCCAAAGATTCTGCGATCCGCTGCTTCGCAGAAGTTTTTCCTTGTACGGGCTTTCAAAATGCGTATTTGCGAGATATTTCTCCCCGAGCACGCAAACAACGTTTGCGAACAGGAAAAAAGCATCGGGCGGAACAAGCAATTTCGCATGTTCGCGGAACTTTTGTGTGCTTGCTGAGATTGTTTACCGTTTCGCTGAGCTTTGCATACGCAAATTCCGCCCACCCCTATTTAACACCTTCCCCGGCTGCTCAGGATTTGGTATCTTGTCTCCAGAATATTTATGCTTCCACTAAGAAATCTTTAGACGAGGTCAAGAGCAGGTATAAGGAAGGAGCCGATCGGCATCGTCCCCCACCACCTGCTTATGCTATAGGAGACAGGGTATGATTGTCCATTCGGAAGATCCAGATTGAGGGTACAAACAATTTTAAGCCCCGCTTTATTGGTCCTTATGTTGCTTCCAAAGTGGTGAACCCTGTGCACTGAAGCTCTACTTGCCTGCCTCCTTGCGTATACATCCTGTCTTTCATGTGTCCTTATTGAGGCCTGTCGCCCTGGTACTGTTGTTCCTGTACAATATCCCCCTATTTTGGTGGATGATGTTCCCGAGTATGAGGTGGCGTATATCG
Organism: Lissotriton helveticus; assembly: GCF_964261635.1. Lineage (NCBI taxonomy): Eukaryota > Metazoa > Chordata > Amphibia > Caudata > Salamandridae > Lissotriton > Lissotriton helveticus. Next base: position 1,115,269,820 of record NC_136072.1, read on the forward strand.
TGACCTCTAATGAACATGCTTCCCATTTGGTTTGCTTGTTTCACCACTGTTATCTGCACAAGCCCAAGTCTGTGGTAGGGGAGTCTTGGAGGGGGTGTACTGTCAGGCTCCATGGAGTGCACTGCACACGGCGGCGCCTGCGCTCGAGCACGGGGTTGAGAGCCCCGCTCACCGTTCCCTGTCAGCGGCTGGGGGCGGAGCTTAAGGGGTATTTACAGATGGTATCCGCACTGGTAATGCGTTGCGCGTTCCAGCACAGATCCCGCCAGGCTTACCACTGCATTCTGATTTCCGGCTTACCTAACTCTTTGCTTGACCTTCGGTTTCTTCTTTGGTCGCTCGTTGTGTTGTTTGGTTCCTGGTGTGTTCTTCTGCTTCTTAGGTCCTCGGGTGTTCTTCCGGGGCTGGTTGTCTTGCTGCTCCTTCCCGATGGGTAACATTGTTGCAAAGAGCTTCTTTTAGGCTTAACTGTTTGCGTACTGGTTCTGAAATAACAAGAATTAGGCAAAGGGTTTTTAAAGGATAACATTTTCTTTGGTTTTGGGTTAATTCCGGAACTATGTTTTAAATAGGAACAGTACTTATCTGATGGTCCCGTGTTCTTGTTGTGCATTTCTGGAGATTCTCTTAATTTCTGGTTGCTGTAAAGAAAGAAAGTATAATCATTATTGTGAAATATTCCAGATCTTCACTATTGCAATTTGCATAGTTTTGACCCTTGCTTTTTTTGCCTTTTTGTCACGTGCTTCCTCCTGCCTAGGGAAATTATTTTGCGGGTTTTTCCCTACATACAGGAATAACGGGAACATTCTTAATTTTGCATAAGGGTCCTACCACTCCTACGGTGACTCTAACCTAGGTTTGTATCTTATTGACCTCTTCTTGTTTCACATGCTAACTTCAGCAGTACTATTTCCTGTTGACCATTGTCCGTCCTTCTAGACAGTGAGGGTGTTCCATCGTCCCTGGGAGTTGTTTCCTCACACATATTGGGCATCTTCCATTCAAGGTATCCCTTAGGAACAGGGGAGGGGTATCATAGTCAGCTGCCTTTGCCCATGCATAGTACTCACCTTGCGCTTTCTTCTTAAGGGTTCTAGAAGACTCCGTCAGAAGATCCAGCGGATATCTACCCCTTCTTCCTTCCCTTGTTTTGATTCCCTCCTTCCCCACCTTCCCTCTTTGGCTTTGACTTAGTCGGGTGAAGGAGGTTGGTGAGAGAAGTTGGGGTTTGGCCCAGTGTCCATCCATGTCGTCCCTGCAGTAAACTCAGGTGAGCCATTACAATCTCCTGATTTGTGACACTTTTAGGGAGGAGTTGGTGCCCCGCTGGTTGGACAAGTACATGATGGTAAGAAAATAAATCTCTCTTACTCGTTTTTCCTTTTTTTAAAGGCTTCTCTAGAATGGGCAGCAGGAAAGCTGCCGCTTGCATGACCTAATAAATAACAGAAAAAAATGACCTCACTGTCCCACTGTCCTATAAACACAAAGGAAATAATTCAAACCGCAACAAAACTTCAGAGAGTGCATAAAAAAAGATGCGGCTACCATTAATTTGACAGCTTGCCTACAATCATAATAGTCACTCTGTAATCAGGAAACAATAATATAGACAACTGTTTATTCGCTCTAATTCTGAAACTGAAAATTTCAATTTCTGGTGACCAACAAGTGTCAAGAAATGGGCAGTCCCTTCTCCTTGGACTTCTTAAATTTAAATAAAACATTTTATGACGCGCCAATAGAATCCGGAATTCGTTTTCTCCAATCTCCACACTACGCCATGCCCTGCAACTCTAAACAAGCATTTACAATGCAACGGTTTCGCCTTTGGAAAAGTTTGAGCTATTGGCATTGTAAATGACAACATTTGTATTTGTGTTGGTTTTGAAAACAGATAAATAAATGGCATTGTCCTTTACATTGCCAATCGCTCTAACTTTTCCAAAGGCGAAACCGTTGCATTGTAAATGCTTGTTGCTCTATGCTGGGGTCGTATTTTTTTCTGTTATTTGTTGATAGTTCCTAAGGACCCCGGTGCCATTCACGAGCTGCTTTAGATACTTGCAAGACGTTCAAACAACATGAGAAACCGCACCATTACTCATGATTCTGGGCAAATCATTAATCTCCCCATGCCTAATAAAAATGAATGTGTCCTTCTGTAACGAAACTGGTGCTATGTAAAGCGCTCTGATACCCAATGTCTCGGGTCTAGTTTGCGCTATATAAAACTCTAACAAAAAATAAGTAATAAAGTAGCACTTGTATTGCCCCTCTATTCCACTTTCATGAACCTAAAGCGACCCCCTGGCCGGTCAGGTGAGAGGATACCAAGACTGTTTTGTAGGGGTAGAAAATGCATGTTTGCAGTGTGGCAAGTGTTGGGTGTCTCTGTGGTGAGTAGGGAGTAGGAAAGGAGAGAATGAGAGCGGGGATTGCGATACTGAGGTGGAAAACCGGGAGGTAGAAAGAAAGAAAAAATAAAGAGCCGATGAAGAGCAAAAGAAGAACGCGACCAAGAGAATGAACCCAGCGGACAGTGATAAAGGGGAGCACAGAAGAGAGAATGATGAGCGAGGACGAGAGAGGGAAAAGTGGGGAGAGTAACAAAGAGAGACTGCATAGAGCCAAGGGAATTACCAAATCAATTAAGTACTAATTCAGGAAGTAATTTCCAGATTGCCTGTTAGCATCTAAGTGTATCTTTAATTTCTCCTGCAATGAGCCTCATTGGGCGCGCGCTCTGACACACTCCGTCGCCTGAAATGAGTTTACAAGTATCTCTTTTTGATTGGCTATAGAATGCTATTTTCTTCACAGTTCGTTACCACTGTATCCAAGTGCTGAGAGATCCTTAATGACACTGGTAGCTCTCCGATTACCAGCTCGCAATGAGCTAACTGTGGCCGCGCGAGAAGAGCTAGTAATCAGCACAGCAGCAATTCGGTCAACACGCGCTCTGCCAAATGAGGTCGGAGCGTGAGCAATGGCTCCCGGGGCACCTGGCGCGGGGACGGAGGAGCCTCGCGCCGCGGCAGGAGCCCGCCCACACGGAGGCACTGCAGGCTCGTTAGCGAGCCAGGCAAAGCGAAGAGGCAGGGGCAAATGTGGACGAGGCATGCAGTCTTACACAGGGTGCCACCCAAAGATCAGGGGCCTGCCTGTCCCGGGAACACCAACTAAATCAATGAATAAGAGGCAACATCTTTGGGTAAGGGGCATCACACTGCGTGAACCATGACATCTTTGGATGAGCGACGTTACCTTAGGTTGAGAAACGTTGCTTTTCAATAAGTGGCCAATCTCTGGATGAGCTGCATCACATTCGACCAAGTGGCGCCATATTTGGAGGAACACCGCCATTTTAGGATAAAAGCCGGTTTTATGATCACTTTTGAGAAATCAACAAAACCGAATTACAGACATCCAGTCGGATAGAATATATTATCACCACTACTGCTCTCATCACAAACAGATCGGCATTGGGCCCATCCATAGAGGAGTCGGTGCTGTCAGGGTGTGGGCTACGCACTCCCAGCTCAGATTCTGGTTACCAGTTTCCAGCTACCACCTACTGGACAAGCTCAAGATACACGTTTTATAAAGACACTAATAATAAATGCCACAAGCCATTAAAAAACCAACCTAGTTGATATGTTACTGGTACCCAAGTGCACTCCTTGAATATGAACACTGCCTCGAAGCTAAAATCCACTTCCCCGCATAGCCGGAACAAAACAAATCTACAAGCACTCGACTGGGGGGGAGAGGACACGGACGGCGGGAGGGGGCGGGAGTGGACACGGACGGCGGGAGGGGGCGGGAGTGGACACGGACGGCGGGAGGGGGCGGGAGGAGGCGGGAATGGACAGCAAATCTGAATCACGGACGGCGGGAGGGGGCGGGAGGAGGCGGGAATGGACACGGACGGCGGGAGGGGGCGGGAGGAGGCGGGAATGGACAGCAAATCTGAATCACGGACGGCGGGAGGGGGCGGGAGGAGGCGGGAATGGACAGCAAATCTGAATCACGGACGGCGGGAGGGGGCGGGAGGAGGCGGGAATGGACAGCAAATCTGAATCACGGACGGCGGGAGGGGGCGGGAGAGGACACGGACGGCGGGAGGGGGCGGGAGGAGGCGGGAATGGACAGCAAATCTGAATCACGGACGGCGGGAGGGGGCGGGAGAGGACACGGACGGCGGGAGGGGGCGGGAGAGGACACGGACGGCGGGAGGGGGCGGGAGTGGACACGGATGGCGGGAGGGGGCGGGAGAGGACACGGACGGCGGGAAACGTGCACAGGACAGCGAGGGGGGGGCGGAAAGGCACACGGAGGGGGCGGGAACGGACAGACTGTCAGTGAAAGGGGAGGGAACGGGAAAAAACGTAACTCCGCCCTGGGAAAAAATCTCGGGAACGCCCCCGAATCTGGTCCGGCCTTGACGGACAGATCTCTGTTCCAATGGCTAGCCTCCATTTATGGAGCTAGCCAATGGGACAGGGGGGCGTATTCCATTCTCCTTACTGGAAATCAAGAGATTTCTCTGGAGGCGGAGCTAAGAGCTCCGCCCTCCAGCGAAACCTAAAAAGGAGCAAAAAAGTGTCCTGTTCAAAAACAATTAGATTGTATCTTTCAAGAGGCTGATTACAGATTTCACTCAGCTTCTTTCTCACCAAACTCAAGCATCCATTATGGTTGTGGTTGGCTCTTATCCTGGAATGTTGTCACTATCTGTCTTTAGTCACCACTCTTAGTAACCCCAGGTATTATTTAGTTTTGACCTTGGATAGAAGTTGTATATTCACTTATTGAATTCTAAAGGAAATATCTTGATTTTTTCATGTTCCATTCTACGGCCTTTCCTGCCGCAGGCGACAGGTCCACTCACTCAAGTAAGGGTCCGGTTTATCAGGAACGCTGGATGCTTTGACTTTTGTCATTACCACAGATTCCCAAACTTTTCGTCACAGAAAATGGCATTAAGCCTGTGATTTAAACCAAAGTTTGACTGTAGGGCTTTCTGGATAAAAAAAACTAAAAAAAACTGGGTCCTATGCCTGCAACACCACTCTGTGCTCCGTTGGTTGTCTAGCTTTCCAAACTATCGCTTTGGTGGGTTTCCAAGGGTTTCAACCGAGCTCTGGCTCAAGCACTACAGCTAGGCACCTCGACAGAACGAGTGAAATTCAAATGAAAAATCTTGGGAGGTCATTACGATGGCAGTTCGACAAGAGTCCAACCACCATCGTTGCGGGATTGGGACAGGCCGACAAGTAGTTGGTGGTTCCATCTGCCAGATTAGGATGCGACCTCAGTGTTGGCAGTGGGAAACATCCCTTTTTCAATTGCGGCTTCTGCTGAGACCCAAACCGGAAAAGGGCTGCAGCACAAGTCGCAATTGAAAAAGAGATGGTAATAAACATTCATGCACCATGTGCCAGGCATCATTTGGTGCCTGGCACACGGTGCATGGATGTTTGGGGGCACCACATGTGCCCCCTGGCCACATGGGACAGCCATGAACAGGCAGTAAAAAAGGGATGTTCTAATCCCTGTGGTGGTGCCTGCGCAGGCACCGCTTCTATCGAAGGGATTAGGAATTCGAACGCTGTGCTGATGGGATCTTTGATCCTGTTAGAGAGAGAGGTCCTACCCCCCACCTCTACGGTCCGATTAGCTGTATTGTAATGCAGCGTTCTGACCGATGCCCTAGATGGTGATCGAACCACCACCAATGGCCTGTCAGTCCACTTTGAGCAAGCAAGAGCATTCAAAATGGTCTTGCTTGCTCAAAGCGAAGCAGAATGAGGGAGCTGCATGTTCAGCAGCTCCCTCTGGCCAAAAGCAATGCAGACTCCAGCAGGATGCGGGGAGCCGGCAGGGACCGCTGGGACTTCAGGCTCCCCCGCGGTCCCCAACAAACTGTCTGGGTGTGCTGGGTGGGACCAGGTCACCCAGCACACCCAGATAAGCCTGGGAGGGGTGTGCACCGCCCTCTCCCCTTTTAAAAATAAAAACTGTTTAAAGGACAAGCCCTGTGGGATGATGTCCCCAGGACCAAAATCGGCCAGAGAGGTGGGCCGAGCAACCCCCCTCCCTTTATTTATAAAAAATAAAGGTCGGGCACTGGACCATGCAGCCCCCATCCCCATTCCAAAATTTCCCGACCCGGGAGATGGTCCCTGGGGGTTGAAATCAGCCTAGGGAAGGAAGGCTACACAGCCCCCTTTCCCCAAAAAAAGAAAATGAAAAATAAATACCCAGCAACTCACTGGAGGCCCTCCACCTTTCTCTTCCACTCTACAAATACGCCTTCTGGCGCACTGCTGTTTGGGGACTTGGCTGCTGAGGGTCAATGGGGGCCAACAACACCTCCTGTTACCTCCAGTAAGTCCCATACAGTGGCATTGCTGAGAAGTCTTCGGAGGCCACACCCCTTTCTCCACCACTCTCCAAACACTCCTCCTGCCTCTCTACTTGTTGGGGGATGAAGTCTACTTTCCTCCAGAGGGTCCTTGGGGCCAACAAGCCCTTCTTTTACCTTCAGTAAGTCCCAAACAGTGGGATTGCTAAGAGGACTTCTAAGGTGACGTCCCCTTTCTCCACCACTCTGCAAATGCTCCTCCTGGTGCACTGCTAGTTGGAGAATTAAGTCCCCTTGGCTCCAGAGGATTCTTGGGGGCCAACTACGTTTCCTGTTACCTCCAGTAAGTCCCACACTATGGGATTGTTGAAAGGTCTTCAGAGGTCATGCCCCTTTTCTCCACCACTCTATAAACGTTCTTCCTGGTGCACTGCTGGTTGGGGGATGAAGTCCCCTTTGTTGCTGAGGGTCCTTGGGGGTCAACTAGCCCTCCTGTTACCTCCAGTAAGTCCCACACAGCGGGATAGCTGGGAGGCTGCTAGAGGCCATGCCCCCATTTTTTCACCACTCTGCAAACGCGACTCCTGGCACACTGCTGGTTGGGGGATGATGTCTCCTTGGATGCTAAGGGTCCTTGGGGGACAGCAACCCCTTCTATTCCCTACAGTAAGCCCCAGATTGCTGGATTTCTGAGAGCTGGTTGAAAGCCACCCCCTTTTTCTACACCACACTGCAAACGTGAATACTAATTAATAAAACATAGAAATTCACTGGAAAAAAACTAAAGTTACAAGTACTTTATATTTCAGACAATGAATTAAAAAAGGAGATCCCCTATGCTGAAATTGGCACAGGAAGGAGCCCCTCAGCCCCCCTCTCATTAAATTTAATAAAAAATGTAAAGCAAAAGGCCGGGCTCTGGGTGATGGGGTCTCAGGGGCCAAAATGGACCAGAGGATGGGGGCCGCTCGGCCTTTCTCTCTTAAAGTTAATTAAAAAAGAAATTTTAAAAAAGGCCAGGCCCTGGGGTGAGGGGTCCTCCGGTCTGGAATTGGTCCTGGGAGGGGAGCCACATGGCTCCTCCCCTGTTCAAAATAGGCCTGGACCCAGGGGATGACATCTCAAATGACATCACTAACAATATAACCCAGTGACTCCGAGTGTTTTCTAATATGTACTCAGTGTTAAACATACATACAAAGATAAGTGGATGTGGGAGTGTCTGTATGAGTGAGTGAGTGGATGTGTGAGTGGTGTGGAGAAGAGTGAGGGGGTATAGGACAGACTGTATACATGAGTTATTGGGTGTGGGAGTTTTTGTACGGGTGAGCGAGTGGGTGTGTCAGAGGGTGTATGAGTTAGTGAATAGCTGTGTATCTGTATGAGTGAGTGGATGTATATGTGGCTGCAATGATGACTGAGAGGTTGAATGAGTGGCTGTATGGGTGAGTGTGTGGTTGTGCCAGTGGCTGTAAATGGTGAATTAGAGGGTGCATGAATGCGCAGGCATGAATGGTTGAATAGGTGCCTGAGCATGTACATAAGTGTCTGTATGGGTGAGTGACAGGGTACATGAGTGCCTGTATGCATGCATGAATGGGTGTGTAAGTGGGTGAATGGGTGAGTGGGTGTGTGAGAGGCTGTATGGGTGAGTGAATGGGTGTGTGAGTGGCAGTATGGGTGAGTAGGTGAGTGTGAGAGGGGTTGTTTGGGAGAGTATGTTGGTGTCTCAGTGACTGTATAGGTGAGTGAGTACATGTGTTAGTATATAATTGAATAAGTGAGTGGGTGTGTTTTTAACTGTATGGGTGAGTGAGTGGCTATGTGAGTGACAGTATTGGTGAGTGATTAGGTGTGTGAGTAGCTGTATGGGTGACTGATTCAGTATGTAAGTGGCTGTATGGGTATATGAGTGAGTGTGTAAATGTCTATGTCTGTATGCATGGATGTTTGAGTGACTGTACTGGTCAGTGAGTATGTGCATGAGTGGCTGTATATGTGCGTTAGTGGTTTCATTAGTGGCTGTATGGGTGAGGTAATGTGTGAGTGCCTCTATGGATCAGTCATTAGGTGTGCGGGTATATGTATGGGTCTCTGGACGGGTATGTCAATGGTTGTGTGGGAGTGGGTGTATAGGGCCAGCTTTAGGGCTGTGCCACTGGTGCGTCCACACTAGGCGCTGACCCGGAGGCGGAGCACTGACCTCAGGGAGGGGTACGGCGCTGTGTTTAGGAATAACTTACAATTTAAAGGCACCTGCTGCATAGTTCCTTATGCATCCAGCTTTCAGCCAGCAATAAAAATGTCAAGATGACTCTTGTGACTAATGTTTCTGCCAGAGAGAGATCTCTGAGATTTGTCTAGTGGCAGTTTTCACTCGCCATATTGTAGCACAGAGGGTTAATATGCCTGCTGCAAAGAACAGATCTGTATTTTATGTGGATAGCTGAGTGGATTAATAAAAACAGCCTTTACCAGTGCTTTAAAACATATAAAATGTATGTGAGAGAGGGGCTAGGGAGCAATGAGGGGCACTATTGCCTGGTGGTAGTGAGGGAATCCAAGGAGGAGATCATGGGCGGGTAGCGCCAAGCAAGATTGTCGCGCAGGGTGCCACCCAGCGCCCTATGGGTGTAGGAGATGTATGGGGGTGTAAGTGTGTGTGTGTGTGGTTCTGTGGATGATACTGAATAGGGGGTGGCGTGGCACTCAATATTGTATTCAAAAGCTCAAAACGTTTAATTTTTAGGTGCTGACCGGTCTGCTCCCTCTGCCCTGTGGGGAGTTAGTGAAATACGAAATGAGTGCTGTCTGGATTGACAGATTGGCCAGTCGCACTCTTTTGGGAGAGTCACCTCCTTAAAGATCCAAAATGATTTAATCCAAATTTTTTGCAAACAGATATTCGCACAGTACTCCAGGGTAGTTCAATTAATAAATTTATTTTATTTTCTGTGATTCAGTTTATGCAAAGTAAAGTTGTTGCGTCACAACTTTGTGAAAGTTCATCAATTATCCTTTTGAAAATGTACATAACTATTAGTTCATCCACATGCCCAATGCATTTCGTGCTGAGCGCACTTCATCAGGGGAAATACATTTCTGTGGGGTAAATAAAACGGAAGGGAATTGGTAAGAGGGAAGCAGGTCACAGTCTGCGTTAAACAATCAATACGGTTCTCATGGAATGGCTAAACAACGTATAACGGTGTGCAAAGCGAAACAATAACAGTAATGCTTAGATAGTGGTGAAAATAAATCGAATAGTACAACAGTTAGCCCAGGTAAAGATATGTGGTTGAACGCGAGGTAAAAGCCCCGTGAATTTGTGCCTTACTAGAGATAACGTGCAACTCTTCAAATGTCATGCCTTAAGTACGAGTGTTAGTTATTCTGTCCAAGTGGTCTAAATCTGTAGATTGCATCGTGAACCTACTAAGGGTGAGAGTTTACATGCTGTGTGCTCGCTCTTAAGGTGAAAAGTCGCCGTATAACACTCACCGGCGTTGATTAGATGCCAAATCTAGAGCACATGGTTATAACCCTTGATAGCACCCAGCTACATAATATTCTTGTATTACATCTACTGTCAACATTGTTTATAGAAGCACAGTTGACCATTCCAAGATGGCCGCGAGTGTTACTTACATATAGTGTACATTTACTACCGTTATACGCATTATCTCGTATTTTGTACCAAGTTTTGTAAATAATTATGTTGAGCATATTTCCCTTCACTCGCTGTTTAGTACTGGCCACATACGGCGGAATAGGTTCACTTCACAACCATTGACGCTTTACGTAGACAAGCACATATTACGCGCGTTATGCGCATGCGCGAATTCACTCTAACCCGTTTGAGGCTGAGAGCGGCGGTTTCGACTAAGCGTCTCCACCACCCGGTGACCGGTGAGTGTTATACGGCGACTTTTCACCTTAAGAGCGAGCACACAGCATGTAAACTCTCACCCTTAGTAGGTTCACGATGCAATCTACAGATTTAGACCACTTGGACAGAATAACTAACACTCGTACTTAAGGCATGACATTTGAAGAGTTGCACGTTATCTCTAGTAAGGCACAAATTCACGGGGCTTTTACCTCGCGTTCAACCACATATCTTTACCTGGGCTAACTGTTGTACTATTCGATTTATTTTCACCACTATCTAAGCATTACTGTTATTGTTTCGCTTTGCACACCGTTATACGTTGTTTAGCCATTCCATGAGAACCGTATTGATTGTTTAATGCAGACTGTGACCTGCTTCCCTCTTACCAATTCCCTTCTGTTTTATTTACCCCACAGAAATGTATTTCCCCTGATGTTATGTTATGTTATGTTATGTTATTTAATTTTTTATATAGCGCACGGCGACTCAAAAAGAGTATCCCGGCGCTTTTGGTAAAGGAGTGCTGCATCATAATAACATAACACGTTTAAAAGAGGGGGATAAAACAATGAAGACCTGGAAGCAGACAAAATAAGATCTACTGAGTGAACAGCCACGTCTTAAGATCCTTTCTAAAAGCCAGTAAGCTGGTTGCTCCCCGCAGAGAGAGCGGCAGGGAGTTCCACAGCTGTGGTGCAAGTAAACCGAAAGAGCGGCCACCCACACGGGCTTTCTTCACTCGCGGGACAACCGCCAGGAGCAGAGACTCAGACCTCAAGGAGCGAGTTGGATAATAAAAAGACATTCTCTTTTGAAGATATTTTGCTCCCACCGCATGGAGGGCTTTGTAAGCCAAGGTCAGAGCCTTAAAGGCAATCCGTTTCCGAACTGGAAGCCAGTGCAAGGTCTTCAACAGCCCCGTTGCACTAGCCCGCCTATTTAAGCCAAAAATGGCTCTTGCGGCCGCGTTCTGCACCACTTGGAGCCGCTGCAACAAGTATTCTGGTAGGCCCAAGTAGAGAACGTTAGAATAATCCAACCTGGACCCAATCAGAGCCTGTACCGTCAGCCTCCTGTGCTCCTCCGACAACAGGGGGAGAAACCTCCGCAGCATCCTGAGGACGCCGAAACAGGTGCCCGACACCCCCAAAATCTGAGATTTTAAAGAAAGCCCATTGTCCATCTTGACCCCCAAGTTCTTAGCCATTTTGGAGGAGCAAGTCGGAGGAAACATGTCAATGGGCCACCAGGCCTGCCAATTGGGCTCGGTATCACACCCAAAGAAGAGTACCTCAGATTTCTCGGAATTGCACTTGAGGCTGTTCAGTTGGAACCAATGAAAAACAGCCCCAAGGCAATCCCGGATACTCTCCCTGTCAAAGTCTCCTCCTCTCTTACATGAGAAGAGGAGCTGGGTGTCGTCAGCATAGGATACGATCCGGGCCCCAAACGACTCCGCCAAGGCCGCCAAAGGGGTCATAAAGATATTAAATAGGGTCGGGCTCAGAATCGAGCCCTGAGGGACCCCGACTCCCAGAGGCGGCATCGCGGCGGAATCTGGCGAGGCCCAGATCGTTTGCCGGCGGCCAGCTAGAAAGGAGGAAAACCAGCTGAACACCGTCCCTCGTAAACCTATCTCATAAAGTCTCACGAGAAGGCCGTCATGGGGGACGGTGTCGAAAGCCGCCGACAAGTCCAACATCACCAGCATGGCTTTGCCCCCCGAGTCCAGAACACCTTTAACAGTCTCTGAAACCTCAAGGAGCGCAGTCTCTGTGCTGAGATGGGGACGAAAACCCGACTGGGTGGCATGCAGGATCTCGTTGGTCTCAAGAAAATTGGAAAGCACCACCTGCACGTGCTTTTCCAAGATCTTCGTGAGAGCCGGCAGCAAAGAAATAGGCCTTTAACTGACAGGGGCCTTCGGGTCCAGTCCTGGTTTCTTTAGTAGCGGAATCACCATAGCCTGCTTCCAGGCTGACGGGACCACTCCCTGGCTCAACGAGAGATTAAATAACGGATTCGCCAGCGGATTGATCACCTCTGCCAATTTCGCCAGGATTTTAGCCGGGCATGGGTCCAAAGGCGAACCAGATTTAAGATTACCCATGAGGGCTAAAGAGGCAGGGGCAGAGATCGGAGGAAACACGTCCAGCGTCGGACCTGGCGAGGCTAGCGGAGACAAAATGGCCTCAGAGTTAGTCGAGCCCAAAGTCACTGCCGGAGGAAAAGAGTCTTGAATAAGTTGGATCTTGCTCGTAAAGAAATCAGCAAGATCCACAGCCCAGGAATCAGACAGCTTTTCACCCGAGGTGTTAGATCGGGGGGAGATAAATTCTCTCACAATGGAGAAAATCTCCTTACAAGAATTGGCAGCGGCTTCTATTCTTCCTGCAAGATAGGGCTTTTTTTCCAGGCGAATGTCTCGATGATACGCCTTCACCACTGATGAAGTGCGCTTAGCACGAAATGCATTGGGCATGTGGATGAACTAATAGTTATGTACATTTTCAAAAGGATAATTGATGAACTTTCACAAAGTTGTGACGCAACAACTTTACTTTGCATAAACGGAATCACAGAAAATAAAATCAATGTATTAATTGAACTACCCTGGAGTACTGTGCGAATATCTGTTTGCAAAAAATTTGGATTAAATCATTTTGGATCTTTAAGGAGGTGACTCTCCCAAAAGAGTGCGACTGGCCAATCTGTCAATCCAGACAGCACTCATTTCGTTCTGTGGATGATGTCATGAGTGATGTCATTAGGGATGCCATTTGAGATGTTATCAGTGATGTCACTGACCATGATATCATGAGTGATGTAATATATGAGGTCATAAGCAGTGCATTGCGGGGACTTAGGTTTTATATTTAGCTCAGCTAACTATAACTGCTGAATTTCTCTAGTTTTGTGTGAGAGAAATGTGAGCCTAGCTAGAATGTCTCTGTAACCTTTGGTTTTGTCAGTGAATTTCTAAGTTTTTTAAAATTCTATTTCCTACATATATTGTCCTTATAACCTTTGTTTTTTTCAGTGAAGTTCAAAGTTTTAATGTTGTTTTTATTTCCTAACTGTAAACTTTTGAGGTTTAATTTCTGTGAAATGAGCATTGTGCCCGAATGAATCCTGCTTTGCATATTTATCCAAGAAGAAGCCACTCTTTTGTGCAACACTTGTACCCACCTGGAGTACTTTCTACTGGCTAATTAGTAAGTGGGGGACAATCAAGCAGCAAGGCATTACCTGCGGTCACGCTGTGAGCAGCTCCTGGGTGGGGAACGCTGTGTGTCTCGCCGCCGCTGCTCCATCCTCGCGGCTGGAGACTACAGCTCCCAGTGAGCTTTGCGGGCACTTCCTGCCTCCCGCCCTCTTCGCGCCCGGAGGCGCTACAAAGTACGGACGCTCCCTCGGTGGAGCGGGGGGACAATCAAGCAGCAAGGCATTACCTGCGGTCACGCTGTGAGCAGCTCCTGGGTGGGGAACGCTGTGTGTCTCGCCGCCGCTGCTCCATCCTCGCGGCTGGAGACTACAGCTCCCAGTGAGCTTTGCGGGCACTTCCTGCCTCCCGCCCTCTTCGCACCCGGAGGCGCTACAAAGTATGGACGCTCCCTCCGCGTCGCCGGGCTGAGCCCGGGCAGAGGGCGGGCCGTCTGTGGCCGTCCGGGGCAGGAGGAGGCAGGGCAGGGCCTGTCACCCTGTCCGGAACTATGGGGAAACGCAAACACGTCACAAAGGTGGGAGAAGGTAAGAACGCCAAAGTTCCACGCAATTCAGAGTCAATCATCTCATTTCTCACCTCTGTGGTGGGAGCTCTGACAAATGAAATTGAAAATGCAGAGAAAGAATTGGGTCTCGTACAGACTGGAGCGCCTGCCTCAGACCTCCTGGTTGATCCCCATTCTCACCCCCAGCATCAGACAGACCCGGCTCGTCCAATTCCACTTGAACCTAATATAATTTTGGTGGCCCCCCCATCCACTCGTTTGGCTAACCAGTCACCACCCCAAGATAAGGGTAACGCTGTAGTACAGGAGCCACAGCACTCGCCCATGCCAAACAGCACAAAATCCAGTGACAATACTCCCCCTCACCAGTCCATACCCAAGGCAGACTTAACAGCTCCACAGGGATTCCACGCCAATTTGGCAGACTTGGTTGAAGAGATGTTTGAATCCTGGCTGGAACCACTACTGGTAAACATCGCTAAAGACATTGTGGACACCTTGAAACAATGCGTAGACAATATTTTGCATAAATGTGGTCGTATTGACACCTGCCTCAAAGAGTTGGAGCTGCATACTCAGGGGAAGCGGGACTCGGGAAATTCTGATTTGATTGATAGCCACGAGGTGATTATGGCCTCTCCAGGGCAGGTAAACAGACCAGGCCCCATAATAAGCACAAATCTGCCCAAAGGCGCTAAAACATCTCACGGGGAGGCACAGAAGACCATAGTCACGGGGGTCACACCTGAGCATAAGGCAGCCTATCCATCAGTCACAGAGCAAAGAAATAAGAGGTCACATGCAGGTCGGAACCACATAGTGGATCTCCCCCCAGATGCAGCACCCCTTGTTATCATTTTAACAGGAATCCCACGCCTAAATGGTAATCAGAGGGAATCAGAACAGGATCTACTAAACAGAACCAGAAGATGGTGCGCACAATTTAGTACTGGGAGTGCAGATGTGGGAAAACATATCATAGCTGCAAGAAGGGTGGATTGGGTGGGGCGACGGGAGAAATGTATTCCCGGTGATTGCGTGATAGTCAACTTTAACATTCCCAATATGGCGAACACACTACTCTGGGACGGATCTGCCCTAGATGGTGCAGGTATAAGACCCCTGCCACTGGGTTTCTTTTATCCACCTCCATCCCATCCACAGCCTAACATAAGATCTCGGCACACCCCCTCACCATCAGGTCTCGTTGGGAGGGCAGGGACGGGGGAAGCGAGACACTACTCTTATCAAGCACACCAGGCTCGTCTATGGGCGGGGGCAAGGACTGTTACACCGGTACACATAGCCCCCGATAAGTCAGCTGACACCAGGGCGGACCCTGTTGTGCTGAGTAATAGGTTCTCACCCCTCGCAGATCCTTCTACCCCGGATCTAGTGGATTGACAACTACCCAATGTTTTGCCCGCACACGAGAACCACCCCGTAGTCAACCTATATCATAAAACATCGGTACTCAGCTGGAACATAGCTGGGCTAAGGAGGAAAGCCGGGGATGATAGATGGTTACATTTTGTATCAGATATTGACATCCTGTGTTTCCAAGAGACGTGGGATACAATTGGTAACTTTTACTTAAACTGTAAAAAAAAAAAATTAGTAAGTGCTACCCCATTGGGTAAATCTACTAAGTATGCAGAGAAAATGTCTCCAGTAACCTTGTGTGTCTGTAACTTTACCAATGTGATTTTTGCTTGAGCGTTTTCAACAGATAATTTTAAAAGGTGGAACAGCAGAGAAAACACACATGGATGATTTGTATTTTACAGAAGTAACTGCATCTTTGTTTATTGGAGCTGTGATTGTTTTCCTAGGCATCAATACCTCATCTCCTAAAACGGCAGGAAATGCACTCAGGGGTCCTTTTAGTAAACTGTCCAGCATCCTAAGAAAAGGGCGGAAAGGCTTTTCATACCGCTAATGTATATGGGGCAGGACCAAATGGACGGGGCTTCTAGGCAAGTGTTCATACTTCTAGTTTTTAAAAAGTTTAGAACAAGATCTCTGGTCTCAGCAGTAGTTGACAAGAAAGAAGCCCCTTGTCACAGACACTATGTGAGATATTTAACTAGAGAAAAGCAAGATTGCAAACACCTCCATCACAGATTACAGATAACTTTTTGGTGGAAATCACACTTGCTTTGCCTTGGCCATGCGTACGAAGGTAGGATGATTAGTACTTTACAAAAGTGGAGTTTCAACGTCGGTATCTACTTTGCTTATATTTGAAAATGCTTCCCATTGAGGTTTCATTTCTGTGAAATGAGCATCATGCCAGAATTAATCCTGCCCTGTGTATTAATCTATGAAGATGACAATGTTTTGTGCAATACTTCTATCCAACTGGAGTTCTTTCTACTGGCTAATTAGTAAGTGTTACCATGTTGGGTAAATGTATAGTACATCTCCTATACTACAGCTGCATAAAGGATGCAGAGGAAATGTCTCCAGTGACCTTGTGTGTCTGTAACTTTGCCAATGTAATTGTTCCTCAAGCGTCTTCAACACATAACTTTATAAGGTGGAATTGCAGAGAACACACACTGAGATGATTTATACTTTACAGATGTGAGTGCTTCTTTGTTTGGTGGAGAAACAATCGTATTCCTAGGCATCAAGAACCCCCCCTTCAAAATCATCGGGAAACATGCTGGGGGAGGGCTTTTAGTAAGCTGTCCATCATCCTGAGAAAATTGCAGGAAGATGTTGCATACCGCTAATGTATATGGGGTGGTGCCAAACGGGTGGGGTTTCTAGGCAAGTTTATATACTTTTAGTTTTTAAAAGTTTAGAACACCATCTCTGGTCTCAGCAGTAGATGACATAAAAGAACTCCCTCACCGCACACATTACCAGAGAAATCGTGCTTGAGGAAAGCAAGGATGCAAACACCCTCTATCACAAATTACAGATAACTGGGGGCGTGGATTGCAGCCACCGAAGATGACCGCTCACTGAAAGAGCTGCGCTAGCAGTCGGCTTACACACACCCAAAATCCAGCATTATCCTGTGCAACTGCAGTAACGAGAGTCGTCGGAAGACGTCGGGAGGCGGCGGGACCCATCAGAGACCCGAGGCGACCCCCAGGAGCACCCCTACGCTCGATTCTGGAGGCCCAGATGGCCCAGCTGTAATGGCAAAATGGCGCCCTCTAGCTAAGACCTCGGCGACAGTGGGACCTGTGATCGCGGGGGACCTTGTGCCGCACAGTAGGTGCACTCTGAGTGCCCGTGGGGGTTGACGTCTGTGGCGCGAGTGGAGGGGGACACGCACTTCATGGGGTCCCAGACTTATCTGTGCCAGGCGGAGTGAGGGGCATTGAACGGGGTGGCACGCTCCGTGGAGTACCCCCGCTAGTGAGGCCGTCGGGAGGAGGAATCCTTAGTGAGAGACCCAGTGCAAACACAGGGGTGAGCGAGCGGCCTCTCTGACGGGAGGCGTGAGTGTTTGGGGAAGACTGCATTGAACACACATCGGGCCAGGGCAAGAGAGGGCCACCAGTGGTTGCCAGCTTGAGAGGTGAGACTTGCTGCCTGGGGGCTGTGACTTCCCCCTTGGCGCCTGAAGAGCCTGCACCCTTGGCACTCCTTGAGGGCAGAGGCCCTAGAGAGATGGGGCTCGTCTGTTGGGACATTGTAGGGGGTAAGCATCGGGAGCCCCCGGCCAGGCGCATATCATTGCATGTGTGCAGTGCAAAAGGCGCAAGGTGGCTGGGGTGATGGCGCTGAACATCAGAGGCTCAGAGAAGGTCTGAGCGGGCTGACTGAAGCAGATATCTCCCCAGCATATGGTCAATAGTGGACATGGTCCCCTGGGTATTGATTCAGGGGCTCACAGGTGCACGGAGAGAACGTCAGAGGCGCCCTTTACAGCACACGAGAGAGGCCTGCCCACCCAAATATGGGCTACACCAGACCACTAGGACAAGGACAGTCCAACCACATTGACAAGTACAGTGTGGCCATGGGTAGAGAGGATGGAAATCCAGGTGGCAACCTAGAGGGGAGCCAGTGGATAATGACCTAGACCCATTGCTTAGGGACATCATGGGCGCTATCAGAGATCTGCGTGGCACCCTGGAGCCCAAACTGGAATCAGTGACGGAGTAGGTCAACCCCCTGCGCGCCGACTTGCGAAAGATGTCCGAAAAGGTGGCAGTGGCAGAGACGGAAATCGGCAGTCTCCAATCCAAAACAAAGAGACTGGAAGAGCAAGTGGCCACCTTAACGAAATATCAGACCAATATCTATGCCAGGCTGGAGGACCAGGAGGGTCGGGCGCAGCGTAACAACATCCACATAGTGGGGGTCCCAGAAGGAATGGAGGGGCAGTCCACGGACTGGTTCGTGGAAGCTTGATTCTTAACCATTTGAAGCCGAAATGCCTGTCCAATTTCTTCTCGGTTGAATGAGCTCATCGAGCACTGGGGGAAGGCCTAAGCCAGGGACCCCGCCATGCACAATTATTGCTCGGATCCTGATATTTAGGGACCAGGATGCCATCCTACAGGCATCAAGAGTAATCGGAGATCTCCAGCTTGACAATGCTACCATCCGCTTCTTATATACCCCGGTCTGCACCCGCACTGAGCAAGAATGCGCAGAGTTCCTACAGGATTTCACGCTCCCCACCTTATCCCAAGAACAGAGAGACCGACTGGAGGCAGACCTTATGGGGGAGGAAATAGGAAGGGCCCTTAATTCCTTCCAATCTGGGAAGGCGCAGGGGCCCAATGGGCTCTCGGTGGAACTCTTCATGCGACAGGTAAATATCATTACTGGCCTTCTCCTTCAGATGTACCTGGAGGCACGAGAGGTGGGTAGGCTTCCGCCTGACCAAAGGGAGTCCGCGATTGTCCTAATCAAGAAACAGGGAAGCCGGCTGATCTTTGTTTGTCCTATCACCCAATCTCGCTTATAAATGTGGAGGCTAAGGTCTTAGCCAAGGCCCTGGCGGATAGACTGTTATCGGTTCCGCCATATTTGGTGCATGTAGATCAGTCCGGGTTTATGCCACGCAGGAGCACCCAGCATAATTTACGCTGCCTCTATGGAGTGTTATACATGGCAGATGATGTGGGGGCCACTCAGACAGCATTGATGGCGCTGGACGCCTCAATGGCAATTGATAGTATTGAATGGCCCTATCTGTTTATGGTGCTGCAGCGACTGGGTCCCATATTCTGCAGTTGGGTTCGGCTTTTATATGAGCAGCTGGTGGCAAGGGTGAGAGTCAACGGTGCTGTGTCTAGGGCCTTTCCGCTACCGAGGGGCACTAGACAGGGGTGTCCTCTGTCCCCCCTCCTCTTCGCATTAGCCCTGGAACCACTGGCTCATTGGATTAGGAGGGACTGATCGGTCTGCGGCCTGGCGTTAAATGATGATTGGGAGGAGCGTATTTCCCTCTTCACAGAAGACATTGTGTTATATATGGCCAGACCATACCACTCGATAGCACAGGCTCTACACCTCTTTGAATTGTTCGGTAGCTATTCGGGCTACACAATTAATTAGGGGAAGTCAGTGATTTTTTTGCTCTCAGGCCCCCCACCGATGATTCCGACCCAGTGACCCGGTGTCCCGCTTCCATCGCTGCAGACAATTTTAAATATCTGGGAGTATACATCACAAGGGACAGGGCGGAGTTCTTCGCTAGGAACCTGGAAGCCCAATTATTGCGCCTGAAAACCGATGTGAGCCATTGGAGATCGCTGCCTCTCTCCCTTATGGGATGGGCAGCAATATTCAAGATGATTGCATTGCCGCGCCTGCTCTACATCCTGCAAAATACACCATATCCGGTACCAAAGGGGGTGTTCATGCGGATAGCACAAGATCTACGAGTGCTGCTATGGGATCATGGCAACCCAAGGATAGCACTGCCTAAGTTGACGAGGGGGGTCTACGATGGGAGGATGGCCCTTCTGGATGTCAAGTTGTATTATTGGGCCTCTCAGTTGCAGGTGGTAAACGACTGGGTGTACACGGATCGGTCAAAACTGGCCTATAGGTTGGACCTCTGTGTTATGCCGGGTGGTAACTGTGAGCCCCTGCTCTATGCCCGAAAGCAGGGAAAGGATTGGCCGTCCCACACCGGGGTGGTGGTTCAATGCTGGAGGGAGGCAAATACATTTTTGGGGTGGTTAAGCTCCCTGACGGGTAGAACCCCTCTGTGGCATGGAGACCAGCTGCCGGAAGTGACTCGTTTGATGGGGTTCTGGAGATGGAATAGGCATTGAATAACTGGAGCACATCTGGAGAGGGGATGCCCCGCGACCCTTCGCCTACCTTAAAAAAGAGTATGACCTGCATGACTCGCCACACTACCCCTATCTACGCCTCACCCACGCCCTACGTGCTCACATAGTAAGCGGCACGTCAATCCCAGAGTAATCTCCCATGGAGGATAGGTTGCTCCAGGACCCAATAGCGGAGACGCCCACTTTTACAATATACCGTAAACTCATAAATAACATGTCGGACCCACTGACAATGCTGCAGGCAAGGTGGGTGGGGGACATTGGTGAATTGGAAGACGATGACTGGCAGGACCCCCTTTAAAGCTCACAAGAGGTAGCAATCCATTGTAGGTTCCGGTTAGTGCAGCTCAAGGTCCTGCACCGAGTATACTACCCCCGCACCCATCTGTTTGCCTGGGGGAAGAGTCAGTTGGCTCTTTGTGCATGGGGATGTCAGGAGGAGGGCGCCTTCTACCACATCTCATGGAAATGCCCGGAGATAGTTCCCTTTTGGACTAAGGTGGTCGATTCAATGTTGGCGGTGGTGGGTTCACCGGTCCCGCTAGAGCCCAGGTGGTTACTATTAATGATCAGAAACGACTCAGACTGGACTAGACACAAGGAGATCTGGCTGGCATTGGCAGCAGGGGTGCAAAAAGGAATATTATGAGGGACTGGGGATCACGGACTCCGCCACGATGGGACCAATGGGTGCGTGACTTGGGCTGGTGCCAAAGGGCAGAGGAAACTATCTATATACGCAGGGGTTGCACCAAGAAATGGCGGAACATTTTGGGGCCTATGAGGAAGTACAGGGAGACTAGGGGAGGATTGGGATTGTGATACCAACTGTCATTTGCCCCACTTGTGCCATCAAAGGTCCTCTACTGTATTGTAGACTGCGATTCTACTGCATGCACTGTGATAATTGTCCTGAATTGTATGATGATATGAGCAATATTAATAAAAAGAGTAAAAAAATAAAAATAAATTCCAGATAACTTTTCATGGTGGAACTGCAGAGAAAACACACTTGGATGATTTGTACTTTACAGAAGTATATGCTTCTTTATTTTGTTGAGATGCAACCGTATTCCTAGGCATCAAGACCCTGTCTCCACATATGCAGAGTGTCTGTGGCCTGTGAGCAGAGACTCTACACCATGGGCAGAGATTGCAAACCCAGGGCAGAGATTACGCGATCGAGCTTTGACAACAAAGATTTCATACAGAAAATGACAAACAGGAAAACAACAAAGCCAGAAGTACAATACAGGAAGTTGCTGTCATCCATTTTATGTCATCCTCACTCACAAGCAAGATCCTCTGCCATCCTGCTGCTCTGTTTAACTCACCTGCACCCAACATGGCTGAGGGACTTGACGACAAGGCCCCCCATATTAGTGAAACTGAATTTAACATGCACGCTGAGGGAGTGCATGATAAGTATGCGCAGCTTTGTGGGGGACAAGAGGAACAGCTGAGTGATGCAGTGTGCAAATTAATCTGGAGTGATCTTGTTGCAAGCAGCAGGGCTGTGTGTGTATACCTGCAATGGAACAAGATGTGCCTTAGGCGGTGGGATGATGTGTTAGTACAACACTAACAGCTCAGAGAGTGCCAGCTGCTCCTTGCCAAATATCTCACAAGGTACCTGGAAGTTTTCATGAGACAGTGACATATGATCACAGTTGGACAATAGACCTGCATGTGTGATGCATTCAGCATTACACACAATATAAAATGGTGAGCTATTTTGAATCAGGCCCTTAGTTATTAGTTGGATGCATGAGGGAGACTGTTTCTGAGCACATAACCATGATATGTTTCCCAGGTCCATGCATGATGTGCTGCTCCAGTCCAGGTTTTTACTTTGAATTCTGGGACTTGTAGTCTTGTTTATTCTAAAGTAATACAGGACTATGAATCTCAGATTTCAATGAATAAAATAACAGGCCTGGGGTGGCACATTATACATGGATCTGTGAAACTTGGCAGCTATGAGCATAGACAATCCATGTCATTGCACAGGTCTAATTGAATCATGGTGTATGTATGACCAACATATGGCCACACTGCCATATGAGTTGCAACATAACAAACACAAGGGGCCTGATTCACAAAGGTTCTCTGCACTTGTGGCAGAGGCCATGCAATCGTGGGGTAGTGCATAGGCAGTTCACCACTCCTCCCTGCTGCTGCCACTCAACAAGTCCCGCCCCTTCCCTACACTCGGTTCGGGACAGGTTGATGAAAACTAAAATGGTAATAATTTAACTTTATTACCATTTTATGAGGGTATTTTAGTGGCGCGATGCTCCTGCATTCTAATGAAGGAGTAGTCCCTTATGCCAGCGGTATCTGTTGCACGGGATATGTGCATCGTAGTGAGGTGGCTGAAAAGCCACATGGGTACAATGAATGGCATCTACTGCATGTGGGAAACAGGAAATGTGGTAGAATTTCCTAGCAACCCTTTGCCTTCCTCCCAGTGTATGCCGAAGTTGAATACTACATTTAGGGCCATATGTAGTTAAACTACATTTACCGATTTTAAAATACCGAATTTTACCCATTCAGTATTTTAGAATCGGTAAATGCAATGTAGTTAAAAATTCGGCCAGTATACACCCTGACGGGAAGGACTACACCTTCCACTCTGCCCCACACAATTCATACTCCTGAATTGACTATATCCTAATTTCTAGTCCTTTCACTCACCTCATTGAGGAAACAGATATTGCTCCAAAGCTGATTTCCGATTATGCTTGCATTAGCGTCAAGCTCGCGGGTTCCCACTCGATTTTACCCCCGAAATGCTGGCGTTTTAATTACGAAATCCTATCTGATCCCGCCAACAAACAGTTAATAGAAAACGCCATAAATTAATACATCTCACTGAATGACTCCCCTGAGATGCTCACCTCCACCGTCTGGGATGCACTAAAAGCCACAATTAGAGGGATAATCATTGGAATCAGAGCAAGAACCAATAAAAAATTAAATCTGGATCTAGATAGACTTGAAAAAGACATCAAATCCCTAGAAATCACCCATTGTACTGACTTAGATAACAAACTTGTTTTAGAGCAATTGATCAGAAAGAAATACGAATATAACATCTTTGTAAGCAGACGCGCAGGTGTCTGGGTCAACAAATTCAAAGCCCTGAAACTTTGCGATGGGAATAGAGCTGGGAAACTCCTCGCATCATACCTCAAGCACAAGCAGAAAATGCTAACCATAACCTCAATCAAGGACCTGTCTAACATCACACATACCAAGCAGGGGAACATTTTGACACTTTCAAGTCCTTTTACGAAGACTTATACAGGAATAAGATGTCATTTGACCCGGCAGCTTGCACTTAATAACTAGATGCCTTAAATCTACCCAAACTCTCTGAAGAAGAAAATACTGCATTACGTTCGCCCATTAAAGACACTGAAATCCTGGCCTCTATCAAATCACTTAAAATCAACAAATCCCAGGGACCAGATGGGTTCTCCGTGAATTTCTATAAAGCATTTGATAAGTCATTAACCCCCATGCTCCAAAAGCTCTTCAATTCGATAGCCTCTTCTGGTAGTGTTCCGGAATCCATGGGCGAAGACACCATAATTGTTATCCCAAAGGAGGGTAAAGATCCCCTCCTAACTAAAAAGTACCGCCCCATCTCACTCATAAATCTGGACTGCAAAGTCTACGCAAAAATCCTAGCGAACAGACTAAACGCCATTCTTCCCAAATAAATCAGTGATTCCCAGGTGGGGTTTTTAAAACACCGTATGTCCAACGAGAATACACGGCTCCTTTGCCATATCCTAGAGAAAGCCAAAATAACACCCTCCCCAATGGTAGCCATAACCCTTGACGCTAAAAAAGCGTTTGATAGGGTCTCTTGGTCCTTTTTACATCATTGCATGACAGCCTTTAATCTAGGGAACTCCTACATCAACATGGTAATGGCCCTTTATTCTTCGCCATCTGCCAGAATCGCCATCAATGGTACCCTTTCAGATTCATTCCGCCTACAACAGGGCACCAGACAAGGGTGCCCTCTTTCTCCAGCCCTGTTTCTCCTAACCCTCGAACCTCTTCTATTAGACTTAAAACAGACTAAAGATATAGCGGGAGTGATCTACGGAGACACACAGGTGAAACTAGCTGCTTATGCTGACGACATTCTAATTACCACAGAGAAGCCAGAGACCTCTATAGAAGCTCTCATGAATACCATTGAAAGATACTCATTACACTCGGGCTACAAATTAAATCGCGATAAGTCAGAAGTTAAGCCCCCAAACGTCCATGGTACCAAGGATATGCTAGGCACCTCAGGCCTTACATGGCAAACTGGCTTTATTAAATACCTGGGAATCGAATTCGGCAGCTCCCTTCTTGAAACACTACACCATAATGAATCTATCACTCTAAACAAAATTAAATCACAATTGGATGGCTGGTCCCCCGCTTTATAACTTGGTGGGGAAGGGCCGAGACCATTAAAATGATGATCTCCCTCCTAGTCAATTATCTCATTATGATGCTCCCTCTTACCTTATCCCATGACTTCCACCATAAATTAGACAATCTTCTCTCTAAATTCCTGTGGAAATGGAAAAAGCTAGGATTAGCCCAAAAAAACTACACCTGGATAAATCCATGGGTGGAATAAATCTAGCGAACTTCAAATTATACCAGACGGCCTTCCTTGCCAAGCAAGGCTCCTACTGGCTGACACCACCAGCTGATTACGTTCCTGTATGGCTTACTGTTGAGAAAGCCCTTATTAAAAATCTCACCCCAGCATCCATCCTCACGGCTAA
The DNA here is from genome assembly GCF_964261635.1 of Lissotriton helveticus. Classification (NCBI taxonomy): domain Eukaryota; kingdom Metazoa; phylum Chordata; class Amphibia; order Caudata; family Salamandridae; genus Lissotriton; species Lissotriton helveticus. The sequence continues at coordinate 1,115,294,902 of NC_136072.1, forward strand.
AGCGAGCACGCCCAGTTGCTCAATTCCCATTTTTAAAAATACAAGACTTGCTCTCCTAAAAATTTACAAACTCCTGCCTAACCACATAAGATGCTCCGAATGGGAGTCACTATGGCACAACCACTCAATAAAATACAAGGGGATACCTCTTCACAATGAGATTTGTATCAATAAAGGGTTATTCTTCCCCTACCAACTGTTCTGTAATAGCTACCCACTCTCTTTTAAAGAACTTCGAACCAAATATGGTCTAGAAGCCACAGAGTTTTAGAACTTTTTGAATATTAAAACAGCAATCACTAAAGCAAAACTGTCCAGAAAACCTCCATCCCTCCCAAACTATTTAGTCTCCCTTAATATGTTGGGGCACCAGGTCTCCAGACTCTATAAAATGCTTCGCCCGCAGCACTCTAACCTCAATAAAGAACTCCAACAGTTTTGGGAAGCTTATTCATCGTTACCAATTTCAGAAGGGGAATGGTCTAAAACATGGGAATCATCCACAAGACAGTTCAGTTTCAAAAATGCTTTATTCGGTATGTATGAATACAGCCATATAGCAACATGCAAAAAATAATATAGCATATTCATCATTAGATTACATCAAACTCCAATTTCAAATACTAGCAATACTGTATAGGATAGTCATTCTACAGCACATGTGCAAATAAGCATGTTAAAGTGCATATTGGTACATTTACCTAATAATACATGTGCAAACTGACAATAATAAAGTGCATTTGGTATGTACTATTATATAGTGCAGTATGAAGTTCTCATTTTCCAGCGCATGTGCAAATTGGCAAAGGTAAAATGTATGTTAATGCAACATCTAATAGTGAATGTGCAAACTAGCAATAATGGAATGCATATATATCTAGACCATATCTTGAGTTCATACAGTTATTGTAGCATATTCATCATTAAATTACATCAAACTCTAATTCCAAGTACTGGCAATTACTATATAAAATAGTCATTCTACAGCACATGTGCAAATAAGCATGTTAAAGTGCATACTGGTACATTTGCCTAATAGTACATGTGCAAACTGGCAATAATAAGGTGCATTTAGTATGTACTATTATATAGTGCAGTCTGAAGTTCTCATTTTCCAGCGCATGTGCAAATTGGCAGAGGTAAAGTGCATATTAATACAACATCTAATAGTGCATGTGCAAACTAGCAATAATAGAGTGCATATATAACTGGGCCATATGTTGAGTTCATACAGTTATTGATTTACGTGCAAAAATGCATTTTGAAATATATGTAGCCACATGAAAACATATATCTGGGCTCTCTAAATTAAACATCAATTGCATCGCTGTTTTAGTGCTGCGCGTATTATATTTTAAAAAGATGGGTTTCAGATAAAACTTTCTATAAAACAAAACAGCATAAAATGACAGCTACTCTGCTTGGATATACCTTCACAGGGGCATAAGCATGTTCCAGGTTTCTTAGTTAGTGGAAATGCCACTAGGTGGTGCACAATTCATAATCGTAGGCGTGACAGTACAAAACGGTGAGAGCTTTTTGTAACAGTAGTGAGGTATGATTGAAAACCATCATTAGGGCTATATTCTAGGTAAGAAGTAAACGTGCTTTGTTTTACATATTTGATCATTCTGGTACTTTGTGTATGTCTCAGGAAAGTGACTTTAAGTTCCTTTTTTGATAGTCCTGACCCTGCTGTTGGTTGATCAAAAATATCACATTCATAAAGCATCTTATACCACGATTGAATGTGACATAACCATGGTATATTTGAGCGGCGATCGAGCTTTAAGCAGTCGTTAATCCCATCCTGAGTGAATTTCGTTTCATCTTTAGACCAGATTGATCGCCACAGTGCCAGTGGGCATAGGGCAATTAAGTCCTTAGCGTAATTTAAGCCCACTTCCCTGTGTATTATCTCATTTGAGGCCGCAGCCGCTGCACAAAGCAATCGTTTCAGGAAGGCATTCTCCTCATATTGAATTTGGTTGCCACTCCGATTATGATAACCCCATATCCCTGCCCCGTACAGGGCTGATGTTATGCACCTTGTGTTGTATATGGACACCATCTCTCGAATTCTTCGACCCCCTAATTTTGCTGCAAATCTAAAAACACCATTAATATTCCTTACCATTTTAAAACGGACACTCTCTTGTTCGTTAACCCACCTTCCATCTCCTGAGAATGTGATACCCAGATAACAAAATTTCCTTACGGTTTCTAATTTCTCCCCGTCTAGGTAGAAAGTCCTGCTCTTTCTTATTTTCCTACCACAATACATGGTAAAGGTTTTTCCTTTATTAATAATTAGCTTTCTGCTTTCATATAATCTGGCAAGGAAGTGGAAAATTTCAGTCGGGGCACCCATTTCTAACAAGACTGATCATAGGAGCCAGTGTTCCACCAGGTCAAATGCCGAACTAAAATCAGCAAAGCACAGGAATAAATTACCCTCTTTGGCTCTTGTGTACTTGCTGATAATAAGTTCCAGGTTCACACACTGCTCCATAGTGCCAATCCCCTTTCTAAACCCATACTGCACTGGGGATAAGATGTTCTTTTCCTCAACCCAGGCTTCCAATCTCTTTAAAAGGACTCGACTAAGGATTTTGATTGACGAGTCCAGGAGAGAGATGGGACGGTAGTTACGTGCCTCTGACCTAGAACCTTTCTTGTAAAGGGGTACGATAATAGACTGTCCCGATGTTTGTGGAAGCCTATCTTCTATAGCAGCATTAAAATATCGTGTGAGTATTGGTGCCCATAGAGTCATTTCATGTTTGTAAAAATCCATAGGCACCCCGTCTGGGCCTGGGGCTTTACTCCCTTTGCTGTTTCTTATTGCCTCGGTAACCTCAATTAAGGTCACGGATAGCTGCATTTTTTGCCATTTAGAACTATGCGCTAAATCTACACTTAAAATTGGCCCATCTGAGTTAAAATCAGAGTTAAAAATCCCAGTAAAATGAGCAATCCAAGCGCGACAACTCACATGGGAGGTAATGTCGGGGATATTGTCATTCTTTAGGAGTGGGCTACTTACAGTTTCCCAGAATAGCTTGTGATTTTTTGTTTCCGCGGCCATGTCTAGATTAAACCAGGCCTCATTTTGAAGTTCTTTTTTCCTGGATGCCAGAGAGGTTTTATAGTTGTGACGCTCCACTTTGATTTTAGCTATGGCTCTGGGCTTGGTGTCAAGAGCTAATTTTAGGTTATTTAATGACTGGGCACAGTGTTTGTCAAACTACAGCACTTGAATTTTCCTCAACTTTCGGCTCCTAACTGTAAGTGAGTCATCAATCGCTTTGATTATTTTTATAAAGTTAGCGAGGAAGTTACATGAAGTCACTGTAGGTGCCAGACAGTAGCTTATTTCCCTATTACATTTTGAGAGTACGTCTATCGTGAATTGGGCAGGGTTAATTCTAATCCACTTTATTCTCATGCCATTTGATCTTTCGGCTATGATCCCTTGGGCCGGCCTCCCATATGCATTAGTTTTTGGCCCGCAGCCAAATAATACAAGCGATATGCTGTTATGGTCGCTCACTGGTTGCTCAACTACCCATACATTGGAGAAGGCTGTACCATTGGTCACCAAGATGTGATCGATGTTAGAATGGGCATCCCTCCCTCTAAATGATGGGCACTCTTTATTATCTTTGTTCTTTGTACAGTCTAGCAGCTCAAGGTCAAATTTAGCTACTAGGTTGTTCAGGGTACTTCCGTAGTTAGTATGCGGGAAATGATTGTAAACAGTACTACCTCCGCTATGGTATTCCCCTCGATGACCACAAATCCCCTTCTGTACATGGCAACACGCTTGGATGTTAAAGTCTCCTGCCCAAATTATTACTTGGGGATCACTTGATAATTCTAATACTCCCCCTATTGCCTGCTCTATATCTGGGACGATCAAGCCCCGGTTGGCTCTAGTGGTATTGTTATAGAAATTTACTATAACTAAGTCCCTACCCTTGCCATGTACTAAACGTAGAATTGATGCGTACAGGGCCACCTCCACATAGCCACCAGGACTAAACTCAGTAAGAGTAGTTGATACCAGGGTCAATAGTCCACCTTTTGCTCTTCCTGCTGGTGAAGCCATTGCATCCACACTATATGTTGTGTATCCCTCAACTTGTAATTGGGCTCTATGCCACGTCCCCTGGAGACAAATTATGTTGTATCCGTGTGTAATGAAATTGTTCCAGAAGGGCGTGGTTATTTTAGCAGCGATACCCGCTATGTTCCAAGTAGTGACCATGAGGCCTTCAACTGTGTTGTCAAATGTGGTATCATAAAATTCAACCGGTTTGGGTCTCAGTGGATTATCATCCAAGGTTATATCTAAAACAGGGATTACATCTCGCAGGGCTGTTTTGTCAATTTTATGCTGGTCATTACTTACTGGTCTTACTGTGATCTCCCCTGCTACCCTGTTTGTACCCTGCAGCCCTTGATTAATTTCAAGCATTCCCTTAGATACAATTACTTCAGGGTGGAGTGTAGTAGTTTGTTCCCTCAGTCAGTCATTCTCGTCTAGTGATCCAAACGCTTGGAATCTATTGTAAATCGGGATTGCAAAATTGGCCCATGGATTATAAAGTGGAATGGGGTCATGAACTACATTATGATGGTTAAGATGGAAAGCTCTATGTTGGTCGGCAACCCGACCTGTAGCATATTTTCCTGACTGGCCCCTGTAGAAATAATGTAAAGGGAGCAGAGTTGTATTGTATTCCTAGTTAGACGGTATGGGCGCATTCAGAATGAAATCTCTGGCCCAGTCGGGGTTCCTAAAATTTATGACTATGCAGTCCCCGTCTATCTCCTTTTTACTGGGTCCCAACCATCCTACTCTCTGTGTTGAGATAATCTGATTTGCCCCACGCATTGGGAACCCGCAGTTTTGAGCTAACCAGTGCAATGTTTTATTCTTGAGGGTTTGTTGGTTTTCGAATTGGGTATGCTCAAGCTTTGGAACATTAGCGAGTATAACTACATACGCACTGCTTTCCGGTGGTAAATTTATCACAGCAGGTATGATGTTATTGTTGTTCCTGGCGGGCACTGCCCTGTCCGTACTATTGGGTACTAAGCTCCCTTTGCCCCTTTGCCCCGCTACAGGTTTATGTCCCACTATTATATTGGGAGTATTAATAGGTAATTTTGTCGGTAATTTTGTCAGGCAGTAGTTGCATTTGCAGTGGCCGGGGGACTGGCTACTCTCGTTTCCCTCCTGGTCAAGATGTTGTTGGATTTATCCTTAGGGGCATTAGTTGTGGGCTGCTTAGTCTGTGTGCTACGTTGTTCCAGCACATCTAAATTGGCTATTCCCAGCTTTTCTAGATTTTCTACCTTATCCGTTAGTGTCCTCAGTCTTTCTACCAGTGGTGAAGTGTGGGATTTTACCAAGTGCTCTAGCTGTAATATGAGGTCCTCCATGCTAATAGGGGATGAGGCTTGTTGAGCAGTGGCATGAGTTTCATTTGATTGTAAATTTCTGCTCAGCTGTAGTATGTTTCCCCTCCCCGCTTGTGTCAGGGTAGTTTGAACTATTCTCTTCTTTTTTCTTCTATATATCCTCCCATGTTTGTTTACAGTTACCAATGTCCTGCTGGGTACTGATTTATAATTGGGCCGACCAGAACCATGATCACTCACACTGTGTGATGGACTCGTGTTGACTATCTAATCTGTTAAGTTGGTGTCATTATTGTCACAGTCATCTAACTCCACTCTAACATTTGACACATCAATTACTATTGGGGGGAGGTCTCATTAGGCTGTAATTTGGGTGTTACTGACAGCCTACTTTCCCGGGCAGCAAACACAGTAGGTGGTGACAGTTGTAATACATCATCATAATTCAAACCACTACCCGGTAAGCCCGCATAAGAGTGTAGTAAAATAGAGTCCTGTGACATAGCTGTTATTATAGATGTATTTGCAGGTGCATTAGCTCCCTGTGTAGGATGGGATATCAAACACATACTAGGTGGTAATGATAGGTGTCTTTCAGTATTTTCTATAGCGGTGACAACAACCCCAATAGTTTGTTGTAACATTTTGTCAATAGCAGTTAAGGTTGGAAGTGGGGTTGTTGCCTGTGCTAATTTCCTTGTCGTCGATCGAGTAGACATTGGTGCCTTTTTGACCATGATTCTGCTTGGATACTTTAAAAGAGACTATGTTGGGCTGTGGACGACTCACACGCAGTTCAGGAATAATATTGTATTGCTTTACCTTGCACGATATCCTACTGCACAAACAAGGGACGTGGCCCAGACCAGACTCCCCAGGCCTCTGAGGGCCTAAGAGGGCCCGCCCTTTGCCCGGGCTTCGCCCGGCACGTCCCACGCGCGTCTTCGTGGGACGAGGAAGCAGGCAGTGTTTTATGCGCCTCCTGGCGCTGGAGAGTGAGGGGGGCGGTGTCCTGGCGTCGAGGCTGCTGGGGGTTGTAGTCCCGACCCGACCGGCAGAGCCAAGCCCGGCCAGTCAGGGCGTGCAGAGCAGCACGGCGGAGCCAAGACCGGCCAGTCAGGGCATGCAGAGCAGTACGGCGGAGCTAAGCCCGGCCGCCACACAGGAACAGGAGACCGTGGAGACGCCTCAGCGGAGCAAGGTAGGCTCGGCCGGCGTGCAAACCCCTTCCAAAGCTACCACCTGGTCCTCGGCAGCAGGCAGTGTTTTATGCGCCTCCTGGCGCTGGAGAGTGAGGGGGGCGGTGTCCTGGCATCGAGACTGCTGTGGGTTGTAGTCCCGACCCGACCGGCGGAGCCATGCCCGGCCAGCCAGGGCGTGCAAAGCAGCACGGGGGAGCCAAGTCCGGCCAGTCAGGGCGTGCAGAGCAGCACAGCGGAGCCAAGCCCGGCCGCCACACGGGAACAGGAGACCGTGGAGACGCCTCAGCGGAGCAAGGTAGGCTCGGCCGTCGTCCAAACCCCTTCCAAAGCTACCACCTGGTCCTCAGCAGCAGGCAGTGTTTTATGCGCCTCCTGGCGCTGGAGAGTGAGGGGGGCGGTGTCCTGGCGTCGAGGCTGCTGGGGGTTGAAGTTCTGACCAGACCGGCGGAGCCAAGCCTGGCCAGTCAGGGCATGCAGAGCAGCACGGCGGAGCCAAGCCCGGCCTGTCAGGGCGTGCAGAGCAGCACGGCGGAGCTAAGCCCGGCCGCCACACGGGAACAGGAGACCGTGGAGATGCCTCAGCGGAGCAAGGTAGGCTCAGCCGGCGTGCAAACCCCTTCCAAAGCTACCACCATCCACAAGACATAAAATAAGCCCTACACTTTCCCAGACGAAATTATGGCTGCTCCACAAAGCCTTCTGGACACCGGCGCTTCTCTTTTCACATAACATTAGGGACAACGCCACATGCTGGAACTGTAACGAGAAAGATGGCGACCTTGAACATCTAATACTAAGCTGTACATGTGTTAAGATGTTCTGGGACAAAATATTTGCATTTATCACAAAGGTCTTCTCCTTCTCCCCTACCAGAGAAATCTCTACTTTATTGACTGGCTTTACCGGAGCTGCTCCGCTGTCGGAGGATAACAGGGCCTTACTTGACCTCATGTTCACTGCTGGAGTGAAAATAATCCTAAATAACTGGGAAGACATCAGCAAGGCCTCCTTTAAATGCTGGTTAAACTAGATCACATACCTGAGAGGTGCTGATAATATTTCACTCCAGAACACCCCATGGCGACCCCCGCACCGACAAATGTGGACATCCCTCGACAATAACTTCAGCTTGCACAAACCCCCATGACTCCCTGATGTACACTTGCTGCCCGCTACGCTCATGGGTTTGTGTCAGCCTACTTCCAAACTTAGGGCTAGATGTAGGTAAATCACAAATACCGAATCGTTATTACCGATTTTTACCGAATCGGTAATAAGAAATCTGTATTTGCGATGTAGGTAAAAAATAGGTAAAGATTACAGATTCGGTAAAATTTGGTAATAGTTACCGAATCCTTAAAATTCGGTAAAAATATTACCAAAAACCCAATACCGAATCGGTAAAATACCGATTCTGTAATACCGATTCGGTAAATACCGAATCGGTAATTAAAAAAAACAGGCATTTTTGAATCAGCCAATCCAGAACAAGCACATGACTCCCAACCAGGAAGTGGCCACACCCATGCAGGTGCACTGAATCAGTTGGTGTTTGGAGAGACTGGGAGCAGCAGCAACAGCAGAGGAGCAGAACAGCCAACACCCAGTTCACAGAGACAAACTGCACCATGGCCACATCTGAGAAAAGCAAGGATTCTGCAGCTGGGAGAAAAAGAACATTGAAATTTAGTGAGAAGGAGTTGGAGGTCCTCATTGAGGAAGTAGTAAAAGACCAGCTCTTTGGTAAGAGGTCACTAAACGTGCCTGAGTCCCAGAAAAGGGCCATTTGCATGGCAATCCAAGAAAAAATAAATGCCATTAGGGTCACACCACGGACAATTGAGGACCTTAAAAAGCGTTGGTACGACCTGAGAGCACGTGAAAAGGAGAGGATGTCTGAGCGCCAGAAACAATCAGGAAAAACTGGTGGTGGAAGCTCCACAGCGCCTGCTGCTACTGCCCTGGACCAACTGGTAGAATCCACCCTCTGCATTCTGTCCATCAACTGTTGTTTTTGCAGAATCCACCCTCCAGCCAGAGAGTGCCCGTGGAATTGAGGATGTGGATAGCTCTGCTAGACCTTCCAACACACAAGGTAAGTTGCATTACATCATACTGTTTCCCCTCCCTAACCCCAATCACCCTGCAACAATCCCACTCCAGGCCATGTTTTATGTGAGCTGTGCAATGCATCATGGGAAATGCAGTCCATATCAACGGGTAGCAAAACAGCCACTCCCCAATTAGCTTAGGCAATAGTTGCACATCTATAGATGAGATAGCAGAGGTCAGACAGCTAAGATGTCAGTTGTGAAATTTATTAGCACACATTTGCTGCAAGAAAAGTAAGTAATGATACAGTCTCTATCCACAGGTGGAACAGCGCCACAAGCTACAGAGGGGGAGACTGCTAATGCTCCCAGGGATGACAGAAGAAGTGATGAGGAAGTTCTGTCACCTCCACCCATTGCACAAACTACTCCACCACCACCTACAAAGTCAAGGCGATACACAGTTGCTCCACCTCCAGAGATAGATGCCACAGAGGAGGACAGGCAGGAAGTCCAGCATACTTCACCAGGCGCATATACACAGCCATCTGGGGAGCAGTCCCCCATGCGTGAACGCAGCACATGTGTCCGTAGACGACGCCCAAGGTCACAGAGTCCGGAATTTCAAGGCTCAAATGTCTTTGCAGGCCTGGAGGGCCAAATGCTGATGGTGCAGCGCCTGCAGGGGAAGACAATGTGGACCATTCAGAGGCAGATGGTGGCAAACAACCGGAAGGTGGATGATATGAAGGAGGCCATATACTGCCTCAACAATACTATGGCAGAGGGCCTGAAGGAGGTTACTGAGGCAGTGAACAAATTAAGTGACAGAATGGAGGGGGAGCGCGCTGCAAGGCGGAGAGACAGGCAGGTGATTGCAGGTTTCACAAAGTCTGTGAACAGACTGTGTAATGCCACCCACTTGCTGAGTCGAAGATCTGTGGCCATGCAAATGGAGATGGCCAGGTGCAGCCGTGAGGTTACCCAGGGCCTGGTCACAGTCACCAGTGCCGTGGAAATCATGCAAACTAACCAGATTGCTGCCACCGGTTCCGGGGACGTTGAGGAAAGTGAGGAGGCAAGCAGTCTTAGAACTGAACCCCCCCCTATCCCCCTCCCCCTTGCTAGGGAGTTGGAGGCGCAGCGGGAGGCATGGCTCTGCTGCAGGACACAGTGCTGCTGAGGACAATGTGCAAGCAGGACGCGGCACTGGTGTGCGGGGGCGCAGGAGATAGGCACGGCCCTACAATTCAGCTCTATAGTGGGTGAAGTAACCCTTTTGAACACATAGCTGGTGTCATAGTGTGCTGACAATTTGCCTGATGAAAGGTCTATTAAACTCCCTGTCATAAATGCATTACCTGGCTTTGTCTCATTACTTACTTAAAAATAATTATTTGTGATCTCTGACCGTCTCTGTCTTCCATCTGCTGCAGCTGCGCCGCCCGCTGCGCTGTGCTGTGGCTGTGTACCTTCCTCATCCTCATTCTCCTCTTCAGAATCACACATTTCCACAGGTGTACCCTTCTTAGTGGCAAGATTATGCAGCATGGCACATACAGCTATGATTTTGCAACACACCAGGGGCTGGTACTGCCGTGCACCTCCACTTTTGTGCAGGCAGCAGAACCGTCTTTTGAGGAGTCCAAATGTTCGCTCAACCGCACTGCGTGTCGATCTATGTGCCACATTGTATCTCCTTTCACTTGGGGTGGATGGGTGCAGGTACGGAGTCAGGGTGAAAGAGGGCACTGCATAGGCACTGTCACCTGTGTGTGAGATGTAAGTAAGTATTACACAGCGTACAATCTCATCAACAGTTGTGTAATTCAGGGGGTGTCACATGTACTTACCTAGCAGGTAGCCTTCACCAAATTCTCCTGCAAGGAGCAGGGTATATATCCCACTGTTCCTGAATATGTATGAATCGTGGGTGCTCCCTGGAAACTTTGCAACTATGTCGGTGATTATGTTCTTTGCATCACATATGACCTGTACATTGGTGGAATGTGTGGACTTGCGATTGCGGTAGATGTACTCAGTCGCAGCAAGGGGGCAAATTGGTATATGTGTCCCATCAATGCAACCTATGACGTGTGGGAAGTGGGCCTTCTGATAAAAGTCCAACTTGGTCTTCTGCACTTCTGCCTGTGTGCTGGGGAATTTGATGTAGTGTGCCATTCTTTGAAACATGGCATCCAGGAATTTGCAGAAAAAACGTGACAGGCAACTTTGTGAAACTCCACCTGCCACAGCTATTACCCCTTGGTAACTGCCAGATGCCAGGAGGTGCAGGCAACAGAGTACCTGTACATGAGTGGGGATTGCGTGCGACCTTGGTGTCTGGTGCTCCAGGAGTGGGTGCAGGTCCCGTATGAGGTCCAAGATGGTGTTTGGGTGTAGCCTGTAGCGCTCATGGATTTCAGCCTCAGTCAGTTGGAACAGTGTTATTCGCACTCTGTACACGCGCTCCTCCTGTCTCCAGATCCTCAGTCCTGCTGCATGCAAACTTAGCCGCCTTGCTATCACGTGCAGGGCCGCCATTGTGTTCACACTGATGCATTTTGGGGCTGTTTTTATGCTGTGCACCTGATTACCACCTGCTTTCACTTAGTGTTAAATACCGGTTCTTAATTACCGATTTTTGACAAATTCGGTATTACCGATTTTTGGTACATCACCTTACCGAATTTTTACCAATTCCTTATTTCCGAATCGGTATTTTTTTTCCGATTTAGTATTTGTTTTCCGATCCGGTATTTTTTATTCTCCGAACCGGTAAATAAGGAATCGTTAACTGTTTTTCCTTATTTTTACCGATTCCTTATTACCGAGGCCAATTGGTAATACCTACATCGCACATGGCTAAATACCGGTCGGTAACGGTGAAATTTACCGAATTTCACCGTTACCGACCTGTATTTAGCCATCTACATCTAGCCCTAAGTCAGTAGCCTCTCGTCAGTTAACCTTGCCTGGGGAGGGTTGCTATCTGTGTACCAACGCCCAACACTCCTGTGTAGGTGCTATTTACGAAACTAATGTCTGCTATCATGTTGCCTTCACTTATTACTGCACATTTTTCTGTTTTTTTTCTGTATTATTTTAATTTCCCTTATTTATTTAATCTACCCAGATCTAAGATGATGTAATGTCTCGTTTTTCATTGTCTTCACTGCCATATCCGCTCGAGCCTGTTCCAGGTGAGGTTGCCCCACCTCCGCTGCTCCTGCCCGCCGTGGCCAGGACCCTGCCCTGCTGAGTGCCGCGCACTGCCTTCGCACACCCCCGCTTTCACCGCTGCTTGTCTGCTGCGGCGTGCCTGTTTCCCCCCTGTGTTTTCTGTGCGCCTGCTGCTTTGTACTGTCCACTAGCCCCCCTGGTATTTTCTCCCGTTTTCCGCCCGTTTTTGCCTCCACTCGTATCTTCACCTATTCCCCCAGCTGTGTATCTTGCCTCCTCTTGTTATTTCTCCTGTCTCCCCCCGGTTCCTAACCTGTCCCCCCTCGCCTTTGCTCACTTGCCTCCCCCCTTTTTGCCTTCTGTACCCCTTACCTCCTGTCTGCTCCCTCGAGCCGCCCTCCTTCCCGCCACTGCCCCCCGGCGTCTCCACCCCCCCCTGCCCATTGGCCGCCCCGCTCCCGCCACCCAGCTGACCCGCCCTCCCGGCTCCTCACTTATGACGCCCCCAGAGCGAGGAGCACCGATTGAGCGCCGAAGGTGCGCCAAAGGTAAGCCCGTCTGCGCCCGTCCGCGCCTGGACCGCGCCCAGTGCCAGGACCCCTGCCCTCCACCGCCGGAAGCCGACCCGATGGACCTACGACGCCACCGACCTCAACGCACTCAACACCGGCCGAACCCCGGGCTGTTACCGAGCCACACCGAGACGCACCCACGGACCCTTCAGCTGCCACTCCTGCAAGTTCACCTGCAACCGGACCCACGCCACACCAGCACCCACCAAGCCGACCTCCAGCAGCACCCACCTGAAGTGCATCCTGCTCAACACCCGCTCCGTCCACTGACACGCCGTCGAGCTCTGGAACCTGCTCGACACCACAGACCCAGACGTCGCCTTCCTCACGGAAACCTGGATGAACGCCTCCTCAGCGCCCGACATCGCCATCGCCATCCCAGAGGGCTACAAGATCACCCGGAGAGACCGCGCCAACCAGACCGGAGGAGGCATCGCCATCATCCACAGGAACACCATCCGCATCACGACCAACACCGATGACACCCTCGCACCCGCCGAACACCTGCACTTCCAGATCCACGTCAACCCCAAGACCACCCTCAGAGGCACCCTCATCTACAGGCCCCCGGGACCACGCACACAATTCAGCGAGGACATCGCCGACTTCATCAGCCCGCACGCCCTCCTCTCCGCCGACTACATCCTCCTCGGGGACCTCAACTTCCACCTGGAGAACAACAACGACCGCAACACCACCACCCTGCTAGACAACCTCGCCAACCTCGGACTCAAGCAACTGGTGAACACCCCCACCCACTACGCCGGACACACTCTCGACCCGATCTTCTCTTCCAGCAAGGACACCGCCTTCAGCCACGCCACGGGACTCCACTGGACGGACCACAGCTGCGTCCACTTCAGCTTCAGGAGGACCACGCTCCACCATCACCAGCAACAGGCTCCCCGCAGAAGCTGGAACAAGATCACTGCAGACCAGCTCGCTACTTCCCTGAACAAGAACCCTCCCACCAGCACAACAAACCCCAGCCAAGCAGCCACCAACCTCACGAAATGGATCAGCGACTGCGCAGACGACCTCGCCCCGCTGAAGACCCCGCCGAACAGACTCGGCAGCAAGAAAGCCCCATGGTTTAAGGACGAACTCAAGAGCTCCAAGAAGAACTGCAGAGCACTCGAGAAAACCTGGCGCAGAGACCCAACACCGGACAACATGACTGCCCTCAAGCTCGCCACCCGAAAACACCACCAGCTGATCCACGCCACCAAGAAAACCGCATTCAAGGAACGACTGGACAACAACGCACACAACAGCAAGGAACTCTTCAACATCGTGAAAGAGCTCTCCAACCCCAACGCCGGAAACAACGACATCACCCCTTCGCAAGACCTCTGCAACTCCCTCGCCTCCTACTTCCACAACAAGATCGCGGACATACACAACAGCTTCAGCACTCAACCGACGCACGCCACGACCGAACCACCTCCCCCCACCACCACCCTCTGCACCTGGACCCCGATCAGCACCGAAGACACCATCCGCACGATGAACTCCATCCACTCCGGATCTCCGACAGACCCCTGCCCTCACCACGTCTTCAACAAGGCCGACGCTGTCATCGCACCCCACCTGCGGGACATCATCAACACCTCCTTCGACATCGCCACCTTCCCGGAGAGCTGGAAGCACGCCGAACTCAGCGCCCTACTCAAGAAACCATCAGCAGACCCAACCGACCTCAAGAACTACCGCCCCATCTCGCTGCTCCCGTTTCCGGCCAAAGTCATCGAGAAGACCGTCAACAAGCAACTGGCCGCCTTCCTCGAGACGAACGGTTCCCTCGACCCCTCGCAGTCTGGCTTCCGGGCCAACCACAGCACCGAGACCGCCCTGATCACAGCCACCGATGACATCCGAGCCCTGCTCGACAACGGAGAAACAGCGGCCCTCATCCTCCTGGACCTCTCCGCGGCCTTCGACACTGTCTGCCACCGTACCCTAGTACAGCGCCTCAGCAACGTCGGCATCCAGGAGGAGGCACTGGAGTGGATCACCTCCTTCCTCGCCGGAAGGACACAGAGAGTCCGCCTCCCCCCGTTCAGATCGGAGGCCACCGAAGTCATCTGCGGCGTTCCTCAAGGCTCCTCGCTCAGCCCAACACTCTTCAACGTCTACATGAGCCCCCTCGCAGCCATCGCACGCCAGCACAACCTGAACATCCTCTCCTACGCCGACGACACCCAGCTGATCCTCTCCCTCACTAACGACCCCGCCACCGCCAGAGCCAACCTGCACGAAGGGATGACAGACGTAGCCAAATGGATGTCGAACAGCCGCCTGAAACTGAACTCGGACAAGACGGAAGTCCTCATCCTGGGATCCTCACCCTCCGCCTGGGACGACTCCTGGTGGCCCCCCGCCCTGGGCAGCGCACCCAAACCAACAGATCACGCACGCAACCTGGGCTTCATCCTGGACTCCTCCCTCTCCATGACCAGACCGGTCAACGCCGTCTCCTCGTCATGCTTCAACATCCTGCGCATGCTACGTAAGATCTTCCGATGGATCCCCACTGAGACCAGGAAGACGGTCACCCAGGCCCTCGTCACCAGCCGTCTGGACTACGGCAACTCCCTCTACGCCGGAACCACCGCCAAACTCCAGAAGAGACTCCAGCGGATCCAGAACACCTCAGCACGACTCATCCTGGACATCCCCCGCCGCAGCCACATCTCCGGACACCTGAGAGACCTGCACTGGCTCCCGGTCAACAAGAGAATCACCTTCCGGCTCCTCACCCACGCACACAAAGCCCTACACAACCAGGGACCAGGATACCTCAACAGCCGCCTCAACTTCTACGCTCCCAAACGCCAGCTTCGTTCGACCAGCCACGCCCTCGCCGCCGTCCCCCGCATCCGAAGAGCCACCACAGGAGGAAGGTCCTTCTCCTACCTGGCTGCCAAGACTTGGAACTCCCTTCCGACCCACCTCCGCCTGACCCAGGACCACCTCGCCTTCAGGAAGCAGCTCAAGACCTGGCTGTTCGAGCAGTAGCGGACCCCCCCCACCCCCCCTAGCGCCTTGAGACACTCCGGGTGAGTAGTGCGCTATATAAAGGCTCTGATTGATTGATTGATTGATATCATCTGAATTTAGATTTGTCGCCTATGCTTTCTTAATGTATGTTTTTGTGTTTTGTTTTGGAAACTACCAATATAAAATTTGTGAAATTGTATAATTCTGTAAGTATTACCGAATCGGTACGATTTGGTATTTACCGAATCGGTATTTACCGATTCGGTAATTCCCATTCATTCCTATGGGCCTAAAATACCGATTCGGTAAAAGGGGGAACACATTGAAGGGTGGCAGGGTGTCACTTTGACACCCTGTTGCACCCCCCAATAGTGCATGTGTGCACATGTGGCACACATACATGCCCTAAGGGCATGTATGTCTGCCACATGTCACTGTTTTAAATTGCAAAAAATTGCTTCTTTTAGGGTCTTCGATATTTTCCACCAACTTGTAGTTGGTGGTAAATAACGAATCCTAAAATTGGGAAAGCACTCATTTGAGTGCTTCCTACATTACGGATTCGGTAATTTACCGAATCGGTATGTTAAGAATTCGGTAATTTACCGATTTCTTAGTTACCGATTCGGTAAAATACCAAATCCTGCAATCATGCCACCTACATCTGAATAGCCTAATACCGGTCGGTAACGGCCGAAATTCGGTAATTTCGCCTATTACCGACCGGTATTAGGCTACATACATCTGGCCCTTAGTGGTTAACCTGTCTTTTTATAGCATTCGAACACTATCTTATGCCGTTTTTAGTATTCAATAGTGTTCTTTTTGGGAAGGCTAGTGCATTAAGACTACTGATATATGAGTGGTACTTCTTGAATACTAACAGAATACTAAGCACATACTTATTTGTAATCGCATAGACTTTATTTACAATGCAGAACATTTAGTGAATACAAACAATTTGAATACTACTGGACTTTAAACAGACTACTATTAACATTCTATTCAAGCTGCATGCTGAAAGGTAGATCGGTGCCTTATTCAATATACTATTTTTATGTGTTATTTATTATACTATTGTGGTGTTTGTGTAGTGTAGGGTAGTGTTTTAGGGTTTAGGGTCGTGCTGGATGTTCGTGCAGGGTAGTGATTGAGTGTAGGGACCGGACTGGGGGTTGGGGGAGGGTCGTGCTGGGGTAGTGTTTTAGGGTAGTGTTGTGGTGTTTAGGGTAGTGTTTCAAGTCTTAGGGTATAGTGCTCGGGGGTCGGTCAGGGTAATGTTTGAGTGTGGGGACCGGACTGGAAGTTTGAGGAGGATCGTGCTGGGGGTAGTGTTTTAGGGTTTAGGGAAGTGTTGTGGTGTTTGTGTGGTGTAGGGTAGTGGTTTAGGGTTTAGGGTAGTGCTGGGGGGGTCGTGTAGGGTAGTGTTTGAGTGTAGGGACCAGACGGGGTCGTGCTGGGGGTAGTGTTTTAGGGTTTAGGGTAGTGTCGTGGTGTTTGTGTAGTGAAGTGTAGTGTTTTAGGGTTCAGGGTAGTGCTGGGGGGTTGTGCATGGTAGTGTTTAAGTGTGGGAAACGGACTGGGGTCGGGGTAGGGTTGTGCTGGGGGTGGTGGTTTAGGGTAGTGTTGTGGTGTTTGCATAGTGTAGGGTAGTGTTTTAGGGTTTAGGGTAGTGCTGGGGGGGGTCGTGCAGGGTATCGTTTGAGTGTAGGGACCGGACTAGGGGTCGGAGGTTGTGCTGGGGGTAGTGTTTTAGGGTTCAGGGTAGTGCTGGGGGTTGTGCAGGGTAGTGTTTAAGTGTTGGGACTGGTCGGGGAGGGTCGTGCTGGCAACCCTACTTTATATTAATTTTGATGAAATGTCTCACACTATGGCAGTAAATCTAAAATACAAAGGATGGTCTGATGCACTGTCATGAATGATCAGATTAATTAGATCATATTCAAACTAGCTGCAGTTCCAGCCTGCCCCCTTTAACTTATAACAGCAGTCTGTGGCAGTGCCCTTCCATTTCTGGTGCTTTCAGCAATTTTAAGTTCTTCTTCAAGTTTCTTGTTGCTCAAATGGATGCAATGTCTGCTATTTATATGTTACCCTTGTCTGCAATGCTTGATTTTGCTTGCGAGAAAGTGCTACTCATAGTTGTTGTCCCCCAGGAAGTATCACTTCAGCGCCAGGACACTGACTGGTAACAGCGCGCTTTATAAGTGTTATAATAAAAAAATAAAAAAAATGTCACTTACACTGAAATTATGAAAAAGTGAGGTGGTCCGCATCACCGCACTGAAATGCGAAGTCACGCATATTAGGGCCTGTGCCTATCAAGAGCAGTTCTTATAAAACACTTGCGTCAGTGGTACAGGCAGGCAGTCCGTGCTGGATGACTTCTTGGGGGATGGGTTTTGAGTTGTGGCGCTTGCTACAATGTAACAAGTGTATGTGACTCGCCACGCGGGAGCGTTGCATACTTTCACTTTCATGAATTCTCAGGTAGCAACTGAACCCAGAAATGGCTCCATGCTGGTCATAATGTAGTCACAGCCGGCGCGGTAAATGAATCCTGCGCTCGCTGTAACACACGCGCCTGACTCAGCTCTCTCACTATGGCCAGGGTGGTGGCAGAGTCCCTTAGAACACCTGCGGCAGCTGGAGTCGTTCGTTTGCGGCCCCAGAGAACCAGGAACTGTGCAGCTCAGCCGGCCGGCCCGAGAGAACCTGATTCAGGCGGCCGGTCACAACACAGGGAGAGGCGAGCTAGGTGGCTGGTATAGCTGTGTGAAATGCAGCTGCTCTCTTCAAGTAAGTGTATGTGCCTGCCTAGTCCCGAAGTTAGAGAGAGGCGTGAAATAAGAGTAATGTAAGAGTGCTTCGATGGCAATAATTAAAGATCCACATTAGCTGATCTCCCGGCTTTGCATTCTGACCTCACCGGCCCGGCGGCTGAATGAACCAGGGACCGCATCGGGCGGGTGCTGAAATGTGGTTACTCACTCACCAGTCCCCGGAGCACACATCACTGTGCAGGCTAATTAGCTCAGCCTCAATCATTCCCAGCTAGTGTTGCCGCAGGCCGGTAGTCTGAGCAGACGGTACGGCAGCCAGCTCCAGGTAGGCCCGTACCGTTCCGAACAGCAAAAATAAAGTAAGTGGCTAGCCTGGAGTGATGTAGCATTTGAAAAGGGGGGGCCCTCGGCCCCCCCGCGCGCATGGCGGCGCGGTGACCGTCGCCCCCCCTTCCCCATTGTTGCCTCTCGGTGGTGGGGGTGGGCCCTGGGGGGCGCGACCCACCACCGATTGGCCGGCGGCCTCCCTGACCCGGATACAAGGTAGAAGGTCCGGGTCAGGGGGGGCGGGCTACAGGAGGGGCCGCCTGGCCCCTCGGGAATAAAGAGGTGGGGAGCGCCCAGGAGACCCCCTTGTCCCTGGACGCTCCCTCACAGGACGGTGTGCCCCGCGCTCGGGGCTTCTTTGTTTTTTTAATTTTTTCCCTTTTTATTTGCAGGTATGGGGGTTGGCGTCGTGACTATTCCAAAGGATCACCGCCACTGCATCGAGGGACGAGCATGGAGGCTAAAGCGATCCGCGACCCGCGGGAGTGAGAGGGCAGCTGGGCCAGTCGGCGGAGAAGCCAACGCGCCTTGGGGGAACAGCTGTGTCGGTCTCCGGCGGTGCGAGCAGCCACCTCCACCTACCGCTTCCAGTTTTAAAAAATGGTGAGCGTGCGCCTGGTTGGCGGCATGGGTTTTCGGGTCTCATTGTGGGGATGTGTTCTTTCACAGACGGGCCATGTGATTAAGGGACAGGTTCAATGGGCGGGTACTTTTGCCCGGAACGGGGCCCGGGGTTTGTTGCTGGGTGGCAGTACAGAGGCTTATTGGTCTTTTCTTTCACGGTTTCACCCCATGTCCGGTTTTTGCCAGGGATGATTTTGGTTTGGCAGAATGTGCACTACACAAATGCGAATAATATGACCAATTCAACATTAAAGGGAAGATGGCAAACGGGGGTAGTCAGACAGCAGTTTCAGGTGTGATGGGCGCACTCTTGCTCCTGTGCATGGGGAATGTGTTCGTCAGTAGAATACAATCTGCTGGAGAGGAGATTGTTGTGTGTTCTGATTATGGATGCGCATACTTAGCCGCTAGTAAATCATTTGAAAAAAAAAAAAAAAAGATGCGAAAAATACTGAGAGTGGTGCAATGTGTTATCAACATTTCTTTTTGATTCATGTTCGAACATGAGAGAATAAGCAGGGCCCCAGAAAGGAGAGGGGTGTGGGGAGAGGGGCGGGGGCTTAATGCCCCAGGTTCCGCTTTTCAGGTCCCCTTCTCCTTTACCAACATGGAGAGGGGTGGGGGAGAGGGGCGGGGGCTTAATGCCACAGGTTCCGCTTTTCAGGTCCCCTTCTCTTGAGGGTTTAAACTTTACTTTGTGTCGTTCTTCCGTTTTCCTGAGATGTGTGTGCCTGAGAAGGGCCCTGCTCTCCCCAGGGACTCCGAGAGGCCCAGTTGCTTGGGATGGTGGGCAGAAGAACCAGGATGGGGATGAGAAGGAAAGGCTAGCGCTGAAGAGATAGGAGTCTGCAGCCGTGTAACTATGTACGTGAGTGAGGGGAAGCAGGCAAGCAGAGTACACTTTGTGAATGCGACGAGGGCATGCAAACAAGTGACAAGGCGAAGAGGTCATGGGCAAAGCGCAGGTGCAAATGAGTGTGGAGGGAGCTGTAACTGCGGCCTTAGGTTTTTATGGACTAGGGTTGTGGGTACATGGAGAGAGGGTACGAGCATTCCCCTATCTCCTAGAGGAATCTCAGACACCCCTTTTCCTGCAACCTTGAAGAGACTGCTATAATCCAGTCCACCTTATCTGCCCCATATCTACTGTGTGAACTAAACAGGTGTTGTGGTAAATAAATAAATAATACCTCTATTTTTGAATGAATATATGAATAACAGATAGCTCAATAAATAAGAGTCAAGATTCGAGGTAGTAGGAGTTTGCAGGTTTAATACAGCATAAAGGACAGGAACAGGACAACCTGCACGGACAAGATCTGGGATGGCTAGCTAGCACAACTTTAATAACAGTGCACAAGTATATATACTAAAACAATTGCATTACAGTGAATTACAGTAGGCGGAGCAGTGGGTGTGGTCAATAGCAGTCGCGAAAGATAAGGGTGAAAGTGGGTGTAACAAGAGGCGTATACATAGACATGTGATGTAAACGTAACAGAATATGTCATAAATGGGGCGGAAACATGGAGGGGGCTACCTAAGGAGCCGGGACCTCTAACCTAATGGTGCGCGCAAACTGACAATGACGTGTTACTAGGAGAAGCTGGGGGCTATGAACTCTGTGCTAGGAGCAGAGACTGAAGTCTGGAGAGTCAGGGCGACATGTACCTAAACCCTATCTAGTATCTGATGTTTAGAGAACATGTTGATATAAACTAAAAGTTATCGGGGTAAAGGCTAACAGACTCTAAGACTGGAGCATGCATTATTCTACATGTAGTGCGTTGAAGAATATTAAATGACCATTAAATGCAGTATTTCTCTTACATGGAGACGTAAAGGCTAGACAATGACGGAAACTATTGATGCGATTCAGTAGCTTAGGAATGCAGAGAAGGAGGGCTGGACTGATAACTAGAATCATAACATACTCTTGGCAGACTCGTAGGCAGAGCCAGGCTGAACCGGGCACTGTGAGGCAGGAAGTAAGTGAAGGGTCAGGAATACAGGTGGGGGCTGTATCGCTCCTCAGCGAGGGCTCAGGAGACAGGAGCTGAATCTGGTGTCCGGGCCCTTTTAAGGCCTAGAAACGGGGACTTTTCAATGAAATAACGTGCACACTGAGAAACGTGGCAACGCAACTTTACATAGGCCTAATACTCGTAGTATTCACGTGAACTGGAAACTGGCATACTAGTGATGGACACAACTGTAATTGCGTCTTTAATCAAACATGGGGAATACATATGCATATTAATAATGCACACATAACATAAGATGGAGGACACGTAGGGACACAGAACATGGCAAAATTTACTTTTCCACATTCCCTCCTTGTCACTACGTTTCCATCAGGAAACATCAATATTCATGATACCATCTATCATTTCATACAGTATCATTTGCTCGTCTCAAATTGTCTTGGAACGGGATTTAGAACGGGACTCGGGACTAGGAATACAAGATGTAGCACAAATGCCGCAAATCGCAGGGCCACATTGTAAACAGAGGCAGCAACTGAATATGATCGCTACTGCAATACCTAGAAAGGACAATACTTTCCATCCCCAGGCGGAAATTGTATTCCAGAACCAACCGGACCATGTCCAGGTGCCTGGATTTTGGTGTAACATATGGGCAATATTATGGAGTCTGGTAATAGCTGAATAAACAGACGGTGCGTTATTAGGAATGAAAATGCAGCAACTAGATCCGATGACTCTACATGCCCCGCCCCTATCGGCCAGTATGACGTCAAGGACGAGACGATTCTGGAGCACGACAATTCTCATAAAGGATTGTTCTTCGGTCAAGTTACCTAGAGCAGAAGTAGTCTCAATCACTACTGCTTCGAGGGTTCTGGTTAATCTACGTATCAGTTTACTATTTACAACAGTACCTAAATAAGGGAAGACACCTTTATTGATATCTATGTATTGCTCTAGAGCAGTTTCAGTATAATCGACAATCGGGAGGTCTCTCTTGTGTCTAGTATGTACTAGGTGGGAATTCCTATGATAGTCAGGTGGGGCTAGGAAGACTGGTGGCAGTAGGAAGGCAATGTAACAGGTTCCCTCCCAATCGAGGGGCAGACGAACATATGCGGTCTGACCACAAACAAAATAAGAATGACGTGAAGCTTTGAAAATAGATTTCCCACTGTCACTATACTTGACAATAGTAGTACAATCACTATGGCCTACATGTACGGAACCATTATTTCGGACACATAATTCACCTTTGACTGGTAATACTGGCATAGCAGGTAAGTCTGGAGTAGAATCAGACTGAACATTCAGGACCATGAAATTCGAAGAATAATTACCTAAATTATAAACTTCATTCTCTAGATCTAACCCTGTTCTGTGGGGAAGACCTTGCTTGTCTGGAAAACATGTACTGTTCAGAAAAGACATATCTGTTGAGGATGATGTTAACGTGGACCATGCTCCACACGAACCATTATGTGAAAATGGATAAGGAAAGAGTGGCAGAACTCCCTTCGGTGTCTGGAAAGGGGGGAGTCGACCACACACCCAACAATTAGTGGCATTGCTGGTCTGGTGTGAATAATGTAACATGCGGATAAAGGAATTATTACGCATAGCAAGACGATAAGATAGTTCATGAGGAGGCAGATCACTAAACGTGTGCTCTACTGTAACATTAGCAGACTTATTTACATGAGAAACTGGAAAACACAAGTAAAATGCATAACCTGTGCAGGAAATCATAATGCTGAAATATAGCAGAAAACATAAAATAATAGTGCAACTTTTAGAGTTCTCACTAACTCTCTCTCTGTGGGGGTCTATTATATACATGTCAGAAACCGGTCTAACCGTTTCACCTAGGGGAGGACTTAGACAATCAAACTGGCTGACTTATTTTACTAGACCTTAATTTAAGCTTATACTCCTGCTGCGGAGTTTTCTCTAACAGGGAAGGGTTCGTATCAGAGTCTTTTGCGGGACAGTCCTTAAGAATAGTACTTTGGCAATCTTTAGAATCCTCGGAAATGTTCTTTGAAACAGGTTTTAGTCCATAAAACTTCTTTATATGCGACAGATGCACCCAGCCTTTTCTCCCCTCCAACTTCACGGCTGTACGGGTGGTTAGGAGGACCTGTTTGGGTTCCTTCCAGCGGGGCTCCAGCGGACTTGAACGATCAAAGTTCCTGACCAGAACCATGCATCCGGGAACGATTTCATGCGGTGCCACCTCGGTATTGTCTGGAAATGCGGCGGCAACCTGTGAACGACAAGAGTGTAGGGCAGACATCAAGGAAGCTAGGTAATCTGTCAGCATATTACTTGAAACATCGGTAATACTTCGGGGTCTAGGTATACCCCACATATTAGGGGGGCGGCCGAATACGACCTCGTACGGGGACAGACTTGATCTGGAATGTGCGACCATGCGCATATAAAACAAAGCGACTGGCAGAGCTACTAGCCAGTCCACACCTTTCTCTTTACATACTTTTGCAATGCGGATTTTCAGGGTCTGATTATGTCTCTCTACGAGACCGGCTGCCTCAGGATGGCGTACGCAATGGAACTTCCACTGGTACCCTAACAAAAGGGAAATATGTTTCATGAGCTCAGATGAGAATGGCTGGCCGTTATCAGAATAGACGACTCTAGGGAGTCCGTAGCGGGGGAAGAATTCACGAACCAACTGCTTGGCAGTGGTCGCGGCTGTGTAATCTGGGACTGGATATGCTTCTGTCCACCTGGACAAAGCGCATACAACTACAAGGACATACTTGAAACCTCGACATCGCTCCATCTGAATATAATCCATCTGGAGGACTTCAAAAGGGTGGTCAGGAGGCTGGAATCCACCTTGTTCCACCGGGACACTTTTACCTGGATTAAACTGGCAACATATCATACAGGTACGGACTTTCTGCTTGGCTGCAGCTCGTAAATGCTTGTTGGACCAAATGTTCTGGATACTATCTAACATAGCTTTTTCTCCTAAATGTGCCTGACTATGTGCGGTATTGATAATGACTTGAACCATAGAGTCGGGGAGAAACCATGTGGCTTTACCCTTCGTTACCCATCCCTGATCTGTCTGGACCCCTCCTTGTTCGGACCATTTCTTGATTTCATCGGGAGTAGCATGTAACTGGATATCTATGACATCTTGAGTAGGGTCCTTAACTGTCATACAGGTAGTCAGATCTGGAGTGTGTGTCGGTGTCTTATTAACTGGAATGTCTGGTGTCTGAGCTGTAAGCTTGGCTGTGCGATCTGCTAGATCATTACCTTGAGAAATAGTGTCAGTAACTTTCGTATGTGCCTTGCACTTCATGATAGCAATAGATGTCGGTAAGTGTATGGCATCTAACAGAGCCTGAATAAGGAGACCATGCTGAATCTTGGTTCCATGAGAAGTCATGAAACCTCTCTCCTGCCAGAGCACTCCGAAGTCGTGTACGACTCCAAATGCGTAACGTGAATCTGTGTAAACATTAACTTTCAGGTTCTTAGCGTGTATGCAGGCTTGTGTCAGAGCAACTAGCTCCGCTGCTTGAGCAGACAGGGTGTCAATACGATGTGTCTCTATAACTTCAGTGTCTGTAGTCACTGCATACGCGGCTACTAGTTCTCCTGTACTTGTTCTCATACATGAACCATCCACATAAAGTGTCAGGTCGGGATCTGGTAATGGAATATCTGTCAGATCTTGTCTTGGCTTTGTCATGGTGTTAACAACTTCCACACAGTCATGTGTGGCAGGATTTGAAATAACTGACGGTAACAGTGTAGCAGGATTTAGAACGTTGCAGCGTCTGATTTCTATGTGTGGCTGGAACAGTGTCAGTTCATAACCTGTTAAACGTGCAATTGTCAAGTGCTGAGTCTGTGTTCGGTTTAAAAGAACTTCCACGGAGTGTGGAACCTGTACTGTCAAGGAATGTCCTAATACTATGGAATCACTTTGTCTGATAGCTAGTGCTGTGGCTGCAACTGACTTGAGGCACGCAGGCAGAGCCTGGGCTACAGGATCTAGTGTGCTCGAAAAATAAGCACAGAGCTTGTACCGTCCTGCTTGATCTTGTGTGAGAACAGATAATGCTGTACCTTCGCGTTCAGTGACAAAAAGTGTAAAAGGCTTACTGTAGTTCGGTGTAGCTAGAACTGGAGCTTGGCATAAGGCTTTCTTTAATTCATTGAAACTAAGTGTATGTTCAGATGTCCAAGGGAGGACAGTCGATACGGCTGCCTCCTGTGTCGTTAACTGTATCAGTGGCTTGGCTAGAAATGCATACTGAGGAATCCATTGTCTGCAGTAAGAAGTGAGGCCAATAAAAGCACGTACCTCCTTCTGGGTCTTGGGCTGAGGAAGACTCGCTATTAACTGGATACGGTCAGGTGTCAACTGCCTACCCCTCTTGGACAGTAAGTGGCCTAAATAGATCACTTGCTGGACACAGAATTGAAGCTTCGAAGGGGACACCTTGTGCCCCATCTCGGCAAGGAAATACAAGACTGTAAGGGATGCTCGCTCGCAAGCACGTTCAGAACGGGCTGTGATCAGTAGATCATCGACATACTGGAGCAGGGCAGTGTCAGTTGGCATGTGAATGTTGTCTAGTTGTCTCTTAAGTGCTTGACTGTAAATACTTGGACTTTCTGTGAAACCTTGAGGAGCGCGTGTGAACATATAGCTCCTTCCATTTAAACAAAAACCGAAAAGAAACTGGCTGTCTGGATGAATGGGGACACTGAAAAACGCGTTCTTGAGGTCTATGACTGTAAAAAATGAGGCTTCAGAATCAATGGCTGTCAGTAGGGAAGAGATATCTGGGACAACTGGGTACTGGGGAATAATACATTTATTGAGTTCTCGAAGGTCAATCACTAATCGATATACTGGGGGTGCATTTGGATCAGTACGTTTCATGACTGGAATGATCGGAGAATTACATACATTGGAGTCAGTTTCTACAACTACTCCTTGAGCCATGAGCTCGTCAATAATTTTGGATAAGGCTGCTACAGCCTCAGGTGGTAATCTGTACTGTCTGATTCGTGGCAGGACTACACCTGGCTTGAGAGTCACACGATGGGGTGTGATTTGCATATAACCAACATCAGTTGGACCTTGTGCCCATAGATGCTGCGGAACATTAGACAATCTCGGATCAAAATCTCGTAATACATAGTGACCCTTGAAGTCACGTAAGAACAATCGTATTCCCTCGGGGGAGCAGCAAATAACTGCACCAAATTCCTTCAGTGTCTTAATGCCTAACAAATTTTCTGGACATGACTTCGTAAGTAATAGATCAGTAGTGCGGGACAATGGACCTACTTCTAGAGTAACTGGCTTAGATATCTCGTTTACAATAGGCTTTCCTGAAAATCCAAGGGAAACATTTCTAGAGCCTGAGAGCGGAGCCCCTGGAACCTCGGCGTGACTGATGGTGGTCCTACTTGCCCCTGTATCAATCAGAAACTTTCTGTCTTTCCCTAATACTTGACTATGAACATAGGGACCCTCTTGATCTACAGGTATCTCGATGAGAGGCAAGCCTACCTCCCTCTCTAGGCTGTTTCATGAGTACGGCTGATACTCTGGATACTCGGACTGTGCATACTGGTACATCTGCTGTGTAACATGCTGTGTTGCAGCAATAGGCTGCGGTGCTGGAACTGTCTGTAGTGCATTCTGTGGCTGAGAAGCCTGTGAAACTTGTTCTTGTCTAGGCGGACGTGGTCTTTCTTTAGTCTTACCGGTAGCTATGTTGTGTTTCAGAACTGCACACTCGTTTATATAATGACCTGGCTGTTTACAATAATTGCAGGTCCCTTTAACGGGAGCTGCAGGATGACTGGCTTGATTCGTACCCCTCTTCTGACTGTCCTGAGGAACAGATTGTGCAACTAATACTTTCATTTTCGTGTCTTTCATACGTTTCCTTTCATGATCTTGCTCTTCTCTGATTCTATTCTGATGATATTGGAGCATCTGTAACATTTGGGACGGAGTACTAGCTTGCCAGGTACTTTCGACTTTCAAAACTCGATTCTTAACTTGTGGACTTGAATTCTCGACTAATTTAGTAACAAAAAGATGAGGGTATGACTCGCTACTTGTCTTGAGGCCACTGTTGATACTAAAGCATTTCTCAAATCTAGAATAAAAATCACTAGTGTCTTCGTCTTGTTTCTGTTTACAGGCTGAGATTGCATCCCAGTCTTCCTTTTTAGTGGCTAATAATCTTGGCAAAACTTGTATTAATAGTTCTGGTAATTCTTTACATTTCTCTCCTAGACCGGTACCTGGTACTCGTATCTTATCTTCAGCTTCTAGGACTGCCCAATCAATCTTTTTCTCTCCCACCTCCCATTCTTTTTCCTTGAGTTTTTCATATACCCCTGCGGGCAACAGGACTTTTAACATTTTAATTATATCTGGATACGTGTATTCTCCCATACGGAGCATGTCTTTTAATTCTCGGTGGAACCCTGCTGGATCTTTGTCATGACAGGGAATTAATTTCTTCATCTCTAAGAGTTCCATCTTTGTAATCGGAGTGTAAACAAACACTCGTTGCATTTCACCATCTGCTGTCCTGACTGGGTGTACTTCTCGTAACGGATTCTGTCTGTCTATGTAAAAGGGTTTACTTTCTGGGGGTGAGACATGAACAAAATGCGGGTTCAAAAACGTTCTATATTTGTGACGCTGTTCTAGAATGACACTAATTAAATCGGTACCTAGACCTTTCCATCTATACTGGAGTAACTCGTTCAGGACATCGTGTAACGGACCTGGATCAGAATGTTGACCCTCATACAGAGTAATGAGGTGTTGGATCATATACATACCCACCAGTCGTTGCTCGGCTGGGGGCAGTTTCAGAAACATTTGTGCCACTATTTCGTCTGAAAAAGTGGTAGAATCAGTAGCCCATCGGACTGCTGATCGGGCTAGTTCTTGTTCATGCATAGTACTTAATTCACTGTAACCGATTCGTGATTTCAGAATGTGATCGGTAGCTTGAAATACTTGTTCTAAAGAACCTTGTTCTGGTGCTAGATGATGGAAAACTGACTTGTGTTCTAGGCGCAAATGGCGATCTGGAAATCTAGATTTTCCTACATACGCTATTCTGGCGGGATTCTCGTCGTCTACCTCTTCAGTAGAGTCATTTTCTTTCTCGCTTACTTGTGCTGCTTTGCGTTGTTCGTGTAACTTTATTATTTCTTTACGAATTTTCTTGTACATACTCTCTATACTACTGATGGTCTTGTGCTTACCCTCGGCTATATTATCACTCCACCTTGTCAGGATTCTCATTTCGGCCGGATCTTTGGACGGGTAATCTTGCTCTCTTATTAAACAATTAATCAGAAACTTTAATATCATGAGCTGGATCTCAGCTTTCCTTTGAGACATGGCTTCGCCAATACTTTCTGGATCATCCCCTGTACGGATGAAACGATATATTCTGTCTAGATCTCCTTTCATATCCGGTAGGGTGTCCAAATACCCGGTCACCCGTCTTACACGGATGGAATATATTACTGTACTATCATCACCTGCAACTGGATCATAGCGGCATTCAGTAAGAGCTCGTCAGATGTCTGCAACGGACTTATATTTGGGCGTACGCTGTAACGCACATTCATGTAACTCGGCCAACGTTCTACGTTGGTGTGGCGGCGGGGTACCAGGAGGACCTCCTCCTGCGGCCCCTAAACTAGAATCGTCGACTGACATTCTTCGTGCTGGCAGAGTGGGAAATTGTAATGTTGGCTGGACCGGGGGTACCGTAGCAGGTACTGCAAGAGGTGCCCCGGTGTCTGGAGGAGCTGGATTTACATTATTTACAGGAGCTGGCGGGACAGGATTTGCATATTCTGGGACTGTGTCGTCCAAATAGGACGAGATGAAAATATCAGCTGCGGTCGGTTTGTGACGTAGCTTAGTCGGAACTAATGGCGGCGGAAAATTACTGGATGCCTCCGGGGTCGCTTTTGGCAAGCCCTCGGCAAGAAGAGGATACATACCCTTAATGAGGGCATTCCTCTGTCTGTCTGACTGTTCGGTTTTGACTCGTTCACCTATCTCGATTAATTCCCTTTCTTGGGCTCGTTCTAAGGATTCTCTACTTAATTCTGACTTTCTGATTTCTTTTTCGGTTCTTTTATGAGATTCTTTGCGCCATAACTCGATGGCATCTTTCTGTGACTGTCTGGCTTTCTTTTCCATAATGCTTCTTCTACTCTCATGATGCACTCGGCATCCCACGTACCTGATACGGGCCATCTATACTTTTCTTCTAACTCTTTGGTGTACTCCACCCATAAATCTAGATATAGTATGGCACTTATGCCATGCTTCTGATACATAAAATGACCTGGACTGTCCCTAGGCGGGACAGGAACTGCTGCTTCTAGCAGACCTTTTCTGGTTTTTAACTGACGTAGTTTAGAAAATAAGGGCATGACTGAACTGTAACCTAGACACAATACGCAATTACAATACACAATGAACACGATAATTACTCCACATTCATACCACGACATTACAATACATGAAAAACATTTAAAATAACAGTTCGAACAGAATACTACCTGGAATACTGAAAACAGAATACATGAATTTTCTCGAGAAACAGAACTGACTAGAACAGAAACTAGATGTACTGCTAAAACAGTACGAAACTTACCGGTCTCATAAAGAGACACGTCAGGACCCGCATCCACCGAAGTGGACACTTCGTTTTGGGATCTGTGTACCACCAAACCCCACGGACCAGAGACAATTAGATTGACCCTGTCTAGATACTACCCCAGCAACGGTACTCACCGGGCAGCAAGAACGGAAGGCCTCGGACTGGACTGGACTGCTTCGACGCCGGACGGACGAACTTCGGACTTCTGTTACGGGTGGGCATCCGGATACCTCGGACCTTGGACTCTCGGCTTGGGCTCTGGTCGGGACTCGCCGCGTTCCTCCACCGCCTCGTCTGGATGCTGGACCGCCACCTCCGTCTCCTCCGTGGGCCTGAGGGATACTTGAAGCAGAAATATCTGCACGTGCACGGTATGGTTCCGTCACGGCTGCAGAGGGTCAGGGGGCCGGCGTGGCTTCACCGGCGCGTGGGGAAAGGGCAAGTCCCTATTCGGGCGCCATTATGTGGTAAATAAATAAATAATACCTCTATTTTTGAATGAATATATGAATAACAGATAGCTCAATAAATAAGAGTCAAGATTCGAGGTAGTAGGAGTTTGCAGGTTTAATACAGCATAAAGGACAGGAACAGGACAACCTGCACGGACAAGATCTGGGATGGCTAGCTAGCACAACTTTAATAACAGTGCACAAGTATATATACTAAAACAATTGCATTACAGTGAATTACAGTAGGCGGAGCAGTGGGTGTGGTCAATAGCAGTCGCGAAAGATAAGGGTGAAAGTGGGTGTAACAAGAGGCGTATACATAGACATGTGATGTAAACGTAACAGAATATGTCATAAATGGGGCGGAAACATGGAGGGGGCTACCTAAGGAGCCGGGACCTCTAACCTAATGGTGCGCGCAAACTGACAATGACGTGTTACTAGGAGAAGCTGGGGGCTATGAACTCTGTGCTAGGAGCAGAGACTGAAGTCTGGAGAGTCAGGGCGACATGTACCTAAACCCTATCTAGTATCTGATGTTTAGAGAACATGTTGATATAAACTAAAAGTTAGCGGGGTAAAGGCTAACAGACTCTAAGACTGGAGCATGCATTATTCTACATGTAGTGCGTTGAAGAATATTAAATGACCATTAAATGCAGTATTTCTCTTACATGGAGACGTAAAGGCTAGACAATGACGGAAACTATTGATGCGATTCAGTAGCTTAGGAATGCAGAGAAGGAGGGCTGGACTGATAACTAGAATCATAACATACTCTTGGCAGACTCGTAGGCAGAGCCAGGCTGAACCGGGCACTGTGAGGCAGGAAGTAAGTGAAGGGTCAGGAATACAGGTGGGGGCTGTATCACTCCTCAGCGAGGGCTCAGGAGACAGGAGCTGAATCTGGTGTCCGGGCCCTTTTGAGGCCTAGAAACGGGGACTTTTCAATGAAATAACGTGCACACTGAGAAACGTGGCAACGCAACTTTACATAGGCCTAATACTCGTAGTATTCACGTGAACTGGAAACTGGCATACTAGTGATGGACACAACTGTAATTGCGTCTTTAATCAAACATGGGGAATACATATGCATATTAATCATGCACACATAACATAAGATGGAGGACACGTAGGGACACAGAACATGGCAAAATTTACTTTTCCACAGTGTGCCTGCCTGTTAAACTTGGAAGGCCATGTGTACGTTAGATTAGAAACTCCGCACCCTACCTCACGGCACTGATGGACTCCCTACATCGCCAGAGTGTACTTACCCCCGCATAACTTAGGCTGCACAGTACCTCGTTCTCCATATAACTCTACTACAGTGCCCAGTGGTAGTGAACAGGTGTGCTGCATGTACTTGTCTTGTCGTCAGGGGTCTTCCGTTACAATCCATAGAGTGAGATGTCGATCCACTCATGGTTTACAACCTATGCCCAGTGCATTATGGGTATGTCAATCCCGCCTTCACATAGTATTTTGTCTGCAGGTCCCATAATATTAGAACCATCAAAAGGGTGTTAAACCAGACTCCTCCGCTGACAGGAAGATATTGAAGGTGTGCCCCAGAACCTATGCAACAGCGCTCGAGTGTGTTTTTGGTGGGCTGCTATGTTCTGCGGGCTCTAGAAATGCGAGCAGTTGGCGTGTACAGGGATTGGCCATTATATCAGACCACCATGACATGACAACTGCATTCATCACAGCTTTAATTTGAAGACATGCAGAAGACATAATACTGTGGGCATGCACTGTACAGAACTTTGTAAGTGGCACTGGTTCCATTAGTTTACCACATGCAGTAGTCAACCACTGCATTGAAAACAGACATTCAGGCCAAGTCTGTTCCTGTTAATGGTTCACATCTCCTTTCGTTATATAAGGCGGATGCACTCTGCGGCTTGTTTGTGTGCTTAGGTTAATGGAAAATATGAAAGGCGGGTTCCTATACCGCCGACCTCGGTGTATTTTACTTCTACAGTCTGCTTGTTACCAGAGAAATTTGCATGTCAATTTCACTTAAATTCTGTATTTTCATAATTTTGGGTAGAGAAAACGCTATGCTATTGACAGCGTAAGCAATCCCGATAAACTGAAGAGCGAGGAATTCATTACGGTTTTCCGCCAGACAGAAGCATATAATGTTCATTAATAAAGAGTAATGTTTACACGCATTTTTATTATATTGAGCATAAAACGCTTTATATTTCAATCCGGGGTGAAATTACCAGCTAATGAGCCTAGGGAGACCAGGTTTAATGGAGTAAAAATCTCCATTCTCCAGAAGCCTTAAGGGTCTGATTCATTAAACATTTATGCAGCAGCCTTTATGTTAAAGCAGGGAATTATGAAATCCAGACGTCTGCTCAAGGTCAAAACTCCCAATTTTAAATGCGCAGGAAGAGAAGAAATACGCACTGCGAGAGACTGAAGCACATGTAAATGCCCTTCGTTTAAGATAAAGCTGTTAAACAGCGTGAAGTTATTTTAAACACACACCAGAATGTCCCAGATCACAGAACATTGTTATGTCCTTTGTAGTAAATTGAGGCAGGGTTTGTTGTTACCGAATTGGGTGACAATTTTAAGGAAGGTGATGTGTTCTGCTAATTTTTCTGTTGCAGTGTTTGTACTTCATTATTGCAAAAATACTGCGCTGGGGCTATAGCTGTTGGGTTGGATCCAGTTTTGACTATTTCGTGATGCTGTGCCCTGTAAAATTTTAATTTTCTTGTTATATTACTTCGTATATATTATGGTGTTATATTGTTTACATTAAGGATATTAGGGGGCATGCTGCTGCCTTTTCCTAGCCGAAATTAGACTTGTACCTTAAAAGTTTCTTTCACAAGTAACCATTTTAACACAAATGTGGTAGAATAGCACTTTTTCCAGCTGTTCGAGCATTTAAGAGTCCAGTCGGCCCAAAACTGTGGCACTTACTCTATCTTAAATTAGCACTGGCAGTGTTCACTGTATTCATTGTGACCCGTTGAACACAAAGTCACCGATGCCCATCAACTGGATCGCATCCACGTGCGGGGTGGGGAATCATCAACAGGGAGCTTGGGCGTTTTAAAAATGCTCAGGTTGTACTTGGGTAGAATTCACAAGGCAGACGCTGCTCCCTGATGGGACGGGTCCCCACCATGGGTTGTGAGTTACACAGAAGATGCTCTGTCGGCACTCAAGACCTCAGGTCATTCAGCTGATGAGTTCAGTTTTTGGAAAACTCATTGTCTAAATCAGAGCTAACGCTACATGGGTGACATTAAATTTCACCTGGAGAATAGGATGGAGGTTGACTTTCCTGGGCTGCTTTATTGATGTCCTCTAAGCACTTGCAATACTTTATCCAAGCCATGGTTGCTGCTTATTTCTCTTACGCAAGGAACAGCCATTGACATAAGTCAAATTTTGACACTCTAGAACGACTATCATTGGTATCTGCTAGGTGATAGTTAGAACAATCATGGAACCATTCACGAATAAGGTATACCACCTTCTCTTGGGGTCATCCTGGGGATTAACGACACCTAGGGGTAGGGCTTGACGAGACTGGGAGCCAGTTTCCCAGGTCCCACTTTCCTTTGCAGGCGGAAAGCCACACAATGGACTTATTTCAGTGTGGAGGTACTCACCATATGAGGTGCTGTTCACTATTCTAGGGGGGACATGGCACCAGTCCAAACATTGCACCTGTCCAAACAACCCTTCAGGGATGATAGGTTAAAGTCAACATTATTAGTAAGCTATCCTAGGGTTAGCTGTATTGCGTGCAGCCCTCGGGCTAAGTCTTGAGGGAATATAGAGCAGCTTGTTTTACCAGTCTTTAATCTCATGAATGAGTAAATCAAAAGAACAGGTGTATAACAACAAATATATGTATTTGTTCTAAACACACCCCTTTAGTTCCTTTCCGAGGCTAAAAACAAGAAATTACAGTCAGTAAACTTATTTAACACACAAGTACATTGGCACAATATACGTTGAGCCTATGATGAGATTTAATGGCGAATAATTACAGTGTGAAAACTTATATAGCACACAGTAATTTAGCACTATATACGTTGAGCTCTAGGGGTGTAACAAAGCCATATATTAATAATATGGGGGAGGAACCACGAATGGCATAAAGACAGGGCCTAGAGCCTGTAGAAAGATTACTTGGGGTCCTGATAATGATACAGACCCTGATGTCACACCTAAAAGGTGCCCAAGAGCCTAGTTGCGGCATCATCAGGTAGTTCTAGGGATGCATGTGATCATGTCCGGTTGGCTGGGATGATATTTCCCAGAAGCCAAAGTGGCGAGCGGAAAGGGTCCTTGGGCAAGCTTATGGCCTGGCAGAGGTAGGGCTGTGCTAATTCTTTTAGCTAAAGACTGTGAGGCTGCACTGTTAAGTAGACTGTCTTGTTTTACACATGGACCCTATGCATAGAGACGTGGGTAGAAAACCAGGATTAAGAGGCGATGTCCTCGCCTACAGCTCAACTTTCTTGTGTAACAATGATTGTGAAAATAGGAAGCCAATTTTACAGCCTACCATGGTTGGGGCGGCGCAGATCCCATGCTTAACGACATAGATGCTGCAATAGCAAACAGACAAACTGAGGCTATGCTTAACATTTACTGTCGACGTGTTAATGTGTAGTAATCTGGCACTAAGATTATCTAAAACGTAGCAATTGATGGTAATGTAAGTCTAACGCGTGTACAGCAGTTATCACCGGAAACACTAATGGTGTGTGTCTATCTTTTCAATTTATGTATGACCGGGTGGATACCTGGAGTGCTCCACATCACAACAGCTGCAACAGGTGGACAGCCCAAGGGAGGCTTACGTCAGTCACGGCTGGGTCCATGGCGGATATCTGAGGAGTGCCCCACACCGCAACATCAGCAGCGGGTGGACGTCGAAAGCGAAAGTATACGTCGAGAAAGAGGACACCAAGGGCCCAAGTATTGCTGGCAGGTGTAAGTGCTACCCATTCCCTAAGGTGGAAGTGGGAATTGTCACCCAGGTTTTCTTGGTCTTTCCCTGGTTCTTGCATTTTCTCAAACCTGTCACGCAGGGGAGGAACTCAGCACCAGAAGTGGAGGAGCTACAATGTGCCAGCACAAGCAACAGGCTGGACGCAGGACAGGGAAGAGTTGGTTTGAGGGTCTGTGCCATGGTCAGTTCAGGAACTTCTTTCAGGGACTTTTAGCCCAGCAGCCCGACCCCCTGTCAGTGGTGATACTTCACCTAGGGGGGACTGAATTGGCCAAACTGGCGAGGCGAATACTCATTGATGAGTTCATCTCCACTGGGGGTGGGTCTTCAGGACTTGCCCGGGTGGCACAGTAGTAGGGTCTCAACTTATCCCGTGGTGGCAGGAACTCTGTCAGGGCGTTGAATCACTCGATAAAGAGGATCAACACACAGAGGGGCGAATTATTTCAAGCCCCCCTCGGTTGCAGATGATCCAAGATGGGTGTAGTTGTTCTACCTGGTGAGGGGAGTCCATTTGACGGAGGGAGGAAGGGTCCTGTGGTCTGATGATGTCAGGGCCTGGGTGGAAGGTTTTGCTAAAGTGAGAACTTTCTAGGGTAGGTCTAGGCAGGGGGAGGCCAGATCGTCGGTTAACAATGCTGGCCTGTGGCGGTAAGGTAATTATCGGTGAGCACATATTTGAGGTCTGAGGGGGCGGGCATCATCCTATGGAGGTTCCCGCCCAGGGGGAGGGGCCTGCGGGCCACTCCTAGAACTCCAGGGGCAAGGTAATGGATGCTGCAAAGCAAAGGAGCGCGGGTAGGAGTAGTTCACGCTTTCCTTAGGCTGGTAGCCACCCCGCGCGCGTATACTCATGACGTCACCGGCTGGCGCAGAGTAAGGGCCCTCCTTCAGTGGGTAAATGGAGTTCAGGGCGTAGACCGGGCAATTCCCGGGGTAACACTGCGCATGCGCACGTCTCATGGGGAGGCGCAGCTTGTAGGACCTGACACCGGTAGTGACCCTGCCATATGGCCAGAAATGTACAAAAATAAGATGAGGATGTTTAGACTCGGTTAGGAAACAACATGTATTAGAGTTTTGTTAAGGTCAGGCTCTCAAACTTGTTGACAATATTTTGTATTTAATGTCCTGCTGATTTTTTTATAAATTGTTGATCATGCAATTAAAAAACCTTTTTTTATTTCATACTTTAATAAATACGGCCGGGCGACTAGCGCCCGCCTTCCAAAAAGTAAAGATGTCTCGTGTCCATGTTTCTGGGTGTTGGGTGCCGGTTTGGGGGGGAGGCGGCAGCTAGTCGCTGACCATGTGAAAAGGGGGGGCCCTCGGCCCCCCCGCGCGCATGGCGGCGCGGCGACCGTCGCCCCCCCTTCCCCATTGTTGCCTCTCGGTGGTGGGGGCGGGCCCTGGGGGGCGCGACCCACCACCGATTGGCCGGCGGCCTCCCTGACCCGGATACAAGGTAGAAGGTCCGGGTCAGGGGGGGCGGGCTACAGGAGGGGCCGCCTGGCCCCTCGGGAATAAAGAGGTGGGGAGCGCCCAGGAGACCCCCTTGTCCCTGGACGCTCCCTCACAGGAGGGTGTGCCCCGCACTCGGGGCTTCTTTGTTTTCCCACCCACCATCCCTTGGAACAAAAGTCTTGTGGCATTCATTATGTCTGATTCAATGGTAAGTTTCTGAAGGTACTGTCCACGTGTCTTACATGGTAGTAGAAATGGATCTGTTGGTATATTTGGTTGATGCTTTTGTTTAGGAATTTTTTCCCCTTTTTAGCAAACTGTGTGGGAAGTGATTTTTCTTTGATGCCAAGTGTCTTTAGGCCTTTTTTCCCTTTGTAGCTGTACGGTGATACTGTTATTTATTAGCCAGTGTAGCTGTCCTTTAGAGTTTTTTCCCATAGGTCGTCGTATTTATTAGGTATGGGGCATGCGGTAAGGTCATTATCGGTGAGCACATATTTGAGGTCTGAGGGGGCGGGCATCATCCTATGGAGGTTCCCGCCCAGGGGGAGGGGCCTGCGGGCCACTCCTAGAACTCCAGGGGCAAGGTAATGGATGCTGCAAAGCAAAGGAGCGCGGGTAGGAGTAGTTCACGCTTTCCTTAGGCTGGTAGCCACCCCGCGCGCGTATACTCATGACGTAACCGGCTGGCGCAGAGTAAGGGCCCTCCTTCAGTGGGTAAATGGAGTTCAGGGCGTAGACCGGGCAATTCCCGGGGTAACACTGCGCATGCGCACGTCTCATGGGGAGGCGCAGCTTGTAGGACCTGACACCGGTAGTGACCCTGCCATATGGCCAGAAATGTACAAAAATCAAGATGAGGATGTTTAGACTCGGTTAGGAAACAACATGTATTAGAGTTTTGTTAAGGTCAGGCTCTCAAACTTGTTGACAATATTTTGTATTTAATGTCCTGCTGATTTTTGTATAAATTGTTGATCATGCAATTAAAAAACCTTTTTTAATTTCATACTTTAATAAATACGGCCGGGCGACTAGCGCCCGCCTTCCAAAAAGTAAAGATGTCTCGTGTCCATGTTTCTGGGTGTTGGGTGCCGGTTTGGGGGGGAGGCGGCAGCTAGTCGCTGACCATGCTTAAGTTGCTGATTCTAATGTGTTTTAGAATGAGGGCACAGAGCGGTCATGATCGTGTTATATTCTGAGCTGCCACACACTGCAGGGAGTCTGTCGCTCACTATACTTGTTCAGTGTTTGTCAGTCACACTCCAAGGTCCAACATCTACTCTACTTTCAGCGTGCCACCGAGCTGGAGAGTTACTAAATCACAACCTGGTTCTGTGACACAGACAGGCTTTGGGGGCTGGGCAGGTAGCGGCGTGCCAACCCGGGCGGCTCGCACAGATCGGGGTAATGATCTTTTTATTATGGTTTACGCTGCTAAACTAGTCATTTTGAAACCAATGCAGGGTGCCTGGTGAGTATTCAGTTTGAGGAGGAACATTTCTTTCTGCATGCAACTCCTTCGCATTTTGTTATCATGGAAAGGCTAGGTGCTCTGCCGACTCCATATTGTTTTCAGAGGTTCTCAACTCTTGTTCTTGTTAGGCTATTGCCCTGAAGTGGTTCTCTCTGTGGCTAATCACATTGCTGGGTTTTGAGAAGACTCCATCCAAGTTAGGCAGATGACATACCTTTAACATGACAGTCCCCTAAACACAATACTGTATTTGTCAAATATCACTCCTGCTCTGTGACGTGCACACACCTTTCACTAAAGAACACGCCGTCTCAGATCAGTTTTACTTTGCATCTGTGTGGCATGTATGCAGTCCTGTCAAGTATCACGCATCATGTGTGACACTACCGCATTTCAGTGCGGTGCTCTGCTTCACCGCACTGAAATGCATTGTCACGCATATCATGCATTCTCCATAGTGTACCAGCTGAAGCGCTGTAACATTAACTGGCGTGTGTGGCAGCTGGCAATGGCATCACGTCGCAAGGCATGGCCTGTGCGCCTGCTCTTGCAGGTTTGGTATGCTCACCACTGAGCAATGAGCTGCTGGAAGGTTCTTACCTGCAGTGATACAATGTACCGGTCTCGGGGGATTCCTGTGGCGCTGCGCTGCTCTGAGTCAGACAGCCTGCCGCCTGACATCACGCGGTAGTGCCCTAGACCTGGGCCCATTTAAGTTGTATGTGGATTGGCGCCGTAAGGGACCTAACGTCCCAGAGCCAGAGCCGGGAGTTTCTCAGCGGCTGGCTACTGGTTTCCGGCCACAATCATGGCCTCTGCTCGCAGCGCTGCCTCCTGCTCGCACCGGCCCCAGCAGGCCACCCTTATTTAGGGCCGCAGTACAGGTCGAGTTTTCTGGTGAGTTTTTCTGCAGTGAAGTTCTCATTTCCTGAGGCCTCACTTTAGGTTTTGTGATTGTGTATTTTTTTTTTGCTGCCTGGCCTCATTTGCAGATAATGACCTCTGGAGGCAGGTCCCACAGTCTTTCACTGCAAATGAATTTCAAACATGATGCTGAAACATCAATAAGGGGGAGTAGAAACAAAACTGTTAAAATGTGCTTTGATTCCAGGCAAGTTTCTAGGAATGAGTCATTGTTCAGGCTTTTTCAGGGTTGTGCCTGCAGCCCTCCTCGGCCAGAGCCTGCTTCCCTGGCCTACTGGGCACGCGCAGGTGGAAGGCTGATTAAAACAGGTGTTCATCTTTTTTGTATTAGGAAAATCCTCTGCTGTAAGTTTTACGGTTTTCTCTTAAATGCCCAGGGATTCAGTCAGTTGCGATCAGGCATCCTGTAATTATACATCCTTGTATTGGAATGCAGAAAGTGGCGCCTGGGAGCTTACAGCAGCCTACACCTGCCAATCACGCGGCGTGGGAAGATGGGGGGCAACAGGGTGGCATGGATATACCTGGGGGGCAACAGGGTGGCATGGATATACCTGGGGGGCAACAGGGTGGCATGGATATACGTGTTATAATGCCATCACAATGGGGTGGACGGCATGGACAGAGTGGTTAGTACCTTTCTATTTATGGTGCTTTTCAGAAGTTGAAAGATCTTCTTGGAGTTTCTTGTTGCTCAAATGGGTGTAATTAATGGTATTTATATGTTTCCTTCATCTTTATTGTTTGATTTCGTAGCTTGATTTTGCAAGTAAGAAAGTGTCACTCGGAGTCGTTGGAATGTCACTCATAATTTCCCTTAAATTATTATAATGTCACACATAGCAATCTAAAACCTTGGCAGCTATGTGTATGTTATGCATCAGTGTCTTTCTAGATGACAACTAACACAGTTGCCTAGTGGCTCGTCGTGATTGTGAGATAACAGCATCTTAGTGCACATCTAATGCTGCCGAGTATGAATGAGAAGGAGGTACTTCCTGCAGGTGCCAGTTCAGTGACTCACTAGCACTACCTTCAGACGCCAAGAACACAGTGGCACAATGGCTCTTCTCCCAGCATTCACATACTCTAGATGACAAAAGTAGCCCTGTCACTCCCATCTAATTGCTAGAAAGTGGGAACCACTACCAAGTGACTATTTCAGGTTGTCTGGTCTGCCCTTAAATAGCCGAAGGAAGTGACAGAGGACAAGGGCGCTGGGGCGAATTTATGAGACACAGTGAATATATTTTGGAATCAAGGGGTTAAAGGGTAGCATTTAAATGATGCCCATCCATTTCTGATGCTTTGCACCAGTTTTAAGATCTTTTTAAAGTTTCTCGTTGCATAAATGGGTTTAATTTCTATTTATATGTTTCTCTCATTTTCATTGCTTGATTTTGCTCACGATAAAATGTCACTCATAATTGCACTAAAATGCAGCTATGTACTTCTTACGAAGTGGGAGCCTCATTGCCCCGAAAAACAGATCACCGCCGCAGCACGAGTGAACAAGCATTGGCATAGCCAATAGGCCTTGCCTTTGGGACAGTATAAGTGTTTAGCCATGCAAAAGTTGATGTTGTTGTACCAAGGATATTATGCTGCATAACTAAATACTTACAAGGTCCCAGAGGCGAGACCTATTGGCTATGCCAATGCTTGTTTTTATGGTCTTGCTTGACAGCAGTTGGCCCCAACAATTATGTGAGCAACACTGGAGAGGTGCTTTGGCTCCGCCCACAACTTGGGGAAAAGGAGTACATGTTTGAATTCGGCAGAAGTTGTATTGTTGCACTAAAAAAGTGCTTGCTTTCACCAGCTGTGATAATTTTGTGTGTTTATCCTGCTGGCTCACTTGAACTTTCAGGGGCACACATATTACATTGCAATGCAGTAAAAGTGTATTTTATAACTACATACTTCTTGGTGTTTGTCTTTCTATGGCAGTATCACAGATGGGACGATGGCAGTCATTAACTTACATGGATTTTTAGGTCTGGCTTGACAGTGCACTGTCACCTGACCTTTTAACCTACATCCATATTATTCTACAGTTACTTACTTACGCACAAAAACATTATAATTCCCATACTAGTTACTTGTAATGCTTCACATTACTACACGACATTACTTTAAAACAGAACTATTGCCATTGCCTATGCCTGTTTTATTCTTGACTAGCTAGACATTTTAACCAGCTGCCTTCCTACTCTGTACGAAATCGGATTCAGAATAGTGTTTGGCTTCATCGACAATGAACTGCATCGCGCGAGTATGAACGGAGCTCCAGTCTACTAACCATACTATATTTGAATCCATTAAGTCATGGAGTAACGAAGTAATGCCTCAGTCTTAAAGTTTCTATTTGCATTTCAATCACTACTTAGTCTAGAAATAGACCCTTTTTGACTATGCGTATTTAAATATTAAAACATAAAAAACAGAATACTCACGCTCTCTCTGTAGATATTGTTTTAATTCACAGTGCTGAAAATGAGATCAATGGATATGATACAAGGTTTGGGTGAGCAGTTTCTTATCTCACGATTTGCCCCTCTATAATTGAAACACTCTTTAAAGATGGCCGCCACTTTCAGTTAGTGATCCTAGGATTTGGACAATGGGGTTCTTTTGTCTTTCTTCTATTTCCATAGCAGTAACCGTTGTACGTAGGCTGCTGTCCAGACAGAGGCGCAGACTTTGAATCCGGGTTTATGACAACAACTCCAATCGCCTACGTCAATGAAGAATACTGGTGGCGAGGGATCAGCAACCGATTTCTAGGTCTCGCCTGAGCCAATGCGCTTGCGCATTGCTCCGGCGAGATTATAGTAAGCGGAAAAGAACAGTCTACCAAAACGGCTGCGGATCGCATACAGTTCATGTGATCTATGCGCGTGCACACATAATGCCAGCCACATAACACGCCACCATTTGTCTGTGCCTCGGCATCAGACT
This sequence comes from Lissotriton helveticus, assembly GCF_964261635.1. Lineage (NCBI taxonomy): Eukaryota > Metazoa > Chordata > Amphibia > Caudata > Salamandridae > Lissotriton > Lissotriton helveticus. The sequence continues at coordinate 1,115,337,062 of NC_136072.1, forward strand.
TCAAAGGCTGCCGCTCCCCCGCCACCCCCGCATGCACATCGCGCACTACCATTTGTCTGTGCCTCGGCATCAGACTTCAAAGGCTGCTGATCCCCCAACAGCAATGCCGAGAGCTTGTTATCTTCAGTCACGTGCTGTTCTAAAGAAGGGGGCAGGTGCGGTGCATCCATTGGGGCGTGGCGGCATTGCCCCCCGCCCACAGCCGCCGGCAGCCTGCAGCTACCTCAGTGTTTATTTGAACTTAAGTAAGCTGAGTTTAGGCTAAGGTGGGAGAACTGACGTCGAACCGCCCACCCCCTTCAGAGTCTGAAGGGGTGGGCGGTCTGGCGTCATGTTGATTGACATGATTGTCAGCAGACACCAAGGCAACAGGGAGGCAGCAATACAAGTGCGTATGAGTGGGGACGGAGGGAGAATTTTTTACCCGTGCCCACTCATGCGCACTTGTGTTTGCGCTTTTTTGTGCATGCCCATTAGGAGCCCTTCGGACTCCTAATGGGCGTCCTAAGGGCGTAGAATAACCTGTGCCCCAAGGCAATCCTGGAGCTGCAGCAGCGCCAGGATTGGCTGAGAGGGGCTGCCAGTCCAGTGGCGGGAAGGCGCCAAGGGTAACAGACCTGTACCGGCGGTTAGGTAAGTTTTGTTTTATATGATTCCCCCCCCCACGTGACATCCCCCCCGGCGAGCCACGACTGGCCCCCAAACCCCCCTCCCTCCATCAAGCATGCTGGCCGCTGCTGCGATTGTGTGTGAGAGAAGATAGCGCGCTGGAGGAGACCAAAGGAGCTACATGCAGGAGAGGGACAAGTTGAATGGAGAGGAAGGGTGAATGGTTAGATGCACAGATGCAGGAACTATAGGAAGACATGTGCGGAGAACGACAGTTTAATTGATTAGTGCAGAGAGGGGGCTGAAGAGGAAACGATGCAAAAGGCATATTAGGCACGCAAGATGTTATTCACATGCCTGATATAGAATAAATAGAGGTAAGAAGCACTGATAAAGCCAGCAGGTTGACCTCGATTTATATGAAGTGCTTGCCAGAAAACACAGACAGAGGCCCCCCGGCCCCAATGCTGGCCAGGGTAGGGGCATGCTGTCAAGCGACGGACTCGGGTCAGTTTGTACGAGCATAAGAGTCATGCAATGAAGTTGCAATTGTGCGCTTCACGGTGCAAAATTAGTTAGTTGCAGGGGCCCCTGGCAGTGTATGCCCATATAGTCGCACAGCGCAGAGGAGGCTGTGTTTCTTTTCCTAATCTCTTCTCGGTGCGGCATGAAGAGAGAGAGGCTGCATTCCTTGCTTTGAAAAGAGCTGCCGCCTTCGATTGTCATCGTGCTTCCGGAAGTTTGTACCCTCACATGGTGAGTTGTTTAGAAGTTTAGGATTTTTTGGTCGTGAAGGGCAGGACCCTCTAAGTGGCACGGGCACTTTTTCTGCTGTAGATTACAGGGTAATACGAAATGAAGCGTCCATCTGTGCAGTTGCAGGTCTTCCCCCACTTGTTTGGTTAATTGGCAGTTTAGTGAGCACTTAGCATGTTTATTCAGCGCATCAGCATTCATTCAGGGCATTAGTAGGTGCTATAAGCAGTTAGATTTAGTTAGGTGATGTAGAGTTCCTGCTAGGTTGTAGAACAGCTGTTATTGCCCACGTCGCTGTTCATGGGGAGCATTAAGTAAGCCTTATCAAAATCTCAGTCTCCTCTGCATGGTGCATGTAAATCATCAATTAATGGTCTTTGTAAACATTCTTGTATTTGCAGTTATTGATTTTTTTTTATCCACATGCAATATGAGTTGCTGTATGTACCTGATGTAATTCCTGACGCAGATTCTATGCGGTTTTGAGGCTTCTAGCATTGTGGCATGCTTCATGGCTGTGTAGTTACAATTACTGTGGAATTTTAGGCACTTTGCTGTTTTGGTTGGAACAGTACTGTGCATCATTGTTAGGATATGTCCTCGATTGTGCGCTTGAGTGGTTGTGTGTGTCTGTGGATTTGAGTCTTGTGGACATGTGTTTGCATTTCGATGTGCATGAATCTGCATTTGTGTGTGTTATCTGTTTGTGTGTGCTCGCATCTGTGTCTGTCTCTTTCTGTAGGTGAGTGTTGTCTGTTCTTTGCCCTTCATCATAGCTGGGAGGATGAGTGCACTTAATTGACATTATAGAAGAATTGCTTTATTAACCTTCTTGCTGTCTCAATTTTGCTTGCAAATGTACAATTTTCACACTCTTTCTTCAAAATTTTACCAGGCGAAGAACCCTTGCCCACAAACTTCCATAATAGCAGTCTGGCTTGGTTCCACTCTGAATTTTTTCATTTTGTACATTCATTTGTACCTGCAGCGGCAAATGTTAAGGCATTAGCACGTGCGCAAATCTCTGCTCACGCTCTCTCTCTCTCACACACACACGCACTCTCACACTCTCGCTCACACACACTCTCTCTCAGTCAAACGCTAGCTCTCGTCTAAATCTCACCAGAGCTGCTCATATTGTTGTTTTATGATTTTGCAATGACAAGCAAATCCGTCGTTTTAAAAAAAAAAAAAATTTAATTTATTTATTTTCCTTTGTCTTTTTCACTTTGCGATAAGACGTGCGGTTCGGCTGGAAAAAAGATTCAGAATGTGCGTGTAGCTTGCATTGTAGCTTGCATTTTTTACAGTTATTAAACAACGCACATCATCAAACACCTAAGATATTGCCACACAGATTAAATTATAGCCGTGAATTGCAGCGTGCCGGACGCTCGAGTTGCACTCTGCAGATGTTAACAGCAGCATCTGCTGAATAATAAAAGGCCATGCAGGTTTCAGGATACATTAGAGCGCGAGCATAGCAGCAAGTATGTGAATGGACCGGACGGGCGAGTTTGGGAGCGCATTTTAAGAACGGTAGTTTATGTCTGTGAACTGAATGTGAGAAGCCTAGTGCCTGTGGACGTCTAAGCTTACTGTGCCAATGACACATGGATACACGGGGACAGAAGAGGATTTGCGTGTGTACACAAGCAGCATGTATACTGTCATGGGGCACATGGGCTGCTATCTGGATCACGTGGTTTATAATCAGACTGTGCTCGAGGCATCGCCATCTCTACAAGAATCCCAAAGGAAAGCCTATGGGGCTGGAGCAAGCACCCTGACTGAATTCTCCGGATATTTGTCTGGGCCGAGAAGAGGAGAAGGGGCATGTTGTGTGTGTTTGCCTGGTTATTCCTTACTAGAAGAGTGAAGTGTGATGCATGTGCTTGAACATTTTAACAGCAAAAGCTAAGACCGGCCCGAGTGGAACACCTCTTCTGCAAAGAGGTGGATCATAAGTTGTGTGTACCCTAGCTGCAAACATACTTGCATATCGGTGATTAAACCGGGTGCTATAGGCAGCCTCTGCAAAGCATATGAATGCATGAGGTGTTGTGATACATTTTAAGGGCATGATCGTGCAAGTCCTGAAAACAAATAAGGGATCAACTAACTAGCAGATACAATCCAGAATGAAGGCGCATAAACTGACTGACAGCCATAGCACCAACCCCGCCCCGACTTTAACAGGGTTGTTTTGCTCACCAGTCTATGCAGCCTAATCTATGTTTTTAATTACGGAGCGCTCTGCATAGGCACCTATACAGCAGTATGTTTACGCATCCCATGTTATATTTATCTTATACCTCTTCATTTTGAGAACGTGGACTGCACCCTGTGCAAAGATCTGTGATTTAAGCAGTCACTGCTGCTCAGAGCTTCATTCCTTCACAAGGGTAATTCCACTTTTAACATTTCAAAATGTTTGTTGCACTAGAACAATAACATTTTAGCTTAGAAGCTCTGGTTTTTTCAGTGTTCTCTCTAACTAGATTATCTACCGTTTTAAACTAACTTGCACGTTCTAAAATCTGTATCAGAAAAAAATACATTGTGTAGATGAGTTTAAAATGTATAAATATTGTGTAGCTCTCCACACCCACTGATGGCTTTCCTGTGATCACATGTCTAGATATTGACTAGAAAGAAAACAAACCACCTCTGGGCATACTTCCTATTGCTGTGACTGAGAACACCCTGCTGGTTGCAATTTTAGTGGAATGTTGTAGCGACAGCAGCCTGTCACATTTCAGAGACTGTTCATGCTAACATTAGCTAAAGATAACTTTGTCTACCGTGACTGTTGAGCCTTACTTGGGCAGTTTAGCTTTCCTGCTGCCAGTAATGTGATGTGGGGTGTGCGTGGAAGTCAGTGGTGTCTTTATCCACCCTCTTTTATTAAGAGCGACTGCATTGAGGGCACACTTCATAATCTATATCCTCTCTGAGCACTTGAATATTGGGTGGTGACAGTGAACTTTGAAGGATGTAGGGCTGAGTGGGAATAATGGAGCTGGAAGTCCATGAGCATCTTTTTAGTTATCTTTAATTTTAGGTATACGAGAAATACAAACATTTTATTGCTACCTCAACTGTCAGAGGACACCGCCTCCTTCCACACTACCCCATCATGAAATTGGCACCAGAGCAGCACAGCCAACTCACACACATCTGGGGTACCACAGTGGGCCTGAGACTAGAATTTCAGACCAAGATGTGACCTATATCTGTTGATACTCATCTAACGACTACCCAAAGAACGTCCATTGCTTCCTTAAACATACAGATGTTTGTTATTGGCAAACGTACCAGCCCCTTTTGTGAGGTTAATGTGTCTGATGTCTAAGCTGTGGATGTGGAGAAGCGTGGCTCAGTGGTTAGAGGCGGCAGACCCGGAAGCTGAGATCGACCGTGGACCAGGGTTCGATTCCCCGCCTCAGCGGGTCTCGGGCTCAAAATTCGACGGACTCGACAATTCTCGCTCTGGTGCCTACTCAACTCACAGGGTCACACTCTGCGACTCTGGGCAATAGCTTGCTTAATCTCCACTACGGCCCCTCGCGGTGGGATGCCTGGCTTTCACCTTGTGGACACCCTGCCGGGGTTTCTCACAGGGGAATACCAGGACGGGCAGCTGTGCGCTTTACAAGTCCAGCACATTTACATTCACACATGTTACAGACTGGCAGTGCTGGCCATAGCTAAGCAATTCTTGTTCGAAGTATTGGAAATGCTGCAGAAGTGTCAAGAAGGCCCTTTTCTGGCCAAATTCAGCCCAGTCTTCTGTGGCATGAGGCTGACCTTCCCAATCATTGTAGACCCAATTCTGCATTTGGAAAATCTGATCTTGCTCTGGCCTTGCATCCCATGCAGAATCAAATCTGTGTGCGTTTACAGTACTTTTTAGGTCGAGCCTAAGGCATTGCTTTAGCAATTCTGGTTGGAGAGATTATAGTAGGCGACCTAAAAAGTCTAACAAAACAGCAGATCGGACACAGTGCATGTGAGCACAACCACGCGCTCGTGCACGCGCGCCGCGCTACACCTCTGCTGCCACTTTAGCTCACCAGGCTGCACACCCCCTTACCCCTCGCTCGCCAATGTCCCTCCCACCCTTCCTTTGATCTGATGCGCGTGCACATCGGCAGCCAAATCACACACCACCATTTGTCTGTGCCTCGGCATCAGACTTCAAAGGCTGCCGCTCCCCCGTCCCCCCTCCCTCCCGCCACAGCAATGACGATAGCTTGTTTTTTTTGCATCCATTTTGCAGGAAGCCGTGTTTTGTTCAGTGTATCAAAGTAGAAATGCCTCTGACACCATGGATTTTACACATACTTTTTGTTCAATGTCCTATTTATTGACATTGTCTGCATTTAGAATTGTGCATTTTCTTCAAAACTGTTCAATGATACATGATTAGGTGTTAGCACATAGTTTATAATCATCTCCTTTGGTAGAAAAAACATTCACCATAAATTCAAAAAATGATTTCCTAACATAAACATTTGTCTACACAACATTTAACAATACTATACACAAATACAAAATGATAAAATGACCTGTAATCTTGATGTATTTTGCTCCTACACAAACAAATTTTCAAATTTGCTACTCTTCCAAGTTAGCTTAAAGAGAGAGGGGGGCCCTACTTGAAATCAAAAGGTTAACTAGCTTTGTGGTATCAATACTTTTCCCACAAAGAAACATTAATTATAGTCCTGTGTAAGGTCGGAGGATTCCTTTTGTGAATTTTGTGCCGTGGCGTGAGATACGTCTCTCACTATATGTCCCGGTGATTCACTAGGTCATAAGGCATACACTTCTCCTGGCCTGAATCACAAGCCTACGCGTTTCGACCTTGTGTGTGATGACAGGGGATAACTTGAAAAAGGTCTTCATCAGGGCTCACTGTTGTTGCTGTAGGACATCATGCTACACCTGTAGGAGTTTTAAGGGCATGTTTTAATTTAAAGTTAGATGTCTCATGGCCATTTGCTTGTTCTAGGTGCTCTTGAAATAATATTTAAGGGTCACGTACCCAAGTGAAAAAAGTGGAGGTTCCTCTTGTTGTGATTGTCTTTTTGGTCACTGTGCCCAACGTGGTGGCGTTACTTTGATGTGTCCGGCGAGATGGAGTCTTTATGTGAATTTTTCCGGAATACACTGGGGGAAGAAGAATATGTACATTTGAGTGTTCTTCAGTTGTTCAAGTGTTTCGGCTATGCCGAGTTTATCTAACATCTTGCTTTCTCGTGTGTAATAGTCGGCTGTGATCTCGGGGTTGTTCATGTATGCATAGAGGCATTGAAGGGGTCCCCCATGTGGAAGCCGTTTTGTTCAGTGTTCTCTGCACCTTTCTCGTTTTTTCTTTTTTCTGGCCGAAAGTGAAAGCCTACCGTGCTTGTTTACAGTAGCTTTGCTCCTCAAATGCTGTTGCTGTGTTGCCATCTCTCTAGGGACACTCAGCTTGAAAACACTCGACTTGCTAGCTGCAATGCTACATCCGCTATGCTTTGCCTCTAGACACGTTGATCCCTCGCAGACTGTGCTGACTCTGCCCCTCCTGATTCTGAAACTGACCAACGCAGTCACCACGCAGTCTCTTCTCTCTGTCTTATGATGTCTTCCCTGCCACCATTTACTTCGGACCCCCACTCTCACACCTCCTCACCCTCACACACCCTCACACACCCTCACTCACCCTCACGCCCTCACCCCCTCACCCTCACAACCCTCTCACCCTCACACCCTCACCCCCTCACATCCCCACACACCCTCACCCTCACACCCCCTCACCCTCACCCTCACACCTCCTCACTCTCACACCCCCTCACCCTCACACCCCCTCATCCTCAGACTCACACATGCTCACCCTCACACACCCTCACCCTCACACACCCTCACTCACCCTCTCACCCTCACACACCCTCTCACCCTCTCACCCTCACACACCCTCTCACCCTCACACCCCCCCTCACCCTCACAACCCTATCAACCTTACTCACCCTCATCCCCTCTCATCCCCACACACCCTCACCCTCACACCCCCTCACCCTCACCCTCACACCTCCTCACTCTCACACCCCCTCACCCTCACACCCCCTCATCCTCACCCTCACACACGCTCACCCTCACACACCCTCACCCTCACACACCCTCACCCTCACTCACCTCTCACCCTCACACACCCTCTCACCCTCTCACCCTCACACACCCTCTCACCCTCACACACCCTCTCAACCTCACACCCCCTCACCCTCACACCCCCTCACCCTCACATCCCCTCCCTCTCACATCCCCTCACCGTCTCACACACCCTCACCCTCAACACTCTACCACTCTACCACCCTCACTCTACCACTCTACCACCCTCACTCTACCGCCCTCACTCTACCACTCTACCGCCCTCACGCCCTCACTCTACTGCCCTCACTCTACCACTCTACCGCCATCACGCCCTAACTCTACCGCCCTCACTCTATCGCCCTCACTCTACCACTCTACTGCCCTCACTCTACCACTCTACCGCCCTCACTCTACTGCCCTAACTCTACCACTCTACCACCCTCACTCTACCGCCCTCACTCTACCACTCTACTGCCCTCACTCTACCGCACTCACTCTACCACTCTACCGCCCTCACTCTACCGCCCTCACTCTACCACTCTACCACCCTCCCTCTACTGCGCTCACTCTACCACTCTACCGCCCTCACTCTACCACCCTCACTCTACCACTCTAACACCCTCACTCTACCACTCTACTGCCCTCAATCTACCACTCTACCACCCTCACTCTACTGCCCTCACGCCCTCACTCTACCGCTCTCACTCTACCACTCTACCGCCCTCACTCTACTGCCCTCACTCTACCACTCTACCGCCCTCACTCTACCACTCTACCGCCCTCACTCTACCGCCCTCACGCCCTCACTCTACCACCCTCACTCTACCGCCCTCACTCTACCGCCCTCACTCTACCACTCTACCACCCTCAGACCCTCACTCTACCGCCCTCACTCTACCACTCTACTGCCCTCACTCTACCGCCCTCACTCTTCCACGCTACCGCCCTCACGCCCTCACTCTACCACTCTACCGCCCACACTCTACCGCCCTCACTCTACCACTCTACCGCCTGTAGGAGAGTAGGGTCTGCAATCCTATGATCACCCAGTTTTTTGCTTTTTGCTTCACTGGTTTACGACTTTCCCTGGCTGTGGGCCTGCTAATCAGACCCACAGCCTAGCTGTTCTCTCTACTCCAAATTGTACCCAGGTACTGAATAGGCACTGGGCCCTCTCTAAGTCCCTGTACCCAGGGCTGAGGTGCACCCAGAAGTCTCCCAGGGGCTGCAGCATGTATTATGCCACCCCTGGGCTGACTAACTAAACAGACACAACTGGCTGCTTGACAGCTGGGGCAAAGTGGTGTACTCACCCTTTGCTTTAGATATAGTATTCCTATGTCTAACCCCAAAATGGACACATATATTCCTATCAGTCACTCCTATGGCAGGCCTTAACAATCCTGAAGGCAGAGTGCTTGGAATAATGTGAGATGGTGCTCTGGCATGAGCTGAGCCCGTTTGCAGCTTGCGGAACCAAGTCCTAATAGCTGTTCCATGATAACGCATACCATATACTCTTAAGTGCATTATAATCCTCGCGGTTATATGCCAACTCTGGTATCGCTTTATCAAAACATGTCGAGTAAGGTGTCATACGAATTGGAATACTAACCCCTCGCCAATTCTGGTGACGGGGTTAGCATTCCACCCTCCTAGAGGGACACGACATGTTGGTAACCTGTAACCCCGGTTAAAGTCAGACATAGCCTCAGCTCCACAAGATGGATGCTGCCACCGAGACACAAGTCTGCCCTCCTGTTGCTGGGAGTCCTCCCAGCGCAGGAGGCAAGGACAAAGGGTTTCCTGTCAGGGGCGGTGCCAGAACCGTCCCAGACAGGATTTTGTGTATTCTAGGTAGGCAGGGCTTTAGAAGAAGGTGACTGCAAGTGGCACCCCGGTGCTCACTGTGCATATGCCGGCTAGAACCAGTTCCAGGGGCACACCAGCCCCTGAGCGGGGGAAAGCCCGGCATGGGAGAGGGGTGTAACCACCCCCCTTCCTAGTCCCACCCATAGGGCAGGACTTAGTCGCGTGCCAGCCCCCTTTTGCAGGATAAAGGTAGGAGCAGGCCCCCTTCCAAATTAGATCAATCTTTGAATCCTGAACCGACTTTCTACGAGAGGAACTCAAGACTCTTCCTAAGATTTCTCCCTTGTGACTAAGGAGTAGTCACCCTGCAGCAGCAGCACCACCCAAGCATCGCAGTCTGCTGTAAGTCTCTCCTCCGGATCAAGACTGCCCAGCTCGACGAGAACCGGCTTCCCTGGCACCTCTGACCTCAACCTACATCTTCAGCCCAGTTGAGACCCGTGGGTGCGACGAGACCTCGAGGGACCGGCCATCATCAAGACTGCACGACGCTTGTCCAGCACGACCACCGAGTGACCCTCGACTGAGTGCTTTGGGGTAAGAGAAGCCCCGACCCTGAGCAGCTCCAGCACCGAAGTTCAGCCCCCCTGCATCCACGAGATCTGCGTGGAGCCCTTCTGCTCTTTGCTGCCCACCGCGTTGTCCAGGTCACTTGCCCGTTGGCTAGTGGCCCTTTTACGACGCTTCACGATGAAAAAACACCGCTGGTCTGGTTGCTCCAGACTAGCCCCTGCTCCCCTCCAACAGAGGAGCACCCTGGACCCTCCTGGTCCACTCCAGACTCCATTTTAAGTCCACCGCGTGGGCTTGCGTTTGCCAAGACTTGTTGCCCCAATCCTGGGTCCAGCGACGTCGACAGCAGACACCTTCGTGGGACAGCTCGCACCTCCATCCTGGTCGCCGGCAACGCCTCCTGGTCCGAGAGACTGCAGAGCCCAGCAGCGCCCACTCACCTGGTCGAGGTGACTTCGTCCGGTGCCATCCTGGTGCCCACCTAAATCACTGGCTAGTGATTCAGAACTTGGTCCCCTCTGCTTACATGTCTTCTTCTTCCCTGATCCAGGCTTGGATCACCACGAACTTCTTCACTGGCCGCCTGCCAGCAACTTCTTTCTTCAGGCTCCTGGTTCGTCAACGAGGGTTTCCGACGCAACTTGAACCCGATGCAGCCGCAGCCCCTGGGCTAGGTAAACCGAGTACTCCGGTGCTCCGGCATAGTCCAACACTCTAAGTGTTCGGATCCCCTCTTGTTTTCGACCCACCTAGTCGGGTTCGCCCGAGAACAGTAACTTTGTCTTTACTAGCCTCCATAGACTTTTTCCCGCCTTACGCGTGAGAGTTCCCACTCTGCACACGACGTCCACAGGCCTCCTGCTTCTAATCTAAGGGTTTAGCATTTTAGGCCTAGCGTTTCTAAAGCCTATGAGAATAGTACTTACCTGCTAGTAATTTCGCATTCCACTTTTTGTGTATATGGTTTTTCGTGCCCCTCGGGCATTTGTGTAAATTGTGCGACTTTAAGTATTTTCGTAAGAGTTTTGTTGTGTGCTTAGCTCCCTGTCTCATAAAGAGCCAGGGTAGTCTTGTTAGAAATAAATATACGTTTATTTTCATAACAACTTGTGTGGTGTCCTTTCACTTGGTGTTCAAGGGGTATATGTGATGGTAAAACAGCTGGCTTAACACGCCCTCTAGAGTCTTAGCCTTAGACTGCTCGTATCCATGCTACTAGGATAGCTGGTCTATAAGGTTGACTTACAACCAATCATCAATAAGGGTTGTTTGGACTGATACATAGTGATCACTAGAATAGTGAGCACTGCATATCAGGCCAACTTCTCACATTGGTGAGCAGCGGGTGGGATTTGAGCTTGCTGTTGTTTTACCACACGTATCCTAAGAATATCATTTGAAAGATCACATAAGTACCAAGGTACATATAACTTAGCTTAGAATACTCTGAGTTCTACTGAACCAGCTGTTGTAGCTCCTAGGGCCTAGCACACCCTAAACTACAACTCTAGCAAGGGATCAGTAGGTAAACATATAGTGTAGGTAAGTGCACCACTTACACCTCACTAGAAAAGCATGTCTACCCATGGAGAGTCTACTGAGACTCCCCTTGTGGTTATTGACCCTCCACAGGTCAAATCAAGATATGCAGCTCTCAGTTTCCAGGAGATGAGACAAGTGTGTACCTCCAGGAAACTGAAACAGGGGTCTAACCCCACCATTCCCTTTCTGATAGGTCTCTTAGAGACATATGATGCTAGGAAAGCATCTCAGGGAGATGGGAATATGCCAGCCTTAGAGGGACACCTTGGTGATCCAGACCTCCTTGACACAGCAGATGCAGTTGAGGAGGAGGAAGAAGAGGAGACCTCTGGGGATGAGGCAGACAAAGGTCCTGAGACAGTCAGCAGACTTACTAGGGCCAACTTAGACCTACTTGGGCAAGGATCTGGGGGACCCCCAGTACTGACCCTAATTAGGCCTAACCTTGGAGTTAGGAGAAATAGATCTCCTTCTAGGGACTCCAATAGATCTCTGCACTCTAATGCCTCTTCTCAGAGGAGAAGGAACTCTCCCCAGAGGAGATGGACTTCCCCTCAGAGAATAGAGCATGAAGCCAGAATGAGACAGGCTACTCTGAGGATTGAAAGGGAAGAACTTGCCCTGGCCAAAGAAAAGCTTGCCTTTGCTAGAGAGCAGCAGATGAGTGGGATAGTTCCCACTGGTGGCAGCAATCTCCCAAGAGATAAAGAGAAGGGTTTAGATACTAAACACCTGACAAAGATAGTGCCCCCCTTTAAACAAGGGGATGACATCCAGAAATGGATGGCTGCTTTGGAGAGGGCCTGCACTGTGCCGTGCATTCCCCAGAGTCAGTGGGCAGCTATACTGTGGCTCTCCTTTGATGGCAAAGGTAGAGATAAGCTCCTCACTACTAGAGTTGAGGATGCTAACAATTACCAGGTCCTGAAAAATACACTGGTTGATGGGTTTGGCTTAACCACTGAGCAGTACAGGTTGCTGTTCAGAGACACCCAGAAAACTCAGTCTCAGGACTGGTCTGACTTTGTGGATTGTGCCACTAAGGCTTTGGAAGGCTGGTTGCTGGGTAGCAAGGTTACTGATTACACAGGGTTGTATAATCCTATGATGAGAGAACAGATTTTAAATAACTGTCAGAACCAGTTGTTGCACCAGCACCTTGTTGATTCAGATCTGACCTCTCCCCAAGAATTGGGAAAGAAGGCAGACAAATGGGTCAGGACAAGGATCAAGCAGAACCAGACTCAGAACCAGGGTGGTCAGAAGAAAGCAGACCAAAAGGGTAGTAACAAGAGTGAACAAAATGACCAGAAGTCTTCAACAGGTCCCCAACAAACCAAAGAGGGTGGGGTCAGGCTTCACAGCAGAAAAAGAAGACTCCAGAAGGCCAGTCAAAAAGGTGGTGCCAGTACTGTAAAAGTAAGTCTCACTGGTTTAGTGAGTGCACCAAAAGAGGAGGGCAAACTCCTACCACTACAGCCCCTAAGGCAACTGCACCCCCTAGTACAGTCAGTAGTGGTAGTGCACCTCCCAAGGCATTAGTTGGGTTAACCTTGGGAACTGAGGGGTCTGACAACTTAGTTGGCACACTCACTCAGGCTGTCCTTGTCTGTACAGGGGATGTGGATATATCCCCTGACACAAGTCCCAATACTTTGGGCAAATACAGGCAGACACCTTTAATAAATGGAAAAATGGCTCAGGCCTACAGGGACACTTGTGCCAGTGTCACAATGGTGACACCTAACTTTGTGGACCCTGGACAGATCATGCTAGGTACAGATTACCTAGTGACCAATGCTAGCAATGTCACTACCAACCATAGTATGGCAATTGTTAGTTTCTCCTGGGGAGGGGTAAGTGGCCAAAAGAAAGTTGTGGTTAGTTCAGACCTCCCAGTTGATTGTTTGTTGGGAAATGATTTGGAAACATCCCTATGGTCAGAAGTGGAGCAGAGGACTCACATGGAAATGTTAGGCTTGCCAGCACATGTCCTTGCTGTGACTAGGTCACAGGCCAAAAGATGCCCCACTGAACAGGTGCTGGATCCTGGAACAATGGACCAGACACCTTCCAAGAAAAGGAGCAGTAGGGTTAAGGCATTGCCTACCCCCTTGCCCCAGGTTGAGGATCAAGCCTCTGAGGAAGCTGATCTCAAGGAACTGAGGGAAACTGAGCCTAAAGAGCTTGAACCTGATCAGGTTGAGTTTCTGGGCTCAGGGGGACCCTCTAGGGAAGACCTGGGGAGGGCACAGTTAGACTGCCCCTCACTTGAACCCCTCAGACAGCAGGCTGCTGCTGAGGCTGCAGGGAATGCCACAGGTACCCACAAGGTATACTGGGATGATGGACTCCTGTACACTGAGTCAAGAGACCCCAAGCCTGGTATGACCAGGAGGCTGGTTATCCCCTTGTCTCAGAGAGGTTTCCTTCTTACCTTGGCCCATGAAATTCCCCTTGCAGGTCACTTAGGCGAGAACAAGACGTGGGACAGGCTTGTCTCACACTTTCACTGGCCTCACAATTGTCGCTCCTCTGACACCTGTCAAGCCAGTGGCAAATCAGGTGGTCAAACAAAGGCCCCCCTCATACCACTACCTGTGGTGGGGGTACCCTTTGAGAGAGTGGGGATTGACATTGTTGGTCCAATGGAACCCCAGACAGCATCAGGGCACAAGTTTATACTGGTGGTGGTGGATCATGCCACCAGGTATCCTGAAGCGATACCACTTAGGACCACTACAGCACCTGTTGTGGCAAGAGCCCTAATTGGAGTGTTCTCCAGAGTGGGCTTCCCTAAGGAGGTTGTCACTGACAGAGGTGCAAACTTCATGTCAGGATATCTGACTGCAATGTGGAAGGAATGTGGTGTCAAAAGTTCACCACAGCCTATCACCCACAGTGCAATGGGCTTGTTGAAAGATTCAACAGGACCGTGAAAGGGATGATTCATGGATTACCTGAACCTCTTAGGAGGAGATGGGATATCCTGATCCCCTGCCTCTTGTTTGCTTACAGAGAGGTCCCACAGAAGGGGGTTGGCTACAGCCCTTCTGAGCTTCTGTTTGGGCACCCTGTAAGAGGACCCCTTTGTTTGGTAAAGGAAGGATGGGAGAGACCTCTCAAAAAGCCTGGAACAAACATTGTGGACTATGTACTTGGTCTCCGCTCCAGGATGGCTGAGTATATGGAAAAGGCATCTAAAAACCTTGAGGCCAGCCAAGAACTCCAAAAAGCTTGGCATGACCAAAAGGCTGTCCTGACTGTGTACAAGCCTGGACAGAAGGTGTGGGTGCTGGAGCCAGTGGCCCCAGCAGCACTCAAAGACAAATGGTCTGGGCCCCGCACAATCATTGAGCAAAAGGGAGAGGTCACCTACCTGGTGGACCTTGGAACTCCCAGGAGACCCCTCAGGGTGCTCCATGTAAACAGGCTCAAGGCATATGTCAACAGGAAGGACATGGGCTTGCTCATGGCCACAGATGAGGGACAGGAGGAAGAGAGTGACCCTCTCCCAGACCTGCTCACTCAGAATCCTGATGATGGATCAGTAGATGGTGTTGTCTTTTGTGGCAGCCTCTCTGAACATCAGCAACAGGATTGTAGACAAGTTCTGCAATCCTTCAGACATATGTTCTCTCTGACACCCAGCCAAACTGATTGGTGTACCCATGAAGTTGACACTGGAGACAGTCTGCCTGTCAAGAGTAAAATCTACAGACAGCCTGATCATGTCAGAGACTGCATCAAGACAGAGGTGCAGAAAATGTTGGAGCTGGGAGTCATTGAGCCCTCAGATAGCCCTTGGGCTAGACCAGTAGTTCTAGTGCCAAAGCCTCACACCCAGGGTGGTAAGAAAGAGATGAGGTTTTGCGTAGACTACAGAGGTCTCAATGCAGTCACTAAGACTGATGCCCACCCAAAACCAAGAGCAGATTAACTTATTGATAGATTGGCTTCTGCCAACTACTTAAGTACATTTGACCTGACAGCTGGGTATTGGCAAATCAGGTTAGCTGAGGAGGCCAAACCCAAGACAGCATTTTCTACCCCTGGTGGGCATTATCAGTTTGTGGCAATGCCCTTTGGTTGGAAAAATGCACCTGCCACCTTCCAAAGGTTGGTGAATCAAGTCCTCACTGGGTTGGATGACTTCTGTGCAGCTTATCTTGACAATATTGCTGTCTTTAGCTCCACCTGGGAGGATCACCTAGTCCACCTGAGGAAAGTGTTAGAGGCACTGCAAAAGGCAGGTCTCACTATCAAGGCCACTAAGTGCCAGATAGGGCAGACACAGGTTGTATACCTGGGCCACCTTGTAGGTGGAGGCCAGGTTCAGCCATTGGAGAGTAAGATACAGGCCATCAATGACTGGACTCCTCCAATCACCCAGACTCAGGTTCGAGCTTTCTTGGGCCTGACTGGTTACTATAGGAAATTTGTCAGAAATTATGGAACCATTGTGACCCCCTTAATGACCTGACAAGTAAAAAGATGCCAAAGAAAGTTCAGTGGACAGCAGGCTGTCAAAAGGCATTCAATGACCTAAAGCAGGCCATGTGCACAGCACCTATCCTAAAGAGTCCAGACTACTCCAAGCCATTCATTGTCCAAACAGATGCTTCTGAGTTGGGTGTGGGAGCTGTTCTATCTCAACTGAATTTTGATGGTAACGACCAGCCCATTGCTTTTATTAGCAGAAGGCTGACCCCCAGAGAGAAAAATTGGTCAGCTATTGAGAGGGAGGCCTTTGCTGTGGTTTGGGCCCTGAAGAAGTTGAGGTCCTACTTGTTTGGCACTCACTTCACAGTTCAGACCGACCACAAGCCCCTCTTATGGCTAAGTCAGATGAAGGGTGAAAACCCCAAACTACTTAGGCGGTCCATTTCCCTACAGGGGATGGATTATACAGTGGAGCACAGACCTGGTACTGATCATGGCAATGCTAATGGGCTCTCCAGGTATTTCCACTTAGAGCAAG
This sequence comes from Lissotriton helveticus, assembly GCF_964261635.1. Classification (NCBI taxonomy): domain Eukaryota; kingdom Metazoa; phylum Chordata; class Amphibia; order Caudata; family Salamandridae; genus Lissotriton; species Lissotriton helveticus. Next base: position 1,115,353,473 of record NC_136072.1, read on the forward strand.
AAGACTCACCTGGTCAAGGTTAGTTTATTGTCCCAAAGTTTGGGGGGGGTCATGTAGGAGAGTAGGGTCTGCAATCCTGTGATCACCCAGTTTTTTGCTTTTTGCTTCACTGTTTTACGACTTTCCCTGGCTGTGGGCCTGCTAATCAGACCCACAGCCTAGCTGTTCTCTCTACTCCAAATTGTACCCAGGTACTGAATTGGCACTGGGCCCTCTCTAAGTCCCGGTTAAAGTCAGACATAGCCTCAGCTCCACAAGATGGATGCTGCCACCGAGACACAAGTCTGCCCTCCTGTTGCTGGGAGTCCTCCCAGAGCAGGAGGCAAGGACAAAGGGTTTCCTGTCAGGGGCGGTGCCAGCACCGTCCCAGACAGGATTTTGTGTATTCTAGGTAGGCAGGGCTTTAGAGGAAGGTGACTGCAAGTGGCACCCCGGTGCTCACTGTGCATATGCCGGCTAGAACCAGTTCCAGGGGCACACCAGCCCCTGAGCAGGGGAAAGCCCGGCATGGGAGAGGGGTGTAACCACCCCCCTTCCTTGTCCCACCCATAGGGCAGGACTTAGTCGCGTGCCAGCCCCCTTTTGCAGGATAACGGTAGGAGCAGGCCTCCTTCCAAATTAGATCAATCTTTAAATCCTGAACCGAATTTCTACGAGAGGAACTCAAGACTCTTCCTAAGATTTCTCCCTTGTGACTAAGGAGTAGTCACCCTGCAGCAGCAGGCACCACCCAAGCATCGCGGTCTGCTGTAAGTCTCTCCTCCGGATCAAGACTGCCCAGCTCGACGAGAACGGGCTTCCCTGGCACCTCTGACCTCAACCTACATCTTCAGCCCAGCTGGGACCCGTGGGTGCGACGAGACCTCGTGGGACCGGACATCATCAAGACTGCACGACGCTTGTCCAGCACAACCACCGAGTGACCCTCGACTGAATGCTTTGGGGTAAGAGAAGCCCCGACCCTGAGCAGCTCCAGCACCGAAGTTCAGCCCCCCTGCATCCACGAGATCTGCGTGGGGCCCTTCTGCTCTTTGCTGCCCACCGCGTTGTCCAGGTCACTTGCCCGTTGGCTAGTGGCCCTTTTACGACGCTTCACGACGACAAACACAGCTGGTCTGGTTGCTCCAGACTAGCCCCTGCTCCCCTCCAACAGAGGAGCACCCTGGACCCTCCTGGTCTACTCCAGACTCCATTTTAATTCCACCGCGTGGGCTTGCGTTTGCCAAGACTTGTTGCCCCAATCCTGGGTCCAGCGACGTCGACAGCAGACACCTTCGTGGGACAGCTCGCACCTCCATCCTGGTCGCCGACAATGCCTGCTGGTCCGAGAGACTGCAGAGCCCAGCAGCGCCCACTCACCTGGTCGAGGTGACTTCGTCCGGTGCCATTCTGGTGCCCACCTAAATCACTGGCTAGTGATTCAGAACTTGGTCCCCTCTGCTTACAGGTCTTCTTCTTCCCTGATCCAGGCTTGGATCACCACGAACTTCTTCACTGGCCGCCTGCCAGCAACTTCTTTCTTCAGGCTCCTGGTTCGTCAACGAGGGTTTCCGACGCAACTTGAACCCTATGCAGCCGCAGCCCCTGGGCTAGGTAAACCGAGTACTCCGGTGCTCCGGCATAGTCCAACACTCTAAGTGTTCGGATCCCCTCTTGTTTTCGACCCACCTAGTCGGGTTCGCCCGAGAACAGTAACTTTGTCTTTACTAGCCTCCATAGACTTTTTCCCGCCTTACGCGTGAGAGTTCCCACTCTGCACACGACGTCCACAGGCCTCCTGCTTCTAATCTAAGGGTTTAGCATTTTAGGCCTAGCGTTTCTAAAGCCTATGAGAATAGTACTTACCTGCTAGTAATTTCGCATTCCACTTTTTGTGTATATGGTTTTTCGTGCCCCTCGGGCATTTGTGTAAATTGTGCGACTTTAAGTATTTTCGTAAGAGTTTTGTTGTGTGCTTAGCTCCCTGTCTCATAAAGAGCCAGGGTAGTCTTGTTAGAAATAAATATACGTTTATTTTCATAACAACTTGTGAGGTGTCCTTTCACTTGGTGTTCAAGGAGTATATGTGATGGTAAAACAGCTGGCTTAACACGCCCTCTAGAGTCTTAGCCTTAGACTGCTCGTATCCATGCTACTAGGATAGCTGGTCTATAAGGTTGACTTACAACCAATCATCAATAAAGGTTGTTTGGACTGATACATAGTGATCACTAGAATAGTGAGCACTGCATATCAGGCCAACTTCTCACACCGCCCTCACTATACGGCCCTCACTCTACCACTCTACTGCCCTCACTCCACCACCCTCACCCTACCACTCTACTGCCCTCACTCTACCGCCCTCACGCCCTCACTCTACCGCCCTCACTCTACCACTCTACTGCCCTCACTTTACCACTCTATCGCCCTCACTTTACCACTCTACCGCCCTCACGCCCTCACTCTACTGCCCTCACTCTACCCCTCTACCTCCCTCCCTCTACTGCCCTCACTCTACCGCCCTCACTCTATCGCCCTCACTCTACTGCCCTCACTCTACTGCCCTCACACTCCCTGTGACAGGAAACCTATTGTCCAGGCTTTCCCTGCCGGAGTTTCGTCCAGCAGCAGGAGGTCAGACTCGTGTCTGTGGCTGCAGCATCCATTTTGTAATGCTGGGGCTCTTTTAAACTATTACCGGTAGGTAAGTGTATACATCATGTCTTCTCCCTCTAGAAGGGTGTAATTCTACCCCTGCCACCAGAACTGGCGGGGGGGGGGGGGTCGGTTGGGGGGGTAGGATTCCAAAGTGTTTGACATCAAACACGACATGTTTCCATGATAGCCATTCCAAAGTTAGCATTTACCGCTAGGTTATAATTAGGGCTCCCGGTTTTCAGTTTTTACGGATTTTTACATAATCTGTATTTCCTTTGTCTGTATTTATATTTAGTAACGGCAAAATACTAGCAAATTTTGCCTCGCTGCCATCTTTACAAATAAACAATGCTGCTGTCCCATGTAAAAGGCAGCTTTTTACGTTTCTGTGTTTAAGCCTCTGAGCACAGGGGGGTCCTGTAGACACTGCCCGCCGTCTAGTAAGAAGGGGTGAAGGCGGGAAAAACAACAAAGCCTCGTTATTTAGTGAATGGTCTTTCTAAAGACCTGTGAAGTACTCGGGTGCGGCTGACGGTCAATCACACTTTGAGATGTTTATCAGCATGTGGCTAAATGTCACCATATGGCTATACAAAATGCACATGCACTTTTAAAGACAAATTCATCAATGTATTACGGCACAAATGCCCATTGTTTGAATAGCATGAGAAGTGCAACCTAACGTTGGGGTGACATCCTTCATAAAAATCCGCAGCGAGTCCATTTATCACGTCCAATGCGTTTTTTTAAAAACACTTTTCTGCTGTGCTGAAGCAAATATGCTCAGCTTGAGCAGAAACATTCCTCCCACTAAATAACACGGCTTCCTCTGTGCCACAGAAACCCTCGCCGATCTGAAAAATACCTGTGTCTCGTGTCATGCACATACTTCTTGGGGGGAGAGGCACGCATGCCGGTGTTGTCACACACCATCCTTTCGTTATTTAACAGGCGTGAGAAACTGAGCTGGCGCTTGGCATCACAAGACACATCCTTTATTACATAATAGGGCGTTATTGTATCAGCTGCTTAAGGTGGATTCCATCCTGTGAGGAGATGAACCTGTGACCGAAGGTAACACTGTAGTCTCGGCAGCAGAAACGCAGCATTCTGAGCTACCTCAACACAAACTTAAATGGATACTGGTAGTAGGAACAGTAAGTCCATGTTCACGTCAGCGGTTTGATGAGCTCCTAAGCTGTCCTCGGGACTCTGATGCCTTGCATCTCGGGGCCATCTCGGGGCCTTGAAGGTTCTGATAGGCAGATGCTGGCAGGGCTGGGCAACTGCTTTGCTGTCATGTATGGGGCCCTGGCCATCGCTTTCAGAGAATGAGTGCCCTGAGTAGACCGTTCATCCCGAGGGGGTCTGTCTGCCTCTGATGTCTTGGAGATTTCCTGGAGGACCACCCTCTGCCCTTGCCCTGACAGCGGGACATCACACTTTTAACAAAGGGCATTCAGGCACAATGGAGCTGCCCAAGGTCAGAGGGTGCACTCTATAAGAGGCACTAGCATCAGTTGACAGAAATACTGCTCGGTTCGGAGCAGCAGTCCAATCTGTGTATATATATATATGTTTTACTTGGTAACAATAGGTATAGTACATCTGAGTCGTCAAGCCAGACCTAACTGGTTATTACACCAACTTAACAGAACAAGCATTTGCAATGCAATTGTTCTCGCATTATTAAAGTTTGAGCTATTGGTGTTGCATTATTTAAGGCGGGGTGATTAAGGAACATGGCATCAGCCTCACTACCTATGCTTATGACACTCAGTCCTTTCAATACACCAGGACGGAGACAGGGTTGCCGCCAATTTCCAAGAGGGAATGTTGGCCATCAGTTCCTGGATGGCGGCCAACTGTCTCAAACTGAATTCCAACAAGAGTGAGATCATGACCTTTGGTAAACTTGAGCCCTGTTGGTCCCCTCAGTGGTGGCCAAACGATTTAGGCACTCCTCCCACACCTGTCACTAAAGTGAGAAACCTTGGAGTCATCTTTGATGATCGGCTTTTTTTTAACCATCATGTTAATAATGTTGTCTCGGCCTCTTTCTTCACTCTGAGGAAAATTAAAAAGCTCCTACCCTTTATCCCAACCTCAGCTGCAAAGACCCTAATCACTTCCCAGGTATTTTCAAAAACCGACTACTGTAACTCCCTACTCCTCAACGCCCAGGAAAAGGTGCTCAAAAAACTTCAGTTGATACAGAACGCCGCAGCCAGGCTTCTGCTTAACATCCCTAAACACAATTCCATTTCCCACTCCATTCGCAAACTCCACTGGCTCCCTGTGAGGTGCCGCATTAAGTTCAAGGCCCTCTGCATAGCATACAAGGCCATTAACAACTCTGGTCCTCTGTTCCTGAAACACGCCTTCAGACCTTTAGAAGCAGCTAGAACACTTCGTTCCTCATCAGCCCACTTCCTCAATGTGCCACGCACAAAAAAGGTCACTTGGGGTGACAGAAACTTCACAGTTGCCTCGGCCAAACTGTGGAACTCACTCCCCCTCAGTATTAAGACATGCCCTACACTGCTCAGCTTCAGAAAACAACTTAAAACATGGCTGTTTGCACAATAATTGCCTTGCCTTTTCAGTTTGATCATCAAAGCGCCGAGACACCCGTGGGTATTTGCGCGCAGTAAAAATTCGCAAAAATAAAATAAATAAATAAAAATAAATAAACAATGCCAATAGCTCAAACTTTAATAATGTGAGACATATTGCATTGCAATTGCTTGTTCATTTTGGGGTGAAACTCTTGGTAGGCCGCTGCAGAAAGGAGGTGTATTTATCGGAGTAAATGTACCCGATTTTGGAGCAAAATCTATCAGTAAATGTCGCAGGGGGGACTCGCTGCATACCTGAGGCAATGAGACTGCAAATGCGACAGCTTTTCAGGAGAGTGCAGATAGACGAGTACAGTTTACACAGAGTGGCCTCTTGGCACATGGCCATGCGCTGACGTCTGCAGCTCCCACAATCTGTAATCTCAAAGGCTGCCCTGAGGCACTATTCATGTGCGTGCTACAAATTTCACATAATTGACTGCAGATCAGGTTTAGGTTGAGGTTTCAGCAGGGCTGCTGTTCCTTTGGAGAGGTGTGGCGCCGCGGCCAGGGCGACTGACGCTGGAATCTGGGGACCACGGTTCGATCCCCGGCTCCGGCGGCAGGTTAGCCCAGCACCATGTGACTCTGGGCAATAGCTCGCTTAATCTTCCCGACGGCCCCCCAGCGCCTAGAGACCCTTACGGGTGATTGTGCGCTTTACAAATGTGGACTTTACTTTACTTTACTTTCATCCTTCTGAGGACAGTTTAACTCAGGACCATTGTTAGTAAGTGTGCCTGCTTGATTTTGCTTGTAATAAAGCTGCTCATAGTCATAAAATGTCTCATAATTTCACTGAAATTATGGAAATGTCACACATGTCAATCTGAAACCTTGGCAGCTATGGGTTAGTCCACTCCACTTCCAGTAAAAACAATTGGGCTCACTTAAAGGCACATTAGAGCTAACGTTTAGTATGGGGCTCACTCTGTCACAACCGGAATTTGGTATGCAACGTTTACCACGCAATTTCTACAACGCACTACCATTACAACGAAACTTTTACAACGCAAAAACTTTTACAACGCATACCTTTACAACGCATGTTTTTACAACGCAGATACCTTTACAACGCATACCATTACAACGTAAGTATTGGTAAGTATATAATTATTTTTAAAATGTTATATGTTTGGGGTTTTGGGTAAAGGGGTATTTTTAGGGTTCAGGGTCAGTTTTCAGTTTTTGGGTAAAGGGGTATTTTTAGGGTTCAGGGTCAGTTTTTAGTTTTTGGGTAAAGGGGTATTTTTAGGGTTCAGGCTCAGTTTTAAGTTTTTGGGTAAAGGGGTATTTTTAGGGTTCAGGGTCAGTTTTCAGTTTTTGGGTAAAGGGGTATTTTTAGGGTTCAGGGTCAGTTTTGGGTTTTTGGGGTACAGGGGTATTTTTTATAAATAAAATAAAATTACATTTAAATTAAATTAATTAAATAAAATTAAATAAAATTAAATTATATTACAATATTTTTAATTAATGTTTTTGGGTAAAGGGGTATTTTTAGGGTTCAGGGTCAGTTTTTAGTTTTTGGGTAAAGGGGTATTTTTAGGGTTCAGGCTCAGTTTTAAGTTTTTGGGTAAAGGGGTATTTTTATGGTTCAGGGTCAGTTTTCAGTTTTTGAGTAAAGGGGTATTTTTAGGGTTCAGGGTCAGTTTTCAGTTTTTGGGTAAAGGGGTATTTTTAGGGTTCAGGGTCAGTTTTCAGTTTTTGGGTAAAGGGGTATTTTTAGGGTTCAGGGTCAGTTTTCAGTTTTTTGGGTAAAGGGGTATTTTTAGGGTTCAGGGTCAGTTTTTAGTTTTTGGGTAAAGGGGTATTTTTAGGGTTCAGGGTCAGTTTTCAGTTTTTGGGTAAAGGGGTATTTTTAGGGTTCAGGGTCAGTTTTCAGTTTTTGGGTAAAGGGGTATTTTTAGGGTTCAGGGTCAGTTTTCAGTTTTTGGGTAAAGGGGTATTTTTAGGGTTCAGGGTCAGTTTTCAGTTTTTGGGTAAAGGGGTATTTTTAGGGTTCAGGGTCAGTTTTGGGTTTTTGGGGTACAGGGGTATTTTTTATAAATAAAATAAAATTACATTTAAATTAAATTAATTAAATAAAATTAAATAAAATTAAATTATATTACAATATTTTTAATTAATTTAAATGAAAAAAATTATTATATACTTACCAATACTTACGTTGTAATGGTATGCGTTGTAAAGGTATACGCGTTGTAAAATCTTGCGTTGTAAAGGTATGCGTTGTAAAAGTTTTTGCGTTGTAAAAGTTTCGTTGTAATGGTAGGCGTTGTAAAAGTATGCGTTGTAACGTCATACATCCCCGGAATTGATGTCCTACAGCCTTCTTCCTGTGTCAATTTAAATAAATGTGGAAAAATACTAGCTGTTGCGTCGTCTTTTGCTTGTCGCAAAAATAAATGTGGATAAATACAGATAAAATGCCCAAAAAATAAATATGGATAAATATAGACGGAAACGACAAAAAAATAAATACCATAAAACCGGGAGCCCTAGTTATAATGTACTTAAGAGTATATGGTCTGGCTGAATCACAGAACAGCATCCGAATAGATTCTGAAAGCTGCAGAGGGGTCCAGCTCATGCATGGACACCCTCTCACACAAAACCAAGTACTCTGCCTTCAGGATTGATGAGGCCTGCCATAGGAGTGACTTATAGTTTTATATGTGTCAGTGATAAAGGTAGATATAGGTATCCTATATCTTAGTAAGGGGTGCATGCACCACCTTACACAGGCTGCAGTAGCAGACCTGTGGTGTCATTTTGGAAGGCTTCCCAGGGGTGGCATGATACATGCTTCAGCCCCTGGTAGGCCTCTGGGGTACCTACACCCTGGGTACCTAAGGTACCATATACTAGGGACTCACAAGGGTAACCCAGTAACAAATCTGGAGTGTACCTAAAGTACATGCAATCAATTTAGAGAGGAAGTAGCTAGGTTGGGGTCCTGGATAGCAGGGCCCCAGCCAGACTAAAGTAAAAAAACAGAGAGATACCAGCAAAAAGTGGGGGTAACCATAGTAAGCAGATCCTACTCTCCTACAAGGGTAACTTAGAGGAGCCTCCAACACCTGAGATAACCTTTGCTAACAACAAAATCGCAGAAGCAAATCTGTGAAATACACCCCATATTGTAAAGGGGGCTAAGCATCAATCTAACATCTGTGGAATCACTTCTAGTGTAGGTGTCATTATCTCTAAGACCGATGCTTATCGCCCCCCCAGGTCCAAACTCAGAAGCCCATGCCTAATACCATTGACACTCCCATTAGAGGCACCTCCTAAAATCTTAGTAGTATCTTGGAATGTGGCTAGTTTAAAATCAAAACTTCCTCTGCCAGAGTGGAAGGAGTTTATAGAAGACTTTGGCACCTGTATATTGCAAGAAAGTAAGTTGGAGCAGAGAGCCAACTTTAAGATCAATGTACCTAAGTTACTGTGTTCTCTCCATCCCCTACTGGAAAGTGCGACCCACTGTTAGGCTGTTAATATGGGCAAAAATCTCCATTAACTTTTTTATTAGCCAGATATCCATCGATTGCCCTGATATTCATGGAATTCAAATAAGGGGCCACACGAATACCGCTGTTGACATCTACACGTATATGCAAGAGGCACAGAGGGTGGCAAGCAAATAGAAACTCTACAAACAATTGATAAACACCTGGATAAGCGGGACTGCCAACACCATCTTTTTTTGGCAGGCGACTTTAATGTCTCATTTGAACCCCCGGATAGGGAAGACGTTAGCATAGCAAAAGAACAAGACAAACGATGGTCCATCCCACAGTTGGACCTAGCCCCAGTGAAAAAAATGGCACCATGTTGAACTCCAGATGAAGGCCCTGACCCTCGAGTTTGGGCTAAGGGCAACTAACGGTAGAAACAAATCCGATATGACAGGGGCAACTACATATAAGTGAACCAACAGTACGGGTCGCATTGATTATGTTCTGGTAGACCTGATGCTCTGGCACAATGCTGAGGCCATGGAAATCATTTAGAGATTAGAGAGCAACACACTCCCTTATGCTTTAGCTTGTGGCATTTATGGTGTAGACAGCCCAATGGCACTTGCAAATGCCAGCTAACACTGGATGTGGTATTAACTAATGACAAACGCCTTCTTAAGTTGATTAACTTAGCCACGCAGGAGGTCACCCTAAAACGCATCAACCTTGACCTATTAGAAAGTATAACTGTGATAGGTGCTATGCAGGCTACGGAAAGTGGGTTAAACACAGTTACAGCCACTCATTCTGGCAGCTTGCACTGTACTATACAGTTCCCATATCCCACTCCAGGAAAAAACTCCAAAATTCCAACTCATGGTTCAAGTTTGAGTGTATGCAGCTCAAGAACCAGCTGACTCTGGCCATATAATCAAAAACGATGGTTTTAATAATATTCCATAGGAGAGCACACAAGCAGGCACAGAATACAGCAAAAAGGAAATGGGATGAGAAGAGGTGGTGGGACAATAAGGAAGCATGTGAAAGCAAAGGCTCAAATAAATCCTGGTCCCTGATCACTTTGGGGGACGGCGCAACAAGGCTGCTTCCTAACCAGAAAATCACATCTCCTCAACCGACTGGTTCAATCATTTTAAAACACTCTACACAGATTTAACCCAGAGCCACCTACAGGAAGCTCTCTTTGCACCTGACCAGTTGGGACACCATGATCTGATTGATCTGGGCAACAAATGAGAGATATAACTGGTCAACATATACATTTCTATTGTCAAATGCAATTGCAAGAGGCACCCCAATTCCTGGGTCTTGAAACGGTGCTGAGGTGGTACCAATTTTCAAGAAGGGAAATAGGAACCTACCCACCAACTTTAGGCCTATCAGCCGGATTGACTTTATTCAAACGTATTTTGTCGCACTGTCCTAAACAAGATCCAGGAATGCATTGTGCAAATTATATTCTAACACCATACCAGACTGGGTTTTGGGAAAAAAACTGTACAATCGACCATTTGTACCGCTTACTACTCTTGTTCTGGAAAGCCACTGTAAATGACAAAGTCATCCTTCAAGCTGCCTTTATAGACCTAAAATTAGCATTTGACTTGATGCCAAGACATAAGCTCTGTCATATGTTGCACCACATGGTAATGCAGCTGGACATTCTATCTTTAATTTTTTGCCAACATGAGGATAACAGAATACACTGGGCTCAGCAAGGGCAGCATACTGAGTCGATCCTTGTAAACAAGGATGCCTTAGCCCCTACTTCATTCTCATTATATCTGAACAATGTAGCACAGTTTCTCTCCTTTTATCCTGCTGATGCTCCTCCTCAGGCAAGGCAAAAATCTCCAAACTTATTTTTGCTGATGACACCTTATTTGTGTCAAAACCCCAGGCGGTCTCCAGCAATTATTAAGCTGTTTCAAGGAATTCTGCTCAATTTGAGGCCTAGAGATAAATACATGTAAGACCAAATATGTGGCGATTAACCTGCATTAATCATACAGGGGGAAGCCCGAATTAGGGGGGTGCTGCACTAGAAAAGGTATGCATAAATTCACAGCTAGTATGTCTTGGAAACCCCATTTAGAAAAATTGACCATGAAGCCCAGGAAAATTGTTGGTGCGTTTTTGCATCCACTAGCAAACCAGTAGCGGAAGCACTCGAGATTTATAGCTTGTTGGAAGCTGGCTCTGTATATACTATACAAAAAAGAGGTATAGTGTGCACAGAGTCCAGTGAGTCCCCAAAGATGTGGCAGAGGTTAAAGGAGATACTTTACTCTCAATTTAGTGGTAGCTAGGCTAAGCAGTTAGGCTTACCAAGGTCAGTATGAATGCATTTGGTGTACATACTCATACAAGGCAGGACCACACTCAAAAAGTGACGCCAGGCCAATGTTTGTAGAAAAATATTACTTTAGTTACTTTTATTTCTAGGAACCGAGTTGTGCTCAGTTACGGGTAAGTAGACTTTTATGCAATATGTTAAAATGACTATCAATAGGTTTGATTAGCATCAAACAATACTTTGCATGTGTATGAAATGCTTTTCAATACAGAAAAAGATACTCTGTATTTAGGATCACACTTAGTACAATGCATTGAGAGACCATTTCAATCCTATGGGAAAAAGACAAGTAAGTAAACAGTTTTGAGTTTCAGTCTCCATGGGTTTTGGTCACCACTGGGTAAGCATCAGACCAAGGTAGGTACTGTACCACCAGCGGCATTGGGGCGGCCCGGTACAGTGGTTACTGGGCCCAATTTTATCCTATGGATGCTAGGGGTACCCTGAAGAGGCACCAGTTGCAGGCAAGTACCTGCGTTTCAGGAACACACGCCCTGGGGTTAAGATCAGGACTGGAGGGGCCATCGAAAGGCACTGAGGAGGCACCACCAGAGGCACAGGGGCTGCAGGGTGCAGAATGCAAAGGAGGTGTCGGGCCCCGTTGAAACCAATGGAGATCCTCGGTTGAGGAAAAAGGCTGCAGCTCGGTTGAGAAGGTTGGCTGAAGGAATCCCATGACTGGAGAGGTAAGTTGGATCGTGGCGGGATGCAGGGACAATGTTGGTTGGGCACTCCTAGACCGGAGGGCTGTGGGTGCAGGAGTGTCTTTAGGCGTTGGTTTTCTCCCACCGGATTCGGTAACAGTTAGGGGGACCCTTAAGGTGGAATCTGCAGACGTCGACGGGAAGGTCAGAGAGGTCATCCACCGCTGGATATCAGGTCAGGTTTGCTGGGGAAACTTCACTGAGTCAGTGAGCCACCTGGACTCGGGCAGTGGGCGTTGAGTGCAGAGTGTTGTATCTGTCGTGGATCCGGGAGTCCTTGTGTTGGTTTCTTGCTGGGCAAATCCGGTGTCCATGGGAAACAAGAGTCTTTGTTGAAGAAAGGACAGGTCTCTGGGGTTCTTGGAGGTTGCTGGCTGAGGGCCATGCCGGTTTCTTGGAGCAGGGACGTTGGAGAAGGAGACAGGTCCTTCTTCTTTGTATGTCATTGAATCTGAGGAACAAGGTTCAGGGGAGCCCTTAAATGCTAAATTTGAGGGTGTTACTGAAGTTGGGGCAGTAGTCAAAGTCTAATGTCCCCTGGGGTGGCTATACCCCTTCGGTGCCCCCTCCCGTTGGGGAAAGTTGCACATCCCTGATCCTATTGTGCCTAATTCTCCAATTTAAGATAGAGAATTTCTAAGAGAGGGATTTACCTCGGCTCCTCGTGACCCTAAGGGTGTGCCAGGTTAAGGAAGACACTTCTACTCTGCTTACTAACTTTCCTTTCTGTCCTGCTGCCAAATGTGGGGCTTGGACAGTGGGCAGGCATCTCCACTAGATGGAGCTGCCCAAATCAGCACATCACAAAGTGAGAGCCTTTGAGGCTAAACACCAAGTGTTGCTCTTCCTGTCAGAGGGAAGTTTGAATCATCTCCACCCAGAGCAGGATATATTTCCGACCCCTGAGAGCACAAAGGCTCTCACCCCATGAGGTCAGAAACCTGTCTGGTGGTGGTTGGCTGGGGGGACCAGTCAGCCAATACACAAGAAGTTGGTCATTTTTCAGGGGGCATCTCTAAGATGCCTTCTAAGTGCCTTTTATAATAAATCCAACACTGACATCGGTGTGCGTGTATTATGCTGAGCAGTTTGGTTCCAAACTTCCCAACTTTCAGTAAAGCCATCATGGAGCTGTGGAGTTCGTAATGACACACTCCCAGCCCATGTACTCAATATTGCTTTGCTGCACTTACAATGTCTGTGAATGGCACAGACAATGTAAGGGCATATTGCTCTTGCAGTTATGCCCTCCCCTGTGGCATGGTGCTCACTGCCTGAGGGATGTGAGGCCTTCTACAGAGATGACTTACCCATGCCATAGGCAATATTGGTTGACAATAGACACAGGAAAGTGTGTCATGTTAACTCTCCAGTTTGGTCTGTGAAAAAACAAGCAGTCTGCAATGGGTGTGGGTGTAAATGGGAGTGGTCTCAAAAGGTGGCATAAAGCATGCTGCAGCCCTCAGGGGCCTTTTCTGGTCACAAGGCCCCCCTGGGTACTAGGGGTACCATTTACAAGGGACTTACATGTGGTCCAGAGGTGTGCCAGTTGTGTAAACAAAGGTACAGTTTTGGGAAAGAACACAGGTGCTGGGGACTGGTTAGTGGGGTCCGAGCACACACTCAGTACTCAGCTACTGACAGTAGCTAAGTTGTTGAGGAAACTGATAACCAGGTTTGGTTTCCCGACTTCACTGGAGCCAGCCCGAGGAGCTCATTTCAACAATGGGTTCCTGAAAATGTGTGCAGCATTACAAGAGGAGCAACGTCTACATTGCAGTTATCAGCCTGCTGCTTCAGGCTTTGTCGAGCAGGTGAATGGAACGTTGAAATCCATGTAATGGCGGCCGGGACAGGTAAGAACAGTGGTGGAGGGGGGAAGTCAACAGACAATATAATAGGTAAAATTAAATAAAAAAATTATAAAACCACTTACCTTAAGCTAGCCACATCACAGAGTCAGTAATGCTGTGAGTGCAAGGTAAGTGTTTTTTATTAAAAAATGATTTAATTTTACCTATCATGTCCTCTGCCGACTTCCTACAAGCTCAAAGCAAGTGGTTTTATTTATTTTAATTTTTAATTTTACTTATCCCGTTGTTTGTCGACTCCCCCACCCTGCCACACCCCCACCCCACTTCCCCTTTGCTCTGACCTGTGGCGGATACTACTGAATCCAGGCTGGCCAAAGTGTGTCAACATCTCCGAAGTGCCCTCATACTTTGCCCTTTAGAGGACAGGACTTTTCCCACATGAAATCATCCTGGGTCGAGCAATGAGACTGCTAGCAGTGCCTGCACATGTGCTTTTGAACATTACAGATGACATGTTTCTTGACTACTGCAAGGGCGTAGCAAATGTGGTTCATTCTGTGCTTAACCAGGTTGGAGCTTCAACTGCCCCGCCTCATCAGGAGCAGTGCCATGACCTCAGTCTGAATGACTGGGTCCTGGTAAAGAAGCACATTCGGAAAACGTGCCTGGAACCATGATGGCATGTAGAATTCCAGGTCATCCTCAAATCAAATCAAATCAGGGATATTTATTGAGCGCACATATCGCCCAAAGGTCTCATGGTGCTGATGGGCAACTCTGACTTTACCGGCTAGAGAAGAGATCTTTCTGATTTAATGATAAAAAAGCCATGTTTTTAACTCCGTGCGGAAACAGTTGTGATCAGTAGCAGTACGTAGGTGGGAGGGCAGTTGGTTCCAGAGGGTAGGCGCCAAGAAGGAGAATGATTTTCAGCCATTTTTTGCGGTACGGACCCTGAGAGGAGTAAGAAGAGATTTATTACTAGACCCTAATGGCCTGCGAGGCTGGTACCAGCTGAGTCTCTTTGCCAAGTAGCTGGGGCACCTGCTGTACATAATCTTGTGTGCCAGGCAGAGAGTTTTCAACCTGGTTCTCCTCCTTCATGGAAGCCAGAGAAGGAGTTCTAAGCTAGGTGATGAGGGTGATCCTACTAACAAACACTGCAGTGAAGTGTGGAGGTCTCCCCAACTGAATGCATGCTGCCCACACTTGCAGAGTGGAGTGTTCCCTTGATGATCTTTATCTGGTCTTATCTTAATAGGAATTCATAAAGCGCACGGTCACCCAGAGGTTTCATGGCGCTAGACAGGCAGAAGTCACATCAAAGGGAAGTTACCCAAGAGCTTGCTCATACAGCCAGGTTTTAAGCATTCTTCTGAACGCCAGAAGATTGTTGCTCATCCAGATTGCTAGTGGAAGGGAGTTCCAAAATTTAGGGGCTAGGTAAGAGACCCTACACCCGACCTGGCGTCTGAGCTTGAAGGTAGGGATAGACAAGAGCTGGAGATGGGCGGACCGTAGGCTGCGCAGAGGTGCATGCCTAACTATTCGGCAGCTGATAAATTTGGGGCTACTGCCATGCAGGGCTTTGAAGATTATACACCCTGATTTAAAGGCGATGGGTTGGGCAATTGGAAGCCAATGGAGTTTGTCCAACAGACGTCTAGCAGATAGCCATCTGGGTTGCTTGTGAATTATCCTCGCAGCCTGATTTTGTACCAGTTGGAGACGCTTAGGTAGGCCCAAAGGAAGGCCGAGATAGATGGAATTGGAAAAGTCTAGGCGAGACAAAACCTGGCCAATCACAACCTGTATCAGAGCAGAGTGGGTGAGCAAGTGGGCAATTTTCCTAATCCTGCGTAGCTGAAATAGGCAGGATGAAACCACTGCCCCCACTTGGCCTCTAAGAGAGAGGTCGGCGTTGATGATGACCCCAAAACTTTTTACCGATGAGGAGGGGGCAGGAGAGGGACCCAGTTCAACCAGCCAATAGTGAGGGCCCCAGGAAAGTTCGCACTTCCCAGGCAAGATTAATTCAGTCTTGCCTGGGTTGAGTTTCAGATGGTTTAGGTCCATCCAGCTCTGAATGTTGAGCATAGTCGTTTGAAATTGAAGGATGGAGTCAGTGGAACTATCCAGGGTAAAGACCAGCTGGAGATCATCCACGTAGTTGAAAGTGGTGACCTTCATATTTTTTAAACAATGAATCAGAGGCCGGAGGTACAGATTGAAGAGGAGTGGGGAGATGGACGAGCCCTGTGGGACTCCGCATGAAGTTACAAGTTTAGGAGCAGTGAAGGAGGAGAGACGAACAGCTTGGGTTCTACCCTCGAGGAAGGATTTGATCCAGTTGTAGGTGGCACCCAGGATGCATGTCTGTTTGACACGGTCGAACAAGATTTTGTGGTCGACCGTGTCGAAAGCAGCCGACAAATCTAATAGTGCTAACGCCTGGGCGTCACCTTTATCGACATTGGCTCTCATAGTATCCAGCATAGCCAGAATTACAGCCTCAGTAGAGTGGGCAGGCCTAAAGCCTGCCTGATCCGGCTCTAAGTATTCTGTCTGTTCTATGAAATTGGATAGGCTCTTAGTCACATGAGCTTCTAAGATCTTAGCCAAGAAAGGGAGAAGAGAGATGGGCCGATAATTAGAGAGGTTCACAGGGTCAGCCCCCGGTTTTTTGAGTAGGGGGACGACTATAGCATTCTTAAAGGCAGAAGAGACCATGCCCTGCATGAGTGACTCATTAAGGAAGGGTAACACACTGTGAGGTAAGTAGGAAAGGACGTCTCTCATGATATGGGGGACAGCAATCATTAGGGAAGCCGGATTTGACACGAGTCAATAGATCTGAGAAAGTCGAAGGGCAGATGATAGGAAAATGATCCAAGGTGGATACATTAATTATCGGGTTGTCCGGAGATTCCCTAAGCAATGTATTGGGGATGCTGGCTTTGATGGTAGAGATCTTCTCCAAGAAAAAGATGTGTGACAGTGCCTTTCCCGGAAATGCAGACCACAACTGAAAGGCAGTGGGAAGAGGTTGAAAAGTTACAGAAAATCAACAAGAACCTGAAACAGCACATCCTCAGCCTGAGGGGGATCTTGATGATTTGATATTTGAGGTTGAGACCGGAGAGTCTTGGCCCGTGGCACTGACTGAGCCAGATTCAGACCCTGACGAAGGGTTTAGTGCTGTGGCAGGCAGAGTAGGAGCTGGAGACAGTTGGCCAAAAAGGCAAGAGAAAGACTAATTCTACCTTTAGAGTGTGTGCCTCAAACTATTCCAGTAGGATACTGAGGATTTTGGTTGCAGTGACAGTTAAGACAAAGGATCTGCTCTCAGGAGATCAAAAAGGGCTAGGTACCCTGAATGGACATACTTTGCAGCAAATGACAGCAAGAGGAGATCTTGTGGTTTGGAGGATAACAGTGCAATTCCAGTTCAACCCTCATGAACTTATGCTTGTGGATGAACTGTGCTTTGAATTTGCTTTTCCATTGAATGAACTGACACAATTTATCACTGGCATGATTTTTGGATTAAAGTTTGATAAGAAACAATTTGAATTAACTTTTTTAAACAGAATTGAAAAGATTCCCTAGGGGCAAAGCTACAGAAGGAATGTAAGGGTGTCATTTAGAAGAAAGAAGAAGATAGAGTTAGGGAAGACTCACAAATACTTTCTAAATCAAGTCATCATAAGATTTGTGGACTTTGCTTCACCATTTGCACTAATAGAAATGCACAGGAGAGATCCGTTTGTTGCAATATTCTACTTAATGGTCTGACTTTAGTGAAGTCATGGAAATTAGCAGCACTGATAGATGGATGTACGTCGTTACGACGCACACTTTTACAACGCGTTCCATTACAACGCGGTTGTAACAACGCAAGTCGTTACAACGAGGTGCTCAAAAACGCGAGGGGGCTACCGCATCGCGGGAGCCCTTACTAAACCGGCTACAACCCTGTTAATTGCGTCAGCCCGGACTTACCTGATTCCAGCCCAGAGGAGACCCTGAAGTCCGGAGGGGGCCACCGCGCTCGAGACCACCCGTGAGCACCGCCGAGGGCCGCCATTGTTGCTGCTGGCGCATGGGGACTACATTTCCCAGAGTCCCGTGCGCTAGCTCCACCCAGGCTCACGTGCACCAGGAGGTGCTCAAAAATGCGAGGGGGCTACCGCATCGCGGGACGCACGCGGGCGAAACCCGGGCCAAGGGCGGGCCCGTCCGCGCCCATCATAGCCTGGCATAGACTGGACTGGGCCACCTCTCTGACACCTGGTTAATGATAGGGTCTGGACATTTGGACACCTGGTAAGACCCAACTCCTAGACTCAGCTGTAACCTGCACTATTATTGAACTTTGCAATTTCCTGTGTTTGCTTTAATTTCTCTGGTAGCCTAACTGTGTGTCTCGTACATAATCTGGAAATCAGGAAAGAATTATGAGCAAGCGTGAGGGACCTGTGGGCATTTTAGATGCCTTCTTTCTTAGGGCAGAAACTCTTATAAATCAAGAGATTGAAATTGTCCCTAGATCACGTTCATATACAAAATAATTCACCATGACTCTCAGCGTCTCCACTGCTTTCACCTTAGATATCCTCAGAAGCAGAGAAAGAGGATGACCCTTCCCGGGATTGCACTGACTTATCAATCGCCATTGAACCAACCAATAGAATAAGCTCACCAGTGGAGACTAGATTAAGAAATAAAAACCAGACACTGGTGAAAAAAACTGACACAAAAAATGTAAAAAAGAAAATACCATTACCCAGAAAACCGAGGACTAGGGGTGCGGGGGCTGTAGTGACAAGAGGGATCCTGTTTCTTGGAGCAAAATTTTGTTCCTTTTATTTAGATTCTGCTTCTTGAATAAATCTGTCCCCCCGTCTTGGAAATGGAGCATTTTGGTGCCTTTGTTCAAGAAGGGAGATAGGAATAATCCTAAGAATTATCGACAAATGGCCCTTCTTGATGCAATTGGCAATTATTTTTCCAAATGTCTCCTATATTCTATAAATGATTGGGTGGAGAGGAATCATATTTTACCTCTAGAACAGACAGGTTTTCGCAAGGGCCATGGTACATTGGACAACCTTACCGCTCTCCAGATAATCTGTGATAAATATGTTAGGGTACGAGGAGGAAGAATATATGCTGCGTTTATTGACTTCTCCACAGCATTCGACAAAGTAGATCGGCCGTTGCTGTGGAGAAAGCTGGCAGCCCTCGGTATGCCTCCTCTCCTATTAGATTTGGTTAAGGCCCTTCATTCTGATACTTGGTGCCAAGTATTACAAGGTGGGGAAAGGGGGTTATCCCAAATTATCCAGACTATTAATGGATTAAAGCAGGGTTGTCTTTTGGCACCTCTGCTCTTTTCCTTATATATTTCTGATCTCCGTAGGTCTTTAGCAGCTTGTGAAGGTATCGCTCCGTCTTTAGGGGGATCCCCCATTTCTTGTTTGCTCTACGCGGACGATATTCTTATACTAGACCTTACACCAAAGGGGTTAAATAATCGTCTGCATGCCCTGTATCTCTTCTCAGAATTCCATTATTTAAAGATAAATGCGACCAAAAGTCAAATCATGAGTATTTCAGGGAGGAAAAAAACAAAATATGAGAAATTTGGCTGGTCTGTAGGTGGACATAAACTGGAGGTGGTTAACTCCTATGTCTTTCTGGGGAAAATACTATCTGACAACCTACGCGACAAGGCCCACATTGATAACAACGCTCGTAAGGCCTTGTCTCAGGGTAAAAGTTTAAATGCATTATATTCGGCCACTGGAAGAAGACACTTTCCTCATATGCTAGAGGTCTTTAGGGCTAAAATACCGTCTTCCCTCCTGTACGGAATCAAAATAGTTGATATAGGACAATGGGGCTTTTTACATGTTGTAGAAGGAAAAGTCTTAAGGTTTTTAGCCTCTACTAATACTTCCTGCTCAGTGGCATCCCTAAGACTGGAGTTTGGCATCCGCAGTAGTTGGGTGCAAGGGTTGGTAGAGTTGGTGCGTTGGGTAACCAGCTTGGCAAGAGGGGATGTGGGTACTCTGAGACACCTAATGAAGTTGGAATTGTTGGGTATTTTTAGGGAGTTCTCCTCTCTTGTAAAGAACTTTAGGAAAGCCGTTGAACTTTTACAATTGAAGGAGAGCACTCTTTTCACCCTATCCGCCGCTCAGCTAAAACCTCTATTGAAACAGGCCTCGTGGGAACTCAGCTTTAAGCTGGATAGGGAATTCATACTTGCTAAGAAAAATGTATCCCCCCTTATTGATACGTGCGTATTAAAACGCATGCAACCCTATGTCGCCTGGAATATACCCCATGGTATAAGGCGTTTCTGGCTACTTTTAAGGCAGGATCTACTCCCCCTTAATAAGCTTATGGCTAAGTGGTACGGGTATCCTGCAACCTGCAATCTTTGCAATCTGTCTACCCAAGATTTTATTCATGTTCTTTTTGTATGTCCTGCACTTCGCTTATTTCACCGCAAGTGGTTTAGACAAATTTGTTTAAAATTGTATATTCTCACTGCCAATTCCTTCTTGAGTGCTTTATATAATCCTCCTAAAGCAATGTTTTGCTTTAACATTTTTAATTTCTTTAAATGTTTTTTAAATATCTATTAGAAGGTCTCATTTAATAGTGTTGGTTGAGCACATAGTATTAGTTAAAAATGTTGTCAAGTGATTGGTTGTATTTTTCTTGAGTATTTTGAATCATGTATATGTTTATTACTCTTTATCTCGTTTTATGTGGACCTCTTTGGAGTTCCAAAACATAATAAATAAAAACTTGAAACTTGACAAGAGGAAAAACAGCAAATAGAACAGAAAGAAGCTGCCTTCCTGGGAAAAACATGTCGACTCAGACCGAGCCCTTTGATAGTGATTGCTATTTTGTTCTTATTGACTATAAAAGGGACCTGGAGTCTATATTAAAAAGAACACTAGATTCTGCTAGAGAGGACATTTTAACTAATCTAGTAGAGCATATTGGCGAGGCCCTTAGACCACTAGAAGAAAAGCTGGCCATTTTTCAAAATACTATAGGGCGCTGGAGTACAAGCAGCATTGCTAAGGGAGATAGGCCAAGGGAGCATGGAAACCCTCATAAAAGTAACACACGCCCAGAACATATGCCCATTCCTCTAGAACCAGTGATGACGATACGCCGAAATCAAGTTGAGAGTAGCCCTAGCTCTAAAAACAAGTCTTTGTCCGCAACCAATAGAGCACTAATGGCAACTAAGTCTAGGAGCAATATAGAAGTCTACCCGGTATCAGAAGGTAGCACACGTACTAATGCAGGAAGCGGTAGGGGGAAGAATGATGAATTACCCATATATAGTCCAAAAAGCACAGACTTAACCCCGAATGAAGAAGTACTTAGCCTCCCACCAGTATCATGTCCATATACGCTAATTCTTGTAGGGGTACAGTTGCTTAGGAGAGACCAGAAGGAGAATTGGTCAAGCCTGAAAAATAAAGGGATTAATTGGCTAGCAAAATGTAAGCAATTTAACCCGACGAGAGAAGCTGACATCCTGATGGTACGCAGGGTAGGATGGGTGGGGGAATCCCAAAAAAACATTAGCGGGGACGGTGTAGTGGTAAATTTTAGGCGACCATACATAACTAGAGAAATCCTCCAATTTAAAGATATGACCGATCGGGGACATACAAGCATCTGTGCTCTGCCACTTGGATATTTCTACAGACCTAGGGAGAGTGGATACGTAACTAACCTTAACCCAAGGGTAGAGTTGAATAATGGTTTTGAAATTCTATCCACTCTCGAGGAGCAGGATTGACATTTAAAGCTCATGCACTCGAAGCCAGTGCTGTCAACAAGTAGAAGCAGGGACAAGTGTAGAAACGGGGGCTCCATACTGAGACAAAAGATGAGGATGGGGGGCCAACCAACTATGCAAATTGATCCTATGACGGAGGTAGATCCTACGGACACAGAGGAAAATCTTGAAGATAATCGAGGGGTTAACACCCAATTGATCCCCTCTCAACCATTGACTATCCCTGACCCAAATTTAAGCAGTAAAATGTCGGGAAATTAACTACTCCGCCCTAGAGAGCATAGTAATACACTGGATCTGCATAGTGTCTCCTGGAACATCGCAGGGTTAAATAGGAATCTGATGGACCCCACTTGGCACGAATATATAGAGATTTATGACATCATACTATTACAAGAGACCTGGCTCTTAAATAGTCCCCACAGGGTTGGTTATAAAACATACTGGGTGGGGGCGACTCCCTCAGTAAAAGGAAGACCCTCTGGAGGACTGGTGATTTGGATCAGAGTTTCTTTGCAAATCGATATTGCCCCTTTAGATATCACCTCTAAAGATATACTGGGCCTAAAATTAACAGCTAAGGATGGCAGAGTTACATATCTCTTTAATATATATAACAGACCTTGCCCCGCACACTGTGAGTCACCGGTTATCAGCCAGTTGGACCTTGCCCTTGATTCCCTAGGGCATATTCCAAATGTAATAATAGGTGGCGATTTTAATTGCAATTTTGAGCCTGTACTGGGATTCGGTGAACTGATGGAGACGCAAGACCAAGCATATAACATTCCAGAATTGGCTAGTGAAAAGGAGGTTAAGTGCACAGTAGCTGTGTCTCAGGTCTTAGGATTAACGTTGGCACATAACCTTAGAGCATGCAATGGGCGACTTTCATCAGACAGACCTAACGCCCACACGTTTTACAGAGGTAACTCACGAAGCCATATAGACTATATGCTGGTGACATTAGGTTGCTAGTGCTATCTGAGTGACCATAAAGTAGACTCTAGATCAGAGAGTGATCACCTTCCCTTGAGTCTGAGGGCTTCATTTGAAATCTTCTCCATAGTACTCTCTGGTAATGTTGATACTGGCCGTCTAGATGATGAAATCATGCTGAAAGGAATAATCGGGTAGTGAAGTGGCCAAACATCCTAAAGGACAGAAAAGCAATCTCCAGTAGTTATTCAATCTTCGCAGACACTTTATCTCCTTATATAGAGAGCAATACAGCTCCACTAAGGATGACTGACCTCCATGGTAGGTTAGTAGATGCTTTAGGCCCTATACTAAGTAAAATACCTAAAGAAACGAAGCCAAGAACATCTGAAAGGGCCAGCAACGGTAAACCATGGTATATTAAGGACTGTCGAACTGCGAAGCATGAGCTAATTAAAGCCATACAGGGAAATGATTTAGTAAACACAAGGAAAACAAGGCGCACGTACAATCAGACATTAGAAGCTGCAAAGAGAGCTTGGGATGAGGAGATATGGGCAGATCTAATACGTGCGGCTAAGACGAAGGACCAGGCGGGATTTTGGAATTTGATATCCAAGGGCAATAGGTCAGGTAGAGTCCAGAGAGATCTCTTCCTAGATGAAGATACCTGGGTAAACCATTTCTCCACACTTTACACTGAATCCAATGGAGACAGATTTGTAGTGACGGAGGATATGATTGAGATAGCAAAGGCAGCCAATTTACATTTTACATTAAAGGAAACAAATCAAGTTTTATTATTATTATAAATTCTTTATTCGGAGTTTCAGTATTAGAAATCCATAAAAGCAATGTTAATACATAGTAAGTAAATCGTAAAAAAAAAAAAAAAAAATTTAAACATGAGTTTTAAAATGCAGAATAATTTCATAGACAATGATAAGTTTCACGAGACTATTTACAATACTATGAATTAGAAAAAATTACTTTACAGAGTCAATAACCAAAGTTTGCGATGTTCATGATAAAATTTGCAAAACAAGATTGTATGTAAAGTGGTTTGTAATGACTTTTCATCGCAGGGACACAGGGGTAAAATCGTATCCCATGCATTTGCTACTGGGAATGCTACTAACCTGTGAAATAGATTTAATCTGAATCTTACCAGAAGAAAACGATCGAAAGCGCTAATTTCAAGATTTAAATAAGGCTGGATGGAAAGGGTGGATTGAACCATTACAGCATGTTGGACAGACGGTTTGCCTGCTTCGATTTGTAGTCTCAGATTTTGCAAATGTCCCAGGGCTAGTGTTTGTAGTTGTTTTTTTGAGAGTTCACTGATTTTTTCGGGAGTTGAATAGTATTTTTCGGCCCCAAGGTCAATAAAAAAGTTCCTGATGTAAGCTAGCCATTTTATTTTTTGAGCATGGTCCAGTGTCATGGCATCTGCCACTATTGTCTTAGTGAGGGCGTTTTTTTCTGAGGTCCAAATACGGCGCCATAGGAGTAGCGGTTGTATTCTTGCCAAGTCCTCAATGTATGGGACGCCTAGTTCGACATGACATGCATACGTAGAGGATCGCTTTGGGGCCATTAAAAGGAACCTCAGAAAATTATTTTCTGCAATTTGCAGGGAAGAAACGTCCGTATGACCCCATACACTAGCTCCATATAGTGCTGTTGATTGGCACTTAGCTCTGTAGATGGCTAGTAATTCCAGGGGCGGTCGTTTTCCCAGTTTTTGTGAGAAAGACACCAAGGCCGCTATCGCTCTCTTAAAGCAATGTTTCCTTGCTTCCACTGCCATTTTCGAGGACAATTTATTATCTATTGTAATACCCAAGTAACAATATTCGGTTGCAAACTCTATTTTTTGATTTTTAAGGATTAAATCTTTAGGGTGTTTTCTCCCGGCACCTGCTGTCATCACAAAGGTTTTTTTTCACATTTATATGGAGGTCTAGAGTGCCCATAAAAAGAGAATATCTATTAAGTATCCTCTGAAGTTCGCGGGGAGTCCGCGCCAGCAAGACAGCATCGTCCGCATAGAGCAGAGTGGGAATCGGGCGTTGTTTTGCCTGTGGGAGGTCCTGGGCACCCCTCAAAAGTTCAACCTCCAAGTTGTTAGTATAGAGGGAGAAGAGGAAAGGGGCCAGGACACATCCTTGTCTGACTCCACGCTCTACTCTAAGGGGCGCTGACAGCTCACCCTTTGTACCGTAGCGGACTCTGGCAGAGGGTTTGGAGTACATTTCTCTCAGAAAATTCAGGAGTGGTACGTCAACTCCCATTTGTGACAAGAGGGACCACAATTTGGTATGAGAAACACAGTCAAATGCGGAGGACAAGTCCACGTAAATCATATATAGTTTGTCCTTCTTTGCATGTATGTATTTCCCGATGATAATGGAGAGGTTTAGGGCTTGTTCCACAGTTCCGAAGCCCTCCCGGAAACCGAATTGCAACTCAGACAGGATGCCTCTCTCCTCCACCCAATTTTGAAGTCGCTCCAGGATCATCCTGCCTGCTATCTTTCCCAATGAGTCCAGTAGAGATATTGGGCGGTAGCAGGCGGGGTCCTGGCGATTGCCCTTCTTGAAGATCGGTACCATCACGGACCTTGTCCAAGACTCCAGGATTCCTTTCTTTGCAGCTGCCGTGCATACCCTGGTGATGATAGGAGCCCAGAGATCTGTGTTATATTTAAAAAAGTCTACCGGGACTCCGTCCGGTCCTGGAGCTTTTCCGTTTTTGCTTAATTTCAGAGCCAAAAGGACCTCAGACATTTCAAAGTCTATTTGGATGGGGTAGGATGGAGCTACCAGGTTTCTATCTTTATTTTCTTGTTCTGTTGGTTGTTTTAGAATTTTTTTTGAAAAGTGTGATACCCATTCTAACTCATCTATAGCAACTTCGATTTTTGGGATTTTATCGTCAACTAAAAATGGGGCTCTCACTACTCTCCAAAATGCCTGGCTGTTTTTTTCCTGGGCACTAGAGTGGAGTTCATCCCACAAAGCTTGCTTTAACTCCGCCTTTCTCTTTTTCCTAATGGCTAAGTATTCCTTTCTTACTGCGGATATAGGGTGGGGGTCCCTTTCATCTTTATTTAGTGCTATTTTGAGGTTTGAGTGAGCCTGGGTGCATTCATGATTAAACCATCCTTTGATTTGTGGGGGGCCTACTTTATGTTTTACTGTGAGTAGAGATTTGGTTTCTTCCATGATTTGAGCAAAGTTGGTAAGAAGTTCCTCATCTTCTGTCTGTATGTCTAGACACTTCTTGATTTGGGGATATGCCAATTTTATCAAATCTTTGGTAAGTTCCCCTGGGTTTATTTTTCCCCACTTTATTGTATACCCATTTATTTGGCCCAGATTTATATTATCCTGGGTCAGTGCACTAGCTAATGTCACAGGTAGGGATTGTTGATAGTTTAAGAGCATTTCCAATTTAAGGATGGAATGATCACTTAAGGTGTTGGGTAAAACTTCAAACTGGTTGACTCTAGTATGTAAGCTAGCCGATATTATAATATAGTCAACTGTAGTACTAAATCCCCTTCCCACATATGTCGGTTCTAAAAAATTAGTTCTATCATCTGGGGTGTTTACTACTTGGAGATCCAGATCTGATAGAATATCGTTCATTATTCCACCGATATTATTGTGAAGAAAGTGAGTAATGGGGTTACCTTCCTCTGTCATCATTCCTGCACATTTTTGCTCTGGCTGGGTACAGTGATGCAAGTTGAAGTCCCCTGCCCATATTATAGATACTGAGCCCTTTGCTCCTTGTTTCTGCCTTAGGGTGGTTAGTTTCTCATGCAAGTGCGCCAACACTTTCTGGAGATGTGATTCCTCGAGGTTGTTGTAAAAGTTAACGAGGACAACAGACTCATTTTTGGGTAGGGAGAGACAAATGATCTGGAAATTATGTTCCAGTTCAATAATGTTTATTTTTATATTTTGGATGGTATTAGCTATATAGGTGATTAGTCCTCCCTTTGGCCTACCCTTTTGTCCCACTAATGCTGGAGAGAAGTACGTCTTATAACCCAACAGGTGGAGTTCTATTGGCGACCATGTCTCCTGTAAGCAGACTATTTGATGTCTGTCCAGAGGATGCATGATACTCCCATCCTCAACCTTTGGCCGTAATCCTGCGATGTTCCAGGAGATCATGGTCAGAGATGGAGGATCGTTATTAGGGCTATTTTCGATTTGTGAGTTGCCAAGAGTAACGGGGTCATCAAAAGTTAGAGGGTTATCTAGGGTTGGGGGGTTGTCTGGAAGTTTGAGGGCCTGTTCATCTGGCTGAGATGGTCAGTCCACGCATTCTAGGCCACTATACATATTTGTTAGTGGTATTCCATTCCAACCCTCCCAACGTGGTGGTTCTCTGTAATTTCTCCACTGTTCTTGCCCTCTCCACTCTTCCCTTTCTCTTCCTCGGTAACGAGGGCCCACTGTGTACCAGGGTCCATCATTTTGTGAGGGACCTTTCGGAAATCTAGGTGGGTAAAAGAAAGAGAGGCGCTTTATGCCTATCCCCCCATTTAGATTCAAATCCTCCTCTGAGCAGATATATTCCACTATTCTAGGGTCCTCAAAAGTAATTAAAATGCAATCGCCCTGTATTGTTTTTTTACCATGGCCAACCCAGGGGGCTCTTCTAACCATTAGAATTCTGGTGGAGCAATAAGCGGGTGGTGGGCGATTTATAGTAAGCCAATGTTGTATCTTATTTTTTAAGGACCAATTTGGTTCGAGTTTTTGGTCCATCAATTCTGGGACACCGGTCATAAAACCAACAAATGGGCTCGCTTCTGGTGGAAGAGTTACTGGTCATGTGTCGCCCTGTTGTTGTCTCTCCCTCTCTCGATGTGTTTGGGGTTGTCTAGATTGGGGTTGTTTATTCTTCTAGTCTGTGGTGACGGTATTACAAGGAGTACTGTTTTTCCCAGATAGGGTATTTGCAGATAAAATCTCTTGTGTTTTTTTGTTAGACGCTATCGTGGTTGTGGGTTTCAGTACTACAGTGGGCACAGGGGTCGAGCTTTTAGCTTGAGCCACGGGGATTGGGTTTGACGACTTAGCCACCCCGGGCTTCTGTACTTTTGGTTGCTCTTGAGAATGGTTAGGGTTATGCTTAGTCTTCACCAGGGCTGAGAGTTCGACTACAGCTTTTTCTAAATTTGTCAAAGTGACTTGAATCGGTGCAAGGGTTTTCTGTAGGAGGTCTCCGATTTTAACTAATAAGTCTGTGTTATAATTATGTTCAGGTTCCTTTGTTGGGGAATCCTCTGATGCTAACACTAGGCTTGTGAGAAGTGAGGCATCGTGTACATGATGTATCATCGCGGTGTGCCTATTCGGGTTTTCCGACGAAGGGGGGCTAAGTGTGTTCCCTATTTCTTCTATTGTGACTGGGGTTGGTTGAGTCGTTGGTACTTTACTTATCACTAAAAGATTCTTCTTCCTTATAGCTCCCTCTCTCCTCCCTCTTGCCTGTCTTACCTCTTCAGGGGTGGGGTGTGGGACTAGGTCTGGGGTTTTTTCCAGATCTGAATCAGATGTTAATTGGGATTCTGAAAGTTGTGACAATTTCGAGACCGATAGATCCACCATATTTGGAAGACTCTGTCTTTTATTATTCCCACCCTCGCTCTGTCTTTGATCCTTTTGGGGGACCGGCGTTCTGGCTGTTGCCAGATGACCCATTGAGGATCTTCTAGCCTCCAGGAGGTCTTGGGATACCCTTCGTTTGATAAGTGTAATGCTCTGATCTATAAAATAATTTGCTTTTCTAATAAAACTGTCTATAGGGCCAGTTAATTGCCCTTTTTTTGCCGCAGTCTTACTCCTGGATCCTCTAGGAGACATACCTGTAAAATTGGAGGAGTTGTGTGGTCGGTTTGTGAGCTAGAGATTAGGGGGGTGGCCCAGCCCAGCCCTAATCGGCCTCTAAACGGCCTCAAGCGGCCCGCTCTTTGCCCGGTCTTCGCCCCGGGCTGCGACCCGCGCGCGGTGCGCCTTGTAGGACCTGTTTAAATGCAAATTAGGATGGTGGAGGCGGGCACTGGGAGGGGGCGCGGCTCACGCGGGAAGAGGACCCAGCTGGTGATGGTGAATGCTGGTCCTCGCAGTCCCGGGGCCACGCCTCTCACCTCCTCTGCGGCCACGCAGTTGGTCTTCTCCTCAGCGGCTGCAACACGGGCAAAACAGGTCAGCAGGGCTACTCCTGTAGCGGAGAACAGGGTCACAGGACAAAAACGAACCTCTTGGCGAGCGGCACCCGCGTAGCGGGGGCCGCAAGAGGTGATATAGGGCAGAGTCAGCTGGAGGCGGGCACTGGGAGGGGGCGCGGCTCACGCGGGAAGAGGACCCAGCTGGTGATGGTGAATGCTGGTCCTCGCAGTCCCGGGGCCGCGT
Source organism: Lissotriton helveticus (assembly GCF_964261635.1). Lineage (NCBI taxonomy): Eukaryota > Metazoa > Chordata > Amphibia > Caudata > Salamandridae > Lissotriton > Lissotriton helveticus. The sequence continues at coordinate 1,115,382,300 of NC_136072.1, forward strand.
CTCTCACCTCCTCTGCGGCCACGCAGTTGGTCTTCTCCTCAGCGGCTGCAACACGGGCAAAACAGGTCAGCAGGGCTACTCCTGTAGCGGAGAACAGGGTCACAGGACAAAAACGAACCTCTTGGCGAGCGGCTCCCGCGTAGCGGGGGCCGCGAGAGGTAATATAGGGCAGAGTCAGCTGGAGGCGGGCACTGGGAGGGGGCGCGGCTCACGCGGGAAGATGACCCAGCTGGTGATGGTGAATGCTGGTCCTCGCAGTCCCGGGGCCGTGCCTCTCACCTCCTCTGCGGCCACGCAGTTGGTCTTCTCCTCAGCGGCTGCAGCACGGGCAAAACAGGTCAGCAGGGCTACTCCTGTAGCGGAGAACAGGGTCACAGGACAAAAACGAACCTCTTGGCGAGCGGCCCCCGCATAGCGGGGGCCGCGAGAGGTAATATAGGGCAGAGTCAGCTGGAGGCGGGCACTGGGAGGGGGCGCGGCTCATGCGGGAAGAGGACCCAGCTGGTGATGGTGAATGCTGGTCCTCGCAGTCCCGGGGCCATGCCTCTCACCTCCTCTGCGGCCACGCAGTTGGTCTTCTCCTCAGCGGCTGCAACACGGGCAAAACAGGTCAGCAGGGCTACTCCTGTAGCGGAGAACAGGGTCACAGGACAAAAACGAACCTCTTGGCGAGCGGCTCCCGCATAGCGGGGGCCGCGAGAGGTAATATAGGGCAGAGTCAGCTGGAGGCGGGCACTGGGAGGGGGCGCGGCTCACGCGGGAAGAGGACCCAGCTGGTGATGGTGAATGCTGGTCCTCGCAGTCCCGGGGCCGCGCCTCTCACCTCCTCTGCGGCCACGCAGTTGGTCTTCTCCTCAGCGGCTGCAACACGGGCAAAACAGGTCAGCAGGGCTACTCCTGTAGCGGAGAACAGGGTCACAGGACAAAAACGAACCTCTTGGCGAGCGGCACTCAAGTTTTAGAAACAGTAAAATCTGGTAAAGCACCGGGACCGGACAAAATCCCCGGTGACCTCCTAAAACATGACTTGACCATTTGGGCTCCTTATATAAATTCATTTTGTAATGCTATAGCAAACTTTGACCCGTTACCAAGTACATGGAGGGGGACAGAGATCTTCATAGTTTTTAAAAAGGGGAACAGACTGGATCAGGCGAACTATCGCCCAATCAGTCTGATAGACATTCCACAGAAAGTATTTGCCAGGCACATACTGTCTCGCTTGCTATCCTGGATTGAACAGGTTGATCTGCTAACAAAATTCCAAGCAGGGTTTAGAAAGAAGATTAGTACCATCCACCATGTTTTTAGATTTTTATGCCTTTGTTGGAAATACATAACGATAAGGCAAGGTACTTTATACGTGGCATTTGTGGACTTAAGAGCTGCATTCGACTTGGTTCCCAGGACTAGCCTTTGGGGCCATTTGAAGAATCTAGGGATACCAATCGAACTGCCAGTGCAGATAATTAGATTGCATGAAGGTAACTATGCAAAAGTGAGATGGGGGCCGAGGGGAGAACTTACAAGAGAAACACCTGTAAAGGTGTTTTTTTTTCAGTGTTTATATGTTTACACCGGTGATGGCTATTTTCCTTTCAGTGGGGTTTTATCAGTTATTATAGGTTTAAACCTAAAACCAGATAGCCTACTTATGTGTAACATTTTGAGTGACACTTTATTGCTGCGGGCCGTACACTTTTAAATGTCCTTGACTACATCCAACAATTGTTCAAAAATACCCCATAACCACCTCTACCTTCATGTTCAATTATGCTTCAAGGCTGCTCTCAGTGTGAGTAACTCCATGTCCTCCTTTCCAAGCTCTGAATAATCAGGTTCTCAAAAACTTATTCTATCTAAATTAATTTTGTCAAATCATTTCCTTTTTTCTTCTCTCACTCTCCATATTAATCATTCAGGGCAATCCTCAGGGGTGTAGCTCTCAGTTGTGCAGCATGTGTATTCTCTGACTAGATCTCCAAGTTTAGGAATCCAGACAGGCCTTGCTGGGATGGTCAGTTTCTCTTCAGTGGTTGTTGACTTCAGGAACACGTTACTTTGTTTCGTTCTTATTTCATTTAAGTCCTGTAAAACAGCCAAACGGTCTTTGATATCAACAGGTTTTTGGTCTACCACTGAAGTCTCAATCAATCAATCAATCAATGTACTTATAAAGCACACTATCTACCCGTGAGGGTCTCAAGGCGCTGAGGGAAAAGGTGTGCCGCTACTGGTTGAAGAGCCAGGTCTTGAGGAGTCTTCTGAAGGTGAGTAGGTCTTAGGTCTGCCGTAGGTAGGTAGGGAGGGTGTTCCAGGTCTTGGCCATGAGGAAGGAGAAGGATCTGCCACTGAAGGTAGTTCGTTGGATGTGGGGAACCGCAACGAGGGAGAGGCTGGCGGAGCGGAGCTGGCGGGTGGGGGAGTAGAGGCTGAGTCGGCCGTTGAAGTAGGCTGGTCCGTGTTATGGAGGGCTTTGTGTGCGTGGGTGAATAGCTTGAAGGTGATCTTCTTTTCGATGGGGAGCGAGTGTAGGTCTCTCTGGTGAGGCGAGATGTGGCTGTGGTGAGGGACGTTGAGGATCAGTCGGGCAGAGGCGTTTTGCATACGTTGCAGTCATTGGTGCTTGGCCGGGATGCCTGCGTAGAGTGCGTTGCCGTAGTCCAGTCTGCTGCTGACGAGGGCCTGGGTCACCTTTCTTCTTGTTTCGGTGGGGATCCACTTGTAGATCCTGCGAAGCATGCGGAGGGTGTTGTAGCAGGAGGAGGAAATGGCGTTGACCTGCTTCGACATGGAGAGGGAGGAGTCGAGGAGGAATCCCAGGTTGCGTGCGTGGTCGGTGGGTGTCGGTGCTGTTTCCAGCGTGGACGGCCACGAGGAGTTGTCCCAGGCTGCCGGGGTGGTTCCGAGGATGAGGACCTCCGTCTTGTCCAAGTTCAGCTTCAGTCGGCTGTTCCTCATCCATTCGGCAATGGCCTTCATTCCCTCGTGGAGGTTGGTTTTGGCGGTGTGCGGGTATTTGGTGAGGGAGATAATCAGCTGGGTGTTGTCAGCATAGGAGATGATGTTGAGGTCATGCTGGCGGGCGGCGTGTGCGAGGGGGGCCATGTGGATGTTGAACAGCATCGCGCTAAGGGATGATCCCTGGGGTACGCCGCAGATGATGTCAGTGGCTTCGGAGCGGAAGGGGGGAAGGCGGACACTCTGGGTTCTGCCGGAGAGGAAGGATGTGGTCCAGTCCAGGGCCTTCTCTTGGATTCCGGCATCTTGGAGGCGTGTCTTTAGTGTGTGGTGCAGACCGTGTCCAAGGAGGCTGACAGGTCTAGGAGGATTAGGGCTGATGTTTTCCCGTTGTCAAGTTGGATCCTGGTGTTGTCTGTGGCGGCGAGGAGGGCTGTCTCGGTGCTGTGGTTTCTTCAGAATGTGGACTGGGATGGGTCTAGGATGTTGCTGTCCTCAAGGTGGCGGGTCAGTTGCGTGTTGACGACTTTCTCGATGACCTTCGCCGGGAACGGGAGCGGGGAGATGGGCCGGAAGTTTTTGAGGTCCTTGGGGTCCGCCTTGGGTTTCTTGAGAAGGGCGTTGATCTTGACATGCTTCCAGCTTTCCGGGAATGTGGCTGTCTCAAGGGAGATGTTGATTACTTTCTGTAGTTGGGGTGTGATGGCTGTGTCTGCTTTGTTGAATATGTGGTGTGGGCAAGGGTCTGACGGTGAACCTGAGTGGATGGAGTTCATGATCTTGCGTGTTTCGTCACCGTTGACGTTGGTCCAGGAGGTCAGGCAGTTGGTGCAGGTGCAGTTCGTGGGGGGTGGAGTCTGGCGTTGTCGGGGCGGTCGATTTGTTGAAGCTGTTGTGGATGTCAGTGATCTTGCGATTGAAGAAGGTGGCCAGCGAGTTGCACAGTTCTTGTGAGGGTGGGATGTCGTTGGTGTTGGCGCTGGGGTTCGAGAGTTCCTTCACGATGCTGAAGAGTTCTTTGCTGTCATGAGCCTTGTTGTCCAGGCAGGTTTTGAAAGACGCTCTCTTGGCTGATCTGATGAGGTGGTGATGTGTGCGCGTGGCGTCCTTGTGGGCTGCGTGGCTGTCTGACAATCGAGATCCGATATTAACATTCTGGTCCCAAAAAGGACTTCATATGGAGTGATATCCCCTAGAGAACTTCTTGGCAGATTGTTAAGACTACGTTGAACACTTATTAGATGTTTTACCCACCCGTCACCTGAGCCTAATACCCTAGCTGTTTTAGATTGCTTTTAATGTCCCGTTTTTTTCTCTCCAGTACCGAATTTCGCTCAGGATGGAATGGACTAGAGTACAGCAATGCAACGCCCAATTTGGCCATGGCCTCCTTGTAAGCTCGAGAGCTAAACGCAGGACCCTGGTCAGAATGTAGCGTGCCGACTGTGTATGTGTCGATAAAGACTCGCAAATCTTTTATAACAGTTTGAGCATCAGCCGAGCGCTGAGGCCACATCCAAATGAACCTTGTCTTAATATCTGTGGGACCGCATTTGTTCATAGGGACGTCTGCGTGTAGAAAGTCTAATGCTGTCTAACAATGGTGTTTGTACTGGGCTGGCTATGCTATAGTCAGGAATGTGATGGCGTTCTGTGCTGCGATTTCTATTGCAGTCATTGCAGTTAAGTACGAATGTGTGAATGTGTGCATTCATTCCTGGCCACCAGTACATCTCTTTCAATTCTATTATAGTCTTAGAGATCCCCTGATGTAAAACCCAATTGGATAAAGGAGGCAATGCGGTACTGGTGTTGTTGGACCTCTCTGCTGACTTCCACAGCGTACCCCATAACAGACTGCTGAGCAGACTAGAGGAGTGCGGTGTCGGAGGCACTGTATTGAGCTGGCTCACCTTCTTTCTTAAAATTCGTAAACAAACGATTTGGTCCCCTCCTTTCTCCGCCGATATATTGCCTATGAAAGTCGGAGTTCCCCAGGGCTCAATCTTGAGCCCTACACTGTTTAATTTGTACATGGCCCCTCTCTCACTCATAGCCGAGAAGCATAGTGCGAAAATAATTTCATATGCGGACGATACCCAACTGTTGTTCACATGTGAGAAGGGGGCCGAGTTCAATGGCAATGCTATTAAAAGCTGCTTATCCGAGGTTTTTTCCTGGCTCAGAATTAACCAACTGAAATGTAACTCAGGCAAATCTAAGATTATTTTCTTTGGCTCCGGCCCCTGCGATGCTTGACTTAATTGGTGGCCGCAAGATATGTCCCCCCTCTTCAGCACCAGTGACCACGGCAAAAAATGTAGGGGTTAAACTGGATTCTACCCTCTCAATGAAGGCCCAGATACAATCAGTGGCCGGAACCTGCTTTGGGTTGTTGAGAATGCTGCAAAACTTTCTCCCCCTACTTCCTGTCCCGCATAGAAAGACGGTCGTACAGGCCTTGGTGATCTCTAGGCTGGATTATGTCAACTCCCTCTAACCAGGCCTTCCTGCATATCTGGTCGGCCGTCTTCAAGTGATCCAAAACGCTGCGGCCAGAGCCATTTTTCTGGCAGGTCCCAGGACACACATGACCCCTTTGCTGCTCTCCCTGCATTGGCACCCAGTTCAGAAATGGATCCATTTCAAATCATTGGTGCTGGTCTTTAAAGCCTTCCATAAGATTGGGGCTCCTTACCTCAATGAAAGATTTCAACATTACATTCCCCAGCGCACTCTGAGGTCTTCCGCTCAGCTTCTGACCTTCACTCCTAAGGTCAGGCTGTCGAGGATTGGGGGCAGATCCTTTCAAGTGGCAGCTTCTCGTTAATGGAACTCTCTGCCACTTGGTCTCAGACAGACGCAAGGCCTCCTCACGTTTAGGTGGAACTTAAAGACCTGGCTGTTTCAGCTGTAAATCTTTCGGATTACTTGTCGCAAGCAGAGATTCTTTTTCTGTTAGTTGTTGCATGGTCTTTGTTTCAGCGCCGGACACTCCTGGGATTAGCCGCGCTTTATAAGTGCCATATAACATATCATAACATAACAGAGAGGCATAGCCCCAGGAGGAACCGGGGCTGCAACGTGTGTACGAAGTGTCGATGATCAATGTGTCCTTCAATTCGCACTAATTCTCGCAGCTTGGTACGCTCTTCATCGACGCGCAAGCCAAGTGATCCACTGTCAAGAGTCACATGCAACTTTTTGAAAAAATTCGCCCACCTGCAGGTTTCATGGGAGAGGCGGGAGGAAGGCAACACCGTTTGTCTGATGCCCGCGCGTCGAGACGGACTGGCGTCCCCTTCAAGACTTCCCCTCTGGAAGTCGGTCTGCACCGTTGGGAGAAAAAAAGTGTTATTAGACTCTCAGCCCAGTAAGTTCCCCCACCCCAACCACGGGCAAGGGGTGCTCCTGGAGTGATGGGAGCAAGCAGCCCCATTGCCACCGGTCCCGCCCAGAGTTACCGGGAGGGACCGCGTGAGTCTTCAAACCCTCGGCCCTGCTGCACTGGGGGACCAGTACGAACAGGCTACCTGGCAACAAGGGAGGGTTGCCCCACCTGCACGTCAGCCATCCGCCGTCGGGCGGCCCGAGCCATGCCGGCGGGCTGGTGTGTAGCCCACCCTTCCCCTGCCCAGGTCAGAGGCGCCAGAAGGGAAGAGTCAGGTAGCTCCCCATCCCGCACCCCTCCCACCAAGAGGAGCCGGGGTCCCCTAGCAGGCCCCAGCTCCTTCTCTTACAGGCCACCCTGCCATGTGAAAAGGGCCACTCCTCGGTCGTTCGAAGCCCGGTTCGTGCCTAGACTCGGGCGTGGAAGGGCCCTTTGGCGGCAGGGCCATGTAGGCACTGGCGGGCCCAGCTCCATCTCCCCTGGAAGGGAGAGACGGGCCAAGGCGCAGCCTGAGCAAGATGCAGGGTTGCCGAAGCCTGGCAGCGGTGGCACCCCTCAGAACAGTCATTTAGAGCTGCTGCGGAAATGGGCTGGGCTGGGCGGAGAGGGGTGACAGTGTGGTGTGTGGGGCCTGCGGACCTGCCGGGGTTGCAGCGTTCGAGGACCTGGCACCACCCGACTCCTTTTGCTTGGGTCGCACCACTTGGAGTGCGAGCTGCCGGGGCTGCTCGGCCTTCACTCTGTGGGTAGGGTGAAGGGCCTCCCGCCAGGCGGCAGGCCCTTGAGTCAGATGGTCAATGCAGGGTGGAAGCGCTTTGCTTGAAACAACAGCCGAGGCTGGCCAAGCCGGCCATACCTAAACGGACTGAGAGTGCCCAATCGTTTTGAGTACGGCTGGGGCCTCCCCTGGCAGGTGGCACAGTGGGGGGGGGATGTCGGCTGCGCGTCCCTGACCACTGCTGGGCCAAGCAGGGTAGGAAGAAAGGCCCGTAGCGAAGGGGTTGAGAGGCAGGCCCCTGGTGTCCCCGGCGGGCGGGCCTGGGTCTTGCCTTCCCCTGTCTCGGAATCGCCATACCTCACAGAGGTCTGATTTACCCTCTCCCTAGTAATCCGGAGGAAAAATACCCCCCTTTCTTGTAATGCCTGCTCACCGGTTGACAGAGGGGACCCAAAGCGAGAATGTGCCTGACCTCTTGGAGCCCTCGCTAGGATCAGGGTGGAAAATGAGACCTTATCGGGACTTCCAAGGAAGCCCGGCCATCTGGTCACCCCATTGGGAAGCATTATGTGCGACCAGATGGCCAAGGGGATAGGTGCGACCAGATGGCCATGGGAAAAGGCACGACCAGATGGCCGGGCTCGAAGGGCGGCCATCTGGTCACTCTGTGCCCTAACGAAAGGGTGAGCGGGCATAGGGGCATGGGTGGGCCGGAGGCCCGTGGCCCTAGCTGGGCCTCAGCTATGAGGCTGCGAGCGGGAACTGACAGGCCCTCTGACCCGGGGCTCGTGGACACCTTGACAAGCAGGCAAACCGGGGGAGGCCTGCACGGGAACAAAGGAGCCCAGTGTGGGAGCGCCGAACCCGCGGGGCCCCCATACCCCAATAGGGGCTCTCAGGCCCAGAGGCGCAGGGGAAACCTCCCCTGGACTGCGGGACCTCGTCCCGGGCACACTGCCACGTGGCAGGCCCAAGGTCAGAGCCTGGGGTGGGGAGGCTGCCCTCCACAGGGCCCTCAGGGGCCCCAGCTGGAGGTCCTGAACAAAGCCAAGCAGGGGGGGCTCCCCGGGCACTAAGGAACCCGTCTTGGGACTTTGGCATAGAGTGGCAGGCCTGGAGATGGGCCCCAGGGCTGGAGCACCAGACCTGAGGCCCCTGGACCCAGCCGGGGCTCCCAGGCTCAGAGGCACACGGGAAGTCTCCCCTGGCCCTCGGGACCCCGTCCCGGGCACCCTGCCACGCTGCAGGCCCGAGGGCGGAGCCTGGGGTGGGGAGGCCACCCTCCCCGCGACCCTCAATTTTGACTGACTGACTGATGGTATTTCTAAAGCGCACTATTGCTGAGGCGTCTTGGCGCTGTGTGTGGTAACTAAGCAAGCGCTAACCGATATTTCATTGGGTAAAAAGCCATGTCTTAATTTCCTTCCTGAATAGCCTCCGGTTGGAGATCTGTCTGAGCTGCAACGGGATGGAGTTCCATAATCTTGATGCCTGATGGGAGAAACCCTTGCCTCCCCGTCATTGTCTTTTGATCTTAGAGACAGTGACCAAACCCTGCGTAGTAGACCTCAGAGACCGAGTTGGCAGATAACGCGTGAATAGATGTTGGAGGTCGGAGGCACCATCTCCAGATAGTGCCTTATGGACCAAGCATAATGCTTTAAAGTCCACCCGTCGTTTTACTGGGAGCCAGTGTAACTGCCTGATGGAACAAGATTTAGGCTGATGCTAGGGCAGATTAAGAAGTAGTCTCGCCGCTGCATTTTGAACTGATTGCAGCTTCACCATTTGTGCAATGCCAGCTCCTAAATAGAGGGCATTGCCATAGTCAATTCTGGAGAAGATGGTAGCACTTACAACTGTTTTCCTGAGGCAGAAAGGGATAAACAGCAGTATCTTTCTCAGCCCTTTGAGCGTGTAAAAGCATGCTGAGACCACTTGATTAATCTGTGGCCTCCAGGACATGTCTTTATCGAACACTAAGCCTAGATTCCTGGCTTTGGCCACTGGATTCGGACAGGCCCCTGCTGAGGTGGGCCACCGGAGCTGATTCCATATGGAGGCTCTCTGGCTGAACACAAGAACTTCAGTTTTTCCCGTATTCAGCTTTAAGAAGTTCTGGTTCATCCACAGCATAACCTCAGACATACATTGGGAGAAGTCGGCTGCCTTGGATTCTACCGAATGGGAGACTGACACGATCAGCTGGAGACCTGGAGGAACGCTGGGTGATCGGAAATTTGTGTCAGCCCGGTGATTCTACAACTTTCCCGCAAAGACATTTGAGAAAAATAAGATTTTTTTCATCAAAATTTTAGGTTTGCTGGAGATTCTGGGTAGGAAAATGTTGGAGGGTCCATGCAAGCCATACCTCGCTGAACTCCCCCGGGTATCTAGTTTTCAGAAATGTGTTGGTTTGGTAGGTTTCCCAAGATGGCTGCCGAACCTGGGGCCAAAAACCCAGATGACCCCCCTTGCAAAACCAGGTTGTTTTGAGTTAGGTAATTTGGATGTCTCCTCAATACGTTTTGTGTCCTTGCCTGTCGCGGGTACTTCACCAATGCTGGGTATTAGAACCTGGTGAGAGCCATACAAGTCACCCCATCCTGGATTTCCCTGGGTGTCTAGTTTTCAAAAAATTTATCGATATGCTAGGTTTCCCTAGGTGCCGGGAGAGATAGGGTTCAAAATCTACAGCTAGGCACTTTGCAAAAAAAGGGTCAGTTTTCACTGTGAAACTGTGGTCGTCCATGTTGCTTTAGGGAGCGGCTTGGGAGCGGATTCCCTTGAAGTCTGATGCAGAGGCTCAGAAAAATGGTTGTGTGCAAGCGGCTTCCATTGAAGTCTGATGCCGAGGCATGGTGTGGGGTGTGGCTGGCGATGATGCTTACTATAATCTCGCCTATTCAATCCCTACGTGATAGAATAGGCGACACCTAAAAATGGTTAATGAGGTATATGTAGGGTCACGGGAAGGCAAGCAGGTAGAGAATAGGTAATCTTTGATCAAAGTGAGTGAAGGAACTCATCATTTTGATACAAAATGTTGAGCATTCGAATTGCATCTATAAATGTGTGTGGCCTGAATGACTCAAATCAAAGGCAAAGAATCGCAATTGAACTGAAAAGGTTTCAAGCAGATATTTTGTGCTTGCAGGAGACACACATTGAGGGCACAAGGGGCAAATTAATGGAATAACTAGGATATACACTGGTTGTTAATGCAACACAGGGTGCCAGAGTGAGAGGTGTTACTATCCTTTCGCGTAAGAAATATATTACCTATTGACTTTTGATGCATTTCTGCCTTCCAAATGAAAAACAATGTGTAAAAAGGAAGTCACTTTGAAAAATGTCCTATAATTCTCATGCTAGTATGGGTACTCACAATTTACGAAATGGCTAATGTTTCTGAACTCTATATTTTGTTCCAATTTCAGAAATACATAGGTGTCTTTCATCCCGATTTTCACTATATTTATTTTCCCAAATTAATTGCTATATACCCAGTACAAAATAAAAAACCATTGCAAGGCGCTGCTCAGTTATTGGCTCTGGGTTTGTCTGGTTCTTGGTGAACCTACAAGTCCTATATATCCCCACAAACAGAAAGGTCCAGTAGATGTAACGGTATATTGCTTTCAAACATGTCATAATTAGAAGAAGTTACAGGTGAAAACGTTGGCACAAATGGCTGTCTTTTTCAACTCATTTTCAATTTGTTCTATTTTCAACTGTTAATTTCCATAAAGAAACCTTGAAGGATCGACACAAATGACCCCTTGCTGAATTCAGAAGTTTATCTACTTTTGTAAAATATATAGTTTTCAGGATCCATTATTACTGTCATACCCATTTCTGCCATTAACTAGAAGAAGGTTGAAAGCACAAAAATAGCAAAAATAGGTTATGTCCCAGTAAACTGAGTACAAAATGTTGGTTTTCTGACAAAAGTCTGACGGTCCCTGAAAGCTGGGAAAATTGTGATTTCAGCCCCACAAACCCTTTGTTGATACCATTTGAGGGGAAAAACACAGATGCTTTAATTTGCAGCACTTTTTTCCCATAAAAAAAAAAAGAATGTAGCTGTATTTTGGATAATTCCTTGGTCTTCTCCAGGGGAATCCACATACCCTGGGTACCTTTAGAATCCCCATGATGTTAGAAGAAAAGGACCCAATCTCGATGTGGTAAGGTATTAATGTAGTTAAAAAGTTACAGGGGCCTGAGTGCGAACTACCCCAAATAGCCAAAAAAAGGCTTAGCACAGGGGGGAAATGGCCTAGCAACGAAAGGGCTAAATAAATATGAACAGGAATAGGAACAGTAAATTAACCCAGTCCTAAACTCTGTTGCAATTGAGGTTGGCTTTATTTAGGGGTTGAATAAAGATGAACATGTTTCTATGGAGATATTTATTACGGTCAAGATTTTGGTATTCTGTATTTTTGAATCTATGTCTTTGCAAAATATTTGTTTTCAGTCTTTATTTACTAATAGAAACTATTTTCAGTATATCCATTTACTAATAGAAACTATTTTCAGTATATCCATATATATTATTTACGAAGTATGATCAATAGCACTTTCACTCGTAATGAAGCCTGTAGTGTTCATCCTGCAAATCGAATGTGTGCATCAACAGTGCCCACAACAGATATCTCCTTGAAACGGTTTGTCCAATTCTGATATATTCAATACTTCACCAATGAGTAAATGAAAAACAAAATGACCATTTTAGAATTGGAATTGAACAAAAACATACTTATGTGACACTCAAACAGAGAACAAAGAAAAAATGACATGTAATCATTCTCAACTAAAGTATTCAGTGTGGGAAGTGATTACATGGTGCCAATAAAGGTAAAAAAAAAAAAGAAGCCGAATATGTGATCAAAAAAGGAGAATAGAGTTACAGACATGGCAAAAAGAATATCATACACTGTTCAATTGTTAATATCCATACAGTCCTTCATTTTCACTATTCATTTATCTATATTCAATGTGGCTATGTTGCGTTCAATAGCGTTGCAGCCCTGATGCAAGTTATAGTGTAATTTTCAGGATACCGGAGAACATTTGCTGAGCACTGGAGGTGTCTATGAAACCGGAAAATACCAGGAGAATATTTGTTAGGTCAGTGTAAAAGGAATGGACATGCTCAAGGAGAAGTGGTTAAAGGAGAGATACTTTTAACTCCATTCAGGAAAATCATTTAAGTGAAAAGGGATCAATTTGATAAAAGGTTCCCCTCTTCTGGTTAAGTATTTCCCTGAAAGGAGTTTAAGGTATCTCTCCAGTACATTTCCCCTCCTCCTGATGATGACCCTTTAACTTCCATGTAGGCTGAAACCCTGTTGATGTATATGAATGCAAGTACATGATTTTATGTGTGGAATTCAGATTTTATAAATAAATTGTATTTCATCCTTTTTTTTCAGGCTTTGTCCCAAGCTTCGAATGGCACGTTTTATGTACATAATTATATATGACCAAGAGACAACTGAAAACAAACTTATTTCCTCTTTCTCATTGTGTTGCTCTCTGTCCTTTGTTGCCACAGATTGACAAAATTAGGTTTTCCCTTTCAAAGTGCTTCTATGTATCTGGGCAGGTTTAGGAGCATTTGAACCAATATGAAGTGTGACAGTACTTGCAAATTTCTTTAACTCATGTCATTGATCCTGCATGGTGGCTGAGAGTAGAGATGCATATTGGATCCACCTTTCAAGATATAAGCAGAAGAATGACATTGAAGTGTCTCTTTGCTTCATGGTGCATAGCCGACGTCCTGCCCGTCATGGTACACAAGCATTTATCAGCGACGTGTGATATCCTCAGTTATGAGATATAGCCCCTAAAGTGATGGAGTCTTCATAGAGAGTGGTGTGGTAGGTAAGTGATGGGGTGTTAAGATAAACTTTGTATTCTTTGAGAAGTTAGTGTTTTTTTACACTAAGAACCTTAAAATACATCATGTTGGATTTTCACATAAAAGCAAACACCTGACCACATTGGATGTCACAAGAAAGAGGCATCCTCCCTTATCGAGGAAACAGAGACATTTCACTTGACCTCATGTTGGACACGTTTTCTATTGGTGATAATGATATTCAATTGAGAGAGTGCAAGCGGAGGTAGCCCAATTATGTCTCTCATTCCCCTTGCCCTTCTTAGTGTAAGGGGTGGTTGCACATTAAGATAAAGATGCACAATGGCTATATTGTTATTTTCTCTTTATATGCACAACCCTACCCCTACATTGAATGAAATAAAATACTATAAACAGAGTCTTGAAATCACCCATTAAAAGCCTTCGAAGCTATTTTTATATTACTCGACAGGAACCTTTATTGTACTCGATAGGCTTCTAAATGCACTTTAAGAATAAAAAGTGACAATAAACTAAAATTGATTTAAACAAAACAGAAATTGCAGTATTTTGTAGCCCTAGTACAACTGTAAATCCGGCACTCGATAACCTTCCTGTGTGGCAGGTGACCAAATGTTGTTATTAAGGAGTAGTGATGGACTAGAGTTTAATTTGGAAAGGACATTTTAAGGAAGTAATCCCAGGAGCAGTGGCAACAGTTCAAGCACTTAGACGCTCACGAAGAGCTATGCTTGTGGACAGTGGGGGAACTTTTCCAGCTTGGAAGGCCAAAGTGATCATTTACTATCTTATGGGTCTCCGACTTTCTTGAAAGACTAAACACTCAGATAAATGTAGTCACAACAAAAGCTGTTAGAAAGTTGTTGAAACTGTGTGATTAGACTCCACACGCTCAAATTGAACTAGAACTTGAGTGGATTGGCCAAGTGACCACAGCCGGTCTTCTCTGCGTTGTTTACATGAAGCCCTGTGCCATGGTGAATAAAAAGCATTCAAAGTATCACCTGGCTAGTGTTACATAAAAGCTCAGCTTTCACTACTACTAACCACGTAGGTGAATTGTCAAGCAACTCATCCGTCTTTTATGACTGGGAAAGTCTGTTGAAAGCCCACGTTTCTGAATGTATGTATAGAGTAAAGGAAAAAATGAAGCAGAAAACACAATCTATTGCTATATAACGAATATGAAATCAGAACGTAACATACTTAATGGAAATTTACAATGCTAAGTGCTGAGGTTATATGTATTCCACCCTGACGCTTCAAACAAGATCCATTGTTTATGCTTCAGAATGCTGTACATGCTTTACTGCAGTTCAGTGGGGTATGGAAATCTTTTAAGAGATGTCTGCCCCCCTCTGAAAGCCAGAACGTTTGCTGCCCCCTGACCAGTGAAATGCGGACCAGCAGCTTTAAGCATCCACTTCGTCTTAGACTAAGGAGCTGGCCCAGCACAATGATGGGTGTGCACCTGCAGAGGGAACAGTGCATTTACTGTGATAAGGCGCTCTGTCACGCTCTGCTGCCAGCATATGGACCACAGCGTAGAGTCGGAGAGTGCACTCTATCCATAATGCAGCCCAATGGACAGTGCTTAATTTGAGCTGGTGGTTTTCGGTGCTCAGCACCATTCATGAGCACCAGTAAAGGACACATTTATTTATGGTAGCCAAGGGGGGATTTCGATTTGCCCAGAATCACAGGATGTTGAGCCAACGCCGAGACTGGAACCTGGTTCCCTAGCTCTAAAGCCAGCACCTCTGGCCATTATGCCACATCCTTTTCCCACTTTCATGGTTAGTAGTTGGTTCTGTTTTAGGCGGCACTAACAGGAAAATGGGCTGCACTTATTTTTTTACAAACTAACCACTGCCCATAATTCTACCTTGAGGGGATATCAGAAGAATGATAAAATGTATTTTTGTAGCGGAAGAGAAAGGAGACACAATATAAACAGACTGCATTAGTCTTATTTGGTATTCCGCTAGATGTTTTAAGGTCATATAGTTTTGTAAGTATCCTAATTTTAGTTTCCGTATCGATCTGGTAAGCTAATTTATGTTGGTAATTGAAGAAAATTAGATAGCTTCTGAGTTTGACTATACTTAAACGGTATCTTCTTAGATGTTTTATGGGCCTACTGCATAGGGACTAATTAATAGCACCAAGAGCAGCTGGACAAGGAATGAGAGAAGACATTCATCTGAGTCTGTCACTTTATTATAATTAGGGTATCTGGTTTTAGGTTTAAACCTATATTAACTGATAAAACCCCACCAAAAGGAAAATTGCCTTCACCGGTGTGAACATATAAACACTGAAAAAACACGTTTACAACCACATACTAAGTGTCATTCAAAGAAAGGAAAAGATGAGTGAAAGAGTAATTTTTATTTCTTCCTGAAAGGGCCAATGCAATGTCACTTTGTTATACAAGGTAGCATCGAGAAAAACTCGACTAACATTATTCTGATTGAGTTTTGTTGTTCAGGCATGTAACTAAAACAGTGTCTCTTCTTCCTTCTGCTTTTTTCAGCTTGTAGTCTTTGATCTAAAGATGCAGTGTTTAGAATCATGTTTTGGGTCTTATTTAGTTATTTTATAAACTGTAGAGAATGGGGAAATATCACAATCCTATTTGATATTTTGGCTACATTCGATTTCAATGATAGGTAAAATGGCTGGTTTCATCAGAATATTTCCTAATATGTGCCATCACATTTACCCACAGACAGAGAAGGGGTGAAATCCTTTGATATATCAGCCCCCTTTTCTAGCAAGTTTGTATTGATTGTAAGTGAATTGCCAAACACCCCAGGCTTTAAAAATTCAATGCAAGATGAAGTGACAGGTATATGTGAAAAGAATGCTGACACTAACCATCTGAGATAGTGGTGAAAACATGGCACCAGATGTTTGGTAAATCATGGAATGGAGTGTCACTTGGAATGCTACTGAAAAAAGTTCCTACCAAGTTCAATAAAGATTGGAGTTATATTGTTTGTATTTGTAGTAATTCAGCTATGTAGATGAAAAAGATGTATGATGGCCTGTCAAAATACCTGAGCTGAAGTGCTTCCCTGTAAGAGATCCTTGTCACTTGCTTGACGGTATGCTGAAAGCATCTTTATAATCTTCAGAGTTAAAGAAGAGTGCTATTGACTTTATAGTCCATTCTGATGGAGTAAAATGGATTTGGACCTCACATACCCTGTGCACACGCTATCTAGACACAAGCACTATCAGAACAGAAAGCAAGCAATAATTAAAATTAAATTAAAATTTCATAAACACCGGAAAACACTGTTTCTGTTGTTTTTAATGGCTCGAAAATGTGTAACCACTGATAACCACTGTTTTTTTAAGGTATCTAAAAAAACAAAAATAAAACACCAGATTTTACCAAAAATAGAAACTGAAAACAGGACAGCCTAATTATAATTATTACTGAGAGCTATACATATCTCTCACTAGTACACAGTAATCCAAACATGTTGGAACATCCGATAAGCCAGACCCAAGTATCCAGAGGAGTCACTAGCACGTCTCAGACTTTGATTGCATTTAGTTTGTGTTCATGACCTAAAAGAAAAGGAGGGCATTTATCAGCAAATTATAATTGTGTCGCTCATAGATGCAAAGGCATCATACACTTTGTCCTGAAGCTCTTAGTAACTGCCGCAGTGAAGCCCGACTGCTCCAGCGTTTATTGACAAGGTGGCAGCTTGCTCGCCACCTCCTGCCTACCTACAGGGCATAAGATCTGTTGTGTTTCTCTGCTGAACTAACCTAACCTCACTTCCCTCCTTACACTGTTACACAGCCTTGCACTGTGCAGCATTCTGTTCATGCTACCTGAAAAGCTATATGAATACGTGCAAACATAGCATTTGCCAAAACAACAGCTCAGATGTTAGGATTCCAAAATCTCCAAGAATCAGGACCTAATGTCTACCAAGCATAATAACAAAATTAAGGTAATTCAGGTAAGAATTTATTAAAAAAAAATGTAATTCTAATTTATGAATGTGTGACTAGTGAAACAAAATTTATTCTAGAAGAAGCTGTGAGTCCTATTATTATTTTTAGATTCTTTAAGTAAAACGATCTTTGCTGGCTATTTGTTTTTCCTCTCTGTAATTTCTGCTTTTTTATATTAAGAACCCTTTTATATCCCAGAGTTTGTTTCTTTTTAACCCATTTTTTCCCTTCAAGTCATAACATCCAACCTAATGGTTAGCTCTATAAACTGGAATAAAGGTAATGCAAAAGATGTGCCAGAAAATTATTTGATTTGCCCAGGATAACACAACTTGGTCAAATGCTGCCTCCAGGATTATAATCAAGACTGTTGATTTCCTTGTTTCACATCCCCCAAACTAGCCACTAGCCCTCATCTCTCTTCAGTTATGATCAGGTCTAATTCTTTGATGCCACAGTGAGCTAATCAACTTGAGTCTTCTGTTTCAAACTTACGTTGTTCATCCAAGATATGTAGGCTGACACCCTGGTGAACACAGTTGGCTTGTTCTTTGTGTTGCATCCACTGGAGGACACAAAGCTGGTAATTCCATGGATGTAGCTAGCACCATTGACAACACAGTGAAGAGGTCCACCAGAATCTCCCTAAGAATCAAATACACAGATAGTTATGAAATTCAAGTGATACAATATGGTTGAGCATATTGAGTTCATGGGTTGAAAGATGTTCACATTTCTCGCAGATTACAGATGCTCCTACAGTCATGTCATGGATTCCCATTGAGAATGGGGCTCACTTTGGCTCCCTAAACCTTCTTGAAAAATACCCCCATTGCTCTTTGAGGACAATGAACGATCAAACAAGTAATTCTTTAATGTGCACATATTACCCCAGCATTGATGAAAAGAAAACCATACCATCAATGAAAGTGTACTGGCATTCTTTTTTGAAACCAAAGAAAAAGAAATAGAGTTTGATTACTTGGAGGAAACTCAGAATGGACATCATGGCTTACATGTTTATCTGAGTATTCAGCAATAGGCAAATGTAGTCATCAACAGAAGCACATATCTGTGTATTTTGCTTTAACATAGCAAGTCTTCGAATTAATCTTTAATTTAATGTGGTCATTAAGTAACACATATTGTTTTTACCCAACTTGGTTTTACTCATTTCCTTACTGTCAGTCACATAATAGACTTGGCTGTTGGACTACAGACAGATGAGTTTACTCTTTGTCCCATTAAACTTTTTGGGAAAATGCCCCATCTTCCACAACAGCCCCATGAGAACAATGCTGTGTAAAATAGTAATACTTTTCATTTGTCACGTTGACTGCCTGTAGGGGGAAACAATTCTTACCAATAAAAGCTGTACTGGTATGCTCAAGAACAAACAGTTCAAATATTGGAAAAAACCTCAGGATGGTCATGCATCCTAGATTTTGGCCATTTGTGCATTTAGCCCTAAGGACATGTGCACATTAGTCTCGCCTCCCCAACAAAATAAATGAGATAAGAAGCACATACTTGTATATTGTTTACTATCACTATGGCACTCCGCAGTATTTATTTTGATATTTGTCAGGCTGTAACTACCAGGTATTGTTTTGACCCAACATGGTGGTGCTCATTTTGTCATTCTTCGAAAAATAACAGGCTCAGATGGCATTCCATGATTCAACCCAGTGGTTTTTAGATTACACGCACTCAGATTTCCAGGACGGGGACTAAAATGAATAAGAGTCTATTGACTGCAGTTGATCATAGACAGAAGACGATTGCGTAATAAATATTTCAACACAACAAAAGCAAATTTATATTTATCGCTTTGTAAATTTAATAATTGGAGTTCTGGTTGAGGAAGGCAATGTCCTTAAATAAATGAAAGAAAGAATCCTACAAATTCTTTATGGTATTGGATATGTAGAACTGTAGAAGATCATATCCTAAGTAAGATCAGAACCTTGCAGTTAACCGATCGAAACATGTCAATAGCATTTAGGAAGACTATAACAATGGGATACATGATATCAGAGCCTTTTCTTAGAAGACTTCTAGCACACACAACCCATGTTATGTTGATACATTCAGTACTTACTTGACATCCAGAGTGCACTCCGTCTCCGCCAGCACACACCATGATGGTTTTGACGATGGTGCCCCAGTAGGTAGGGGTTGTACAGGTTATGTAATCCACAACTGGAAGAGGTGCCTGCTGAAGGGTGGGAGACACCTGGCCATTGCCTGCAAGAGAAGGTACAATTACATAGCCTTTTTCTCTTTATTCAGAGCAAGTCTTTCATTACCCATGATTTGTAGAATTCTAGAAGTTGACTGCAGATCTCTCCGTATCTCCCTTTTGAGACAGACAAGTGTGATTTGAATATATTTGCTCAACTTTCATCACCTTTCCCCTGCCCCAAGAATAGAGGAGGCAGATACATATGGGCCCCATAAAGGCTAGTGCCTGTTTGTCAGTGATTATCCCCTGGCTGTACTAATAAAAATGTAACCAAATGCTAAGATATTACATGTGACATAACCCCAATGACATGGCAGTGCATTGCTCTGTTTTGAGTTTTTATATGTACTAATCATAAAATATGACAAAAACATCTATCATATGTGCAGAAGCACAGGAGAGATAAATGGGAAGTTGAATTAAGCAGTGCATCTACGGGAGGAGGGGGGCTGGGCGTGTGCGAGCAGAAAATAATATATATTAACCCCTTCCATGCTGGTGACGAACCCCAGCCATCACGCTCCACGGTGCTCGTGTGCGGATGACGGCTGGGGTTCAGCCCTGTTCGTTCCGCGGCCGCACACGGGGGGAATCGCGGCCGCACGGAAGGGGTTAAAAAATAAAATGTACCTGAACTCAGCGACGTCCTCGCTCCGGAACGCCTCTTTCAACACAGGAACCAGAAGCAGCAACTTGTAGGACGCTGGCCAAAAAGACATGTGCACTTTAAACAGTGCCATACCAGTCCACCCTGCTGAGTGACATGCTTCTGTCACTCATCAGCGGCCCACCTCCATCCTGACGCTCGCCTCGGGGGATAAAAAATAAAATGGTAATTAAATACCATTTTATTTTTCATCTTTGGGGACTTTTAAGTGGGGCGACACTCCTGCTACTGTTGTCAGTGAGATATCATGGGATCTAGTGTACAATTACTTCAACAAAGGCAAAGAAATATGGTTGCTTATTGCCCTTAGTGTTAGTTCCTTCTTCCTTGTTTGCATGCTGGGTACAGTTTTTTTCTACAAAGTGAATCTACGTTCTCTTCCTGTTCTTTACATGAATAGAAAGCCTGAATGTCATTTTTTTGTAGAATAAAAAAAAAAGTCTAATGCTTATATTGTGTCTTCAATGTGATCAATTTTCTCATTAGTGAGGAATTCAGAGAAAGGTCTCTATTTCACAAGCACAGTGGGGTTATCCACAGTTTAGACAGGGCATTCGTGGGCAGATGGAACAGTTTCACTACTCGTCTCGTTTTGCCAGATTGAGGCTCGTTCACTTAGGACGCGGGGGAATGGTCCATTCCTCATCCGCAGGGTGCCCCGCATCATCCATGGTAATGAATGAAAATCTCAAGACAAGAGGGATGAGCTGGAGATGGGAAGAATGTGTGCCCGGGTAGAAGGCCTCACACTTTCTTTAGATGCTCACTCGGACATCAGTAGGGTTGCATGGGTCCTGGCTAAAAAACATGAAGCAAATCAGATGCACATACCCAGTTATCATGTTCCCATAATAATGAAAATCTTTAATGTAAATGAGGTCCAGTTTAAACCAAATGGGTGTTGTCTGTGGTTCTGGGTCTGAGCGGATCTGAGTATGCATCCCATATTTGGCATAATGCTTCTACGCAAACCCCACAGATGGGGGGACTGGAAGAGGATATTTCCTGCCTGTGGATTAAAGA
This sequence comes from Lissotriton helveticus, assembly GCF_964261635.1. Classification (NCBI taxonomy): domain Eukaryota; kingdom Metazoa; phylum Chordata; class Amphibia; order Caudata; family Salamandridae; genus Lissotriton; species Lissotriton helveticus. The sequence continues at coordinate 1,115,403,179 of NC_136072.1, forward strand.
AGTGTATTTATGTGAGGGTTTGGTATATAGGGGATCTTATTCCACATCTTTGCAGACTAGGAAGGTCGTGGTGCACTTAGTAGAGACACCAATTTTCAACAAAGAAGAAGAAATCAAGTGCAAAAGTAACAGAATGTTGAAACTAACGACTTCTAACTAGTTCTCATTTTTGCTGGGAATACTTGCCCATCTCAGCTTCCCAGAATTTATGTACTAAGGCCCAGGTTTACTAACATTTTCTGCTGGGTTTGCATTATAAAAATGACACAAACCTGGCACAAAGTACTGTGGTAGGATTTACTTTCAAGCGCGAATCATGGGTTGCATGGGAAGGTTGCCTAAAGTAAAGCTCTCTGTGCTAATTTGTGCACCTTTGTGCTACTTTGAATCAAAGGGGTGTGCATGGGCGTTCCCACGCAACTACACATGGGTTTTGACACAACCTTATCTACAAACAATTGTATGCAGGGATTTTCACCAAAAATGCCTAACAGTGAGTCAACTTTGAAAAGTCTCTAGATTTGTTTAGCTTGCATGTGTGCTGCGCTGCACAGCTCACATACAAAGTGACAGCACTATTAAAGCATAGTTTTTGCAGTGGAATGTTCATCTTCCAGTACAAAACCAGTGCTTTACCGAATGCACACTCCTTTGCACAATGGTGCAAAGTTGGGGTGTTGTTACATGGCAGCCTAAAGTGAGCTAGTGATGGGGGAGAGAAAAAAAGCATCATATCTTATTAGATATTGTGCTGTTTTTCTCACAACCTTTGATGCAACCCAGTATCGCAACTTTGGGTGCAGTGCTGTATTGCCCCAACACGTATTAAATCAGCCAGAGTGTGATCTCCTAGAGGCTTCCTGAGCCTGAGATACCGCTGGGTGCACCTGAGGCAGGTAATAGTAATACTCACTTGTGGTCATGCCCCAGCCGGTGATGGTGCAGGGATAGTTGTTGGAAAGGACCTGTCCAGCTGGCGGCAGAAGCCCAAGCTGCACGTAGCTGTTCAGAACAGCGTCCCAAGAGAGTTTCAGAAGAGCAATGTCATACCTGCAAAAGATCACCCGAGTTAGAAGCAGAAGGAAATGAAAGGAGACAGTACAGGAAATGTACTATGTGACATAGAATGCCCAGCCGCTAAAAGCCACACAAAACATCATTAACCGGGAGATACAAACTATTCCAGCCAATTTCTCCTTCAATGGGAATCGTCTACATTGTCCTTGGGTATGTTGTAGCCGCTACAACATACCCAAGGATAAGCCATAGTTTTCGGGCATGCAGCCATAGACATTAATTTGTCGAAACGTTGATGATGGGCTAAAAACAAATCAAAAACCCTTTGGCCTCATTTACATCACAGCGTGGAACCCTTGCCCAACCATTAGTACTGAGCAGTCAGCTATGTGCTGCTCAAGGGGTTAGAGGAGAGGCCTGGAGAGAAAACTTCTGAAAGTTTACTTTCTGATTCTACTGCTGCTTTTATGGCCCCTTGTGCCAGTAGCAGGAAGGGCAGTGCCAGGTATAGCAGTGGAAAAGTCAGGGTGACTGCTAGCTGCAAGTAATGCCCATCTGCGTAACCCCCTGCCCACTGTTTAGCTCATTAGAAACAAACCATGAGGCAGATTTACAAGCTCCTTGCGCCTCATTTACGCCGCCGTTGCGTTACTTTTGTGAAGCAGCGGCGGCGCAAATCCTGCTCCATGGTGCGGGGGTACTTACAATTGTGACGCATCTGGGAGATGCATCACGTTGTAATGCCCTGCGCTACATGTAGGCGTTCCTGCGCATGGGGGGGCGTTCCGGCGCAGGAACGCCTCCTAAAAGTGGCTGAGTGAAATCTACAAGATTTCACTCAGTCACTTTAAGGCCCATGCTGCGTCAAAACCCTGCGCCTGCCTGAAGCAGGCGTAAGGATTGACGCAGCATTAACTAGATAGGGCCTCCAGAGCATTGCTGGAGCTGCGTCGCGCTTGCGACGCAACTCCAACAATGCGTCACTTTTACGGCACAGATGCGTCCGGCATCTGTGCCGTTTTTGCCCCATGGTGCGCCGCATTGTAAATGCGGCGCATCCATGATGGCGGAGCTGTGGCGCACAATAACTGGCGCATCCCTGCTGATTTGCAGGGATGCACCAGTTATTGTAAATATGCCCCCATGTGACAAACTATCTGAAGGGCAAGATGATTGGTTATTACAGCGAACTGACATGTTTTGATCATTGCTCAGCAGAGCAGCCTCACCTTCTTTAGGGGAACCTTAAAACAAACGTATCTCACTAATGCTAACTTGGTAAGAGGTCACCATGAGAGAATGTCTCCTAATAAATCCTCACCCCCTTCGTCTTTACTGGAGAAGGGGAGATAAATTTGCGTCAAGCTCTTAATCTACCTATGATGCTCGCCTACTGATGACGTATAATGATGTGTGCAGCAGGCAGTGCTGAGTGATGGCACCTGAATGGCTGGATGTGGAGTCATTAAAGTTAGCTCATACAAGTAACCTATGCCATTGAATGTTAATGTAGGTCAGCAATTTAGTGACACTCCAAAGGTCAAGGAATGGAAAGAGACGCGCGTCTCTGCTATGATGGAAGCGCGTCACCCGCCCCCCTGCCCAAAATAGAAGGAAAGGAAAAATAAAACGAATCTCGTGTTATTTCTGCTTCCCTGCTGACTCTTGGGGGAGGGACTTGGTGAAGGTGACAGCACTGAGGGGGGTGGTAGTGCACTCTCTTCACTGCACATGAAGGTCTCAGGCTGGCCAAAGCGTCATGCGCAGTGAAGCTCTTTGCAACTCCAGCTGCATTGCTGGGGCTGGTGAGAGCAGGCACAGACTCCCAGTCTACCCTGGGTCCCTTCGTGACCCCTCCCTCGGTCCCACCCCCTGCCATCAGCCTACCGCCCGCCCGCCCGCCCGCCCCTAGTCTCAAACACCGGCCTCTTCTGGTGCCATACTGCGAAAAAAGGATTCTAGTGAAGTGGTACAAATGCTAGAAGATACATGCGTCTTACCCAGCAGCAGGGTCATTGCTGTTCCAGATGGGGTAGCTGCCGAGCTTGGAGACGGTGATGTACTGCTCAGTACCTTCGTGCACCTGAAAGTTGTGGTCGCCCACAACCACGCGGTAGGCCATATTTCTGTAGAGGAACAAGAAGGCAACAAGAATCATTTCTACTCATTGGTAGAGATTGGCTAAAAGTTGAGACTCTGCTGTAGAGGCTACTGGTTCTTCTGCATGTAGTAGTGTTATTCAACATGGAGCTGCCTGTCTTGTTTAGTGCTGGTTGTGGTGTGGCTGTGGAAAGGAGGATGTTGAAGTGAGCCTGTAATTCCTCACCCATTGTAACCCAAATGAACTGAGTCACCAAGTCGAGATTCCGTCGTGTGTGAATTTAGACCCTGTTCCTCCTCTGTGTGCACGACTGGACCCCTCGCGCACACGGACCAGTGCATACACCAGTGGCCTGGACCTGGTGGGGAGGAAAGTTTTCTTCTGTCTGCAGATCTGGGCAATGTTTATCATTTTACACTTTGTGGAGTTAGAAAAATGTGTCCGTTTACAGTTCTTTGCATAAAAAGTCTTAATGTTGGAAAATGCTCTTTCGGAAGCAGTATTTAAATCTTTGATTTCCACCAATCTCACTGAAAATCCACTAATAATGCTGCATTGATCTGCTGGGATTTGTGTTCAGCGCGAAGGGCACAGGATGGAGTTCCTGCAGCGTAAGAAGTGCCATCTTGAGGCCCTGCTGCTGAGGCTGGGGTTCACCTGCAGCTCATCACCGGCGGTACAAGCACAGCCCTCCACTCCCTACCCCAGGTATGACTCAGGGTAACTTCAAGCACACCCGCGGGCCACTGGCCCCATTCTTACTCTGATATCTCTTCTTCACAGCACTCATCTTGTATTAAGAATATGAATGCCAAGATCTTCATTATTTTTCTTTGTGCTTGGATAGCTAACCGCGTTCGTACTGTGGTTACTTCTGGTTTTAAAGTGAATGAGGTAAATGAAGAAAAAAAGTCATTTCACCCAGGGTCGGACAAAATAGTTCCCCGGGGCATGGAATATACCTCGGGTACAAGGTGTGCCGTCGGCGTTTGAAGCACCGGACCACACCAGCTGCCATGCTAAGGGCGCCCAGAGGAGGCTGAATCCCCCTGTGAAGAGCAAGCACTGTGTGAGGGTGGACCCGAGGGAATATGTGCCTCTGTCTGCTTGTTGGGGTGTTGGCAGAAGTGTATGGTCTTTTGATGAACACAAACCTTTAGTGATAAAATATCTGAATAACATCAGCCATTCTAATAATAATAGTAGACAAATTCTGTATTTGTGGATTTCCTCTTTATTTACAAAGCAATGTAGCTATCCTATTCTCATCCAATCGAGGCCTATTCAGTAAGAGGCCTACGCATGCAGATTGGTGGAAAAGGGCAAAGGTGCTTCATCAGTATAAAACAGCACAGTGATGTTTCTAATGAATAGGACACGTTACAACGCAAACATTTACCATGCAAGCCTTCACAACGCAGTTTTTACATCGCAACATCCATTACAATGCATGATTTTACAACACATGCCATCACCACGCATTTTTAGAAACTACAGTTGCAACGCATTCCATTACAACGCATACCATTACAATGCATGTTACTTTTAGGGAAACAGTTTTGTGAGTGTTGGGTAGTTTAGGGGTAAAAGTTACTATTCCAATTCCAGTGAGTGAAACAGTAGGGAAAGTGTTAGATAGTGTAGGGTTAACAATTACTATTCACACTCCAGTGAGTGCAACAGTAGGGTAAGTGTTGTATAGTGTAGGGGTAATAACTATGTGTTGTAATGGTATGCCTTGTAATGGCATGCGTTGTAGTGGCATGCGTTGTAATGGCATGTGTTGTAGTGACATGTAAAGGATGTTGCATTGATGACTGTGTTGTAAAGGTAGTGCGTTGTAATGGCTGCGGTGTAATGGTTGTTTCCCATTTCTAACATTTGGTAGAATTACTTTACCAGGGAGTGGTCTCCTGTAGAAAAGAAACAGAGGGGCATATTATCAAGACAGGCGATAAAATTATCACAGTTTTAGCGGCAGAAAACTGCAGCTAAAAGGGCGATAATGGGCTTGATAATATGCTCTATGGTATTCCAATTGAAGCTCAGGTTCGATGTCCTTCACATCTAACATGGGCTTCAATTGGAATTCCATAGAGCATATTATCAAGCCCATTATCGCCGTTTTAGCGGTGGTGATAATTTTATCGCCTGTCCACCAGACACCAGGACGGCGCCTGTGAAAGTTGATTCTGTCCCACCGTGGGTCCAAGGAGCCAACCACAGCTCATGTGGCTGTAGGAACAGATCGGTTTCCTGCCTGTCTTGTCTCCGTTGGTTACCTGTCCACGCAGTGAGCAGCCGTCATCACCCAGTTGGTCCTGATCAGGGTCCCGCCGCAGGTGTGATACCAGTTGCCATTAAAGCTGTACTGGAGTGAAATCTAGGGGATAAGATCCAAGTTTGTGACATGCAGTAAAGTTACCCAGCCTGTTGTATTACATTTTACGAACCAGTATGATCAGCTCAAACCTCCACTCTATTTGTAGAACCCAAATACCTGTCTTCAAGTTCCAGCAAGTGGAGGATGGGACTTGACAATCTTCCTAATGGCAAATCCACCAGTCATAATCACAGACACACAGTAGTACAGTAGCACCAGTAAAGTGTCAGTAACATTGGAAAACATCCACCCGCACACACATTCTACAGTAGCAGCCCTGTGAACACCTATTTTACTATTTTTCACATAAATATATTTTATGTCTGTTTTTTACTTATGAAAGTGAAGTCACACTTGCTATCAACGTCTTGATTGGAGCCCTGAGATTAGCTCAGCGAATCAGAGTGCTTTGAATCCTGGCACTGCTGGTGTGCACCTGCGCCCTTCCCTTAGAGGGAGTCTGCCTTTGCTGCCCCAGGATGCACCGTGCTCACTGTTGAAAAACCTGTCCACAGGGGTCCAGGATCAAGGTGCTGATAATAATATTTCAGATTCTGCCATGATCTAAACAAAACCATCACATGATGCCAGTACCTAGATGCTGACAGAGGCCCCAGCGGTGACTTATCGAACTCGATGCCCGACTCTGTGGCTGCCTGCACAACTCTTCGGCTGCCTGCCCAACTCTGCGGCTGCCTACCCAACTCTGCTGCTGCCTGCCCAATTCTGCAGCTGCCTGCCCAACTCTGCGGCTGCCTACCCAACTCTGCTGCTCCCTGCCCGACTCTGTGGCTGCCTACCCAACTCTGCTGCTGCCTGCCCAACTCTGCGGCTGCCTACCCAACTCTGCTGCTCCCTGCCCAACTCTGTGGCTGCCTGCCAAACTCTGCGGCTGCCTACCCAACTCTGCTGCTGCCTGCCCAACTCTGCGGCTGCCTACCCAACTCTGCTGCTGCCTGCCCAATTCTGCAGCTGCCTGCCCAACTCTGCGGCTGCCTACCCAACTCTGCTGCTCCCTGCCCAACTCTGTGGCTGCCTGCCAAACTCTGCGGCTGCCTACCCAACTCTGCTGTTGCCTGCCCAACTCTGCGGCTGCCTACCCAACTCTGCGACTGCCTGCCCAACTCTGCGGCTGCCTGCCCAACTCTGCGGCTGCCTGCCAAACTCTGCGGCTGCCTACCCAACTCTGCGGCTGCCTACCCAACTCTGCTGCTGCCTGCCCAACTCTGCGGCTGCCTGCCCAACTCTGCTGCTGCCTGCCCAATTCTGCAGCTGCCTGCCCAACTCTGCGGCTGCCTACCCAACTCTGCTGCTCCCTGCCCAACTCTGTGGCTGCCTGCCAAACTCTGCGGCTGCCTGCCCAACTCTACGGCTGCCTGCCCAACTCTGCGACTGCCTGCCCAACTCTGCGGCTGCCTACCCAACTCTACAGCTGCCTGCCCAACTCAGGGCTGCCTGCCTAACTTTGCGACTGCCTGCCCAACTCTGCGGCTGCCTGCCTAACTTTGAGGCTGGCTACCCAACTCTGCGGCTGCCTACCCAACACTGCTGCTGCCTGCCCAACTCTGCGGCTGCCTACCCAACTCTGCCGCTGCCTGCCCAATTCTGCAGCTGCCTGCCCAACTCTGCGGCTGCCTACCCAACTCTGCTGCTCCCTGCCCAACTGTGTATCTGCTGCCTGCCCAATTCTGCAGCTGCCTGCCCAACTCTGCGGCTGCCTACCCAACTCTGCTGCTCCCTGCCCAACTCTGTGGCTGCCTGCCAAACTCTGCGGCTGCCTGCCCAACTCTACGGCTGCCTGCCCAACTCTGCGACTGCCTGCCCAACTCTGCGGCTGCCTACCCAACTCTACAGCTGCCTGCCCAACTCAGGGCTGCCTGCCTAACTTTGCGACTGCCTGCCCAACTCTGCGGCTGCCTGCCTAACTTTGAGGCTGGCTACCCAACTCTGCGGCTGCCTACCCAACACTGCTGCTGCCTGCCCAACTCTGCGGCTGCCTACCCAACTCTGCCGCTGCCTGCCCAATTCTGCAGCTGCCTGCCCAACTCTGCGGCTGCCTACCCAACTCTGCTGCTCCCTGCCCAACTGTGTATCTGCTGCCTGCCCAATTCTGCAGCTGCCTGCCCAACTCTGCGGCTGCCTACCCAACTCTGCTGCTCCCTGCCCAACTCTGTGGCTGCCTGCCAAACTCTGCGGCTGCCTGCCCAACTCTACGGCTGCCTGCCCAACTCTGCGACTGCCTGCCCAACTCTGCGGCTGCCTACCCAACTCTACAGCTGCCTGCCCAACTCAGGGCTGCCTGCCTAACTTTGCGACTGCCTGCCCAACTCTGCGGCTGCCTGCCTAACTTTGAGGCTGGCTACCCAACTCTGCGGCTGCCTACCCAACTCTGCTGCTGCCTGCCCAACTCTGCGGCTGCCTACCCAACTCTGCTGCTGCCTGCCCAATTCTGCAGCTGCCTGCCCAACTCTGCGGCTGCCTACCCAACTCTGCTGCTCCCTGCCCAACTCTGTATCTGCCTGCCAAACTCTGCGGCTGCCTGCCCAACTCTACAGCTGCCTGCCCAACTCTGCAACTGCCTTCCCAACTCTGCGGCTGCCTACCCAACTCTACAGCTGCCTGTCCAACTCTGCAGCTGCCTGCCCAACTCTGCGGCTGCCTGCCCAACTCTGCGGCTGCCTGCCTAACTCTGCGACTGTCTGCCTAACTTTGCAGCTGCCTGCCCAACTCTGCGGCTGCCTGCCCAACTCTGTGGCTGCCTGCCCAGCTTTGCAGCTGCCTGCCCAACTCTGCGGCTGTATTCTGCGACTGCCTGCCTAAATCTGTGGCTGCCTGACCAACTCTGCGGCAGCCTGCCCAACTCCACGGCTGCCTGCCTAACTCTGTGGCTGCCTGCCCAACTCTACAGCTGCCTGCCCAACTCTGCGGCTGCCTGCCCAACTCTGCGGCTGCCTGCTGAACTCTGTGGCAGCCTGCCCAACTCTGCAGCTGCCTGCCCACCTCTGTGGCCGCCTGCCCAACTCTCTGGCTCTGCAGCTGCTTGCCCAGCTCTGCAGCTGCTTGCCCAACTCTGCGGCTGCCTGCCCAACTCTTCTGCTGCCTGCCCAACTTCGGGGATGCCTGTCCAACTTCGATGAGTTGAAGTGGTTGCTTCTGCTTATAGAGCTCTCATGTTTTTCTTAATTGGGCTGTCATATGCTGCTCCCGTCATGGTTTTTTAAGGTATCGCTAGAGCCAGCGCATGCGCTGGTCTGGTGAGACATTTAGTAAGCGGGTTTTTAAAGTGCTACCAAAGGCAGCCACCAGCTTGCTATTGGGCACAAGCGCACAACACTACTCACGTTCACGCCTGCACAACATTACCGTCTTGTTCTCTTAACTATACGTCTTTGATCCATGCCTACAGAGACAATCGATGCAGTGATGTTTGGTAGGTCTGCAGTGTACATTCAGAGCATGTACTTCACTAACTAATTAAGCATACTATCAAGAGGATTTTCTGCTTAGCCACTATGAAATGTATCATTTTTATGTTCATGTAGAAGAATTAGCGTTTCCAGCCTTGTCCCTAGAATGCGTTTTAACCACACCACTACGTACCATGCTGCACATAAAATATTTGCACATCCTCCATTGAGCTTTGATAACTTTTGTTATATTTGCACAGTTCATTAGCATAATATATATATTTTTTTACAACACATTTTATTAAGATTTTTGTACCCCAAAGGGCGAACCCCCCACAAGCGGTGTTCAGACAAATTACAGGTTATAGGTACACACGCTGCTGGTGAGGGCAGCACCTGAGGATCAATAAAGCATTCAAACCAACATCCCCCCTCCTACCTCTCCCCTCCCTTGCACCGCACCTCCCACATGAAACACTATATATGCGTACAGGCTTATAGGCATGTTTCCACTCTGGCCCATTCATTAGATTGGAGAGTCATTAATGATAAGTCTGTTGATAGGGTCTGGATTCACTGATGTTGGGAAGATGGATAGGTCAATGCCCCGGTATTCAGCCCACCTGGTCCAGATCTTTCCATGCTTTTGTGGCCAGCCTCGTGCCTGAAACACCGCCACTTCGGCCGACATACATTTATCCAAGGCAGATTTCCATGCCGCTACCCCTGGGGGAGACGAGGACTTCCAATATTGAGCTATGTCACGCTTGGCCAATGTTAGTCCTAAAAATAGCAAATGTCTTTTATATCTGTTCCCCCCAATATCTTCTGTGCTATGGAGATGGGTTAATCGAGGATCTGCTGGGAGGTCCTAGCCTAGCACCCGCCCCAGACAAGACAATACGCTCAACCAAAAATGTTGTAGTGCATTGCAGCCCCAGACCGTGTGGAGAAAGGACCCTTCTTCCGAATTGCATCGGAGGCAGGTGGGGGATGGAATAGCTCCCATCTTCCAGAGACGGAGGCGGGTGTAGTACACTTGGTGAAGATATTTGAACTGACTGGATCAATCTATATCTAGAGGACACGGCTGAGCCCCTAGGGCTGGCAAGAGCCTCAGTCCAGTCATCATCTGTAAGGGTCGGTACATCTGCCTCCCACGCTGCCCTTGTCAGGTGTATGTTTACCTTGGAATGTGTGGTCAGGGTCTGGTGTAGTTGGTGGGTTTTGTGTCCTCCCAGATCCCCCATCAGTAGTCTACCCTTCAGGGTGTGAAATTCTGGTAGTGCAGTAAGTTTTTCATTCAGGGGAGACAGAGCATGGCGGAGCTGAAGATACTTATGGAATTGGGAATTGTGTAGGTCAATCTCCGGCATAATATTATTATTTATTCCATTTCAGATCCTACTCCTCCGCTGTCACGGAAATGTCAGGTTTTCTGCTCTACTGCTAAATGTGAGGACTGAAATTTGCACCTCCAAAGTGGAGGGTATACTGTCTGTGTCCATTTATCTAAACTCTTTAATGTGCTGGTATTTTCAAAATGTTAGGAACATCTAACTGGATTTTCCGAGGAAATCCATCCATCCTTTCGTTATTTCACAGCGTTACGTACATCAGACATTTTTGGTGGATCCACCATTCCGGGTCGTGTTGTCCGCTATAACGTCTGGTGGTAGTTCCCTCTCATCATAGAGAGAGTGGCAGGAGTAGTACCCACCAGTGGAATTTCCATTATCGGCCTAACTGTAAATAGAGCGCATATGTCACCAGCGGTGTGGGTGGTTAATCAGCCACTTAATCTGTGTATTTTAATTTAATAGTTAAATCAGACTCCATGCCTTGGCTGCCTCTGATAACAAAGTGAATTTATGCTAAAGTGTATCATTTGGTCATGGGCATTTCTGGTCACTCTAGGAAAGCTGCGAATTTCTGTAGTTTGTGGTGGCATTGAGGAAGTACATTTGTCATGATTGATACTGACCCCTGTGTGAGGACTGGATTATTACATTGGTGAATATAATGGAAAAGCCCTGCACAGCCTGTGGCATAGCTATGCAATCGCGCTGGCGTTTTTTTGCACGATGTTTGTGCAAAACGGTAATTGCAGTGGCAACCTCGGAGCACAACCTTTGGTTCAAATTATCATTAGCTTGCTTGCACATTAAGTTGTCTTGTATTTTTAGTCTGCTGGTTTCAGTTCGGAATTTGTGATAGGAGTCGCAGTCATTGAGTTTCTTGTTTTCATGCCCTTCAGACAACGTATATGAACTTAACACAGACAAACGTCTGGGTACAACTTACAGGCTTCTAACTGCAAATGCGCTAAACTATTCTAAATTGCGACTATTTTATTAGCTTAAAACTGAAACCGATTGCAACTTCAAAACGTTTTTTAAAAGTCTGCTATGCAAAATATGAAAAAGCAGGAAAACTACATGCAATCTGTTGCAAATGGGGACTTTGTTGTAATTACTGTTGTAATGAACATTAGAGCTGCAGCAATTAAACCGGTAACTGGTACTCTCAGCATCATTGATGACGTAATGATTACACAACTGAACACAACACTTCACAAATAGTTTTAAATAGTTTTAACCCCTGTGTATAACTGCATGTTTGCAACCTCGACGAATTTTGGCACACACTGTGACTTGCAGCATCTGAGGCAAAATGATTCACTGCTGCCGCATAATATTTGTGTAAAACTTTAGCTAGCATACTAGCCTGCTATTCACATTTAACTCTGTAAACCATATGCTGTGTTACTCTACTGGGTAGCTGTATAATACAGCAGCAGCTAGTACTTTGCCTCCGTGCGTTTTCTGAAAACATTTAACTACTTGCGATTCTCTAGAGCAGGGTCTCCGATAGGCATTTGTTCCTGAACCACACTGGTCTTTGTGTGGTTTGAAGGGTGTGTGATTTGAAAGGTGTGTGTTATTGTTAAAGGGGTATTTCCTGAAGGGCCGAGGGACGATCAACCCTTGGGGCTTTTTGGCACAGGCTACACGTGTATTGTTATGCATCTTAGTGGAACTCATTTTATCGACCTCTGAAGGATGAAAGGCTGAGTGGACCCGTTGACATTAAAATCTGTGATCATGAGCAGTTTGTAATGCCCAGCACAAGTCAGCATTCTAGTGCTGAGCCTGTAACTACACTGAACACCCACCCACCACTGATGTCACAGGTCATGTGACACAGTACCAATAAAAGAGGCCGAGCGCACGTGCTCTGGGCCAGTTGCACCGAGCCAGCAGTGTGTCCTGCGTCTCAGTCATTTCCCAGCATGAGGGCCTTAGGCCCGACCCTACAATGGCGACGAGGACGGAGCCGTGCCCAGCGTGCCACAGCTCCATAGAACATTTCGAAGGAAAAGGGGAAGAGAGAGCTGCCTGCTGCAAAGGCACACCCCCTGAGAAGGAAGCCGGCCGCGAGGCGTGTGTCGAGCCCCGGGCCGAGAGAAGAAGGAGGAGGTGACCGGGAGCTCACCCCGCACCTCTCCTGCCTGCCGTGGTCCGCCCTGCCGTGGCGGAGCCCCAAGAAGACAAGCGGAGCCATCGCGGTGCCCACCCGCTGAAGAACAGGCCCGTCGGCCGGAGGTGAGCCCACTGTTAAGCACCAAAAGCGGAGCCCACCCGCGATGATCACAACAGCGATAATGGCGGCCGCCTGCTAGCGCCGCCCAGGGCCATACAAAGCGGAGCTCACCCGCTAAAAACACTGACTGTGCCCCGTAAGGCGGGAGCGGCGTTTTAACTACTGGCCCCCGCAATCAAGACAAAGACAAAGCTCGCGGAGCCCACCCGCGGCCTGCCTGCAGCGTCCCCCGCCGCGCGTGTGAAGTGCGGCGGCGGGGTGAAAAACTTCAGCGGAGAGCGCCGGCAGCGTAAGGGGAGCTGCCAGGCGCCAAATAGGTTAAGCGGAGCTCACCCGCAATCAACTGAAATTAAACGGAGCCCACCCGTCAAGCGCCAACTTCTTCCCGCGCCGCGTGTGCTGTGAAGGCGGCGGGGGGGCGAAGAAGCGAGAAATCCAGCGCCCGGCTCACAGCCGGTGAAGAAAGCACCAAGCCTCCCCTGCGTAGACCGGCGAACTCAGCCCCGGCGCAGAAAAGAAGAATAGAAGGTAAAGAAGCGGCGGCCCGGAGACCGACCAACACCCATCACCCGCCGCACAGCGTGTGACAAATGGCGCTGCAGCGGCGGGGTGCTAAGGAACAATGGCAGCATCCAGACTGAGGCCAAACGAAGCGAGATGTCCCTAACGCCCGCCCGTGCATCAACACAGCGGGAGGACTCTTAGCAGCAGCACCAGCCCTCCTCCGCCTCGCGCAGCATGAGACACGAGAGGCTGCGGCGGGCGGAGGGCTCGAGGAGAACAACAAAAAGGGAAGACCACAGCACAACTAGCGCTGCCCCAGATAAATCAGAGCTGCACCAGCCGTCATGAGTGAATAAAGACCCCTCCACTTGCCTGATCAGCTCGTGTCCCGTGGCCTGAGTGTGTTTGCCTTTTACTCCAGAACCTGCTCCTCTCCACTCAGCCACGACCAGCGAGACACGCATCAGGTGGAAAGCTGCCTGATCTGCACTGCCATCTAGTGGCCTATTAGGAACACTGCAGTGAAGGGGATCGAACAGCTTCCAGATAAGCCTGCAGCAAGGGAGTGATCACTGCAGCTTTGCCCTAGCAGCCCCAAGTGTGCCACAGGACAGCAGACTCCTAGCAGGGGACAACAGGCTGCAAGCGCTCAAAGAGCAGCACAGGACCGACTGGAGCAGCACACGCCTAACACCAGAGTGAGACAGGGACATCTCCCCATCACAAGGAGAAGATAAAGGACAAGCCACATTCACCGCAACTGAAAAGGACTCTGACCCCAAAGCACAGCAGGAACGCTACCACGCCCAAGTGACACCAATTCAATACACAGCCTCCTGAGGACAAAAGGAGACGCCGCAGGAACACTCCGGAACCACAAAGAACACTATCACACCGCCGAGAGCGAGAAAAGGTAAATGCGCAGCCACGCGCCAGAAGCACAAAAGAGCGTGAAGACCACCCCAAGAAAGCGCCAGAAACCCCAAAAGCGCGCCAGGAGTGCAGCGACTCCTCACCAGATATTCATGAGAACGCGCGACAAGTGCGCCCACAAGAAGATCACAAGAATCGCAACTAGCACCAAACGGAAGAAGCACGACCAGAAGAAGATCCATGGAGCGGTGACGCAACCCTCCAGAAGCAAACACTCAAGAAGCATCAACACAATGCCAGAAAAGAAGACAGCGATGCCTGGTGGCCACAGGCCATCGCTGCAACAGAATGGCGAAAGTAAGAACACCCCCACATGAACCAACAATGGTTCTGGAACCCAGCACCAAGAAGTGCGACAGCGCATGACGCAAATGCGCAGCAGTGCGGACAGCACTAGCCCAAAGCATCAAGTTACAAAGAAGACACGAAGAGCGCATCCAGTTGCGCACCAAAGCAATCCAACCGAGATGGAAAAGAAAATGGTTGCGCAGACAACCCGCAGCATTGAAGATACACCACAGAAGCAACCTGACCACTCAGCTTGGTCACAAAGCACGAAGTCGACCAGCCAGATAGTCGCAACAAGAAGCCTACCTGCCGGACCTCGGCAGAAGGGACCAGCACGAGGTCCAAGAAGCTCAGCACCACAAATCCTACCTGCCAGACCTCGGCAGAAGGGACCAGCACGAGGTCCAAGAAGCTCAGCACCACAAATCCTACCTGCCAGACCTCGGCAGAAGGGACCAGCACGACGTCCAAGAAGCTCAGCGCCACAAATCCTACCTGCCAGACCTCGGCAGAAGGGACCAGCACGACGTCCAAGAAGCTCAGCACCACAAATCCTACCTGCCAGACCTCGGCAGAAGGGACCAGCACGAGGTCCAAGAAGCTCAGCACCACAAATCCTACCTGCCAGACCTCGGCAGAAGGGACCAGCACGAGGTCCAAGAAGCTCAGCGCCACAAATCCTACCTGCCAGACCTCGGCGGAAGGGACCAGCACGACGTCCAAGAAGCTCAGCACCACAAATCCTACCTGCCAGACCTCGGCAGAAGGGACCAGCACGACGTCCAAGAAGTTCAGACAATGCACGGTCCGACGACCTAGACCCACGAACTTCAACCACACAAATTAATGAAAGCAACAGGAAGAAGATGTGAAGGTCGCGACGCTAACCCTGGGAAGCGAGTAATGAGAAGTTAGTGTCCTAGGACTAGGACAAGACCAGGAAGACACGAGCAGAGTGCGCGCGCTGCATGGGGAAGCCTGGCCAGAGAAGATGAAGAAAAGGGGAACAGGGTACGCTGCGAAAAGAGGAGAAGAGAAGAAGAAAGATCGGAGCGGCACACTGCCACCGAAGAAAGGAAGGAAAGAGAAGTCAGAGTGACACCCAGTCACTGCAAGGAGAATGAAGACAGAACAGAGTGGCCACTGCCACTAAGAAGAAAAGAAGGAAGACGCAATCAGAGTGGCACGACTGTCAAGCTAAGAAGAACGAAGAAAGAACAGAGTGGCCACCGCCACTAAGAAAAGTAGAAAGGTGACAGGCACTGGAACACCGGAGTGCAATGGAGAACAAGCCTGGTAAGAGCACCGGCAGAGCAGACCAAAGACAACCACCTACGAGTCATCCACCCACATGGCGAACGCAGAAGGGAGCAAGATAGACTGTTGAAGACATCTACCTCTGGGGTTGGCGGAAGATCGAATGGCGAGAGTGCTCACACATCCAGCTGATGAACTGACCACTCCACACCGACCCGTGGCAACCTAAGAAGAGGCCTCAAGGAACTCTGGTGGCAGCAAGTCCCAAACGGGAGACAGATCTACAGAAGCACGTCTGCAGGACTCAAGAGGGTGAAAGCCTCAAGAGCAATGAAGAGAGTCGACAACTCAACCTTCAGGTGGAACTAGGACACGACGGTGAGGTTCGTGGAGCGCCCTGCTCACGGCCCGAAGGCTATGGTAGAGCAACGCGACCAAAACACCAGTCCAGTGGAAACCTGGCAAAGAGGTCCTCCCGGACATCTTGTGGCAGAAGAAAACCGGCGAGAGGGGCATCCTAGTGAGAGGGATGTTCGCACCTACTCTATTCACCTGCTAAGAAACACACTAAAGCCTGCCTGGAAACAACACGCAACCAGCTTGGAGAAAAGAAGCCGGAAGGCAAATAACAACCACGTCATCCATCTCTCTTCAACCATTCATCACCAAGAGAGCAAAGCAAAAGGCAGGGCTGAGAACAGCCGACAGAGAAAGAATGAACCCGTCGAACAACTAAGAACCGTGCCACCAAGAACTGCTAATTCAAAACGCAAGAACTATACTGCCTGCGGCTTGCAAGCAGCCAAAGAGACTCTTTTTGAAAGCGCAAGTCCAATGTTATTTTCTGTGTTTTCTTTTCCCCCACAGGTGTTTGGACTTCTCATGTTTGGTTTACTTTTTAACCAATTTGGGGAGGGATGTAATGCCCAGCACAAGTCAGCATTCTAGTGCTGAGCCTGTAACTACACTGAACACCCACCCACCACTGATGTCACAGGTCATGTGACACAGTACCAATAAAAGAGGCCGAGCGCACGTGCTCTGGGCCAGTTGCACCGAGCCAGCAGTGTGTCCTGCGTCTCAGTCATTTCCCAGCATGAGGGCCTTAGGCCCGACCCTACACAGTTCAGCAAGCCAGCAGACTTAATTAGACCATCCATTCTACTCCGTCTGATGAGTGTACAGTTTACTGTCTCTTCACGGTAGTTTGCAGTAACGCTTTGGTTCTTGACCCACGCCGCCTAACCTGTGTCAGATCTCCGAGACCCACATACCGCTAGTTCACAGTTCCCATGTTTCCCTGTTCCATCAGAGTTCGGCACTCTGTTTCCTGGCCTCCCTAGTTATTGTTGTTTTCTTTTTTTTTTTGCTATCATCTCTCCAGATGTACACACTGTTGGCTAAAAAGAGGAGGAAGCCTGGTTGCAGCCAGCGATGGCTGCTTTGAGAGGCACCTGGTTTCTTTCAACTCCTCCTGGTGATTTACAGTCTTTCCTCTTGAGCTGTGATAAGGCTGTGAGTGACCAGTTTATTGCCACGCGTGTGTCTGTTCTTTCCCCCAACTGTGTAATCAGTGCTTGGGTACTTCCCAGACTTCACCAAAATAAGCATTGGCATAGCAGTAGGTCTTGCCTTTGGGACCTTATAAGTGTTTAGCCATGCAACAGTTGATGTTGTTGCACGAAGGATATTGTACTGCATAACTAAATACTTATAAGATTCCAAAGGCAAGACCCATTGGCTATGCCAATGCTTGTCTTTGCATTACCATTGTTTGGTGTGTTACCTTCTCCATTAAAAATGCAAGATTGCAAATCCAGGAAGGCACATCAATTACAGAACTGAGTGAGCGAACATGGGTAAGATTGAGGTGATTGTTCTCCAAGCTTTTCTAGGCCGAACCCCTGCCTGGAACAATGCAACTGCCCAAATCCTAGGCTGTGAACTCTGTTTATTTATTCTGCCTTTATTAATATTAGTTTGTCTGTTCCTGTGGGGCTGGTTTGTTAAGTAATTACCACCTATATGTGTGATATAAATGGCTGTGTTACAAACATACTAAATGTTGCAGGGAAAAATGGTCCCAGTGTACATTCCTAAAAGAACACAAACAATTCTTTGTGCTGTACAAACAAAAAATTATACATTGAATTTTAGAGAGATGTTTGTTTA
The DNA here is from genome assembly GCF_964261635.1 of Lissotriton helveticus. Lineage (NCBI taxonomy): Eukaryota > Metazoa > Chordata > Amphibia > Caudata > Salamandridae > Lissotriton > Lissotriton helveticus. The sequence goes on from NC_136072.1 coordinate 1,115,420,844, forward strand.
TTCATCCTCATCAAAGCACATTTATGAAAATAGCTTTTCATTAAGCATGAACGTTGTGCCTGGAAAAAAGGGGGGGAGTAGTGGGGAAGGTAAGTGGTTTTGTGAGGATTAAAGTTGTGTAGACAGTTCAAAGGGTTTAGTGTAGTCACAAAATAAACAATTGACATCCCAGAGGAATATCATTTAGCGACATAGAAACTTAAACAGTTGTTAACCATGCCCATACATTAAAACACAGTAACAATAATCTGTTGTTCTTGGGTTGGCAAAAATACAAAAGTCTACGTTTCAACCCCCGAGCAGCGTAGGTTGAGGTCCATGTGATATTTAGCACTGTATCTTTAAACTGTTCAATATAGAATATTAAGGATGTCATTTAGTATGTCATGCAAAAGGCTGACATAAGAAGATTCTAATGTTAGTCAGTTAATGCTTGTTTGTCTTGCATATGGATGGGATCTTATATTCCTGGATTAAACTTCATTTCAAGCACCACTCTGTATCTTGGATTTATTAATGAAGATACTTCACTGGCGTAGTCGGCATTGGAAACTTTTGGAATGAACATGAGGATGTATTTTCATGTAAAGATCCCAACATAAGTTTTCGTGAGGAGAAGAATCTACATTGTTTGGCAAGGAGATGAGCCAACCCTCGCTTAACTGGCAAGCAGCTTTTTGTTACTTACTTCAGTTGAATATTTCAAGTTATTAATGACACAGCGTCATCAAGAAAATCGACTTTATCTACAGTCATGAGTAGAAACTAATTTGGCACATGACTGTTATACTTTAAAGCTTCATTAACTTTGACAGTTCCATTGATGGATATTCCAGTAGAGTAACTGTGTGCATTCGAGCTTGAAGAGAACCGAATGTTTAATCTTGTGCACTCAAGCTTGAAGGGAACTGAGTGATTAATCTTTTAATGGTCGTTTTATCTGACTTTCACATTTTTCGTTGTTATAATCTGTAAAGTATGACAATTTTGATTTTTGTATGCCGTGCGCTAGAGCGCCGTAGTTGAACTGTGAATTTAAAGGAAAACAGTTCAAGCGATTGAGTGTGAAGATCCTTATCACACCGTTGAAGGCAAGGATTTCTGCTTAACGCGGTGTTTAATATCGCAGCACAAGCAATTTTCTATTGAAAGTTATTGCGCAGAGCTCAGTTCGGGATATCACAGCACAAGCGCTTTTCAAAAGGAAGTCATTGCGCGGAGCTCAATCTCATCAGCTAATTCAGCCCGTACAGTGTATTCTAAAGTAAACAAGTTTATCGAGCGTGTGCAGCCAAGTGTGAAGGAAGCTGCTTTCGCGCGCATATCAATTGAATCTAAACAAGTTTAACGAGCGTGAGCAAACAGCTGTGAAGGAAGCTGCCATCGCGTGGACACTAATTGACAACTAACAAGTTTGTCGAGTGAAGGGAGCGTGAGCAGCAAAGCGTGAAGGAGCTGTCATCGCGTGTACTGTGATTTATGGAATACAGCTTCAACTTAAAGGAATACAGCTTCGGTTTACAGCTTCAGTTTAACGCGACCATTTATACATGAAAAAAAACCTGCCATTGTTTATGGAATCTTGATAATACACATATTTAAACACATTTTAGCCAAAAAAATCGATTTGTATCTCACTTTCCCCTGTATTGCAGACTTCAATGTTTTCAGTTAAGTATTAACAACGGTGATACAAGAAGAGATTTGATTGGTCTATACAATTTCACTGGGTTTTTAAAAGTGAATGCTGATTGGTTGCTACATTTTCTGCACATTTCCTGAACACAAGGCCAATTGTTTGTAAAAACAAGTTAGAAGATCTCCATAATATCAATTTATATCTGTTGTTAATCCATTTTAGGGTGTATAACTATTTTCATTCTGCATTTTAATTGTGTCATTTTAGAAATTATCAAAATGCAAAATGTTACAGCTGCCCCATTTTTCTTATCTAGTCTGGGTGAACCTCCAATTAAATGGAAAAAATGGAAGGTGGTTTTTGAGCGGTATGCCAAAGTGTGTGGGCCTTCTCTTAGTGCTGAAAGAAAATGTTCTCTATTACTTCACTGCTTAGTGTCTGAAGGCCAAGATGTTTTTGATGATTTACCCGAGTTGTCTTCTTCAGAAGCAGATGGATTAAATGAATATGAAATATCCATAAAAAAATTAGATAAGCATTTTTTACCCAAAGTAAGTACTATTCTTGAAAGGTACCAATTCACAAAATGCATGCAAAATGAAGAAGAAACTATTGAAACATATGTAACTTGTTTAAGGAAGCGTGCATCTTCATGCAAGTTTGGTGCGCTTAATGATGAACGCATTCAGGATCAATTCATGTTTGGATGTGGAATAGAAAAAGTCATAGTTGAATTATGGTTAAAAGATAAGCCTTCGCTTGAAGAGGTTTTAGCTGTTGCTAAGCGTATTGAGCATTCACTTAAGTGTGTAGCTATAATTAAGAAAAATGTAGAGAAAGATAACAAAGTTCAAGTGGTGAAAACTAAAACTGATAAGTATGTTAAAGACACGGTTAAATCTGATGTTAAAAAGACTGGAACTGAATATAATTGTTTCAGGTGTGGTAAGTCAGGTTACCTTGCAAATGACAAAAAGTGTCCAGCTCTCAAACAAACCTGTTCTAAATGTAAGTTGAGAGGACATGTCACTGCGTTGTGCGAGACCAAAATGAGATCTAAAGTTAAAGAGGTAGAAATTTTTGAGAAAGCTACTTCAGGATCTGATAGTGATGTTGAATTGGTTCAAACTATTGGGGAAGTTGGAGACACTCACAAAAAACCTAATCCTATTGATGAAATCTTGGTTGAAGGTGAAAAAAACAAAGTATTATTTGACTCTGGTGCCAGGATCACAATCATTTCTAATGAGTTTTTCAGTAGTAAATTAAAGGGTAAAGTGTCTCTTTTAAAACCTAACATCATTCCACTGGCATATGGTGAAAAACCTATAAAATTACATGGATATTTTGTGGGTCTTATAGAGTACAAATGTAGATTGGTGTCTGGTAAAGTATATGTCTCTAAAAAGGGAGACAGCATTATTAGCTGGATACACCAAGGTGATCTTGGGGTATTTTTGGATACAAATGCCAATCCTTGTATACAATTGAAAGATAAAATACTTAATGTTGTAAAGGAGAATGAAAAATTAATTGAAGGAAAATTAATTGAAGACTAATTTCCTATCGTATTTAAGGAAAGTTTAGGTTGTCTTAAAGGGTACCAACATAAGATACAGTTAAAAACTAATTCAATTCCTGTGAGTGGTAAAGTGCGTAGTGTACTATTAGGAGTTAAAGAAGATATGAAAAAAGAAAATGAAAAGCTAATAATAAATGAGATAATTAAAGAAATAGAAGGTTGTGAATGGATGGCCCCGGTCGTCGCAGCCCGGAAACCCAATAGCGATCTGCGCTTACGCATTGACCTGAGGCAACTTAATAAATGTGTAATTGTCGACAGGTATCCCCCTTCCAAATATTGCAGAGTTGTTGGTATTGCTTGAAAATGCTAAAGTTTTCAGCACTATAGACCTCACCTCTGCGTACCACCAAATTGAATTGGAGGAATCTTTCAGGGATTATACGTCTTTCATCACACCTTTTGGTACGTATAGGTTCAAGAGGATGACATTTGGATTGGTATCTGCTTCCTCTGTATTTCAGCGGGTTATGGAGAAGGTTCTTAAGGATGTCCCTGGGTTTTGCATATATCAAGATGATGTATTAATCTTTGCAAAGAATGAATCAGACCATGATTTAAGATTGAATATGGTTTTGGAAATTCAGTAAACATAATCTTACTGTAAAGGCGAGTAAGTGTAAATTCAGATCCAAGTCTATAAATTACTTAGGACACAACATTTCTGGTGATGGGGTGAGACCGAAAGCTGAATTAATTGACACAATAAACAAAATGCATGCTCCCGAAAACAAAGCAGAACTTATGAAGTTTCTAGGCATGATTGAGTATTATGCGAAGTTTGTTAAAGGTTTTGCCAATTTAACTGTCAATATGAGGTGCCTATTAAGAAAAGGAGTAGAATTTCAATGGTCAGATCTATGTGAAATTGAATTTATTGAGATCAAACAAAGATTACATTGTGCTCCTTCGTTAAAAAGTTTTGACCCCAAGATTAAATCCATTTTACTTACTCATGCTAGTGAAAAAGGGTGAGGTGCAGTATTAAAACAAAATAGTTCAGATGGCATGCAAACTATAATCTTTCTGTCTAGGAGCTTGAGGGATGCTGAAACTCGCTATTCTGTTGTAGAGAGGGAAGCATTGGGCGGTGAAGAAGTTAAAAAAAATTCTTTGGGGTTTAGATTTTGATGTCCATACTGATCATAAACCCTTAGTGGAAATCTTTAGTAAGAAAGGATTGGATCTTATATCTGGGAGAATAACAAAATGGGTTATTGGTCTACAAGAGTACAACTTTGGAATTCACTACATTCCGGGGGTTGACAATGGAGTAGCGGATGTTCTTTCTCGTTTAGTCTCTGTTGCTCATTCAGGTTTATCTAAAAGTAAGGAAAGGCTTCGCATGTCATATTGGTGGCCAGGTATGGACAATATGGTTGAACGAGTGATCAGAGATTGTGTTTATTGCAACATTATTGACAAGTCTTATTGTACACGTACACAACCTATGATGTTAAGAAGGCGACCGAATGGTCCATGGCAGGACATAGCTCTGGATTTAGTGGGTCCTATACAACATAGGGATTCACAAGTGTTTGTATTAGTGGTCATTGATATGTATTCAAGATGACCAGATGTGTTCTTTTTGTCAGGATAGATTCTAGCAAAATCATTCAATGTTTAAATGAGTTATTTTCTAAAGAAGGTTTTCCTGGAACTATTTTGACTGACAATGTCGTTCAATTTGTTTATAAAGAAATGGAACATTATTTATCTTGTAAAGGTATTACTCATAAGACTTGTTCTCTTTACCACCCAGAGGCCAATGGTATGGTTGAGAGATTTAACAAAGTGATTAAGGACACAACTAGCTTAGCTAAGAACATGTCATCAGATTGGAAAAAAAGTGTATTGGCCAAAGTGGAAGAGTACCGTTATACACCTCATACTACAACAGGGAAGACTCCATTTTTGTTATTTCATGGGAGAATTCCTAACACGCCTGTTGAACCTTTCTGGGTTAATAAGTATGAAGTGTTGAAGGGTAAAGAATGTGTGTGCAACCAAGAAGAAGTTATGAAGAAAGAGGAGGACAAAGCAGAACGTCGAAAGGCTTATTTTGATGCTAAAAAAAGTGTCAGGAAAACAGTTGTGTGTGTTGGTGATGTGGTTATGATCAGACGTCCTGGCATGGTGGGTAGTTCAGAAACAAAGTTCATGAAGCCAATCAAAGTAATTAAAGTGTTTAACAATGCTGTTCAGACACAAGACCATCGCATATAGAATTTAAATAGAGTGGTGATAGTTAGGAAGAAATTGCAAAATGAGGAGAAAGTAATTGTCAAGGAAAACGAAAATGCATTGTTCAAAAATAAATTCATTCCGGAATTATTAGGTCTTCTACAAGAGTGTCAAAAAGGCCTAGTTACCTTTCTGCTTTTGTTTAGTTTGGACACTGTATACTTTATATCTCATTTTTATTTACTTTGTGTTTTTGGAGGCAAGGAGATGTGTGATATTTAGCACTGTATCTTTAAACTTTTCAATATAGAATATTAAGGATGTCATTTAGTATGTCATGCAAAAGGCTGACATAAGAAGATTCTAATGTTAGTCAGTTGATGCTTGTTTGTCTTGCATATGGATGGGATCTTATATTCCTGGATTAAACTTCATTTCAAGAACCACTCTGTTTCTTGGATTTATTAATGAAGATACTTCAGTCCACCTTACTATGGGGTCTTCCTCGGGACTTGGACGTGTGGAGGGAGTGGAATGGGGCACCAGAGAGCCGCCCTACATGGGGGGCTGAGTTGAGGGATGAGGGGCACACAGGCTCCTAAAACCACCAGAGAGCGCACTAAACATAAGGAGGAACCGTGGGTTTCCTCCACCAATGCCGATTAAATTAAGAAACTGGTCATTTGCGTCAGAAATTCTGTCCAAAAGTATGGGCACTACTTTCCCCAGAAGGGCATACAATCGCTCCTTGGCGGTTCAGTTAACTTGAAACTGACAGCCCCGTGCCTGAATCGCGGGAAAAACTGTCAGCCCTCAGGAACCGATCACTGAAAGGAGCCTTAAGAGTGTATACTGGGACCATTTATCCCTGCAACTTTAAATATCCAGGTCCCAGTACTTTTGGGGCTACCCTTTATGTAATGATACAAACATACTAAAAGCACATCCGAGAAGGAAAATGTTTTGTAACACTTGAAAGATGCACTAAGCAGAATCTCGGGCGGTCTAGCACTTACCTGGGATGGCCAGGAGTTTTTCTTGGCCTCGGTGCCTCCCACGACACGTAAGGAGGCATTGGGGTCAACGTTTGCTACAAAACACTGTCCTGTGAAAAGAGAAGAGGAACAGAATGAGTGGGCATTCAAACGTTCTCAAAAGTTGGGGCTCCTACCAAGCCAGCGAGGGGTGCCATGCATGTCTCCACGCAAAGGCTAACCACACTAAAACCCTGAGTCACAACCACACACTTTCAGAAATTCTGTGCCAACAAGACCAGGCCAGCGGAGAATGCACATTTTCTGACAACGCTACCACATAATGGTATATTTTGTCACCATCTTGTCCTCAATTGTTCTGTTAGCACCCGTTATCTCTGCTCCCAATGTAGTAAGCCTTCACAAGTTCTGGTCTACAGCGCCTTCAGCAGGGCCAGTCACACCTGTATCAAAACCAATAGTTTCAAAGGGCACTGAAGGCCACCCGGGCAAATCATTTTTAGGAACAAGCCTTCATGAACATAAATCCACCGGGCAGGTAGGTTTCAAATCCTGTGGTGCCTTTAGTAAAAAGTGCCTTCCTTGTTTAAAGCCGGAAATTATCATGCCCTGGGGAAAGGTCAGGCTCAGGGAAGATAATTTACAAGGAAAATAAACCCAGACTAGCGTGGAAGATGCAAGAAGCCAAGAAACAGGTTTCAAGGAATGTACTCACCTGATAGGACAAGGCAAGCGAAGGCCAGGAGCCTGAACATTGTGGATAAGCCTTAGGGAAGTACTGCTTGAAAACTCCAACTGCTGCTTCCCTTTTTATAGCCCAAATGCCAATTACTAGCAGAGGCCGCCCCGGAAGGGAGCCTTGCGTGCCTGTGCCTCAAGCAACCCAGAAAAACCAGTTTGACTGGAAAAAAACAGTTTGGGCAGCTGCTGTGTGCCCAACAACAAAGAGATATTCTACCCCACCCCAAGAAAGGGCGCGTGCAAAGGGTGGTGCTAAAATGCCTGGCCAATAGGTGGCCAGGTGATGTTTGAACCCCGCCCCATCCCCCCAAAAATGGGGTAGATGTCACTGCACGCCAGGAGGGGTCAATGGAGGGTTACATGGGTACTGCTACCCCACCACAGGTCACTTTTGGAAGCTGGGGGCGGTGCGCTGACCAACGCTCAAGCTCCAAAGATCTGTCTAAGAAGATAGGGAGTATTCTTGTGTTTAGCTGCACCCTCTGAAGCACACTACAGTTTGACCATAGTGGAACAGTGCAGCCCTACCTTAATTTTACACTTGTGTGTGTAGATTGTTACAAGAATGTGAACTGAGAAAGTTGGTGGCACTCTCCCCAAAATGAGTGCTCTTCCCTGAGCTCTGATCACCTCCGCCCTGAAGGAAGTAGCCCTTAGAGTCCACCCGGGTTATCTTACAAACCTCCTGTTCGCCTTCCGATAAATGAATAGTCGGCCAGACAGTACAGAATACAAACATACATTTATTAGCAATACTATGCAGAGGAGTTCAATCTGACCTGCACCCTAAGATGTCTACCGAGGGACTGGCCCCCCAACAGTCTGCCACGCATAATCATTCCTCCCAAGAACCTTCAACCACAGTGGAAAGTTACCGGCTTAGGATGAACATGAACAAAGGAGGCACAGAAGGATGGCACCATCTGCCAGATGGGTACTGGCTTATATGTGGCTCCGGCCACTGTGCTGAGTCTCAGCATCTCCTAACGTGGGAGCAGACCTACACACTCGGATAGATATGCAAGGGCAGAATGATCTATACATTAGTGAGTCTGGAAGCCTTGGACAGTAAAGAAAATAATAAGTAAATACAGTGTTCTTCTGAGGCAAGCAGTACAAATAATGAGGCCTAGTCCAGGCACAGTCTAATAGGAATTACGAAATACAAAATGGAGTCACACTTGCAAACTAAAGCTTGCACGTTGCATGGATAGCTCAGTGTGCTGCATATCGTGAATACAAATAGTGTCTATTTAGCCACACACTGCTGACCTAATATAACAGGCAACGGGTGTATAGCAAGATTGGGATTTTCAAATCTAACAGCCCACAACCCCAGTTGCAGTTTCTGAGGGGCTCCGATGTGGGTTTACTTTTGTTAAAATGGACGTACTTACCTTGACGCTGTTGGCACTCTGCCATGGTTCTCCAGGAGCTAGATGAGTTCAAAGTAGGTGTCTGAGGTCGAAAGTTGCTGCTTTCTTGACTATCTAAGGTCTTACCCCCAGATTCATCAAGAACACATTTCCTTAATAGCGAAAAATACCGAATCGCTATTAAGGAATAGCAAAATGCTATTCATCAAGAAATCACTTACAAAATAGCGATTTCTAATAATTCCTTAATTGCGACTCGCAAATTGCGACTCGCAATTAAGGAATATCTCCCCATTCATTCCTATGGGCCTAGAGGCCCATAGGAATGAATGGGAAGACAATCTCAATTTGCTAATCGCAATTAGCGATTCGCAAATTGAGATTGCGATTTCAAGGGTGCAGGGGTGTCCAAAGGACACCCTGTTGCACCCCTGAAATTGATGTGTGCACATATGTTGCGCACACACATGCCTTTAGGGCATGTGGGTGCGCAACATGAAACTTTGAAAAATGCACTTTAGTGCATTTTTCAAAGTTTTTGCTATTTACCACGTAGTTAGACTTCGCGGTAAATAGCGACCTCAGATTGCGAATTCGCAATTTTAAAATGGTTCATGAATTGCATTTAAGGAATCTCAAATTGAGATTCCTTAAATGCAATTAATCGCAATTCAGCGATTTCTAGAATTGCGATTTTTGCATTTGGGATGATGAATCCAAAATGCAAAAATTGTGTTCGCAAAGGGCCAGATTCTCAGAATCTGGCCCTTTGCGAGCCGATTTTACGGCCTGATTCATGAAAAAGGAAATCTGCGACTCTCAATTTGCGATTCACAGCGAATCGGAAATCGAATGTCGCAGATCGGAATTCATCATAGTTAGCGATAAAATAAAGCGAATCGCACACGGCCGCAAAAATCAATAGCGACAAAATAAAATCGCCGAAAAATCGCTATTACCCACACAATCCATCTCTATTTAGCGCCATCGCAAATCCCCATTAGCGAAATCTCGCTAGTAGCGAGATCGCAAAAACGGGAAGTCGCTTTTCGAGCACAGTGATGACATCACAACCAGGAAGCAGGCAGTTCCCACCCCCATTCAGAACTGTGAGGCTGATCTCGAGGCTGCAGCTGAGCAGAGCTCCTTCCAGGATACCTCCAAAGTTGCAAAAGTAACCCATTTGTGACTGCAGCAATGTCAGAGGAGCCTGCACCAGGGGCCAGTGACACCGGGCGCAAGAGGAAGCTCAAGTTCTCTGAGCAGGAGTTGGAGCACCTCATTGAGGGAGTGGTTGATAACCACTCCAAACTATTTGGGAAGGACTCCAGGAGGGTGCCGGAGATGGAGAGACGTCGAATCTGGATTGGGATATCTGCTAAAGTGAACGCTGTGGGCATGACACACAGGTCACTGGATGAGATCAAAAAGAGGTGGTACGACCTCCGAGGTCGTGCCAAGGAGAGGGTGGCAGAGAGGCTGGGCGAGACACATGCTACTGGGGGCGGAGAACCCACTGTCCCTCCCAATACCCCCATGGAGGACCGCGTGGAGGACACCCTGGAGCCAGAGGCGTGCATAGGTGTCGTCAAACTGGACTCATCCCGACCCAGCCAAGACAGCCAAGGTAAGTGGCATGCGACTGCGACCCTGTCCCCTAACAATGGTCATGGCCCTATAGCCTCCCATATTCATCCCAAGTCATGCAAACAATGCACATTAGGTCATGCCCAAAAGCATTGTGGGACATGTAGTCTGCCCATAATGTAAAAGTACCCCAATGCAGCCTCACATATCCCAAAATAAGCAATGCCAAAGCCAGGCAGGGAATGTCAACCAGCATGCATGTAGCAACTGCACGTGTGACAGATACATGCAATTAATGTACGTCCAATTCCCCTCACAGGTGGCGCCGACAACAGCAGCGACATGCTGCTCATTGATGAGGCACGAGAGGATGCCAAGGAGGTGCCAACACTGACACTTCCTGCACCATCAGGCGTAGCACCTCTCCCCGCAGCCAGGGCAACACCAAGTGTGCCAGCACCATCAGGCGCAGCACCTAACCCTGCAGGCAGGGCAAGACCAACAGCGCCAGCACCATCAGGCGCAGCACCTAACCCTGCAGGCAGGGCAAGACCAAAAGCGCCAGCACCATACGGTGCTGAACCTTTGACAACCACAACTCCACCACCAGCTGAACCATCTACATCTGGTGCAGCTACTGTGGTGACAGTGCACACACCCACTGTGGGCAGCCAGCAGAGCAGGCATGTCAGGGCTCGCCAGCAGAACACATCACGCAGCGGCAGGAGGGGGATGGCTGTGCGCATGCCAGGCCTGAGCATTGAGCGCCGGATGCTACGCATACACCAACAGCAGGCACGACGGCAAGGGGCTATTCAACTGCATCTAAACAACATTGGCCGCAATGTGGCCAATGTGGGTGAGAGGATTGAGCGCATGACGACAGCCATGGAGGCCAACACTGCTGCGCTCATATCCCAGCGCAACTCCGCCCGCCGCCGCCACCGGCAGCTCCTTACGCGCCTGTCAGCCTACACCTGCTCTAACTATATAATGGTGAATGCCACCTCCCAGCTCTCACGACGGTCCCTGGCGCAGCAGCAGCAGTTGATATAATGCGTTGAGGATGTTGGACGAGTGTTGGAGCAGGTCACCACTGCCGTGCTGGCACTCCATCCTACTGGTACAGGCAATGTGGGGGGGGGACGACACTAGTGAGGGCACCTCCAGTGTCAGCAGCCTGTCTGCCTCAGTAGTTGGCGTGTTACGCCGCAGCACCAGGCCCACTACAGGGACACGTGCCGTCTCAGAGGAAGAGCCAGAGAGGCGTTTGGGTGCTGCGCCGGAGGCGCAATTGAGTTTCATGTACATTTCCTGGAAAATGCTGCTGATACAAGCATGTCCAGTGTCTAGTTAGGAGCAGTATGGCGCAATACTGCTAGCATTTGATGAATGTAGACATTAACATTATTATTGTGCATTTAACAATAATATTTATTCATGCATCATACATGGGCCTCCTGTCATTATTTACATTGGCATGCAATTGTGATTTGTTGGGTGAAGGGAGTGGGGGCTCTAGAAACTGTTCATAGTGATGTGGTTGCGGCGTCTGTGTCCTTCAGCTGGGTTCTCCCGGCGTGCATGACGCACATGTGCTGGTGGCCGGTCGTCCCCTTCCGACTCACTGCCAGAGATCTCTACAGTTATCCGGCGCTTGGTTGCAATGTTGTGTAATATTGCGCACACAGCCACAATGCGGCAGCACACATCAGGACTGTAGTACATGGCCCCACCAGTCTTGTGCAGTATGCGGAATCTGCTTTTAAGTAGCCCAAATGTCCGCTCTATGCAATTCCTTGTGCGTATGTGCGCTACATTATAACGCCTTTGCTGTGGTGTCGCAGGGTTGAGGTATGGTGTGAGGAGGTATTCGCGGAGGGCGTAGCCACTGTCACCTGCATGAGAAGAGCAGAGGGTGAGTGCCTGTGCCGCGCAGATACTACAACACAGTGTGACATTGTGGGGCAAGTGTACTTACCAAGTAGGTGTCCTTCACCAAAGTCTCCCCTGGCCAGTCGTGTGTGGAGGCCGCTGGGCGGAAAATAAAGGAGACATGTGTACTCCCCGGGTACTGGGCTACAATGTCCGTGATAATTGACTTGGCATTGCAGACCATCTGTATGTTGAGGGAGTGGTAGGACTTGCGATTGCGGTACATGTACTCGGTTGCAGCTGGTGGACATATGTGGACGTGAGTACAGTCAATGCAGCCTATCACATGTGGGAACTGGGCAACACTGTAGAATTGCTGCTTGGTCAAATCCAAATCCTGTTGGCTGGTGGGAAATTTGATGTGCTGGTGTAGCTGGGTCAGCATTGTGTCAAGGAAACTGTGTAGGCAGCGGGACATGGTGGGCTGGGATATCCCCCAGCAGCCGCAACTATCCCCTGGAAACTCCCAGAGGCCAGGAGGTGCAGACTACACAATACCTGCACATGTGTAGGCACGGCATTTGTCCGCCTTGTTGGGTGCTGCATCAGGGGGTCAAGGTCCTGTATTAGCTTGATAATCATAGCCCCATCCAGGCGGTACTTGGCATATATCTGCTCTCTGGTTTGGCCCAGCAGTGTGACCCGCTGGGGAAATATCCTCTCCTGGATTCGGCGTTTCCTCCGTGCTGCTCGCTGTAGCCTTCGCCACCTGACCACCATGTCCAGTCCTGGCATTGTGAAACTCCAAATGCTGCTGCTGCCTCTCCTTATGTGTGATTGGTCAGGCCTGCATCTGTTTCTGATTGGGCAACGGTTTTTCAAAAAAAAAATTCCCATGACTTTGATGGTTACCACCTGCTTTGAGTTGTCCTTTGATTTTGGCCTATTTCTCTAATAGCGATTTTTCACGAATACCGATTGCGATTGGATTGCGCAATCGCTATTTTCTTCCAATTCGCTCATGCTTTCCTTCCGGAATTCTCCGAATCTTTTAGCGAATGCGCTAAATCTGTGATGAATGCCGATTTTGTGAATTGCGCTCGCAATAGCTTTTTCGCAGCTATTGAGAGCGCAATTTCGCTTCATGAATCAGGCCGTTAGTTTGTTGCATCTGGCTGCTAGTCTCCATTTAAAATAAACAGGGAATTAATCAGAGAAACAATGCCGCCCCTGTGATAACGTGCACGATTTGAACCAGGTTTTTTTGGTATTAGGTGTTGGGCAGCCTCGTGGAGTAAGCTGAATATTTCGCCTATTTTTATTGCGAGTCATGTGAAACTACTCTGAATGTGTGCTCGTGTATGCCACTGATGGCAAAACAGCAAGGGTTCGAAACAGACAAATGCTGTCATACGGGTGTAAAATATTAAATAGTGCTTTCAATAACATTTGCGCTATCCCTTAGCAGTGTCCAAGCCTAGGTGTATGCACATTTGAATGTTGAAGAGCATGAATTTAATGGCCACAATAGTTTTTGCATCCATAGCCTTCAGTGAGTCGGCCGGTGTTCGGTGGCAGCACAGCTTGTTCTGATTGAGCTAAATAGCTGGTGGCACGTGGCCACGAAGAGGCAAGAACTTGTGCCCAGTTGGTTTAGTCAGGATAGCAGCTAAGGCGCTACTCGCTGTGACCGCACAGCGTGTTCCACCGAGGCTGAAATTGAAATTGGAATAATCCGAACCAGTATTCTGTGTATGCAAGGCGCCACCCAACAAGTCATTAACCCCCAGATTCATCAAAGACCCGTTTTGCGAGTCTTTAATAGCGATTCATAAGGAATCGCTATTAAGGACTTGCAAAACGGGATTCATGTAGGAATTGCAAAAAATATTGCGATTCCTACATGTTCTTTATTTGCGATTAGCAAATTGCTAATCGCAAATAAGGAATAACTCCCCAGGCATTCCTATGGGCCTACAGGCCCATAGGAATGCCTGGAGAGTTATTTCTTATTTGCGATTAGCAATTTGCTAATCGCAAATAAGGATGCGATTTCAAGGGTGCAGGGGTGTCCAAAGGACACCCTGTAGCACCCCTGAAATGTGAATTTACACTGATGTTGTGCACACACATGTCCAAAGGACATGTGTGTGTGTAACATGCAACTTAGAAAAATGGATTTAAATGCATTTTTCTCAGTTTTCGCTATTTACCACGAGGTTTGACTTCGTGGTAAATAGCGGTCCTAAATTGCGAATTCGCAATTTTTAAATGTTTCATGAATAGCATTTAAGGAATCTCTAATCGAGATTCCTTAAATGCTAATCCTCGCAAATTTGCGAATTCTTTATTAGCGATTTTTGCATTTGGGATGATGAATCCCAAATGCAAAAATTGCACTCGAAAAGGGCCAGATTCTCAGAATCTGGCCCTTTTGCGAGCGCATTTCGCTTGATGAATCAGGCTGTAAGTTAGTTACATTGCCTGCGCGAGAGTAGATTGGCGGATAAACAGCGATGGCAAATTGCGGGGAACCCTTTAAGCTGCTTTTGCATGGTTCACAATTTCTTAGCACGAAACACCTTTCATGGTCAAAGGGACGATTTTGCAGTGCTTATTAAGAATGTCTAATTCAAAGTGCCTGAGGCAGCCTAAAACGTTTCGCATTTTCTAAAGGAGCCTTTAAGACCATATTTGGATAATTTACCTTTTAAATTGGGAAGGGCTGCCGTGACGAGAAATGCAATAGAACTAGTTTGTCCTAGTCCCGGAACAGCAGCCAAAGATAAACATATGCTCGGAATGCCCCGCGCCACCTCCCCCCGCCCCCTTTCTTAGAAGCTCGTAGAAGCTTCTGGTAAATTGTCTTTCCTAGGTCTTCAGTTCAGGGAGAGGTGGGGCCGTGGGGCCAAGCTGACAGTCGGTCTAGTGTAAGTATGCTTGGTTAACTCAGTGCCTGGATAGTCGATGGTGCCCCCCCTGGTGCTGTCGAATGACTTGGATTCAATTCCAGGGAAAGAACAACCAGGAGCCGTGAAGCATGGCCATGACCACATTGAGGGGTTGTAGACCGAAGAAGGTTGTGTGCAGAGTAGGCGAGGGACTTTGAATTATAATACGGACTATGCGGAGAAGGCATCTTCATGCCAGGTTTTTTTATTTTTTTGCAGTAGTCGCTGGGCTCCTTGAGCTTTCCCTTGTTCAGATGTTGATGTCTGAAGGCTAGTGAGAGAGTGTCACGGGCTGGGCAATTGAAGGGTACTCATGAGGGAAATGGAATCTGTTAAATATAACACATAAGCAATCTGCTATCCTGGCAGCTATGCACATAGACAGCCTAGGCAGACTATTTGTCAGGATGATTAAAGTTTTTTTTGTTCCTGCTGCACAAATGGGTGGAGTTTATATATTGACACGCTCATTGGTTGATTTTGCTTCCAAATACATCGCTCATGGTCGCGAATATCTCTTATGATGACTCTGACATTTGAGAAAAGTCACACACAAGCAAGGTGAAACCTTGTAAGCTATGCAGTTGATATAGATAAAGAATAAAAGAAAAAAAGGGAGAGAATTGGCATCTACATTGGAGAGCAGAGCCAGGGCGAGAAAGTATAAGTGGGGTTTCCAGGCGCAACCCTGACCAGGGCGCACACCGTTGTGGATATGCTTGGCACGCTCCAGGATTTGTGAAAAAAACAAGGGGGACCCAATAGGTAACTGTGGACCGTGGGTAATAGTTATTATATGCAACAGAGGTCCAAAGTTTAGAGGGATAATGCACTTGTATTATATAGACCACAATAGGCTAGTATATATTTTCCATGCCCAGCCGGACAAGGGATTTTTATTATGATTGATTCAAGTGTTTATAATTTAGAAATACATTTTTGCAGCAAAAGGAGGTTTTGCTGTAAGGCACAATCCTGCGCCGTACTAGAAGATGAGAAAATCAGGTAGAAAGGAAAAAAGGGTAAAGACAAGTGCTTCAGGCAAAAGAGGAGTGAGCAAACTGGGCACTGTCAGAATCAGAGATTACCAGTATTTCCCAGAGCAGAACATACATACATTAATATCAATGATCAAAAGTACGTCTACTATTGTTGGACAGGCCGCATGGTCGGGCTGCCCCCCCTCCCCGCAGTAGGACCTGGACCCTGGCTCTCCCTGCATCCCCAGCCAGAGTCCCTAAACGACCACCCGAAGTACCCTGCAATCCCTCCACTACAAGACACCAGCCCCGGACCCAGCTGGCCCGGGTCACCATCCACACCACGACATCGAACCGGCCGCCATCTTGGGGCACTGCAGCACGAGGCCGCGTGGCCTCAACTCGACCCTAACCCTGGGCCCGGCCGGCCCCGACATCGGGGCACCAACCTCCCCCCAGGAGGCAGAGTGACCACTTGGCAAATCAATGGGAGAAGGAATCGTCAACGGCTCCCCTCCGCCAGGTGTCGATCACCCCCGGCCGCCCTGGGCGCTGGCTCCACCCCCCTGCTGGGTGTCTGGACTCCCTCATCCCGGACCTCCCGGCCCCCAGGCGCGAGGGTCCGGACATCAAAGGGGACCAGACCTATAACTGGGGCAGTGCCAGACCAGGAAGGCAGTTGTATCCTGGAGTCGAGAGACCCGAGAAGAACTCATCCGTGACTTGGCCTGCTGGCGCTGCCGCGGCCCTCTGCCTCGTGAAACCATCGTCTTGGCCTGCTGGCGCTGCCGCGGCCCTCTGCCTCGTGAAACCATCGTCTTGGCCTGCTGGCGCTGCCGCGGCCCTCTGCCTCGTGAAACCATCGTCTTGGCCTGCTGGCGCTGCCGCGGCCCTCTGCCTCGTGAAACCATCGTCTTGGCCTGCTGGCGCTGCCGCGGCCCTCTGCCTCGTGAAACCATCGACTTGGCCTGCTGGCGCTGCCGCGGCCCTCTGCTTTATGAGACTATCACCTTGGCCTGCTGGCGCTGCCGCGGCCCGATCCACAGACTCTCCAGCTCGAGGATTGTGAGCTCGCCTTTTACCACAACCTGTACCGATCCGGTACCAAGACTGTCCCGCTACCCCCTTTCCCTACAGAGACTAGAAGTGAGAGGACCCCCGGGTCCAAGTTATCCTGTATCGCTGATATCCTTGCCTTAAGAACCTTATATAAAGCCTTGAACTCGACTTGGTGTGGTGCCTGTTTGTGGGGAGGGAGGGTACTTGTCTGTACGATCGCCGGAGACGGTCCCCCTCGGGGATCTCTCCCTCGGTATCCGGCCGACCCTCAGGGTCCCCGTCTAACATTGGTGGCCAGCGACGGGATCCGAACCTACGCATAATCGTACAGAAAGTCACTCGCCCCACCACACACAACAACCATGTCAATAGAGAGCGGACCAACGGAAAAATTTCAGATGGAAAAATTGGAAGACTACAACCACCGGGAACTGAAGCAATATTGCATAGAACTTGGACTTCCAACCACAGGTCTTAGCACAAAGGAAGACTTCAAGCGAGCCCTAGAAGCTTGGGCAGAAACGGGTACGGCCGTACCCCGAACACAAACAACCGAAACGAGCCCCGCACCAACTAAAGAAAGAGCGGATCTCTCCCTGGAAGAGATCCGAGAAAGAGAAAAAAACAGACTCCACGAATTAGAACTTGCCCGACTTCGCTTGGATGGGGAACTCAAGCTGGCAGAACAAAAAATAACCCTGGAACACTTACGGCTCAGGGAAGAGCGGGAAGACAAGCAAAGACAGAGGGAGCTAGAGGAAAAGAGACTAGAGTACGAACATGAGCGCAATCTCAAAGCACTGGAGATTCAGAAACAGAATAAAGACCTCGGGCTCCCCGAACGACCGACCCCGTCTGCCTCGACCGAGCCCAAGGTTCACATCCCCAAAGATGTCATCCGGGAATACCACAAGAACGATGATATCCAGCAGTGGTTTAAAGCCTATGAGGTGGCAATGACCTCCCACCGGATTCCCCGAAGCGATTGGGGAGCCGGATTATGGGGGAGGTTTGTCAACGAAGGGCGGGACGCCCTGCTGCAACTCCCGGACCAGCTAATGACCTCCTACGACCACATGAAGGCCGCCCTCCTCACTCGATACGGGCTCACACCTGAGATGTACCGCCAACGGTTCCGCGACTGCAAACGGATTCCGGGTACAACTTGGGTGGAGTACGTGAACTTTTTTAGCCGAGCCTTCGAGGGGTGGATCAAGGGCAACAAAGTAACCACCTACGAACAACTCTTTGACCTTATCGTATGGGAACACCTGTCGAACAACTGCTTCGTGGAGCTCCGGCAACACCTCCTGGACAGCAAGCTAACCGACCCTCGACAACTCGCCGCCGAAGCCGACCGGTGGGAAAGCACCCGAGTTGGCCGGAGCGCACCCAGCGAAGTATCCAGACCGTATCGCCCCCGAGGGGGAGGAGGAAGTCAGGGTCGGGGGAGAGACCCGGGTCCCTCGTCACCCCCCAGAAACCCCTCGACCCCGGTTGGCCGGGGGAGCCCTGCCGTCCGGGCCGGTTTCCGGGCCAACATTACGTGCCACAGGTGCCAGCGACCCGGCCACTACGCCAGTGATCCCAACTGCCCAAAGAATCCGAACACGACTCCCCGCCAAGTTGCAGCGGCGGCCCTAGGGGAAGAAATAATCCCGGAAGACCAAGAGGAGTACGAGACCGATCCCTCGGAATGGGCACCCGCCGCCATGGCACTGGTCTGCTTAGGGAGAGAGACATGATTCCGCGGGCCCCCCTTCCCGCCAACACACAGAAGTACGGTCAATGGGTTAACATCAATGGTCGCCGGGCGGAAGCCCTCCGCGACACCGGGGCCAGTGTAACGGCGGTCCGACGCCACCTCGTCACTCCAGACCAAATCTTGCCGAACATTCTTTGCCCTGTTCGATCAGCCGACAACTCCGAAAGCCTATGCCACATGGCCTGCGTCCCCTTCGAGTGGGGAGGAGTAACAGGGATGTTAAAAGTAACTGTCCGCGATGATGCCCCCGTGGACTGCCTCCTAGGAAACGACCTTGAAAGCTCTCCCTGGGCAGCTGTCGAACGGAGGGAGCACCTGGGGATGCTTGGCCTCCCCGAATGGGTCTGCGTCACGACCCGGTCCATGACCGCCCGCGCGGTCCCCAGCCCAGAAGAGCCCGAGTGGCCAGAACCTCCTCCCGCGCTCATCCCAGAGGAGGCCGCCCCAGAAGCCATTCCCTTGACCCAAACCGAAGAAGGACCCGACCAGCTTCGGGACGTCCCTGACCTGGCACAATGGCGGCAGGAGGGAGGCCCCACGCAGGAACAATTCCGGGCCGAACAGAAAACATGTCCCTCTCTCGAAGGACTCCGGCAGCAAGCCCTGGCCCAGAGCACCGGGGATACCTCGGGGGCCCACTGGATCTACTGGGACCAAGACCTGCTCTACAGCGAGCAGAAAATTGCAGAACTAGGGGCCAGTCGGGTGCTGGTGGTGCCCCTTCGCTTCCGAGACTTCCTCCTGAACTTAGCCCACGATGTCCCCCTTGCCGGACACCTGGGGCAGGATAAAACCTACGACCGCCTGGTGACCCATTTTTTCTGGCCCCACATGCGGAAGGATGTCACCAACCACTGCAAGGCCTGCCCCACCTGCCAGGCCAGCGGAAAAAGTGGCCGAAAAATCAAAGCACCATTGCAACCCTTTCCTGTCGTCACCACCCCGTTTGAACGAGTGGGAATAGACATTGTGGGGCCCCTCGACCCTCGAACAGCCCAAGGACACCGGTTCATCCTGGTCCTCGTAGACCACGCCACTCGCTATCCCGAGGCCATCCCTCTTCGGACGGTGACGGCCCCCGTGGTGGGCCGGGCCCTGATGGGGATCTTCTCCCGGGTGGGGTTCCCCCGGGAGGTCGTCAGTGACAGGGGAACGAACTTTATCTCCAGATATATGAAGTCTCTGTGGCAACAATGCGGGGTCACCTACAAATTCACGACCCCCTATCACCCGCAAGGAAACGGACTGGTCGAGAGGTTCAACCGCACCCTCAAGGGGATGATTATGGGCCTAGAAGAACCCCTTCGACGCCAGTGGGACGTGCTACTTCCCTGCCTCCTGTTTGCCTATCGGGAGGTCCCGCAGAAGTCCCTCGGCTTCAGCCCATTTGAACTCCTGTACGGGCACCCCGTCCGGGGCCCCCTCAGCCTAGTCAAGGAAGGTTGGGAGCAGCCTCCCCAGAAAACTCCCCCGGACATCTACAGGTACCTCCTGGCTCTCCGCAACCAGACCCGGCAGTTCCGAGACACCGCCAAAGCCAATCTCGAGGCCAGTCAGGAGGACATGAAGAGGTGGTACGATCAGCACGCGTCCTCCATTGAGTTCGAACCGGGACAACAGGTCTGGGTGATGTCCCCGGTTGAACCCTGTGCACTCCAAGACCGATGGTCCGGGCCCTTCAAGGTAATCGAACGCAAAGGGCCCGTCACCTATTTAATCGACATGGAGACTGCCCGGAACCCCCTACGGGTCCTCCATGCCAACAGGCTCAAACCCCATTTTGTGCGATCCGAGCTCAGCCTCCTGATGGCTACCGATACTGGGACAGAAGAAGACTCCGAACCCCTTCCGGACTTACTGAGGGCCCTCGAGCAGGATGGCTCAGTGGAGGGGGTCCAGCTCTCCGAGGCCCTGTCCCCGGAGCAACGCCAAGACTGCCAAACGCTCCTGAGGCAGTTCGCCTCCCTGTTCTCCCTCACCCCCGGAGTCACCCCCTGGTGCCTCCACGATGTGGACACCGGGGACAGCCCTCCTATTCGACACCGAGCATACCGCGTACCAGACCGGGTACGAGCCTGCATCCAGACCGAGGTGTCCAAGATGCTAACCCTAGGAGTGATCGAACCCTCAGACAGTCCCTGGGCGAGCCCAGTCGTCCTGGTTCCCAAGGCAGCTGCCCCGGGCGTTGCCCCTGAGCTCCGGTTCTGCGTGGACTATCGAGGGCTGAATGCAGTTACCCGGACCGACGCTCATCCCATCCCCCGGGCAGACGAGCTAATTGACCGGATGGGGGCCGCCCGCTACCTGAGCATCTTCGACCTAACAGCGGGCTACTGGCAGATCGGCCTCACCCCTAGGGCCCAAGAACGATCCGCCTTCTCTACCCTAGACGGGCACTACCACTTTAAAGTCATGCCCTTCGGCATGAAAAACGCCCCGGCAACGTTCCAACGGCTGGTAAACCAGGTACTGGCGGGCCTGGAAGACTTCAGCGCCGCCTACCTGGACGACATTGCTGTGTACAGCCACCAGTGGACCGACCACCTCCGCCACCTGCGGGAGGTTCTACACGCCCTCCAGCAAGCCGGGCTCACCATCAAGGCCAGCAAGTGCCAAGTTGGCCAAGGGTCCGTGACCTACCTGGGACACCAAGTGGGAAGCGGGCTGGTGGCCCCGCTCCAACTCAAGATTGCTGCCATCCAGGCCTGGCAACCCCCTACGAGCCAAACGGAGGTCCGGGCCTTCCTGGGGCTCACCGGATACTACCGGCGGTTCGTGAAGGACTATGGCAGCATCGTGGGGCCCCTCACAGAGCTCACCTCCAAAAAGAGCCCCAAAACCGTCAACTGGACCCCGGACTGCCAATCAGCCTTCGAGAAGCTAAAGACCGCCATGTGCACAGCCCCCGTGCTCCAGGCTCCCGACTACAGCCGGGAATTCATTGTGCAGACGGACGCCTCCGATCATGGTGTGGGGGCCGTCCTCTCCCAACTCAACGCCGAAGGGGTCGACCATCCGGTGGTCTTCATCAGCAGACGCCTCTTGCCCCGAGAACAGCGCTGGAGCACCATTGAGAGAGAGGCCTTCGCCGTAGTCTGGGCACTCAAGAAGCTCCGGCCATACCTCTTCGGCACCCACTTCCGGGTGCAAACAGACCACCGACCCCTGCAATGGCTGATGCAAATGCGGGGGGAAAACCCGAAGCTGTTGCGCTGGTCCCTCTCCCTGCAGGGGATGGACTTCACGGTGGAACATCGTCCAGGCCAGGACCACGCCAACGCCGACGGCCTGTCACGCTTTTTCCGCCTCAGCGAGGAGAGTCCCCAGGAAGATGGCTGACTCTCCCCGCCTTCAGCTGGGGGGGACGCATGTTGGACAGGCCGCATGGTCGGGCTGCCCCCCCTCCCCGCAGTAGGACCTGGACCCTGGCTCTCCCTGCATCCCCAGCCAGAGTCCCTAAACGACCACCCGAAGTACCCTGCAATCCCTCCACTACAAGACACCAGCCCCGGACCCAGCTGGCCCGGGTCACCATCCACACCACGACATCGAACCGGCCGCCATCTTGGGGCACTGCAGCACGAGGCCGCGTGGCCTCAACTCGACCCTAACCCTGGGCCCGGCCGGCCCCGACATCGGGGCACCAACCTCCCCCCAGGAGGCAGAGTGACCACTTGGCAAATCAATGGGAGAAGGAATCGTCAACGGCTCCCCTCCGCCAGGTGTCGATCACCCCCGGCCGCCCTGGGCGCTGGCTCCACCCCCCTGCTGGGTGTCTGGACTCCCTCATCCCGGACCTCCCGGCCCCCAGGCGCGAGGGTCCGGACATCAAAGGGGACCAGACCTATAACTGGGGCAGTGCCAGACCAGGAAGGCAGTTGTATCCTGGAGTCGAGAGACCCGAGAAGAACTCATCCGTGACTTGGCCTGCTGGCGCTGCCGCGGCCCTCTGCCTCGTGAAACCATCGTCTTGGCCTGCTGGCGCTGCCGCGGCCCTCTGCCTCGTGAAACCATCGTCTTGGCCTGCTGGCGCTGCCGCGGCCCTCTGCCTCGTGAAACCATCGTCTTGGCCTGCTGGCGCTGCCGCGGCCCTCTGCCTCGTGAAACCATCGTCTTGGCCTGCTGGCGCTGCCGCGGCCCTCTGCCTCGTGAAACCATCGACTTGGCCTGCTGGCGCTGCCGCGGCCCTCTGCTTTATGAGACTATCACCTTGGCCTGCTGGCGCTGCCGCGGCCCGATCCACAGACTCTCCAGCTCGAGGATTGTGAGCTCGCCTTTTACCAAAACCTGTACCGATCCGGTACCAAGACTGTCCCGCTACCCCCTTTCCCTACAGAGACTAGAAGTGAGAGGACCCCCGGGTCCAAGTTATCCTGTATCGCTGATATCCTTGCCTTAAGAACCTTATATAAAGCCTTGAACTCGACTTGGTGTGGTGCCTGTTTGTGGGGAGGGAGGGTACTTGTCTGTACGATCGCCGGAGACGGTCCCCCTCGGGGATCTCTCCCTCGGTATCCGGCCGACCCTCAGGGTCCCCGTCTAACAACTATGAAAGGTCGACGTTTCGATCCCGGGCTCTAATTAAAGGGGATCATCATCAGGACTTAACATAATGTTTGCCTGGTACAGAAAAAATGCGCCTGTTGAGGGAAAACAGGGAGAAAACAAGAAATAGACAGTTTAAAATACTTCAGAAGTCAGCGGAGCCACATTTCTACATCCGGAATCGCAATGACGAATTGCAAACAAAGTGTCTTTCACGCATTCTACTTTTAGGTGAGATCTCAGTGTTTCGTTCATTCGTTTTTTGTGAGAGATTGTACCGCATGCCGTGAGTTGCAACATGCTGCATTTTTAGAGTGACGCTTAGTGGAAGGATTATCGACTAAGGCGCATTTCTGGAAGGGAGTGACGTTGGTGATGGTGTACGTGGAAGGGAGTGGATGGATCTAGGGGTAAGTGGTGTTTTTTTTACCTTGGTGTTGGCTCGAGGCCACCAAGCGTTGAAAGTCGTAATTAGTGCACATGGGGCTGCGCTGAGCTCCCGAGTGGAGGGAATGTTGGGGACGCTGGAAAGGGTAAAAAGAGTCATTAGGTCTCAGGCACTGTGGTGACTGGTAGGGGTGCTTAACAGATTAGGAATCTTGGCATACCGAAAACGCGATCTTTTAGGCGTCGAGGTGAGCCATTCTTCAAGCGAGAGCTTCCGTCGTGAGGACGGCCGGTTTGGATGAACTCGCGCCGCTAGGGAAAGAGGCATCAAGAATTAGCATGGCACGCTTTAGGTTGGAAGTCTACATGCCGGAAGGGTTTTGACTTACCAATTGGGAGATACGAGGTGGCCACTTCAGAATTTTCGGATTTCAAGCGTGGCAGTCGAGATGAAGCCGATCCGCTGCTGAGAAGGCAAGTGAGTTAGTTATTTGGGCCAGGGAGGGAGCGGCAAGCCGAGGAAAATTTGACTTACCGAATTTGGAGCAATGTCCAGGTGAATACCAGTCTGGCTGCCAGTTCCTCGCCGAGTGGTGAGTCTGGAGCGGGCGCCATCTTGGTTTTATTTTAGGTGTCATGTGATAGTGTCAGGTGACTTTGTCACATGTCCGGGGTGAGGAGCAGTATAGTGGCGGCCATCTTACAGTGGTGAGATGGTTGGGGAACAGTATGGTGGCCATCTTACAGTGGTGAGATGGTGCCATCAGGGTAATAAAATTGTGCACGTGCATATGGCAGAACTGAGTGACCATTTTTGTGAATTAAAATTTCGACGCAGTGACATGGTTTAATTTACATTTGCAATTTTTGACAGAATATCAGTACATTAGTGGGGGAATTCAATTCTTGAACTAGAACATCCATGATTGTGAATAGTTTGTTTCTAAAGGAGGGTAGTCCAGTCCTCACTTCTGTTCAGTCCAGTTTGAATTGTGTTGTACTGGATTATAGTTTTTAGTTCTTCACGGTTCAAAAGTTGGGCCAAGTTGCCACCTCTTTGTGGCAATTTAACGGTTTTTAGAATAGTCCACTTGATGTCATCTTCTGTGTGTTTCAGTTCAGAAAAATGCTCCACCAGCGGGGCATTGGGTGTACCACACCGTATACGACTCCGATGCTGGCAGATGCGGGTCTTTGCCTTTTGAGTTGTTTGTCCCACATACATTTTCGGGCAAGGGCAGAGAATAGCATAAATAACTTTGCAGGTGTTACAATTTGTCAACGATTTCATTTCTACATTTATGCCGTTGTGACTGAAAATACGGGCCTCAATCGTGAAATCACAGACATTGCAGCCTCCACATTTTACATGACCTACTACTGGTGGTAAGCCCCAATTTGATTCAATTGTTGTTCTTGCAGTGGTGGCTGGTAAGGCTGCCCTGATCAGATGGTCTCTTAGGTTTTTGTTTTTTCGAAAGGCAAAAAGAGGTCTTTCGAGGTTAATGGGACCAGAATTTATTATGGGCCAATGTTTCAAAATGGATTTGCGGATCCTGTTGGAGACCGGGGAGAATGTGGTTACACACGCTATCCTCTCCTTCTTATCACGTTTTTTTGGTGTGAGCAGAACCTCTCGTGGACAATACTAAGCCCTTTTGGATGCTGTTTTGACCAGTCGTTTGGGATAGCCACGGGTCTTGAGGATGTCTGCTTCCCTGAAATAATCTGTTTTGGATGAACAATTGCGCCTTATTCGCAAGAATTGGGAGTAGGGCAATGAGTCTTTTAGAGCCCTAGGGTGGTTGCTGCTGTAGCTGAGAAGGGTATTGCGTTCCGTGGGCTTGCGGTAGAGGCGTGTTAGAAGTTCACCTTCATTATGGAAAATAGTGAGATCTAAAAATGCGATTTGATTTCTGTCATGAGTTAGAGTAAAGGTTAGATCCGCACAATTGTTATTTAGCCAATGAAGAAACAGGTTCAGTGTGGCAGTGTCAAGCTTCCCTGATTAAGAAAATGTCGTCTATATACCGACGCCATAACCCTATTCCTGGTAGGAATGGGTTACTACTCGCAAGGATTGAGCCTGTCTCAAGAGCGTCCATAAACAAAATAGCCAGGTTGGGGGCAAAAATAGCCCCCATGGACGTCCCCTTGATTTGCTGATAGAAAACATTATCAAAGGTAAAGAAATTCCGGGAAAGGCATAGTTCTAGTAGCTGGAGGTTGAATAGGGAGGGAACCCTATGTGGACGTGGGCGAGAGTCAAGTGTCTTTTGAATGACAAGAAGTACCAAGGTTTGCGGGATATTCGTGTACAGTGACTCTACGTCAAGGGAACAGAGTGTGTTCAAAGCTGGATCAAAGGGATGATGTTCTACCAATTTAATCATTTCCATACTGTCCCTTACGTAGCAAGCTGTTGTGGGTACGAATTCTTTTATGAAGTAGTCCACATATGCTCCCAGGGGTTCCAAAACTGACCCGCATGCAGAGACAATAGGTCTACCTGGGGGTTGGTCTATATTCTTATGCACTTTCGGGAGAGTGTATATCACCGGTAAGCGCAGGCTTTTTACATTAAGGAAAATGTGCTCTTTTTTGCTCAGGTATCCTTCGGCACATGCGTCCGATGTAAGTTTCAATATGGTAGCTTGGATGTCTTTAGTGGGATTTCCAGGTAACCTTTGATAATGAGTTGTGTTAGCTAGTTGGCGCGAGATTTCTTTTTTGTATGAATCTATGTCCTGGAGTACGATCCCGCCTCCTTTATCCGCACTCTTTATTACGAGCGATGTATTGCTCTTGAGTGTGCTTATTGCGTCCTTCTCTTTTCGAGAAATGTTGTATGGGATGAACAATTTTTTCTTTTCTATTTCAACAAGATCTGTCTGGACCAGTTTTTCAAAGGTTATGATCTCAGGTGGGATCATGCTGGCTGTTGGCAAAAATCTGGAAGGCGGGCGGTATGGTGTATTCGGATTGGTGGTGGTAGATGGGTGTAATTGAAAGAATGCTTTCAAACGAACCAATCTAAAAAATCTGAGTAGTTCTGTCTGTAATTCCATGAAGTCTGGACGCACAGTGGGTACGAATGATAAACCCTTTTTCAGAACTTCTAGTTCCTTGTCCTGTAAGATGTGTTTGGACAGATAAAGATAGGTATTAGTTGCTTAGTATTGTCCATGAGAGGTTCTGCTCACACCAAAAAAACGTGATAAGAAGGAGAGGATAGCGTGTGTAACCACATTCTCCCCGGTCTCCAACAGGATCCGCAAATCCATTTTGAAACATTGGCCCATAATAAATACTGGTTCCATTAACCTCGAAAGACCTCTTTTTGCCTTTCGAAAAAACAAAAACCTAAGAGACCATCTGATCAGGGCAGCCTTACCAGCCACCACTGCAAGAACAACAAATTGGGGCTTAGCACCAGTAGTAGGTCCTGTAAAATGTGGAGGCTGCAATGTCTGTGATTTCACGATTGAGGCCCGTATTTTCAGTCACAACGGCATAAATGTAGAAATGAAATCGTTGACAAATTGTAACACCTGCAGTGTTATTTATGCTATTCTCTGTCCTTGCCCGAAAATGTATGTGGGACAAACAACTCAAAAGGCGAAGATCCGCATCTGCCAGCATCGGGGTCATATACGGTGTGGTACACCCAATGCCCCGCTGGTGGAGCATTTTTCTGAACTGAAACACACAGAAGATGACATCAAGTGGACTATTCTAAAAACGGTAAAATTGCCACAAAGAGGTGGCAACTTGGCCCAACTTTTGAACCGTGAAGAACTAAAAACTATAATCCAGTACAACACAATTCAAACTGGACTGAACAGACGTGAGGACTGGACAACCCTCCTTTAGAAACAAACTATTCACCATCATGGTTGTTCTAGTTCAAGAATTGAATTCCCCCACTAATGTACTGATATTCTGTCAAAAATTGCAAATGTAAATTAAACCATGTCACTGCGTCGAAATTTTAATTCACAAAAACGGTCACTCAGTTCTGCCATATGCACGTGCACAATTTTATTACCCTGATGGCACCATCTCACCACTGTAAGATGGCCACCATACTGTTCCCCAACCATCTCACCACTGTAAGATGGCCGCCACTATACTGCTCCTCACCCCAGACATGTGACAAAGTCACCTGACACTATCACATGACACCTAAAATGAAACCAAGATGGCACCCGCTCCAGACTCACCACTCGGCTAGGAACCGGCAGCCAGACTGGTATTCACCTGGACATTGCTCCAAATTCGGTAAGTCAAATTTTCCTCAGCTTGCCGCTCCCTCCCTCGCCCAAATAACTAACTCACTTGCCTTCTCAGCAGTGGATCGGCTTAATCTCGACCGCCACGCTTGATATCCCAAAATTCTGAAGCGGCCACCTCGTATCTCCCAATTGGTAAGTCAAAACCCTTCCGGCATGTAGACTTCCAACCTAAAGCGTGCCATGCTAATTCTTGATGCCTCTTTCCCTAGCGGCTCGAGTTCATCCAAACCGGCCGTCCTCACGACGGAAGCTCTCGCTTGAAGAATGGCTCACCTGGACGCCTAAAAGATCGCGTTTTCGGTATGCCAAGATTCCTAATCTGTTAAGCACCCCTACCAGTCACCACAGTGCCTGAGACCTAATGACTCTTTTTACCCTTTCCAGCGTCCCCAACATTCCCTCCACTCGGGAGCTCAGCGCAGCCCTTTGTGCACTAATTACGACTTTCAACGCTTGGTGGCCTTGAGCCAACACCAAGGTAAAAAAAACACCACTTACCCCTAGATCCATCCACTCCCTTCCACGTACACCATCACCAACGTCACTCCCTTCCAGAAATGCGCCTTAGTCGATAATCCTTCCACTAAGCGTCACTCTGAAAATGCAGCATGTTGCAACTCACGGCATGCGGTACAATCTCTCACAAAAAACGAATGAATGAAACACTGAGATCTCACCTAAAAGTAGAATGCGTGAAAGACACTTTGTTTGCAATTCGTCACTGCGATTCCGGATGTAGAAATGTGGCTCAGCTGACTTCTGAAGTATTTTAAACTGTCTATTTCTTGTTTTCTCCCTGTTTTCCCTCAACAGGCGCATTTTTTCTGTACCAGGCAAACATTATGTTAAGTCCTGATGATGATCCCCTTTAATTAGAGCCCGGGATCGAAACGTCGACCTTTCATAGTAGACGTACTTTTGATCATTGATATTAATGTATGTATGTTCTGCTCTGGGAAATACTGGTAATCTCTGATTCTGACAGTGCCCAGTTTGCTCACTCCTCTTTTGCCTGAAGCACTTGTCTTTACCCTTTTTTCCTTTCTACCTGATTTTCTCATCTTCTAGTACGGCGCAGGATTGTGCTTGACAGCAAAACCTCCTTTTGCTGCAAAAATGTATTTCTAAATTATAAACACTTGAATCAATCATAATAAAAATCCCTTGTCCGGCTGGGCATGGAAAATATATAGCAGCCTATTGTGGTCTATATAATACAAGTGCATTATCCCTCTAAACTTTGGACCTCTGTTGCATATAATGGCACGCTCCAGGAGGCAGGCTTTGTTGCAGTTTTAAAAAGGTCAGTTTCCCTGGGGGAAAGGGGGAATTGGCACCTGGACCGCTGGTGTGAGTAGTACGATCCAACGCCTGCCGGGTTGAAGGGGGCCTTATGCAATCTAAGTAGCACTCATGTGTTGTCTAGCTAGCTGAGTGTACATCATACCACGATAGTAAAAAAATAAAAAATAAAAAATAATACGAGCAAAAATATACGCTCTGGGGCATGTTTGACCAGGTAAGGAACAGAAGTCACCACCTCCACATGTGAGGCCCAACTGGTATTTCCATATTAGCAGCAGTGGTCATACATTTTGGAGGTAAGCTAAAGGTAACTCGCATCTGCCTTAAGGTAAGAAGATAGCTGCATGCGATGCAATGCTACTGTATAAAAAAAATCAAAAAAAGAAGAAATCATTTAGAAACTCTTCAGTATGAATAACCCTCCTGGTTGGAATTATGGGACAAATGGGCAAAGGTGTCTTTGTGGGTAAGTGTACGGGACCCCAGCCTGCTAACTGGGATATTGACTGCAGCTGCCTATAGCCTTGTGCGCAGAGAATAATACGAGGTGTACGCACTGATAAGCTAGCTGAGACGCTAACTCACTATTACAAGTTGCTCACACTTACACAGGAGAAAACACCAGCAGACAGAGAAGTGGGGCTCTAGAGGATGTGTGGTGTAGTGCTTTCATGATCAGATTTAACAGAAACAGATGAGCCCTTCAGTTTACATTGTGATTGGGCAATACCATGGAGATCTACGGGTGTTAACTTAGATCGCAACTAAAATGGGGTATAGCCTGGTGGGCACGAAGCATGGCCGGGGCCCATGTGCTGGCCGTTCCGCTTGCCAGCAGTCCATTGTAGGGCTGCCTAACAAAGCCATTGATTGGCATTAGTCAAAACAAATGGGTTTTTTGGCGATGGTGTGCTGCACCACTCCTCCCAAAAAACATAAAGCTTGGTGTATAACTGTTTTTTTTCTTCCATGTATGACATTAACGAGCG
Organism: Lissotriton helveticus; assembly: GCF_964261635.1. NCBI lineage: Eukaryota > Metazoa > Chordata > Amphibia > Caudata > Salamandridae > Lissotriton > Lissotriton helveticus. Next base: position 1,115,451,099 of record NC_136072.1, read on the forward strand.
GACACTCAGTGGTCCTGAATAGGATCCGGCGGTGCCCGCACACGAATGCGAGAAATGAAACCGGCTCTTCATCAACCCTAAAGGGCTTACAGGCAGCATTTGCATGGCACCCTGAGGTCTTGGTGATTCAACTGGCACCCGGTCAGAGAGCACAGTGGAGAGCTCCAGGAGGAAGCTAAGCGACCCAACAGATTTGCAACACCATTGGCCAGGAGAGCATCCAGCACAGCCTGATCAACCCAGCGTTCCTGGAGCTTTACGCCAGGTGCATTTTACAGAAGAGTGCGTGAAACTTCTCTGGGCCAACCAATGGGCAGCCATAGCACCGGCAGGCTGCACCTTTTGTTTAAAAAAAAAATTAATCAAGAAGAAAGGGAAATCGACAAAGAGGATGGGGGAGTCACATGGAGCTGGAAGCCTCCCTTGCGGCGTGGCGGCTAAGAAGGGGTACATTTGTTGTTAATGAGGCCAACTGGGAGGCGGTGTGCAGGAGGATGGCCACTCACCTTTGGATGCCTTAGGTAGGGTGAGTAGGCTGGAAGGGGGAGCGGCGGAGACAGCACTTGCAGCCCAGACCCACCGAATGGCAAGGCACAAAAATGGACAAACAAATTAGCGAGCTAGGGCCTAATTGCTGAACAGATATTAGGTTAAATCTGTTTCTTTGCTTCTTTTTTCTTTTCACATTGTTTTAGATTTGTAGGAGCTGAAGAAAATATTAAAAATTAGACTTCTACTCAGCTTTATCCAATTTTATTCTATCACTACTTACACTATTTGCACTGCTTTTTCAGTTGCCTAATTACATCTATTTAATATCTGCACTACCCATTTGTTGAAACACTAGCCACTGGGTCTTCACAGCCTCTATCATATCATTTGACTGTGGATACATTCTCTCCTGGGTAAGGAGAACCCAGATGATGTCAAAAAGGGCGGAACAGATCAGCAACTGATGGGAGAATTTCACCTACCCTTGGGGTTACTTTGCCCACGTTTGTTTGCCCACGTGTACTTAGTCAAGCATAATGGATCACTTGGGTTTTCCACTTCTTAGAAACTAACATTTGGTTATGTCATTGATATTTTGTGAGTTGAGTCTTTTTTCTTACTTCCCTGACCCCTAGATACTTTTTGTTTGCTGATGTGATTAATAAACTGTCATGTCTATGATTTATAAGCTTATCAAAAATTGATTCATGACATCCCATGACGTTGGTGCAAGGCTGGTCATAGCGGGATCTGTCCATGGTATTGCAACGCAAAAGTAATTGATACATGTTATGCAAAATAAACTGCGGCCAACATCAACCACAGGAAACAAGACACACATGTAGGCAATCTTTACTGGAAAATATATGTGTAAAATGTCATGCAAAGTAGTTTGGGAATGGGCCCAGTGCGGAAGTTGTTAATCCCGCCTCGTGTGTGGGACCCTCACCACCTGCATCCCTGGTAACGGGTCCATTTGATGCGCAGCTTGTATGTGCAGTGACAGATGAGTGTATTTTTTCTTTTTTTGAAGTGGGCTACATTTACATTTATTAATAAACTCAAGAACACAGGCCGAGGCAGAAACATATTCCACCAGCGCAGGATCAGGGCTCTGCAACTTTTTGAAATAGGAATTGAATTAAGAAATGGAACTTCAGAGGAGATGGCCTTCAAGCAAAAAATAAGAGATGTGCATTATCTTTGGAAACGAGTAACAACAGCACAGTCTAAAGTGAACATCACAACTCGTCAGCGTGCAACACAGTTTGTTGTATTTTCGGATACAAATTGCAGTAAATCTAAAATGGCCTTCAGCTGGGAACATAATTAATTCTGTAGCTGTCTGCCCTTATTTTGATTATGCGATAGAGCCTGCATGATATACTAACTCTCACAAGCTCATTCAGTCCTATCTTACTATCTTTTCAGTGATCACATCCACATCATATACCATTATCTCCATATTTGTGTTTCTGCATCTTAATTGGAAATGGTTGTTAGTTACCAAATGTACTCGTAGGTATTTCTTTATTGCCATTTTATATGCTTTCTTGTTTTTGTTTTTCGGTGTGCAGCTTCTGTTCGTATGATAGAGCATCTGCAACATTGGTTTATTTGTATGTGTTTTCTTACTACATACCAATAAAAAATGTATAGAACATAAATAATACACTGATGGTAGAGATGTGCCTTAAGCCGAGAATTTGGTAGTAGGCCCAGAGTCTGTAATGTGGCAGGTAACACTGCCTCAGGATTTGAGCATGTGTTCGAATCTAGCTACACAAGACCATTGTAACTTCGGGGGGAGGTTGGATGGAAGGGTGTTATCATCAAGATTTTTAATTGGAGCCGATTCAGGAATGAAAGGTGATTTATTTTCATCTGCAGCCACTTAACAAACTGGGGGCCATATTATCAACACCAGAACCTGGGCTTCTATGGGAATTCATAAGGGTATAGTATCAATTTCATTATCGCCGCTTTAGTGGCAGTTTCCTGCCGATAAAAGTGGCGATAATGTATCGCCCTTTCTTGATAATATGGCCCTATATGTTTGTTTTACCAAAAATGTCTGTGTGCAAACCTTGCCAAAGGCTGATGAGCTTTGAACAATAAATAATCAAATAATAAAACATTTACGATCGACATTTTATACAAAGAAAAAACATTGCATTTAGAACAGTCTCCTGCTGAAATCGGGCATATCTAAAAAGCCAGCCAGTTCTGTGATTGCACTGATTCTGTCATAATTGGATTTCTCCAGTGATACATGTTTGGGTCTCCCTAAACAAAATGTGAGTTTACTATTACAGAGACCGCAAAATGCAGTTGCCCGTAGGTTGACAGGACTGAAGTGCAGAGGACGAAACTCTGTAGACATTCGGGACAAGGTTTATTATGGTTGTGTGCCGCCCTGGCGCCAGACAAGGGGACGTCGGGCGACGCAAAACCAAGCATGTGATTTACTAAGCGTGCAAAGTCACCTTGTGTGGGCCAGCATGGCTTGGGAACTCTGGAGTAACCCAAGGCATCGCGAGTTGCTGCTTTGCATTACTCTTCATGTTGGGGGTGTTACATGGGTAGAGCATCGGTGTTCCTACGCATCCACCCATGGATGCATTCTCAGATTTACCAATACTGATAGACCTGGAAATACAGCAGAACTGCACGCCTTCCCACCAGAGGTGCACTAAGAAGAAATATCTTTACTTCTCCTCTTTGTTTCCTCTATCTAAGTGTGCTGCATTCTGCCCTCCCTCTGTCATGCTGCACATCGCATTGTCTTTCTGCGTTACATTGCACAGACATTTTTTAAATCAGGCCCTATTCTCCACACTAGCAGCCTGTAGTAAAGAACGTCAAATTCAAGATACTGTAGGCCAGATCTATCAAGGTTTTTTCGTCGACCTTTATTTATTTCATTTTATTTATTTTGAGAGTTTTATATAGCACTGGCTAGACCCGGAGGTATCAGAGCGCTTTCCATAAGGTTCCACAGAAATTACAAAATTAACATCAGTTACACGTTACATCAGTTACTAGAAAACATTTCAAGACAGTAGAAGACAAAATAAATGGAGCTTAGAAGGGTAAAGGGGTATATATAAATATAAATGCAACACATTAAAGAGCGAGAAGGGGAGACAAATAGAGCGGATAAGGGGAGAGGGGGATTGAGAAGGGAGAGGAAGAGGGGGTAGACGGTATGAGAGATGAAGGGAAAGTCTGCCTAATGACCGACTGGGTAGGTGCGGCTGAGGAGGGAATCCACAGCCAGTCTCCCAGAAGAATGTCCAGATGTGAAACAGAATGGGAACTCAGAACCAAATGGGCGAGGGCAAAGGTCAGGAACTAGAAAGGAGATAAGTAGAGTGGATAGGGGTAGGGGGTAGTATGAGGGGGGAGGAGGGAGATAGGGTCAGGAGAGATGAAGGAGAGTCTGCCCAAAGACCGGCTGGGTAGGAGACTGCTGATGAGGGAATCCACAGCCCATCTCTCCAATAGCTATAGGAGTAGCTCCACCAGGCTTCAGTCAGAATATCTAGGTCTCAACAGTCAAGGGAGCCTGTTCCTGCCCTCACTGGGGTGAGGGCAGGAACAGGTTTGGGTTTTAGTCGACCTTCCAGGTCCTGGCATTTCGCTTCTAAGTCAAGGGTGCGCGCCCCAATGGAGTCCACGTCTGCCTGGAGCGCATTAAGTTTTGTGCCCATTTCCGATTTGAAGTAGTCGAAGGAGGTTCCTCTGTCCACCTTTATGTCCTCTCTGAGCTCCCTTTTAAAGTCCTTCAGGGTCGCAAGGAGGTACTCCCGGATGAGCGCCATTTCCCTGGTCTACTGGGTGCCCTCTTCCTCCTGCTCCTCTCCTGCTTTGGGCACCCGAAGTAGATGGAGACCTTGGTGGGCTGCTCTTTTTTTTTGGGGTGGCATAGGGGCAGCTCTGTGTCGCACCCCACACCCCTCCACTCTAGAGCCACAGGTTCAGAGGAGGGTGAGCGGTGCTGTCGTGAGGAATCTGTGGGTGCACCAGGGTCTAGGCACACCCCTCACCTCCAAGTGGACCACACGGTTTTATGGAGCGTGCTAGAATATTGCTTCCCCGGATCATATGGTGCGTGGATTCAGTTGTCGCTCTCTATGCTGTGGGTCACAGTGAACTGACTGGAAGGACCTTGGGCGCCATCTAATGGTCAGGCAAAAGGCCAGACATCTCCTTCAGGGGTTCTCACCTCCCTCAGCGTGCAATGTGACCCAGCAGAATCGGCCTGGGTAAACCACCCTCTCCTCTACCTGTCTTCTGGCTTTTTAGCTCCTTGCCTGCCGCTTTAGCGGTCAATGCGCTTCGGGGTACGGGCCACTCTCAACTTGTATGTGTCTGGCCTGACCGGTAGGTAGCCACAATATCGAAATTAAAATATCGATATACAATAATATCGATGTTTTAATTACGATGGTATAGAATATCGATGTGCAATAATATCGATGGAAAGAATATCGATTTTAAGGTATCAATGTTCTTAATATCGAAATTTTGTTTAGTGTTATGTATTTTAATATGTATTTTATATGGTTGTTAAACATGTTTTTTATTGTATGTTTAGAAATTTGTAATTTTGTTTACATTTTGCGTTTTAGTATCAGAGCGGGTTGTGGGTTTATAGGGGAATAGGGTGGGAAGTAATTTAATTATAATTAATTAATTATTATGTTTTTTAAATATTTTTGATTAATAATTGTTAATTAATAATTAATTGGTAATTAATTATTATTATTGGTTAATTAAATTAATTAGAGTTAATGTAGTAATATTTTTTATTTTTTGTTATTGCTAATTAATAATTAATTGATAATTAATTATTATTAAGTGATTAAATGATAATTACATGTTTTATGTGATTTATTTATGTGTAGTGGGTTGTGTGTTTATAGGGAAATAGGGTGTGAAATAATTAAATTAAATTAATTAAAGAGATTGTATTTATTAATTGGTATTTATTATTAATTAATTATTAATTAATTAATTGGTAATTCGTTTTTTAAAATTAATTTATATTAATTATAAATAATGTATTAATACATATTGTTTATTCTTGTAAATTTCTTGTTAATTAATTATTAATTGGTCATTAATTAATAATTGGTAATGAATATTTGTCAATTAGTTAATTTATAATTACATCCAATTAATAATATTAATTGTTATTAATTGATTAATTGATATTTAGAATAATTGTGTTTTTTTGTATGTGTAGTGTGTCGTGTGTTAAAGGGGGAGTAGCGTGGGAAGTAAATTTTTGTTATTTTAGTAAATATTAATTATAAATATTTGGTATTTAGTAATATAATTTTGTAAATAAAATATTACATCTTTTTTCTCTTTAAAAAAAGATGTAATTGATAAGTATGTTAATATAACGCCTACGCTATCCTGAGCTTTTGCTACTATTGCACCTTCTGGAGTGGGAATAGTAATTTTTACCCCCACGCTATCCAACGCTTTCCCTACTGTTGATCCCTTTGGAGTGGGAATAGTAATTTTTACACCTACGCTATCCTGCGCTTTCCCTACTGTTGCACCCTCAGGAGTTGGAATAGTAATTTTTACCCCCACGCGATCCAATGCTTTCCCTACTGTTGCACCCTCTGGAGTGGGAATAGTAATTTTTTCCCCTACGCTATCCAGCGCTTTCCCTACTGTTGCAGCCTCTGGAGTGGGAATAGTAATTTTTATCCTTACGCTATCCAACGTTTCCCTACTGTTGCACTCTCTTGAGTGGGAATAGTCATTTTTACCCCCACGCTATCCAAAGCTTTCCCTACTGTTGCACCGTTTGGAGTGGGAATAGTAATTTTTACCACCACGCTATCCAATGCTTTCCCTACTGTTGCACCCTCTGGAGTGGGAATAGTAATTTTTACCCCTACGCTATCCAACGTTTTCCCTACTGTTGCACTCACTGGAGTGGGGATAGTTATTTTTACCTCTACGCTATTCAACGCTCTCCGCACTGTTGGACTCACTGGAGTGGGAATAGTGATTTTTACCCCTACGCTATCCAACGCTTTCCCTACTGATGCAATATGTGGAGTAAGTATATATATTAATTTATATGTAGAGTTTTTAATTTATGGTAAATGTATATGTATTAGTTATTATTTTTTAAATATGTTTTATTGTTTATATCTATAATTTGTTAAATTATATGTATTTTTAAATTATGTTTACATTATTATTAATACATTTAAAAAAACGATATTTTTACTTTGATATTTTTGTACTCCGATATTTTTGTCCTGATATTTTTGTACTTACCTTTATATAGATAGAACTTCGATATTTTTGATGTCGATATTTTTGCTTCGATATTTTTGTATGTCTATATTCTGTCTGTCGATATTATGTCATAGATCCGGCCTGACCACCGCCTCTGGGTCTCTCTACACCAGCCACCTTCACTGAGGTGTGAATGCACACTCAGCTGCCTCCTCCTGGGATCCAATGCGATCCGCGCCTCCGGGGGAACTCTATTGCTGCTGGTTGCGTCTGCCGGGTGAGGCCACCATTCAGAGGAGCAACATCGCGGTTCCGTATCGTGCATGGACTGCCTCTGCCACACTGGTGTCCCCGCACCACTCACAGGGTCCCCAGAGTCTTCGATAGGCTGCCTCCTTGCCGTGCTCCCTCTGGCCACCAAGTAAGGAGGAGCCTTAGAGTACGGAGGAGCCCCAGCCGCAACGGGATCCGTCTACCATTTTAGCTAGGTGGCCACGATCCTGATTGCCTTTCTAAAAGTAATTTCGGACATCTGGTCACCCGGATTAGTCATCCATGGGAGGTCTCCACCAATTAAAAGTCTAGTCCTGGATTTCCTTCCGCCATCAGCCCGGGACTGGACGCTGCAAAGCACTCTCTCACAGGGCTTCTTCATGGAGCCAAGCGAGATCAGGTATTCGAGGCAATGATGGTCATCTCTGAACTTAGGGCATGAAAGGGTGAGCAAGGGCTACGCAAAACCTAAGTGTGATTTATCAAGCCACGCAAAGCCGACTTGCATGGCCCTGCATGGCTGGATAAATCTAGAGTAACACAGGACAGCGCAAATATCTGCCTTGCGTTACTCTGCCCCACGTACGCATTCCGTGGGTGCAGCGTGGGTATTCCCTGGCATCTACCCATGGACTTTGGTGAATTCACAGAGTAACCATTACTGGTAGACCTGGGAATGCATCAAAAAGCTACTCCTACCCAGGTGAGGTGTAACGAGGAGCATTATACTTATTTCTCCTCGTTCTTTCCTCTTTCTATGTGTGCTGAATTCTGTAGCCTACATTGAAAGGGAAAAATGCTTCTCAAAATTGGTTTTGTGCTTTACAAAAACAATCTTGCCCACAATTCAGACAATTCAGACACCCTTGCACTATGACACAAGGGTGCCTGTGTTGGTGCTGTGCAGCAAAAAGTGCACCAGCTCTAGTACAGGTCAGAAATGTGCCATATAATGTTAAGTATGGCACATTCCTGCCATGCAAGGTGGCTTGCTGCATTCCGCAACATGAAACATTGATAAATATGCCCCTGTGTGTGACACGTCAAGCTGCCTCTGAAACAGCCTACTTACCTCCAGAACACACTGATGCCTTACCTTGCCAAGCACATTAAGATCCTTTAATCTCATGTTCATAAAGTTTAAGATTAAAGAAGGTGACCACTTGTCCTTCTGATCCCTGGCCTCCACCATGTGAAATCTACTAGCGCTGTTCATTTGTACACCTCCAGTGACAAGGCGGTCATGAAAAAAGCTGGAGATTTCGCTTGTTCGTAAGGTACTGCCTTAAACCCAAGGGCATATTTACACCATCTAGATGCAGCACCCTGCATGGGTTCTACTGAAACCACCAGCCTGGAGCTGGCAATGCAAAGACTAGCGTTGAGATGTGTCTGTTGCGATGAAGACACCGGGCTGGAGCTGGCAATGCAAGGACTTGTGTAAAGATGCGTTGCACTAGTTCCAATGAAATCACTGGGCTGAAGCTGGACATGCATTTTATTGACTTGCCTCTGGATGCTTCATGCTGCGTTAGTTCTGATGAAGATGCCGGTCAGGAGCCTGCTTGGTCCCTGTCACTCAGGAAAGGAGGTCAGGGAACTGACCCTTGGAGGCACTCTGGTAGTCCTGCGTTCAAGCAGCAAGGATGGCCTCAAGCAGCTGGGCAGTCCTCAGACAACAGAGCAGTCCTCGAGCATCTGGGCAGTCCTTCATTTGTAGATTCTATTGGTCCAGGAGTTTTCGTAAGAGTTGGTCTGAGGGTCCAACATTTATACTTATGCCAGCTTCAAAGTGGGAGAAACCTCTAGACCCCACCCCCCAACCCCCATCCACCATTACCTCCTTCCCTCTCCCCACACCTCTTTCTGGAATGTACTTCCTTGCCCTGCCCTGACTCCAAGGGGTTCGGGGTCACAATAGATTAGTGCAAAGTCCCTTGTAAGTTTGCTAAGGCAGCCCTTTGAAGTGCAAGTGGGGTATGTGACAACTCCCTCCTCTCATCCTGGAAAGTTAGGTCATCCTGACAACTCCTAGTCCCTCCTTTATATCACTGTGTGGGGGGAATACACAAAGGCCAACTACCCCTAGTCATGTGACCCAGGATACAGGCTGCATTTAAAATTTTAAAGCTCATGTTCAACTTTTTAAATACACTGTGGTCTGCCTTAAGGAATGCTTATGGCCTACCCTTGGGGTGATTGGTTAAAAAGGATTATTTAGGCATGGCAAAAGGCTTGCTTTGCCAGCTCAAATTTGCAGTTTAAAACCGTACATAGGCTGCAATGGCAGGCCTGAGACATGTTTAAAAAGGCTTAAGTGGGAGGCACAATAAGTGGCCGGCCCATTTATTTTGCAGTACCACTTTACTAGGAGCTTGCAGGTAAATATTAAATGTGCTTCTTGGGTGTAAGTCAATATTTCCAAGTTTAAAGAAGAGAGCCCAGGCCCTTTAGCTCTGATGATTAGCAGTGGTAAATTGCACAAAGTCCTAAAAGCCACCAAAAATAGGTTCAAAAAGTAGGAGGAGTGAAGGCAAAAATGTTGAGGGAGACACTGCAAAGAGGGCCTAGTCAAACACCTGCACTGTATGTAAAGGCAGACTCGCAACCACAACACATGCACATTCTCTTAGGCTCATGATCATTTATTTTTTTTAATTTCAAATCATATTTTATTTATTAACCATAACAGAGATGATAGCGGCAAGAAAGCATCAAAAGAATTACAATCATGTTGCCAAAGTACCGCAACCAGACATGGGTTATTACACAAAACAATACGTATACAGTAAAGGAAAATAAAGTACCATCCTTGCATTCACATTATTGTACATAGTTCCGTAGAGCCCTCTGTCCAAATCAAGTCATATCACACCATGTAAGTTACACCATTCCTGCTTCACGATTCTAAGGTTGTCAAGCCCGTGAGCCCAAGATATAGCCATTACAGTTCACGCAACACGTAGCCCATAATTCACTGAGAACAGACCTCATCGTATGGAACTTCAAGGTGGGTCAAAGATGAAGGAGGCTCGGTCCAATGAAGACCATAATTTTTTGTTGGTGACCTGCCATGGTGATGAGTGTAACGCGGGGTTGTCAGTGCCCCTAATGCAGGACAGCCATTCCCTCCAGGCATTGAAGGAGACCTCACCCGTTGATTTCCAATTGCACAGGATCACCTTACATGCTAAAGTTAGTAGGAGATCCAGGAGCTGGCGGTCATGGTCACCTTTTAGTGATGGATCTAATGCCCCTAGGAGAATGTAGATGAATTCCCTCGTAGGATGTATGTGGAGCGTGTGTGCAATGTAGTCAAAGATTTTTGCCCAGAAGGCGTGGAGCATGGGGCAATCAAACAGCATGTGCGGAAGGTCACCAATACCAGAGGAGCAGTTCCAGCAATCCGGTGTGTCCTGTAGGCCAACCTTAAATAGCCTCTGTGGGGTCCAAAATGCTCTGTTGATAATCATATATTTGGTTTGTGATAGTATCGGTGATACCTTGTGTGTGAGTGCTGATGCATGTATCCTGACCCAGTCTATACTTATGCCAGTGTTGTTTGTTTCTGATTCCCATTTCAACTCATTGCGCTTCATTGATTTGCTGGCCGTTGGCGCGAGTAGTTTATATATTTTAGAGACAAAATGTCCAGAGGATTGAAAGTGGGGTAGCATAGCTTTTAGTCAAGGCTTCACTAGTTTGAATGTTTTAGTGGATAAGGCTGATTTTAGCTTTAAAAAGGCATAAAAGTCTATCGGTAACAGGGAGTGTCTAGCCTGTAGAGTCGAGAATGGCAATGGCATATTATTTTCGTATAGATCAGAGACCACATTAAGACCTTTATCGGACCAGTGGTCCCATACGACAGGTGATCCACTAATTTTAATGGACGGGTTACGCCATAAGGACGCAGAGGAGGAATTGTGGATTCGTTGACCATTGGCATGAGCGCGATCTAACCGCAGGAGGGCTCTCTTGGTATTGAGCATGATGTATTTAGAGTTCGTGAGATGTGAGAGGTCCATTGTTAGGACTGCAGATAGCGGGGCTTTGCCTATAATGGATTTTTCAATATTGATCCATAAGGGCGTGTAGACAGGGTCCTCGATAAACCAGGAGGCTCCTTGCTTACAGAGAAAGGCGGTCTGGTAATTCCTGAAATTTGGCAATCCTAATCCCCCTTTAAGCTTTGGAAGTTGCAATTTTTTCATGGCAATTCTCGGCTTCTTCCCTTTCCACAGGAAATCCGAGATCAGTTTTTCAATCCTATGTAAAAAGTCCTCCGTGAAGGTCATGGGGAGCATACATGCCATATAATTCACCAAGGGACTGATCATCATTTTTAGTGTTTCAGCCCTGCCCCACCACGAAAGAAATTTAGGGGACCACCCATCCAACAGCTTTTGTATTTTCTTGTAGAGTATCTCCTCATTAATTTTTAAGGTGGATATCAAGTCCTTTTCAAATTCCATGCCTAAATATTTAAAACTCTTCGACCGCCAGGTAAGCCCGGAGTCGCCCAGGATGGCTTTATCACATAGATTATTCAATGACTTCACCTCAGTTTTATCCTTGTTCAAGGAGTATCCAGAAACAGCTGAGAAGTCATCTATCGTGGACATTAGCGCAGGGATAGCCTTATCAGCTTGTTCGCTCATGACTAACACGTCGTCTGCATAAGCCGTGAGTTTAATTGTACAGTCAGTGAACCGGATTCCAGCGATGTCAGGGTTTTCCCTTATGTAGTACAGAAAAGGCTCAATAGCCAGGAGGAATAAGGACGGGGATAATGGACATCCCTGTCTAGTACCCTGCTCTAGACCAAATGGGGAGGAAAAAGCGCCGCCAGCTCGTACTCTAGCAGAGGGACAGGCATAGAGGGACATGACTAATTTAGTGAATGTGGGACCCAGGTCAAATTTATATAGTACAGCATTTAAGTAACCCCAGTCTACTTTGTCAAACGCTTTTTCAGCGTCTAGTGTGATGGCGATGGTGGGTGTAGCTAAGAGTTTCGCCTTCTCAATGACATGAGCCAGGATTCTCGTATTATCGCTCGAGAGCCTGTTCTTCAGAAAACCGGCTTGCGAGGGATGTATAAGAGACGGCAGGACTCTTTGAATGCGATTCGCTAGAATTGATGCTAGGAGCTTACAATCTAAATTTATCAGTGAGATAGGCCTGTAGTTTTTGGGGAGTTTGTGGTCTTTGCCTTCCTTGGGTATTACCGCAATCACAGCCTCTGCCATAGTCCCCTTAACTTTACCTGTATTGGTAATTTCATGAAAGACCTCTAGGAGAGGGGTGGAGAGAATATGGCCAAAGGTCTTATAAAATTGTGCTGTATAGCCGTCAGGCCCAGGGGCTTTCCCCTTTTTGAGAGACTTGATCGCGCCAATAACCTCCGACTCAGAGATTGGTTCATTCAAGGAGTCTCTTTCCGCAGCCGTTGGTGTTGGGAGCGTGCAGTTGGAGAGGTAATTCTCCATTTTTACGCTGTCTACATGCATGTTCTTAGCATAAAGTTTCTCGTAAAAGTCCTTGAAGATACTCATGATCATTTATAATCACTATTTCACTTACTGTTTCAGACTATCAATCACACAATTCCACTCATTATTGTATTGTATTGTAATTGCATTTATGTAGCACTTACAACCGCAGACCAGGCGTTGAAGCTTTCTTTCGGTGACCTAGAAAGGATTAGTTGTGAATTAATATCGGGAGATATTGAATTAATTTGAGCGGTGGACATGTGAGTTTGTTATTTGGAATGAAAAACTATAGTGGAGGGATAGGTATCACTCGTTGTCACTCACTTTTGCTCAGGCTGATGCATACACACAGACACACACAACCACTTTCTCCTGCACAAACTCTCTTACCCACACATACAAAATGTGGAAGTGTTTTCTTTATTTATGTCTGGTGCCTGCTCCAGACTCGTCTCTGCTCCTGGTGCTACAGTGATCTTTTGGCAGGCACACATCTCAATCCCTACTTCACTCCACGCTTTCTTAACTTTTTTTCGGAATTGGGAAACGTTGGGTGACAGGATGAAATGTCTGTAGCCGTAAACAATGCAGACCTTGAACCTCCAGCACCCAGGATACTTTTACCAGTGATGCTGCAGCAGGGCACTGAGGCTGGCAGGCCGCTAAGGCCAGGGATTAGACTTTACAAGACCTGGACAATCTAACTGATGCCTGTTGCAGGTACCTCTGCAAACCTCCCCCAGCTATCAGAAAGATGTGACTGCCAGCCTCAGACTGCTGCTTTATCCCTTGCCCTCAGGAGTGAAGGTTATCTTGTTTTTTACTATGCTCATACTGAATATAGTTTATTATTCACCTTTTTGTGTAGTAATCAATGGGACAGAAAACAAGGAAAGTGGAGCCCTGATCACAACATCCCTTTGAATCACTTCCTCATTCCTTCTCTCTCATTTTATCTTTTACACAGTTCTGTATTTTTGTATTTTTCGAAAGTTTTTCCACCACCAAAGAAAGCGGGGAAGAATAGCCTGGCTATGGCCTTTTCTCTAAACCTCTTTCTTGTAAACATATGCCTTTCCCATCATTTTTAAAGTTTGGTATTGTTTTTTTTTTGCCCCAACAAAAGGTCAGAAGGGCACAGGTTGGAAGCTACAAACACTGTACATTATTTCTCTGATCTCCTGCCTAGTGATACTAACGATCTCCCTCCATTAAGTTCTTTTCCATTGCCTTTCACTTGGCTAATGCTAATCTAATCCCTACTAATGTGTCTGTAGTGCCCTCAGTATTTGTCTGCGTCATGTTGTGTCTCACCTAGGTTCAGGACTGTCAATTCTAAGCCAGAGTTCATCCAGCAAAAATACTTTTAACTCTCAATGATTTGCATGTACATTAGCAACTAGCCAACCTATGCATCATCATTATCCAATTTCATCGACCTGGCATGATGCTGACTAGGCAGATTTACTATTGTGTCTCCACGCCTAGCTGTTAAGACACTGGGGCCATGTTGAGTTCTTTCCATGTTGAAGTAAAGATATGCTCATGTAAAAGTTTTGAATTATGGGATTACTGTTGGTGTGATTGGATACACCAAAAAACATATAAGGAGTTCAATTATAGGAGTGGGCGATAGATTCTGCTCTGTTACGCTTGTGACGTGGAGTTCCAGCAAAACTCCGCCAACTACCGTGTTCAGTTGGCAAGTGTGAGTGAGAATTGGTGTCCCCTAAGGGGGGTTGTAGGGATCTTTTGGGATCTGGGTGTGCCAATGAAAACAAACTAGTCCTATCTGGAATGGTAGGTAGAGAACTAGTGAAGGACATTGCTGGTGAATCCCATTTGTGAGTCCAGGGTTATGACCTGGAATGGTTGACTGCTTCAAAGGCAGCTGACAGTAGCTGCTGGAAGGAAACAGGAGTGGAGGGCTGGGGAGGAGACACGGCGACAAAATACAAAAATAAATACCACTTACCTCTTCACCCGTCCGCACCTCTCCTCCTCGCAGTCCCTGAACAAGGAGGCACAAACAGGCTCCCCTAAGACAACCACAACACTGCAAAGAAGCGTTGTGATTGGTCTGAGCTGAGTTGGGGACAGGGAGCCTGTATATATTCCTCACCAGGCTGTGCATAACAGCCTGGTGGGGAACATGCAAAGCGCACATGACTGTTTGGCCGACCCAAGACGGCTGGCCAAACCCTCATGTGCACTTGGAATGTACAAACCACTTCTTCCCCTGTGCCACTAGCCCCGCCCACCCCACCGAGCCTCGAACCTCCAAAAAATGAAATGATAACGTTATTGTTTTATTTTTCCTGCTCTGCTCTGATAGCAGTGGGGTGACGCTCCTCCGCCTTTACGGAGGAGCTGCCCCTGGCAGCTGAGTGGTCCAGCAGTGTCAGGAGGTCGGGGTCCTCTTCTTCTGTGGTTGGCAGGATATAGTATATGATATGCAAGATAGAGGTCTTGTTGCTGCAGCATGATTAGAAGCCAGATTGATAGTCATGCAGGAGATGGTTTGCAATAATGTGTGGCATTGACCATAGAAAGTGTTTTTAATTATCTTACTAATGAATGATAGGTGAGTAATGGCCCTTTAGTTGGCAATATTTTCAAGGTCTAGTGTAAGTCTGTTCAGGAGTGGGTAGACCTGGCCTGTCTTGAGAGATTCTGGGAAGAAGCATTGAATAAGATAGACATTGACAATGGTGAGTAGGGTTGAGAGATCATCCTCAAAGAGAGCTTTCATGAAGGACAAGGGTACGACATTATCTTCATAAGAAGTGACTTGGATGAAGTTAAGTTTGTTGGCGACATTGTCAAGAGATAGGGCTTTGAAGGATGGATATTCCTGAATTTTACTTGAAGGTGTAGGTATAGGTGATAAAGCAGGCTTGGTGGTGTTCATGTGCTGTCGTATTTTCTGTATTGATTCTGAAGAAGAGGTTGATGCTTTGCACTTTTCTGTAGATTGAGGAATAAAGCGGGTCCAGAAGGGAGTTTGTGCAGTGCTTGTTGGTCTTGAAATGTGTTGTGCTTTTGTTGAATCCTTCGTCATTGATGTTTTTGATAACACTTAGCTTTGGCTGTTATGATGAGCTGTCTGTATGTTGAGCAGTGGGACTTCAGAATCATGAGGTCAACAGAAGTTCTGTTTTTCTTCCATTTCCTGTCTGCAGATGAATCGTTCATTGTCTGCAAGGTCTTTAAAGCACCATGGTGCTGACGGCTTTAGTTTGCCCTTTCGTGTTTTAACTAAAGCATGGATCCAAAAAGGTGTTGGTATCTGATGTCAAGCATTATGTTGATTATAGAAAGGCCTTTAAATGATCTGGGGTTTTTTGGTTTGATCTTGGTTTGGGAGTTTTATGCTGCGCAAGGAGATGGGGATGGCGAAGTGATCGTAGTTTAGTGGTTTACATTGAATTGTTGGTTATATTGTGAAGACAAGGATGTAGCCTATGTGACAGTAGCATGCCATACTGTCCCACATTGTGTGTTTACGTGGTTAAAGAGGATGTTTCTTGTTTTCTTTGAGCTTGCGTTGTCTGGGAGATTGCAACCACCCAAGAGGGAGATGTAGACATGTCAAAATTATGCCTTGATGAGATCTGAAAATTTATCAGTGAAGTCCTTGTTCAGCCTTGAAGGCCAGGACATGAGATGGAAGGTGTTGGTCTGAGTTGCAGAGAGTAGGAAATTGCATGTTAGCAGCTCCATGAATTTGAGTGTTACTTCCTTAGTTGCAGCATCTGGAGGACTTACAGATGACAACAAGGTTTCTTCCCTTCTTCTGTGTGGAGCTCACATGCTTGGTGCTGTAGGCTGTGGGATGAAGGACATCTAGAATGTGCGGTTATATAGTGGTGAGCCATGTTTCTGTGATGAAGAGTGTGTCAAGCATGTGATAGATGATGAAGTCTGCGATGCCTGGAGCATGAACTACTGTAGAGTAAGTGCTAATGTGAATGAGTTAAAAGGTGTGTTCTGTGGTTTGGGGGTGTGTGTTAGTTATTAGGTTGTGTACAAGGTTGGGTCTATGTGTTATGTGAATTCCATGTGAGTGTTTGAGTTGTCAAGGTCTTGGGGTGATTGTGAGTAGTAGCAGTATGAGGTGCTGGGTGAGTCACATGGTTATGTCTCAGCTTTTTCTGGCCCTCATAGGGACAAACAAGTGATACCTTTTTCTGTGTCTACCATTTACAATCACAAACAGGTAATACTGTTGTCTGTGTCCATCCTCTGCTGGGGTGCCCAGGCAATCGTACACTCTAAGAATTTGATTGAATGAGGTGGTTTGCAGGAAGTAATTTTCCTTCCTCTGGAGATGGATGGTGTGGACTAAAGTCCTCCTGCCTAGCTTTTCCTTTTAAAGATGGTTTTGAAAGGAAACCTGTTCCATCACTTCACATTGTTAATGGTCACTAGTCTGAGCAGTTCTGTCATTCATAAAGTAATCTGGTACATCAAGGATGAGGCCATGAGCAATGTATTTGGTACCACTGTTATGGTTCGCATTTCAGGTGTTGAAGCTTTGGATAGTTGGAATGTCTGACAGAATATCGACGGACAGAAAATCAAAGTACAAAAATATCGACACAAAAATATCAAAGTCAAAATATCAAAGTCCAATCTACATAATGGTAAGTACAAAAATATATAGAAAAAAATATTGTTGTCAAAAATATCGATGTTAAAAATATAGTTTTTTAAAATGTTTTAATGATAATGTAAAATTAAGTAAATAATACATATAATTAGAAGAAACATAGTTTAAATATATTAAAACATATTTAAAAATAATAACTAATACATATAATATTAAAATATATTAAACATATACATATAAATTACTTTATATACTTAATCCACATAGTGCAACAGTAGGGAAAGCACTGGATAGCGTAGGTGTAAAAATTACTATTCCCACTCCAGAGAGTGAAACAGTTGGGAAAGGGCTGGATAGCGTAGGGATAAAAATTACTATTCCCACTCCAGAGAGTTGCAACAGTAGGGAACGTGTTGGATAGCATAGGGGTAAACATTACTATTTCCACTCCAGAGAGTGTAACAGTAGGGAAAGCACTGGATAGAGTAGCGATAAAAATGACTATTCCCACTCCAGAGAGTGCAACAGTGGGGAAAGTGTTGGATAGCGTAGGGGTAAAAATGACTATTCCCACTCCAGAGAGTGCAAGAGTAGGGAAAGCGTTGGATAGCGTAGGTGTTAAAAATAACATATTTGTAATTAAACAAATATTGTAATTAAATAATGGTTTATAAAAAACTTAACAACAAATAAAATAAAAAATACAAATATATGAAAATGTATAATTACTTTAATAACATTAAATACTTATCATCCTATTCCCCCAAAAAAGCACAACACACTCCCCCAAAAAGTCACACAATTAACTTAATTTTCTATTAATCAATTAATTAACAATGCATTCATTATCAATACCATTAAATACTATTTAATAAAAATGTATAAACAATTAGTAATTCACAAAGAAATTAAATCAATCCCCAATTTTTTTCTATTAATTACTAAATTACAAATAAATTACTTCCCACCCTATTCCCCTATACACACACAACCCACTCCAATATTTAACTTAATACAAATATTATAATTATCAATTAATAATAATTAATTAAATAATACCAATAAATAAAATGTAATTATTACTTACTTAAAATTAAATTACTCTCTGAATTGCATGAATACAAAAAGTATAATTATCAATTAATAAAAAATTGTTGCCAATGAATAATTAATTAACAGTAAAATAATTATTAATACCAATAGTAAAAAAATAATAATTACTTACTTAAAATTAAATTACTTCAAACCCTATTCCCCTATAAACCCACAACCCGCTACAGAACTGAAACACTTTGGGGGCGATTCCAATTCGTCATTTTTCCCCATACGAATCGTGTCCCCGAACATCCCCGTACGTACGATGTAGTCCAATGCGTACCCAAAGCAGTTCTCCGTCCGAATCGTACCAAAGCCCATACGACTCAATAATCCGTACGAATGGCATTCGAAACACGCAGTACGCGATGTCTGTACGGATCGTCGCAACATTTTCTGACCCAGCAAGTACGATTCGTCTAGTCAGCGCTCCGTACGACTCTTTTTCTACGGGAGCTCAAAACGTCCGGAAAAGCAGAATTCGACTCGAAATGCGTACAAAACGGACCACCGGGTACAGTTCGTACACCCCATGATCGTACGGGTACGGTTCGTACATCACATGATTGCAGGGGTTATGGTTCGTACACCCCATGATCGTAGGAGTATGGTTCGTACAGCCCATGATCGTAGGGGTACGGTTCGTACACCCCATGATTGCAGGGGTACGGTGCGTATGTGATTGTGTGGCTCTCCATACGAATTGCTCATATGCGACGTTTACCGCACTAATTGAGTACTCATTCCCCAGTCCGGATCGTACTTGGCGGGTCGAACGGCAAGTTTACGATTCGTACGGTTCACTGTGAGGGTCCATGTCGTACAGATTTACCCTTGTTTTTCGTACGTTCGCAAAGATTCGGATGTATTTCGTTCCTACGGATCGTACTACGCGATTCGGACGGATTTATACGATTTGTACGGAAAGGGCTACGAATTCGAATCGTCGTACGGATTAGTTTCCCGAATCAGAATCGACCCCAAAATGTAATTAAACATAATTAATCATTTTAAATTTTTTTTTTTTTATTTACTATAAGTAAATCACTACCCATCCTATTCCTCTATAAACCCACAACCCGGTGAGGTACTAAAATGGATAATTTACATGAAAAATAATTACAAATTTAAAAAAAAAGTATACATATGTTTAAAAAACAGTACAATACTTAACAAAAAATATAGAACACATACATATAAAATACATACTAAACTACATAACACTACCATAAATATCGATATTATTAACAACAATAACATCGATATTTGCAACATCGATATTTCTTACCTTAAGTTTGATATTATGGTTGTGTGCCCAACAACAAAGAGATATTCTACCCCTCCCCAAGAAAGGGCGCGTGCAAAGGGTGGTGTTAAAATGCCTGGCCAATAGGTGGCCAGGTGATGTTTGAACCCCGCCCCACCCCCCCAAAAATGGGGTAGATGTCACTGCACGCCAGGAGGGGTCAATGGAGTGTTACATGGGTACTGCTACCCCACCACAGGTCACTTTTGGAAGCTGGGGGCGGTGCGCTGACCAACGCTCAAGCTCCAAAGATCTGTCTAAGAAGATAGGGAGTATTCTTGTGTTTAGCTGCACCCTCTGAAGCACACTACAGTTCGACCTTAGTGGAACAGTGCGGCCCTACCTTAATTTTACACTTGTGTGTGTAGATTGTTACAAGAATGTGAACTGAGAAAGTTGGTGGCACTCTCCCCAAAATGAGTGTTCCTCCCTGAGCTCTCATCACCTCCGCCCTGAAGGAAGTAGCCCTTAGAGTCCACCCGGGTTATCTTACAAACCTCTTGTTCGCCTTCCGATAAATGAATAGTCAGCCAGACAGTAAAGAATACAAACATACATTTATTAGCAATACTATGCAGAGGAGTTCAATCTGACCTGCACCCTAAGATGTCTACCGAGGGACTGGCCCCCCAACAGTCTGCCACGCATAATCATTCCTCCCAAGAACCTTCAACCACAGTGGAAAGTTACCGGCTTAGGATGAACATGAACAAAGGAAGCACAGAAGGATGGCACCATCTGCCAGATGGGTACAGGCTTATATGTGGCTCAGGCCACTGTGCTGGGTCTCAGCATCTCCTAACGTGGGAGCAGACCTACACACTCGGATAGGTATGCAAGGGCAGAATGATCTATACATTAGTGAGTCTGGAAGCCTTGGACAGTAAAGAAAATAATAAGTAAATACAGTGTTCTTCTGAGGCAAACAGTACAAATAATGAGGCCTAGTCCAGGCACAGTCTAATAGGAATTACGAAATACAAAATGGAGTCACACTTGCTAACTAAAGCTTGCACGTTGCATGGATAGCTCAGTGGGCTGCATATCGTGAATACAAATAGTGTCTATTTAGCCACACACTGCTAACCTAATATAACAGGGAACGGGTGTATAGCAAGATTGGGATTTTCAAATCTAACAGCCCCCAACCCCAGTTTCAGTTTCTGAGGGGCTCCGATGTGGGTTTACTTTTGTTAAAATGGACGTGTTTACCTTGACACTGTTGGCACTCTGTCATGGTTCTCCAGGAGCTAGATGAGTTCAAAGTAGGTGTCTGAGGTCGAAAGTTGCTGCTTTCTTGACTATCTAAGGTCTTACCCCGAGATTCATCAAGAACACATTTTGCTATTCCTTAATAGCGGAAAATACCGAATCGCTATTAAGGAATAGCAAAATGCTATTCATCAAGAAATCACTTACAAAATAGCGATTTCTAATAATTCCTTAATTGCGACTCGCAAATTGCGACTCGCAATTAAGGAATATCTCCCCATTCATTCCTATGTGCCTAGAGGCCCATAGGAATGAATGGGAAGACAATCTCAATTTGCTAATCGCAATTAGCGATTCGCAAATTGAGATTGCGATTTCAAGGGTGCAGGGGTGTCCAAAGGACACCCTGTTGCACCCCTGAAATTGATGTGTGCACATATGTTGCGCACACACATGCCTTTAGGGCATGTGTGTGCGCAACATGAAACTTTAAAAAATGCACATTAGTGCATTTTTCAAAGTTTTTGCTATTTACCACGTAGTTAGACTTCGCGGTAAATAGCGGCCCCAGATTGCGAATTTGCAATTTTATAATGGTTCATGAATTCCATTTAAGGAATCTCAAATTGAGATTCCTTAAATGCAATTAATCGCAATTTAGCGATTTCTAGAATTGCGATTTTTGCATTTGGGATGATGAATCCCAAATGCAAAAATAGCGCTCGCAAAGGGCCATATTCTCAGAATCTGGCCCTTTGCGAGCCGATTTTAGTTTGATGAATCAGGCTGCTAGTCTCCATTTAAAATAAACAGGGAATTGTGATAGCGTGCACGATTTGAACCAGGTTTTTTGGTATTAGGTGTTGGGCAGCCTCGTGGAGTAAGCTGATTATTTCGCCTATTTTTATTGCGAGTCATGTGAAACTACTCTGAATGTGTGCTCATGTATGCCACTGATGGCAAAACAGCAAGAGTTCAAAACAGACCAATGCTGTCATACAGGTGTAAAATATTAAATAGTGCTTTCAATAACATTTGCGCTATCCCTTAGCAGTGTCCAAGCCTAGGTGTGTGCACATTTGAATGTTGAAGAGCATGAATTTAATGGCCACAATGGTTTTTGCATCCATAGCCTTCAGTGAGTCGGCCGGTGTTCGGTGGCAGCACAGCTTGTTCTGATTGAGCTAAAACGATAGCTGGTGGCACGTGGCCACGAAGAGGCAAGAACGTGTGCCCAGTTGGTTTACTCATGATAGCAGCTAAGGCGCTACTCGCTGTAACCGCACAGCATGTTCCACCGAGGCTGAAATTGAAATTGGAATAATCCGAACCAGTATTCTGTGTATGCAAGGCGCCACCCAAGTCATTAAGGGCCAGATGCATCAAGCATCCATTTTGCGATTCCTTATTAGCGAAAAATAAGGAATCGTTAATAAGGAATAGCAAAATGGAATGCATCAAGCCATCACTACAAAAATAGCGATTCCTTAGAATTCCTTAATTGCGAGTCACAATTAATGAATACCTCCCCATTCATTCCTATGGGCCCAGAGGCCCATAGGAATGAATGGGAAGACGATCTCAATTTGCGAATCGCTATTAGCGATTCGCAAATTGAGATTGCGAGTTCAAGGGTGCAAGGGTGTACAAAGGACACCCTGTTGCACCCCCGATGTTGATCTGTGCACATATGTTGCGCACACACATGCCCTTAGGGAAACTTTGAAATATGCACAAAAGTGCATTTTTCAAAGTTTTTGCAAATTACCATGAAGTTGTACTTCGTGGTAATTTGCGTGCTCTATTAGCGAATTCGCTATTTTTGAAACTTTCATGCATTGCATTTGAGGAATCTCAATTTGAGATTCCTTAAATGCAAACAATCGCAATTTAGCCAATTCTCTATTTGCGATTTTTGCATTTGGGATGATGCATCGCAAATGCAAAAATACCGGTCGCAAAGGGGCAGATTCTGAGAATCTGCACCTTTGCGACCGGTTTTTAGCTTGATGCATATGGCCCTAAGCTAGTTACATTGCCTGCGCGAGAGTAGATTGGCGGATAAACAGCGATGGCAAATTGCGGGGAACCCTTTAAGCTGCTTTTGCATGGTTCACAATTTCTTAGCACGAAACACCTTTCATGGTCAAAGGGACGATTTTGCAGTGCTTATTAAGAATGTCTAATTCAAAGTGCCTGAGGCAGCCTAAAACGTTTCGCATTTTCTAAAGGAGCCTTTAAGACCATATTTGGATAATTTACCTTTTAAATTGGGAAGGGCTGCAGTGACGAGAAATGCAATAGAACTAGTTTGTCCTAGTCCCGGAACAGCAGCCAAAGATAAACATATGCTCGGAATGCCCCGCGCCACCTCCCCCCGCCCCCTTTCTTAGAAGCTCGTAGAAGCTTCTGGTAAATTGTCTTTCCTAGGTCTTCAGTTCAGGGAGAGGTGGGGCCGTGGGGCCAAGCTGACAGTCGGTCTAGTGTAAGTATGCTTGGTTAACTCAGTGCCTGGATAGTCGATGGTGCCCCCCCTGGTGCTGTCGAATGACTTGAATTCAATTCCAGGGAAAGAACAGCCAGGAGCCGTTAGGCATGGCCATGACCACATTGAGGGGTTGTAGACCGAAGAAGGTTGTGTGCAGAGTAGGCGAGGGACTTTGAATTATAATACGGACTATGCGGAGAAGGCATCTTCATGCCAGGTGTTTTTTTTTTTGCAGTAGTCGCTGGGCTCCTTGGGCCTCATTTATGAGAAATGACGCATCGCTGCGTGAAAGCAGCGATGCGTCGTTCTCAGTGCGCACTCCTTGCGACATGAGTGATGCGTCATATTTACAGTATGACGCATCATGTTGCAAGGAGTTACAGATACCTCAGTATTTCTGACGCATCTGTAGGCGCAAAAGTGACGCATTGCTGGAGTGTGTCACAAAAGTGACGCAACTCCAGCAATGCGTCCTTTCACATGAGGAAAGCCCCATGAGAAAGGGCTTGCGTCAGTCTTACGCCTGCTGTGAGGCAGGCGCAAGATTTTGACGCAACAGCGTCCTAAAAGTGACGCAGTGAAATCTCATACATTTCACTGCGTCACTATTACGAGGCTTTTTGCGGGGGAACGCCCCCTCTGCATACATTATACCTGCCGCAGGTATAATGTAGCGCAGGGGATTACAAAGTGACGCATCTGCTTAGATGCGTCACTTTGTAAATAGTGCGCAACAGGAGGCATGTTTTACGCCGCCGATGCGTCACCAAAAGTGACGCATCGGAAGCGCAAAACTGACGCAAGGCCTCATAAATGAGGCCCCAGGTTTTTTGTTTTTTGCAGTAGTCGCTGGGCTCCTTGAGCTTTCCATTGTTCAGATGTTGATGTCTGAAGGCTGGTGAGAGAGTGTCAAGGGCTGGACAATTGAAGGGTACTCATGAGTGGAATGGAATCTGTTAAATATAACACATAAGCAATCTGCTATCTTGGCAGCTATGCACATAGACAGCCTGGACAGACTATTTGTCAGGATGATTAGAGTGTTTTTGTGTTCCTGCTGCACAAATGGGTGGAGTTTATACATTGGTTGATTTTGTTTTCAAATATATCGCTCATGGTCGCGAATATCTCTTATGATGACTCTGACATTTGAGAAAAATCACACACAAGCAAGGTGAAACCTTGTAAGCTATGCAGTTGATATAGATAAAGAAGAAAAGAAAAAAAGGGAGAGAATTGGCATCTACATGGGAGGCCAGGGCGAGTAAGTGTAAGTGGGGTTTCTAGGCGCAACCCCCCTGACCAGGGCGCACACCGTTGTGGATATGCTTAACACGCTCCAGGAGGCAGGCTTTGTTGCAGTTTTAAAAAGGTCGGTTTCCCTGGGGGAAAGGGGGAATTGGCACCTGGACCGCTGGTGTGAGTAGTACGATCCAACGCCTGCCTGGTTCAAGGGGGCCTTATGCAACCTAAGTAGCGCCCATGCGTTGTCTAGCTCGCTGCAAAGAGTGTACATCATACCACGATAGTAAAAAAATAAAATAAAAAAAAATACGAGCAAAAATATACGCTCTGGGGCAAGTTTGACCAGGAATGGAACAGAAGTCATCACCTCCACATGTGAGGCCAAACTGGTATTTCCATATTAGCAGCAGTGGTCGTACATTTTGGAGGTAAGTTAAAGGTAACACGCACCCGCCTTAAGGTAAGAAGATAGCTGCACGGGATGCAATGCTACTGTATAAAAAAATCTAAAAAAGCTGAAATAATTTAGAAACTCTTCAGTTGAATAACCCTCCGGGTTGGAAGTTTGGGACCAATGGGCAAAGGTGTCTTTGTGGGTAAGTGTGCAGGACCCCAGCCTGCTAACTGGGATATTGACTGCAGCTGCCTATAGCCTTGTGCGCAGAGAATATTACGAGGTGTGCGCACTGATAAGCTAGCTGAGACGCTAACTCACTATTACAAGTTGCTCACACTCACACAGGCGAAAACACCAGCAGACAGAGAAGTGGGGCTCTAGAGGATGTGTGGTGTAGTGCTTTCATGATCAGATTTAACAGAAACAGATGAGCCCTTCAGTTTACATTGTGATTGGGCAATACCATGGAGATCTAAGGGCGTTAACTTAGATCCAACTAAATTGGGGTACAGCCCCGTGGGCACGAAGCACGGCTTGCGCCCATGTACTGGCCGTCCCGCTTGCCAACAGTCCATTGTAGGGGTGCCTAACAAAGCCATTGATTGGCATTAGTCAAAACAAAGGGGTTGTTTGGCGATGGTGTGCTGCACCACTCCTCCCAAAAAACAAAAAACAAAAAGCTTGGTGTATAACTGTTTTTTTACTTCCATGTATGACATTAATGAGCGGGCACTCAGGGGTCCTGAATAGGATCCGGCGGTGCCCGCACACGAATCCGAGAAATGGAACCGGCTCTTCATCAACCCTAAAGGGATTACAGGCAGCGTTTGCATGGCACCCTGAGGTCTTTGTGATTCAACTGGCACCCGGTCAGAGAGCACAGTGGAGAGCTCCAGGAGGAAGCTAAGCGAACCAAAAGATTTGCAAAACCATTGGCCAAGAGAGCATCCAGCACAGCCTGATAAACCCAGCACTCCTGGAGCTTTACGCCAGGTGCATTTTACAGAAGATTGCGTGAAACTTCTCAGGGCCAACCAATGGGCAGCCATAGCACCGGCAGGCTGCACCTTTTGTTTAAAAAAAAATCAATCAAGAAGAAAGGGAAATCGACAAAGAGGATGGGGGAGTCACATGGAGCTGGAAGCCTCCCTTGCAGAGTGGCGGCTAAGAAGGGGTACGTTTGTTGGTAAGGAGGCCAACCGGGAGGCGGTGTGCAGGAAGATGGCCACTCACCTTTGGATGCCTTAGGCAGGGTGAGTAGGCTGGAAGGGGGGAGCGAGCGGAGACAGCACTCGCAGCCCAGACCCGCCGAATGGCAAGGCACAAAAATGGACAAACAAGGTAGCGAGCTGGGGCCTAATTCCAAAGAGAGGCTACTCTCCCCCCCCCCAACTAATCAATGTGAAAACTAACAAGGAACTTCATGACCCCATAAAATGGCATGTATGATGGCCTGAACAGACCAAGAGCTGTCACAACTATGGTAGGCAGATAACAAAACTTGATTGTGATATGTCAGAAATGATTTATGACCTGTCAGCCATTGTGAGTTTTGCCCTGTCACGTTATTTATGAGCCTGTTGAAATGATTTATGACTGCCAAATGGAGTGATTAATAAACTGTCATGTCTATGATTTATGAGCTTATCAAAAGTGATTCATGATTGTTTGCCTTAGCTGACCGGCGTTTGAAGCCTCGTGTGCCCATTGTGCGAGTCAACGCCTTGCCGGACCCGCTGCGCGGGTCCCGCTGCGTTGTGCGACTCCCTTTGCCCAGGAAGAGAGGGGGAGCCTGTCTTCATCGTTATCACCTTTACCATCGGACCTTGGACGCCGGCGGGGCTGCGAGCTGCCTAGCAGGGACTCCAGTGACCAGGAGTCCCTGCGTGCACCACCTGTGGCCGCTCTCCCTGCCGGCTCCGCCTCTGGCAAGTTGAAATTAAAAGTCAGCGCCTCCCTTGCCTGGTGGGGTTGTTTGCCTTAGCTGACCGGCGTTTGAAGCCTCGTGTGCCCATTGTGCGAGTCAACGCCTTGCCGGACCCGCTGCGCGGGTCCTGCTGCGTTGTGCGACTCCCTTTGCCCAGGAAGAGAGGGGGAGCCTGTCTTCATCGTTATCACCTTTACCATCGGACCTTGGACGCCGGCGGGGCTGCGAGCTGCCTAGCAGGGACTCGAGTGACCAGGAGTCCCTGCGTGCACCACCTGTGGCCGCTCTCCCTGCCGGCTCCGCCTCTGGCAAGTTGAAATTAAAAGTCAGCGCCTCCCTTGCCTGGTGGGATTGTTTGCCTTAGCTGACCGGCGTTTGAAGCCTCGTGTGCCCATTGTGCGGGTCAACTCCTTGGCGGACCCGCTGCGCGGGTCCCGCTGCGTTGTGCGACTCCCTTTGCCCAGGAAGAGAGGGGGAGCCTGTCTTCATCGTTATCACCTTTACCATCGGACCTTGGACGCCGGCGGGGCTGCGAGCTGCCTAGCAGGGACTCCAGTGACCAGGAGTCCCTGCGTGCACCACCTGTGGCCGCTCTCCCTGCCGGCTCCGCCTCTGGCAAGTTGAAATTAAAAGTCAGCGCCTCCCTTGCCTGGTGGGATTGTTTGCCTTAGCTGACCGGCGTTTGAAGCCTCGTGTGCCCATTGTGTGAGTCAACGCCTTGCCGGACCCGCTGCGCGGGTCCCGCTGCGTTGTGCGACTCCCTTTGCCCAGGAAGAGAGGGGGAGCCTGTCTTCATCGTTATCACCTTTACCATCGGACCTTGGACGCCGGCGGGGCTGCGAGCTGCCTACCAGGGACTCCAGTGACCAGGAGTCCCTGCGTGCACCACCTGTGGCTGCTCTCCCTGCCGGCTCCGCCTCTGGCAAGTTGAAATTAAAAGTCAGCGCCTCCCTTGCCTGGTGGGATTGTTTGCCTTAGCTGACCGGCGTTTGAAGCCTCGTGTGCCCATTGTGCGAGTCAACGCCTTGCCGGACCCGCTGCGCGGGTCCCGCTGCGCGGGTCCCGCTGCGTTGTGCGACTCCCTTTGCCCAGGAAGAGAGGGGGAGCCTGTCTTCATCGTTATCACCTTTACCATCGGACCTTGGACGCCGGCGGGGCTGCGAGCTGCCTAGCAGGGACTCCAGTGACCAGGAGTCCCTGCGTGCACCACCTGTGGCCGCTCTCCCTGCCGGCTCCGCCTACTGCCCTCCCCTATTTACATAGGGTGGAGAACCCGCTGCGCGGGAGCGACCGGGGCGAAGACCGGGCAAAGAGCGGGCCGTTTGAGGCCGTTCGAGTACGGCAGAGTCCGGCCCAGGCCTACCCCCCCTGACCGATTGGAGGCTTACTAGCTAGGTGGCGGTTGTCGCTACACCAGCCCCTGCCCTCTGTTGCATCTAGGTTGGACTGAAACTTATTTCTAAATTAAATTGTACGAGTCCCTTACAATGCCTTTAAGATCAGGCAAAGAACGAACAGTACAAATCCATACTAGTAAGGGAGTCGTATCAGGCCCCCTTGATGCATTTATCACACGGGCTACGGGGATCCTGGAAAAGGAAATCACTATGGTAGAAAAAAGACTCTCACTTGACCTTATTAGCGGTAAACGCTCATCTTTGGGGGGATTAGCCACCATTACCTCCCCTGCACCACATGCTGCCTTTAATTGTGTTCAAATTTCTCCCACGGACGTTATCGTCCATTTAGAAAGTGTGGGGGGGAGTCCAACTGTCACTACCCAGGTTGAAGAAGGGTATAGTTTTGATAATTCTCAAGCCAGCCAGGGGGGTGCTTCCCGGATTAGTGGGGGGCTTGAACCTAGCCAGTTATCTGGACATTTCCCCCTCAATAACTCTGACTTAGCTGAAACTACAAAACACATTAGTGACCCTAACATTAAAAAGAGAAAGTCGGATTCTCGACTGTCGGGGGGTAGAGAACGAAAGATCCCTAAAACTAATGATGCCACAGATAAAGTGAGCCAGGGCCACCAGCATCCCCCTGACATTCAAAAACCCTCCGAATTTGCCAACTTGCTGTGCCCCTCCCTCTTGTCCTTGGGTTCTTCTAGTACTTGCCCCATGTGTCTTAACAGCGATGAAGTTTTGCTAGCAAAAATGGAGGCCATGTTTAAAACTTTATTACTACCTGTCCTAGAGCGGACTAGGCTCATGACCTCAAAAATTGACAGTCTGGAGGCTATAACTAATTCTAACCACGCCATCCTTCAAAATCTACTTGGCACTAGCCATGCGAGTGTCAGCAAAACTCAATTAGTCACCAAGGACCCCGCTAGTACTACCCAGGCCAGGTGTAAACCTCCCCATATTAAAACTTCAGGGCCAAATTCTAATACGCCAAAGGGGGGGGTGAAGCAAAATGCTCCATCATTTAAACCAGCTATGGATAAGCTAAATCCTGGTGGGCAGCAAAGCACGGGATTACTTTTACCATCTAAAACAAATCTTGCCCCCACCCAGTTCTCATAGAGACCCTGTGACCCAACGCAACACCAATATCAACCGTAGAGAGGGGAATCGCAAAAGATTAACCACCCCTCGTGTTGACCTCCCGCTTGAAGCTGCCAAACACACCATAGTCTTGACAGGTGTTGCCCCACTAAATCCAGGCAGTAAGGAGTCATTTGGGGATCTCCGCAATAAAGTAATCTTCTGGCTAAACAAAAACCGCCCTCTACCTCCCTCATCTCCTACGGAGATACTATATGTAAGAAGAGTAGACTGGGTGGGCCATGAGTCTAAAGACCTGGAGGGAGATTGCATTTTGATTTCGTTTAAGGATGCATGGGTGGTAGACGCCATTAGAAGAAAACCTAGATTTGCAAGACAGGGGGATGTACAAACTCTAGCCCTATCTTATTTCTACCCCCACAGGCAAACACTCCCCCTACCCCGTCCCATCATTCGCCAGGCCCCTCCTATAAGACTCCCCTTGCCACTAACTCCACTTGACCATCAGCGCCCTTTCCTTTTTAATCATTTTGGCCCCCTTTCCGACCTTGAGGCCATTGACTGACTCCATGTTCCAACTAGCGAGTCGCCCATGGTTAAACCTGTTGGCTATGAGTCTATTGGGCACTGCATGACGAGTCCACACAAAATCAGCAATTTAGCTGCTGCGGGGGTAGGCCTAGAGCCTCGGGCACCTAATCCACCCGTATACAGGGTTGTCCAAAAGGCCATGATAACTAATGATCCTATAAATAACTCCAAGCTTATAAAGACTACGTACGACAGAGGCCACAAACAGGCAGCCACCCCAGCTCCACCTTTTAAACCTCCTCGTGTGGTGGCACTGATTGAAAATCTGAAAATCTTGTCTTGGAACATCGCAGGAATCAAGGCCCGCTTCTCCTCCGTAGACTGGCTGAACTTTGTTGATAATTACGACATCATTTTGCTCCAAGAAACCTGGGCAACTGACCCAGTCTTCAAGCTGGGCTATATCAACTTTTTTAAACCTGCGGTCAAAGGGGTTAAGGGGCGTGCCTCAGGTGGCCTAACGATTTGGGTGAAGCAGACATTGGGTCTTCATTCGACTGAGCTCCTTGCCCAGCATCCGGATCTCCTATCAATCAAACTAAGCAAAGCTAACCAGCGGGATGTGTACATTTTCAATATCTATGCCAGAGGACTACCTGGTGGTCGCAGCCAGCCTCTGTTGAACCTCATCGATCACAAAATTGCTGAAATGGGTAGTGGGAATGTTACCATCCTTGCTGGGGACTTGAATTGCACCATAGAGCCTTTGTTCGGCATTGGGGATAGCTGGAGCACGGCTGAGGACACCGCTTGGAATATCCCTGATCTAATTGTCGACAAAAGGGCCAAAGCAACAGAGGCGGCAGTGAATTGGATGGCATTCTGCCTAAACAGAGGTTTCCGAGCGTGCAATGGTCGCACTACCTCGGATAAACTAGCCAACTGTACTTTCGATAATGGGCTACGGCAGAGCCGCATTGACTATTTTTTGCTAAAATTGGAATATTGGCCTTTATTAATTGACATGGCAGTGATACAGCGTCCGGAAAGCGACCACAATCCGCTGTTACTATCATTAAATCTGCCAGACCTAAAGAGGCAAGAGGAGCCTACCACCTCACATACAGGGGACCTTTTGCTAACCAATGATAGGAGGAGATTGAAATGGTCCCGGGTCTTGGAGGATAAATCACTATGGGACAATGTTAATACAATGGCCTACAGTGTGTATAATGAGATGGTGAAAATTGATCTGCTGGGGGCAAACCCGGGCTTGGCAAACCATGTTATGAACCTCCATACTGGATGTTTTGACCAGTTAAAGTCCCTTCTCTCCCTCCCGTGCTGTAGCGCTCCTACCAAAGTAAACCCCCTGCCACATAAATGGTACAACAAAAAATGTAGGGAGACACATTCGGATCTTATTTCAGCTATTAAAACCAGGGACATGGTCGCAGTTAAGGCAGCTAGGCTCCAGTACAGAAAAATCCTTTGGGAATCTAAACGGGAGTGGGAGGATAAGTTTTGGACAGATCTTCTGGAGGCGTCCACCTCAAACAACCAAAAGAAGTTCTGGGATCTAGTTAAATGGGGGAAAGACCCAGCTTCATCCACTCCGGCCAACCATGTTCCCCTGGATGAATGGGTAACATTTTATTCCACCCAGTTTAGAGCTGACGACCCTAAAGCTATAAAACCCCTGGTTAGGTCATCCTCAATAAGCTCCCTCGGAGAGAATCTAATTTTCTCGGCGTCAGAGGCCGAGTTGGCCCTGGGCCTGACCCTGCGAGGAAAAGCTCCTGGTATGGATCTGATACCGGCAGACTTATTTAAATCCAATCTAGCCTTATGGATTCCATACATAACCATGATTGCTAACTCTTTGGCTAATGGAGCTACGATCCCGAAATCTTGGAAGGGCGCCGAGATAATTCCGATATATAAAAAGGGCGACAAGTCCAAGCCAGGGAATTACCGTCCCATTAGTTTAATCAATTCTATACAAAAGATCGTCGCACGTATGGTCTTGGGACGGGTCCAGGACTGGATTGAAACAAATGACATCTTATCTCCCATGCAGGCGGGCTTTAGATCGGGAATAAGTACCATAGATCAGGTGTTTAGACTCTGCCTGATCTATTGGAAGGTGGTCTGGCTAGGCGGCGGCACCATCTTTGCTGCATTCATTGATCTAAGGTCCGCCTTCGATTTGGTGCCTAGGGACAAATTGTGGGGCGTGTTGGCAAAGTTGGGTTGTCCTTCAGTACTTCTGGATCTCATCATTAGATTCCATGAAGATAACTACGCGAGGGTGAGGTGGGGAGGCCAGGGACAAGTGACGGAATCATTTCCCGTAACTAGAGGTGTCCGTCAGGTGTGTGTCCTGGCACCCACACTTTTCCTTTTATTTATCAACCAGGTGGTAAAATTCTTCATGGATACCCCCACTGACGCCCCAATGTTGGCGGGGATGAGATTCCCGCTCCTCATCTTCGCCGACGACACCCTACTCCTCTCTAGAACTCGCAGCGGCCTCCAGCGGGCTCTGGACCGCTTTGAGGAGTTTTGTGCCATTAACAACTTGGAGGTAAACGTGGGGAAAACGAAATTTATGGTTTTTACTAGAAACCATCCAGTGCGGAGCTCTGTGAGGTTAAATGGAGTTGATCTCGAGCAAGTCGAGACCATGACCTACCTGGGGATTACCCTTGACAGCCGCTTGAGATGGAAAGATCAAATCAACATCCAACATCTCAAGCTGGCACGTTTGTCTGGCTGTCTTATAAAAGAGCAAAGAGGATCATCCACCAAGCGGGTTCTTCCTGCCCTTAGGATCTATGACGCAAAAATCACCACTGCTATTCTTTATGGCGCAGATCTTTGGGGCTACATGGACCTGCTCAACCTTTTTAGAACCCAATGTAAGTTCCTTCGGAACTTAATAGGTCTCCCACAATCGACCCCCTCGATCCCTCTATGTCTGGACTTAGGATGCCCTCCGATCAATGAGATGGCTAGTTTTAGGTTGGTGGCCCTGTGGAGACGGATATGGACCTCCCCTGAATTGTCTCGCTTCGCTAAAGAATTAGCCGAAGTTAGGTCAATCAGTGGGTCTGGAAAAATCCCATGGTTCTTAGCTGTGAAAACTATCCTCACTGACATGGGCTTGGAACAACTCTGGTTATCCCCCTCATCCAATGTTTTTCCCTCTAAACAAGAGTTCAAATCCCTGTACTGGGCCTCGATTCGTCTAAAAAGAGTTTTACTCTCTAGCAACAACAGCCTTACAGGCAGGTTCTTAACCTTTAAGCTAGATCTATCCCGAGAGCCCTATTGGGATGTAATAACTAAACCATTAGACAAGAAATTGTACCACCAATTCAGAGTGGGGTCATTGCCTTTGAACCCTTTTCTTAACAAATGGTCCACAGGGACATCGATCTATTGTAAAGGTTGTCCGGGTCACAGAGAATCAGAGGGACATTTTCTTTTTGTTTGCCCGAGATATACTGTACCCCGAAAGAAATGGCTCAAACCATTGTTCCAGAGACTGCCGTTTAAAACATCTGTTGAAGCCATCTGGGCTCTAAAGACCAACACTTCCGAGCTTTTTGTTGTAAGCCTGGCCAAATATCTGGGCTGGGCCTGGTTTTTAAGGTTAAGTCATAAGCCTCAGTTGCCTGAGCCCAGTGACAAACCATGTATTGTGTTGAATCCAGCCCCTTACTAGATTTTTTGCATCTGTATCCATCAGCCAAGAAATGGTTTTATGTTAATTGATTCGTATTGCACTGCTAAAACACCATGTGTCCTTTGCTTATTTACTCAGGTTTCCTTTTCATTGATATTTAATGCTTTTTTAAATGTATCTAGTTTTGAGGTTTTTGTATTTTCCCTTTTTCCTTTTTTCTTCAAATAGTCTCCTTTTTTAAATATTTATGTGTGACCTATTTCTGTATTTTATTGTGTCTTTTATGATTTGTGAAAAATCGAAATAAAGACTTGAAACCTGAAACCTGAAACCTGATTCATGACATCCCATGACGTTGGTGCAAGGCTGGTCATAGTGGGATCTGTCCATGGTATTCCAACGCAAAAGTAATTGACACATGTTATGCAAAATAAACTGCGGCCAACATCTACCACAGGAAACAAGACACACATGTAGGCAATCTTTATTGGAAAATATATGTGTAAAATGTCATGCAAAGCAGTTTGGGAGTGGGCCCAGTGCGGAAGTTGTTAATCCCGTCCCGTGTGTGGGACCCTCACCACCTGCATCCCTGGTAACGGGTCCA
The DNA here is from genome assembly GCF_964261635.1 of Lissotriton helveticus. Taxonomy (NCBI): domain Eukaryota; kingdom Metazoa; phylum Chordata; class Amphibia; order Caudata; family Salamandridae; genus Lissotriton; species Lissotriton helveticus. Next base: position 1,115,485,259 of record NC_136072.1, read on the forward strand.
GGTGATGCGCAACTCGTATGTGCAGTGAGAGATAAGTGTATTTTTTCTTTTCTTGAAGGGGGCTACATTCACATTTATTAATAAACTCAAGGACACAGGCCGAAGCAGAAACATATTCCAGCAGCGCAGGATCAGGGCTCTGCAACTTTTTGAAATAGGAATTGAACTAAGAAATGGAACTTCAGATGAGATGGCCTTCAAGCAAAAAATAAGAGATGTGCATTATCTTTGGAAACGAGTAACAACAGCACTAAAGTGAACATCACAACTCGTCAGCATGCAACACAGTTTGTTGTATTTTCGGATACAAATTGCAGTAAATCTAAAATGGCCTTCAGCTGGGAATATATTAAATTATGTAGCTGTCTGCACTTACTTTGATTATGCGACAGATCCTGCATGATATACTAACTCTCACAAGCTCATTCAGTCCTATCTTACTATCTTTTCAGTGATCACATCCACATCATATACCATTATCTCCATATTTGTGTTTCTGTATCTTAATTGGAAATTGTTGTTAGTTACCAAATGTACTCGTAGGTATTTCTTTATTGCCATTTTAAATGGTTTCTTGTTTTTGTTTTTCGTTGTGCAGCTTCTGTTCGTATGATAGAGCATCTGCAACATTGGTTTATTTGTATGTGTTTTCTTACTACATACCAATAAAAAATGTATAGAACATAAATAATACACTGATGGTAGAGATGTGCCTAAAGCCGAGAATTTGGTAGTAGGCCCAGAGTCTGTAATGTGGCAGGTAACATTGCCTCCGGATTTGAGCATATGTTCGAATCTAGCTACACAAGACCATTGTAACTTCGGGGGGAGGGTGGATGGAAGGGTGTTATCAAGATTTTTAATTGGAGCCGATTCAGGAATGAAAGGTGATTTATTTTCATCTGCAGCCACTTAATAAACTGGGGACCATATTATCAACACCAGAACCTGGGTTTCTATGGGAATTCATAAGGGTATAGTATTAAGCTCATTATCGCCGCTTTAGTGGCAGTTTCCTGCCGATAAAAGTGGCGATAATGTATCGCCCTTTCTTGATAATATGGCCCTATATGTTTGTTTTACGAAAAATGTCTGTGTGCAAACCTTGCCAAAGGCTGATGAGCTTTGAACAATAAATAACCAAATAATAAAACATTTACGATTGACATTTTATAGATAATACAAAGAAAAAACACTGCATTTAGAACAGTATCCTGCTGAAATCTGGCATATCTAAAAAGCCAGCCAGTTCTGTGATTGCACTAATTTTGTCATAATTGGATGTCTCCAGTGATACATGTTTGGGTCTCCCTAAACAAAATGTGAGTTTACGATTACAGAGACTGCAAAAAGCAGTTGCCCGTAGGTTGATATGACTGAAGAGCAGAGGACGAACCTCTGTAGACATTCGGGCCCAGATTTATTAAGGTTGTGTGCCACCCTGGTGCCAGGCAAGGGGACGTCGGGCGACGCAAAACCAAGCATGTGATTTACTAAGCATGCAGAGTCACCTTGTGTGGGCCAGCATGGCTTGGGAACTCTGGAGTAACCCAAGGCCATGCAAGTTAATGCCTTGCATTACTCTTCATGTTGGGGGTGTTACATAGGTAGAGCATCGGTGTTCCTACGCATCCACTCATGGATGCATTACCAGATTTACCAATACTGATAGACCTGGAAATACAGCAGAACTGCACGCCTTCCCACCAGAGGTGCACTAAGAAGAAATATCCTTATTTATCCTCTTTGTTTCCTCTTTCTAAATGTGCTGCATTCTGCCCTCTCTCTTATATGCTGCACATCGCGTTGTCTTTCTGCGTTCCGTTGCACAGACATTTTTTTAATCAGGCCCTATATCTCCACACTAGCAGCCTGTAGTAAAGAACATCACATTCAAGATACTGTGTGCCAGTTTTATCAAGGTTTTTTCGTCGACCTTTATTTATTTTATTATATTTATTTTGAGAGTTTTATATAGCACTGGCTAGACCCGGAGGTATCAGAGCGCTTTACATAAGGTTCCACAGAAATTACAAAATTAACATCAGTTGTACGTTACATCAGTTACTAGAAAACATTTCAAGACAGTAGAAGACAAAATAAATGGAGCTTAGAAGGGTAAGGGGGTATATATAAATATATGCAACACATTAAAGAGCGAGAAGGAGAGACAAATAGAGAAGATAGGGGGAGAGGGGGAGTGAGAAGGGTGAGGAAGAGGGGGTAGACGGTATGAGAGATGAAGAGAAAGTCTGCCTAGTGACCGACTGGGTAGGTGACGGCCGAGGAGGGAATCCACAGCCAGTCTCCCAGAAGAATGTCCAGATGTGAAACAGAATGGGAACTCAGAACCAAGTGGGTGAGGGCAAAGGTCAGGAACTAGAAAGGAGATAAGTAGAGTGGATAGGGGTAGGAGGGTAGTATGAGGGGGGAGGAGGGAGATAGGGTCTGGAGAGATGAAGGAGAGTCTGCCCAAAGACAGGCTGGGTAGGAAACTGCTGATGAGGGAATCCACAGCCCATCTCTCCAATAGCCATCGGAGTAGCTCCACCAGGCTTCAGTCAGAATATCTAGGTCTCAACAGTTAAGGGAGCCTGTTCCTGCCCTCACTGGGGTGAGGGCAGGAACAGGTTTGTGTTCGAGTCGACCTTCCAGGCCCTGGCATTTCGCTTCGAAGTCAAGGGTGCGCGCCCCAATGGAGTCCACGTCCGCCTGGAGAGGATTACGTTTTGTGCCCATTTACGATTTGAAGTAGTCGAAGGAGGCTCCTATGTCCACCTTGATGTCCTCTCTGAGCTCCCTTTTAAAGTCCTTCAGGGTCGCAAGGAGGTACTCCCGGATGAGCGCCATTTCCCTGGTCTACTGAGTGCCTTCTTCCTCCTGCACCTCTCCTGCTTTGGGCGCCCGAAGAAGATGGAGGCCTTTTTGGGCTGCTCTTTTTTGGGGGGGCATAGGGGCAGGGTGAGGGGTGCTGTCATGAGGAATCTGTGGGTGCACCAGGGTCTAGGCACATCCCTCACCTCCAAGTGGACCACCCGGTTCTTTGGAGCGTGCTAGAATATTGCTTCCCCGGATCATATGGTGTGTGGATTCAGTTGTCGCTCTCTATGCTGTGGGTCACAGTGAACTGACTGGAAGGACCTTGGGTGCCATCTAATGGTCAGGCAAAAGGCCAGGCATCTCCTTCAGGGGTTCTCACCTCCCTCAGCGCGCAATGTGGCCCAGCATGATCGGACTGGGTAAACCACCCTCTCCTCTACCTGTCTTCAGGCTTTTTAGCTCCTTGCCTGCCGCTTTAGAGGTCAATGCGCTTTGGGGTACGGGCCACTCTCAACTTCATGTATGTGTCTGGCCTGGTGGCCTGACCGGTAGGTAGCCAAATTATCAAAATTAAAATATCGATATATAATAATATCGATGTTTTATTTTGATGGTATAGAATATCGATGTGCAATAATATCGATAGAAACAATATCGATTTGAAGGTCTATAGATATTTGAATATTAATGTTATTAATGTTATTAATATCGAAATTTTGTTTAGTGTTATGTATTTTATTATTAATTTTAAAGGTTTGTTAAACATGTTTTTTAATGTATGTTTAGAAATTTGTAATTTTGTTTACATTTTGCGTTTTAGTATCAGAGCGGGTTGTGGGTTTATAGGGGAATAGGGTGGGAAGTAATTTAATTATAATAATTAATTATTATGTTTTTTAAATATTTTTGATTAATAATGAATTGTTAATTAATAATTAATGGGTAATTAATTAAATTAATTAGTTAATTAAATTAGTTAGAGTTAATGTAGTAATATTTTTTATTTTTTGTTATTGTTAATCAATAATTAATTGGTAATCAAATATTATTAAGTAATTAAATGATAATTACATTTTTTATGTGATTTATTTATGTGTAGTGGGTTGTGTGTCCATAGGGGAATAGGGTGTGAAATAATTAAATTAAATAATTAAAGAGATTGTATTTATTTATTGGTATTTATTATTAATTCATTATTAATTAATTAATTGGTAATTAGTTTTTTTAATTTAATTTATATTAATGATTAATAATTTATTAATGCACATTTTTTATTCTTGTACATTTCTTGTTAATTAATTATTAATTGGTCATTAATTATTAATTGGTAATTATTTGTCAATTAGTTAATTTATAATTACATCAATTTAATAATACTAATTGTTATTAATTGATTAATTGATATTTAGATTAATTGTGGTTTTTTGTTTGTGTAGTGTGTTGTGTGTTAAAGGGGGAGTAGCGTGGGAAGTAATTGTTTTGTTATTTTAGTAAATATTAATCATAAATATTTTTTCTTTAAACAAATATGTCATTGATAAGTATGTTAATATAACGCCTATGCTATCCTGCGCTTTCGCTACTATTGCACGTTCTGGAGTGGGAATAGTAATTTACCCCCACGGTATCCAATGCTTTCCCTACTGTTGCACCCTTTGGAGTGGGAATAGTAATTTTTACCCCTACGCTATCCAACGCTTTCCCTACTGTTGCACCCTCTGTAGTGGGAATAGTAATTTTTACCCCTACGCTATCCAGCGCTTTCCCTACTGTTGCACTCTCTGGAGTGGGAATAATAATTTTTACCCTTATGCTATCCAACGCTTTCCCTACTGTTGCACCCTTTGGAGTGGGAATAGTAATTTTTACCTCTACGCTACCTAACGCTTTCCCTACTGTTGCACCCTCTGGAGTGGGAATAGTAATGAATATGCTACTTACCAGTATGCATCTGTTCTTGGCATGTAGGGCTGCTGACATTCATATCTATAGCATAGATCGCCGCCTAGTGTTGGGTCCGGATGATTGCACATTGTTGTCCTGGAAGAGTCTTCGAAGTATCACGAGATAGGTGGCTCCTCCCCTGGACTACAGTGCGCATGGGCATCAACTCCATCCCCAGATTGTTTTTAGCCATTGTGGCGAAGATGGAGTGTAACAGTGTGAGCGATGGCCATGCTAAGAGTAAGTGTAAATTCTGCAGCCGCTACAGGCGACGGGGAGGAGGGCGGGCGATATGAATGTCAGCAGCCCTACATGCCAAGAACAGATGCATACTGGTAAGTAGCATATTCAGTTCGAGGCATGTGGGCTGCTGAATTCATATCTATAGCATAGAATACATAGCAGTCCCTCCATTAGCGGCGGCCGCCTGTGCCAGCTGCAGATGTTTGAAAAAGTGTTTTTAGAACAGCCTGCCCTACAGCTGCTAGCTGCTTGGAGTGCACATCTACACAGTAGTGTTTTGTAAATGTGTGTGCGGTAGACCATGTGGCTGCTCTACAAATGTCTTCCAAAGGGATATTTCCAAGGAAAGCTATGGAGGCCCCCAACTTACTGGTGGAGTGGGCTCTAGGGGGGACCGTTAAAGTGCGCTTAGCCTTTTGATAGCAAATTTGAATGCACTTAACGATCCACTTGGCTATACCTGCTTTGGAAATGGGGTTGCCTTTGTGTTGGGCAGAAAAGGAAACAAAGAGTTGTTTCGTCTTCCTAAAATCTTTGGTCCTATCAATTTAGTACATCAAAGCTCGTTTGACGTCAAGAGTGTGGAGCATTCTTTCAGCCACGGCTCTGGATTTTGGAAGAACACAGACAGTTCAATAGTTTGATTGACATGGAACTGTGAAACCACCTTAGGAAGAAATTTAGGGTTAGTTCGCAGCACCACCCGGTTGGAGTGAATCTGTATGAAAGGTTCTTGTACAGTGAGCGCCTGGAGCTCACTGACACGTCGCAGTGACGTAATTGCCATTAGGAAAGCCACTTTCCATGTTAAGAATTAAATCTCGCATGAGTGCAGAGGCGCAAAAGGTGGACCCATCAGTCGGGTGAGGACCACATTAAGATTCCATTCAGGAGCAGGTGGGGTCCTGGGAGGAATGACTGGTTTGAGCCCTTCTAGAAAAGCTTTAATGGCAGGCACTCGGAAAAGGGAGAGATGCTGCCTGTTTTGGAGATAAGCCGCTATGGCGGATAAATGTATCCGAATGGAAGCATATGCTAGATTGCATTTGTAAAGATGAAGCAGATAACAAATGATGTTGTGCGTGGACGCGTCAAACGGGTTAATGTTGTGTTCCACGCAATAAATGACAAACCGCTTCCATTTTGCTGCGTAGCATGCTCTGGTGGTGGGCTTTCTTGCCTCCTGTATGATATCCATGCAGTCAGGAGGTAAGTTGAGGTAGCCAAACTCTAAGACCTCAGGAGCCAGATCGCCAGGTTGAGCTGTTGCGGATCTGGGTGCTGAATGTCGCCATGGCTCTGTGTCAAAAGTCTGGGTGTGAGGTGCAGCCTTTGATGCGGTACCACGGAAAGTTCTAGAAACGTGGTGTGCCATGGTTGGCGGGCCCACGTTGGAGCAACCAGGATGAGAGTCATCGAGTGTTGCCTTAGCTTTCGTGCCACCAGCGGTATTAGAGGTGCTGGGGGAAAAGCATACGCAAATTTGCCTGACCAGTTCATCCATATCGCATTGCCCTGCGACTGTGGGTGCGGGAAACTGGCGGCAAAGCTTTGGCATTTGGCGTTTTCCCTTGTGGCGAACAGGTCTATCTCTGGATGACCCCACTGCTGGAAGTACGGGTGGAGTACCGATGGATGTATCTCCCACTCGTGCATTTGGTGGCTGTACCTGCTGAGCAGATCCGCCATCTGATTGTCCTTGCCTGGGAGGCGTTCCGCCATGAGGAAGATGTTCCTTTGAATGGCCCACTTCCACATCCTCTGAGCCAGATGAGACAACTGCGAAGAGTGTGTACCTCCCTGCTTTTGAATGTAGTACATGGCTGTCATGTTGTCCGTCCGGATCAACACGACTTTGTTGCACAGACGTACCTTGAATGCCTTCATTGTCATCAAGATTGCCATCAGCTCTAGGTGGTTGATGTGCATCTTCCTTTGCTGTGTTGTCCATAGTCCCTGCACTGTGTAGTGGAGTACATGAGCTCCACAACCCTGGAAAGAAGCGTCCGTTCTGAGGATGATCTGTGGCTGAGGCTCCAGGAACGGTCGGCCCTTGCAAAGGTTGTGTGGATTCCACCAATGCAGAGAGTTGTACGCCCGACCGCTCACCAACACTAGATCTTTTAATTGTCCGTGAGCCTGATTCCACTGACGTGCCAAGCACTCTTGAAGCGGACGCATATGTAGTCTCGCGTGCGGGACTATGAAGATGCAGGAGGCCATCATGCCTATCAACTGCATGAATACTCGTGCTGGAAGCGAGTGTTGCAGTCTGAATTTCTGGATCAGAGACTGAATGCTGTTGATCCTCACAGAATTTGGCTGAGCTGTGGCTGCCAGAGTATCTATTGTCGCGCCCAGATACTGCCGTACATGGGCTTTGGATAATTCAGTGAGAAACCCAGATCGTGAAGAAAGTGAATGGTGTGGGACATGTTGGCAGCGCACTGCGGGGCTGACTTTGCCTGGACAAGCCAGTCGTCCAGATAAGGGTAGACGTGAACGTTTTGTCTCCTGAGGTGCGCAGCCAGTGTCGCCAGGCATTTTGTGAACACCCTGGGCGCCGTGGTCACTCTGAAAGGGAGGACTTTGAATTGGTAATGCTGATTCTGAATGGTGAATCTGAGGTATTTTCTGTGTGACGGATGTAGTGGAATGTGAAAATATGCATCTTTTAGATCTAATGTTGCGAGGAAATCCCCTTGATTGAGCAACGGAAGAACCTGCTGCAGCGTGAGCACATGAAAATGTAATGAGAGAATGTACTGGTTTAGTGGCCTGAGGTCCAGTATGGGCCGCAGGGATCCCTCTTTCTTTGGGATCAAGAAGTACAGGGAGTACACTCCCGATCCTCTTTGCTCCACTGGCAAGAGCTCGATTGCCCCTTTTTGCATCATGATGAGCACCTCTTGCTGCAATAAGTGCAAATGCTCTGTTGACATAGGACGGTGCCTTGGTGGGATGCTGGGTGGAGTGGACGTTAACTCCAGACAATAACCGTACTGTATAAGTTGTATGACCCATCTGTCTGTGGTGATGGATTTCCAGACTGGCAGGAACTGTTGGAGTCTCCCCCCGACAGGTGTTGTATGGTCGGGGGGGCAGTGACAAGGCGTCACTGTTTGTTGGTGGCGGAGGATCGTGAGTTGTTGTTTCCACGACCTCTGCCCTTGGTGCTGTTACTGCGATAGCCGCCTCTACTCTGTTTGTTGTAAGAGGTTTGCGCACCACCTTTAGTGTACTGTGTTTGCTGGGGACATCTGGCCTCTGGAAACACCTGTATTGCTTGAGCGATGAAAAGTACTACCCCTGAACTGCCGGGACTGGAGAGCCCCCATGGACTTTGCAGTCCGGGTGTCTTTCTTAATTTTTTCCAGGGTGGTATCCACCTCAGGTCCAAATAAGTGATCAGGGTTTACAGGCTGATTGAGGATGGTGGTTTGTATCTCTGCTTTGAACCCGGAGATTCTGAGCCAGGCCTGACGCCGCAACATTATACTTGTGTTAATGGCCCTGGCCGCGGTGTCCGCTGCGTCCAGTGCACATTTAATAGAAGCATTTGAGATGAGCTTCCCTTCCTGAATGAGCATCTCCGCTGCCTCTTTATACTCATCTGGCAAGTGTTGTAACAGGGTCTCAAGTGTATCATAGTGTGCCCTGTCATATCTGGCCAAGAGTGCCTGAGTGTTTGAAATACGCCAGATATTGGCCGCTTGAGCCGCCACCTTCTTCCCTGATGCTTCTAGCACTTTAGATTCCTTGTCTTGATTGATTGTCAGGGGGAGGAGCATCACCAGTAGTTTGTGAATTCGCCCTCTTCCGGGCATTAGAAACAACTAGAGAGTCCAACGGCAACTGGCCCTTGATGTAGGTAGGGTCGCTAGGTGCCGGCTTATACTTCTTTTCAATTCTGGGGCTTATAACCCTGGCACGTGTGGGTTCTTTAAAAATGTCTGCATCATGTTTTAAAACACCCTTTAGCATTGGCAGAGTCTTGACAGTCTTTTCAGAGGTGGAAAAGGTATCAAACAGAAAGTCCACTTCAATGGGGTCAGCATGCAGCTGGACGTCGTGATTTTTAGCTGCCCTCTCAATTAGAGCATTAAATGCCGCAGAATCCTCAGTAGGTGAGGTTTTGACAGTATATACTGGAGTGTCCGGGGCAGTTCGCGGATCCCCTGGGTCCCCAGCATCTGCCCATGAGTCATGGTGATCCTCAGGAGCAGTGTCGGCAGGGAAGTTGTACTCCTCATCGTCCCCTTCCCCAGCCTCCACATCTGAGTAAGTGGGTGAGGGTGGAGCAGTGTCCTGAGGTCGTGGATTAATCGGTTCAACCAGAACTGGGGAATCTGTAGAAGCCTTTTTCCTCTTTAAAGGAATTGTGTAGGACTCCATAGGCTGTGCCGGCGTGATCTTTCGCTTGTAGAAGGAAAGTTTACCGGTGTCGGTGTCGATAAATTGTTCCGACTGCTCCTCCAGTAGGGGTTGTCGATGTTTTGTGCTTACAACGGCACGAGGAGGCTTCGGCCCCGTGGACACCTTCATGGGCGCGTCGTCGACCGTCCTGGGCACGAACGCCTTCGGCGCCACTTTCGGCGGCAGCGTAAACTGGATCGGTGCCGTCGACTTTGGCGGTTTGGCAGCGGGCTTCGGGGTGGAAGTATCCTTCGGATCGACCGCGGAAGCCTTGTTCCTGATGCGCTACAACGAGTCCGACACCTGCTTTGTGAAGGATGCAGACGGTTTCGTCGACCCAACAGGTGTTTTCGATCCACCAGCATGTGCTGACTCGAGTGTAACAGTACTTTTGGCCTTTTCCGGCCGACGTGCAGGATCGACAGCTTTTGGAGCTCCGAGTCCTTTTCTGTGTCGACGGACTTCGGCGCCGACGGTTTCGGTTCGGCGGCCTTGACAATCGTTTTTGGTGCCCCAGTCTTCGGCTCGACGCCCTTGTGCGACTTCGGCTCGACGCCCTTGAGCGACTTCACCGTATCGACAACCTTCTTCGGCTTCGGCTGCCCCGACATGTCTGAAGACGTGGAGGCGACCAAAGCGACAGGCGTCTTCTGTTTCGACAGCGTCTCTATCACTTTCGGTTTTGTCGAGACCGAAGCTTTCACTTTCGGTTTCGAGTTGACCAATGTCGGCTTCCCCCTCGAAAATGTTCACCGGGTCAGGGGCCGTCTGCTGGGCCTCCTGGCGCGCCACGCGCCGAAGTCGAACCGTCTTCTTGGAGCGAAAACGGGAACAAGTCATACAGTTGGCTTCGTCGTGATCCGGCGACAGGCACTTGTTGCACACCGGGTGGACATCGATGTGGGAATACTTCGAGTTGCACCCGGGGCACCTCTTGAACGGGCTCCATTCCATGATGTGTCGACGAATAAGTCTGGTTGCGTTGACTGGGCCTCGAGCACCGAAGTGCCACGCGACTTCTCTGGATGTCCGACTCGGGAACTGAGCCGGAACAGAGCTGGGCACCGAACGCAAGACAATACCGACGCTATAGGAAAGGCCTTCGGGCCTAAAGGAAAGTTCTATCGATTCCGATCTTGAGTGATCAAATATGGATCCGAACCGAATGGCAGAAAAAAACAATCTGGGGATGGAGTCGATGCCCATGCGCACTGTAGTCCAGGGGAGGAGCCACCTATCTTGTGATACTTCGAAGACTCTTCCAGGACAACAATGTGCAATCATCCAGACCCAACACTAGGCGGCGATCTATGCTATAGATATGAATTCAGCAGCCCACATGCTTCGAACTTTTTACCCCTACGCTATCCATCGCTTTCCCTACTGTTGCACCCTCTGGAGTTTGAATAGTAATTTTTACCCCTACGCTATCCAACGTTTTCCCTACTGTTGCACTCACTGGAGTGGGAATAGTAATTTTTACCTCTACGCTATCCAACGCTTTCCCCACTGTTGGACTCACTGGAGTGGGAATAGTAATTTTTACCTCTACGCTATCCAACGCTTTCCCCACTGTTGGACTCACTGGAGTGGGAATAGTAATTTTTACCCCTATGCTATCCAACGCTTTCCCTACTGATGCAATATGTGGAGTAAGTATATATATTCATTTATATGCAGAGAGAGTGTTTAATTTATGTTAAATGTATATGTATTAGTTATTATTTTTTAAACATGTTTTAATGTTTATATCTATAATTTGTTAAATTATACGTTATTTTCACATTATTATTAATACATTTTAAAAACCGATATTTTTTACTTCGATATTTTTGTACTACGATATTTTTTGGGGTATTTTTGTACTTACCTTTATGTAGATAGAACTTCGATATTTTTGATGTCGGTATTTTTGCTTCGATATTTTTGTATGTCTATATTCTGTCTGTCGATATTATGTCATAGATCCGGAATGACCGCCGCCTTGGGGTCTCTCTGCACCATCCACCTTCACTCGGGTGTGAATGTACACTCATCTGCCTCCTCCTGGGATGCAATGCGATCCGCGCCTCCGGGGGAACTTTATTGCTGCTGGATGCGTCTGCCGGTTGAGGCCTCCATTCAGAGGAGCAACATCGCGGTTCCGTATCGCGCATGGACTGCTGCTGCCACACTGGTGTCCCCGCTCCACTCACAGGGTCCCCAGGGTCTCCGATAGGCTGCCTCCTCGCCGTGCTCCCTCTGGCCACCAAGTAAGGATGAGCCTTAGAGTACGGAGGAGCCCCAGCCGCAACGGGATCCGTCTACCATTTTAGCTAGGTGGCCACGATCCTGATTGTCTTTCTAAAAGTAATTTCGGACCACTGGTCACCCGGATTAGTCATCCATGGGAGGTCTCCACCAATTAAAAGTCTAGTCCTGGCTTTCCTTCCACATCAGCCCGGGACTGGACACTGCAAAGCACTCTCTCACAGGGCTCCTTCATGGAGCCGAGCGAGATCAGGTCTTCGAGGCAATGATGGTCATCTCTGAACTTAGGGCATGAAAGGGTGCGCAAGGGCTACGCAAAACCTAAGTGAGATTTATCAAGCCACACAAAGCCGACTTGCATGGCTCTGCATGGCTGGATAAATCTAGAGTAACGCAGGACATCGCAAATATCTGCCTTGAGTTACTCTGCCCCAGGTACGCATTCCGTGGGTGCAGCGTGGGTATTCCCTGGTATCTACCCATGGACTTTGGTGAATTCCCAGAGTAACCATTACTGGTAGACCTGGGAATGCATCAAAAAGCTACGCCTACCCAGGTGAGGTGTAACGAGGAGAATTACACTTATTTCTCCTTGTTCTTTCCTCTTTCTATGTTTGCTGAATTCTGTAGCCTACATTGAAAGGGAAAAATGCTTCTCAGAATTGGTTTTGTGCTTTACAAAAACAATCTTGCCCACAATTCAGACACCCTTGCACTATGACACAAGGGTGCCTGTGTTGGTGCTGTGCAGCAAAAAGTGCACCAACTCTAGTAAAGGTCAGAAATGTGCCATATAATGTTAAGTATGGCACATTCCTGCCATGCAAGGTGGCTTGCTGCATTCCGCAACATGAAACATTGATAAATATGCCCCTGTGTGTGACAGGTCAAGCTGCCTCTGAAACAGCCTACTTACCTCCTGAACACACTGATGCCTTACCTTGCCAAGCATATTAAGATCCTATAATCTCATGTTCATAAAGTTTAAGATTAATGAAGGTGACCACTTGTCCTTCTGATCCCTGGCCTCCACCCTGTGAAATCTACTAGCGCTGTTCATTTGTACATCTCCAGTGACAAGGCGGTCAGGAAAAAAGCTGGAGATTTGGCTCGTTCGTAAGGTACTGCCGGAAACCCAAGGGCATATTTACACCATCCAGATGCAGCACCCTGCATCGGTTCTAATGAAACCACCGGCCTGGAGCTGGCAATGCAAAGACTAGCGTTGAGATGTGACTATTCCGATGAAGACACCGGGCTGGAGATGGCAATGCAAGGACTTGTGTCAAGATGCGTTGCACTAGTTCCAATTAAATCACTGGGCTGAAGCTGGAGATGCATTTTATTGACTTGCCTCTGGATGCTTCATGCTGCGTTACTTCTGATGAAGATGCCGGTCAGGAGCCTGCTTTGTCCCTGTCGCTCAGGAAAGGAGGTCAGTGAACTGACCCTTGGAGGCACTCTGGTAGTCCTGCGTTCAAGCAGCAAGGATGGCCTCAAGCAGCTGGGCAGTCCTCAGACGACAGAGCAGTCCTCAAGCATCTGGGCAGTCCTTCATTTGTAGATTCATTTATACTTATGCCAGCTTCAAGTGGGAGAAACCTCTAGACCCCACCCCCCAACACCCATCCACCATTAACTCCTTACCTCTCCCCACACCTCTTCCTGGAATGTACTTCCTTTCCCTGCCCTGACTCCAAGGGGTTCGGGGTCACAATAGATTAGTGCGAAGTCCCTTGTGAGTTTGCTAATGCAGCCCTTTGAAGTGCAAGTGGGGTATGTGACAACTCCCTCCTCTCATCCTGGAAAGTTAGGTCATCCTGACAACTCCTAGTCCCTCCTTCATATCACTGTGTGGGAGTAATACACAAAGGCCAACTACCCCAGTCATGTGACCCAGGATACAGGCTGCATTTAAAATTTTAAAGCTCATGTTCAACTTTTTAAATACACTGTGGTCTGCCTTATGGAATGCTTATGGCCTACCCTAGGGGTGATTGATTAAAAAGGATAATTTAGGCATGGCAAACGGCTTGCTATGCCAGCTCAAATTTGCAGTTTAAAATCGTACATAGGCTGCAATGGCAGGCCTGAGACATGTTTAAAAAGGCTTAAGTGGGAGGCACAATAAGTGGCCGGCCCATTTGTAGCATTTATTTTGCAGTACCACTTTACTAGGAGCTTGCAGGTAAATATTAAATGTGCTTCTTGGGTGTAAGCCAATATTTCCAAGTTTAAAGGAGAGAGCCCAGGCCCTTTAGCTCTGATCAGCAGTGGTAAATTGCACAAAGTCCTAAAAGCCAACAAAAATGGGTTCAAAAAGTAGGAGGAGTGAAGGCAAACATTTTGGGTGAGACACTGCAAAGAGGGCCTAGTCAAACACCTGCACAGTATGTAAAGGCAGACTCGCAACCACAACACATGCACATTCTCTTTGGCTCATGATCATTTATAATCACTCATTCACTTACTGTTTCAGACTATCAATCACACAATTCCACTCATTATTGTATTGTATTATAATTGCATTTATGTAGCACTTACAACCGCAGACCAGGCGTTGAAGCTTTCTTTCGGTGAGTAGCATGCAAACCTAGAAAGGATTAGTTGTGAATTAATATCGGGAGATATTGAATTAATTTGAGCGGTGGACAGGTGAGTTTGTTATTTGGAATGAATAACGATAGTGGAGGGATAGTTATCACACTTTTGCTCAGGCTCATGCATACACACAGACACACACAACCACTTTCTCCTGCACACACTCTCTTACCCACACATCCAAAATGTGGAAGTGTTTTCTTTATTTATGTCTGGTGCCTGCTCCAGACTCGTCTCTGCTCCTGGTGCTGCAGTGATCTTTTGGCAGGCACACATCTCAATCCCTACTTCACTCCACACTTTCTTAACTTTTTTAGGAATTGGGAAACGTTGGGTGACAGGATGAAATGTCTGTAGCCGTAAACAATGCAGACCTTGAACCTCCAGCACCCAGGATACTTTTACCAGTGATGCTGCAGCAGGGCACTGAGGCTGGCAGGCCCCTGAGGCCAGGGATCAGACTTCACAAGCCCTGGACAATATAAATGATGCCTGTTGCAGGTACCTCTGCAAACCTTCCCCAGCCATCAGAAAGATGTGACTGCCAGCCTCAGACTGCTGCTTTAGCCCTTGCCCTCAGGAGTGAAGGTTATCTTGTTTTTTACTATGCTCATACTGAATATAGGGGCGTATTATCAAGCACAGCGTTAACATTATCGCCACTTTAGCGGCAGAAAACTGCTGCTAAAGCGGCAATAAAGGGCTTGATAATATGCCCTGGAGAATTCCAATAGAAGCCCATGTTAACACCAGAACATGGGCTTCTATTGGAACTTTCAAGAGCATATTATCAAGCCCATTATCGCCGCTTTAGCGGCAGTTTTCTGCTGCTAAAGCGACGATAACTTTAACTCCGTTTCTTGATAATAAATGTAAATTGATACTTGTATAGCACACTACTCACCCGCAAGGGTCTCAAGGCGCTTGTACGAATACCGCTGTGGAACCCATCCTGGCTTTCCCTGTGAGGTGTCCACTCCTGGGCACCCCCAAGGTGGAGGCCAGTCATCCTTAGCGTTGTGGTGGCCTTTGTGGAGATTAAGCAAGCTATTGCCCAGAGTTGCAGAGTGGGACTCCATGATTGGAATAGGCATCGAGGCAAGAATTATCAGGTACATGGAATTTTGAGCCCAAGACCCACCGAGGGCAGGGAATTGAACCCTGGTCCCGGGCTAGACCTCTGCATCAGGGTTTGCCGCTCTAACCATTGAGCCACACTTCTCCACATAATATGCTCCATAGTCTATTATTCACCTTTTTGTGTAGTAAACAATGGGACAGAAAACAAGGAATGTGGAGCCCTGATCACAACATCCATTCTTACCACTTCTCTCTCATTTTATCTTTTACACAGTTCTGTATTTTTGCATTGTTCGAAAGTTTTTCCCCCACAAAAGAAAGCGGGAAAGAATAGCCTGGCTAT
The DNA here is from genome assembly GCF_964261635.1 of Lissotriton helveticus. Classification (NCBI taxonomy): domain Eukaryota; kingdom Metazoa; phylum Chordata; class Amphibia; order Caudata; family Salamandridae; genus Lissotriton; species Lissotriton helveticus. Next base: position 1,115,500,956 of record NC_136072.1, read on the forward strand.
GGCCTTTTCTCTAAACCTCTTTCTTGTAAATATATGCCTTTCTCATCATTTTTAAAGTTTGTTATTGTTTTTTGTGTCCCAACAAAAGGTCAGAAGGGCACAGGTTGGAAGCTACACACACTGTACATTATTTCTCTGATCTCCTGCCTAGTTCTACTAACGATCTCCCTCCATTAAGTTATTTTCCATTGCCTTTCACTTGGCTAATGCTAATCTAATCCCTACTAATGTGTCTGTAGTGCCTCAGTATTTGTCTGCGTGATGTTTTGTCTAACCTAAGTTCAGGAGTGTCAATTCCAAGTCAGAGTTTCTCCAGCAAAAATACCTTTAACTCACAATGATTTGCATGTACACTAGCAACTAGCCAACCTATGCATCATCATTATCCTATTTCATCGACCTGGCATGATCCTGACAGATTTACTATTGTGTCTCCACGCCTAGCTGTTAGGACACTGGGGCCATGTTGAGTTCTTTCCATGTTGAAGTGAATAAATGATCATGTAAAGGTTTTGAAGTATGGGATTACTGTTGATGTGATTGGATCCACCCAAAAACATATAAGGAGTTCAATTATAGGAGTGGGCGATAGATTCTGCTCTGTTACGCTTGTGACGTGGAGTTCCAGCAAAACTCCGCCAACTATTGTGTCCAGTTGGCAAGTGTGAGCGAGAATTGGTGTCCCCTAAGGGGGGTTGTAGGGATCTTTTGGGGCCTGGGTGTGCCGATGAAAACAAACTAGTCCTATCTGGAATGGTAGGTAGAGAACTAGTGAAGGACATTGCTGGTGAATCCCATTTGTCCAGGGTTATTACCTGGAATGGTTGACTGCTTCAAAGGCAGCTGACAGTAGCTGCTGGAAGGGAACAGGAGTGGAGGGGTGGGGAGGAGACACGGCGACAAAATACAAAAATAAATACCACTTACCTCTTCACCCGTCCGCCCCTCTCCTCCTCCTCGCAGTCCCGGAACAAGGAGGCACAAACAGGCTCCCCTAAGACAATCACAACACTGCAATGAATCGTTGCGATTGGTCTAATTTAAGATGGGGACAGGGAGCCTGTACATATTCCTCACCAGGCTGTGCATTACAGCCTGGTGGGGAACATGCAAAGCGCACATGACTGTTTGGCCGGCCCAAGACGGCTGGCCAAACCCCCATGTGCACTTGGAATGTACAAACCACTTCTTCCCCTGAGCCACTCGATCCTCCCTGCCCGCCCACCCCACCGAGCCTTGAACCTCCAAAAAATAAAATTATAATAACGTTATTGTTTTACTTTTCCTGCTCTGCTCTGAGAGCAGTGGGGTGACGCTCCTCCGCCTTTACGGAGGAGCTGCCCCTGGCATCTGAGTGGTCCAGCAGTGTCTTGAGGTCGGGTTCCTCTTCTTCTGTGGTTGGCAGGATATAGAATATGATATGCAAGATAGAGGTCTTGTTGCTGCAGCATGATTAGAAGCCAGATTGCTAGTCATGCAGGAGATGGTTTGCATTAATGTGTGGCATTGACCATAGAAAGTGTTTTTAATTATCTTACTAATGAATGATAGGTGAGTAGTGGCCCTTTAGTTGGCAAGATTTTCAAGGTCTAGTGTAAGTCTGTTTAGGAGTGGGTAGATCTGGCCTGTCTTGAGAGATTCTGGGAAGAAGCATTGAATAAGATAGACATTGACAATGGTGAGTAGGGGTGAGAGAACATCCTTTCATGAAGGACAAGGGTACAACATTATCTTCATAAGAAGTGACTTGGCTGAAGTTAAGTATGTTGGCGACATTGTCAAGAGATAGGGCTTTGAAGGATGGATATTGCTGAATTTTACTTGAAGGTGTAGGTATAGGTGATAAAGCAGGCTTGGTGGTGTTCATGTGCTGTCGTATTTTCTGTATTTTACTCTGAAGAAGAGGTTGATGCTTTGCACTTTTCTGTAGATTGAGGAATAAAGCGGGTCCAGAAGGGAGTTTGTGCAGTGCTTGTTGGTCTTGAAATGTGTTGTGCTTTTGTTGGATGCTTCGTCAATGATGTTTTTGATAACATACTTAGCTTTGGCTGTTATGATGACTTGTCTGTATGTTGAGCAGTGGGACTTCAGAATCATGAGGTCAACAGAAGTTCTGTTTTTCTTCCATTTCATGTCTGCAGATGAATCGTTCATTGTCTGCAAGGTCTTTAGAGCACCATGGTGCTGATGGCTTTAGTTTGCCCTTTCGTGTGGAAGCATGGATCCAAAAAAGTGTTGGTATCTGATGTCAAGCATTATGTTGATTATAGAAAGGCCTTTAAATGATCTGTTTTTTTTTGTTTGATCTTTGTTTGGGAGTTTTATGCTGCGCAAGGAGATGGGGATGGCGAAGTGATCGTAGTTTAGTGGTTTACATTGAATTGTTGGTTATATTGTGAAGACAAGGATGTAGCCTATGTGATAGTAGCATGCCATACTGTCCCACTATGTGTGTTTACGTGGTTAAAGAGGATGTTTCTTGTTTTCTTTGAGCTTGCTTTGTCTGGGAGATTGCAACTACTCAAGAGGGAGATGTAGACATGTCAAAATTATGCCTCGATGAGATCTGAAAATTCATCAGTGAAGTCCTTGTTCAGCCTTGAAGGCCAGGACATGAGATGGAAGGTGTTGGTCTGAGTTGCAGAGAGTAGAAAATTACATGTTAGCAGCTCCATGAATTTGAGTGTTACTTCCTTAGTTGCAGCATCAGGATGACTTACAGATGACAACAAGGTTTCTTCCCTTCTTCTGTGTGGAGCTCACATGCTGGGTGCTGTAGGCTGTGGGATGGAGGACATCTAGAATGTGCGGTTATATAGTGGTGAGCCATGTTTCTGTGATGAAGAGTGTGTCAAGCATGTGATAGATGATGAAGTCTGTGATGCCTGGAGCATGAACTACTGTAGAGTAAGTGCTAATGTGAATGAGTTAGAAGTTGTGTTCTGTGGTTTGGGTGTGTGTGTTAGTTATTAGGTTGTCTACAAGATTGGGTCTATGTGTTATGTGAATTCCATGTGAGTGTTTGAGTTGTCAAGGTCTTGGGGTGATTGTGAGTAGTAGCAGTATGAGGTGGTGGGTGGGTCACATGGTTATGTCTCAGCTTTTTCTGGGCTTCATAGGGATAAACAAGTGATACCTTTGTCTGTGTCTACCATTAACAATCACAAACAGGTAATACCGTTGTCTGTGTCCATCCTCTGCTGGGGTGCCCAGGCAATCGTACACTCTAAGAATTTGATTGACTGAGGTGTTTGGCAGGAAGTAATTTTCCTTCCTCTGGAGATGGATGGTGTGGACTAAAGTACTCCTGTCTAGCTTTTCCTTTTAAAGTTGGTTTTGAAAACGAAACCTGTTCCGTCACTTCACATTGTTAATGGTCACTAGTCTGCGCAGTTCTGTCATTCGTAAAACAATCTGGTACATCAAGGATGAGGCCATGAGCAATGTATTTGGTACCACTGTTATGGTTTGCATTGCGGTGTTGCAGCTTTGGATAGTTGGAATGTCTGACAGAATATCGACAGACAGAAAATCGAAGTACAAAAATATCGACACAAAAATATCAAAGTCAAAATATCAAAGTCCAATCTACATAATGGTAAGTACAAAAATATAGAGAAAAAAATATTGTAAAAAATATCGGTTAAAAATATAGTTTTATAAAATGTTTTAATGATAATGTAAAATTAAGTAAATAATACATATATTTGAAAAAACATAGTTTAAATATATTAAAACATATTTAAAAATAATAACTAATACATATAATATTAAAATATATTTAACATATACATATAAATTACTTTATATACTTACCCCACATAGTGCAACAGTAGGGAAAGCACTGTATAGCGTAGGTGTAAAAATTACTATTCCCACTCCAGAGAGTGAAGCAGTTGGGAAAGGGCTGGATAGAGTAGGGATAAAAATTAATATTCCCACTCAAGAGAGTTGCAACAGTAGGGAAAGTGTTGGATAGCGTAGGGGTAAAAATTACTATTTCCACTCCAGAGAGTGTAACAGTAGGGAAAGCACTGGATAGCGTAGGGATAAACATTACTATTCCCACTCCAGATAATGCAACAGTGGGGAAAGCGTTGGTTAGCGTAGGGGTAAAAATTACTATTTCCACTCCAGAGACTGCAAGAGTAGGGAAAGCGTTGGATAGCGTAGGTGTTAAAAATAACATACTTATAAGTAAAATAAATATTGTAATTAAATAATGGTTTATAAAAAAATGAATAACAAATAAAATAAAAAATACAAATATATGAAAATGTATAATTACTTTAATAATATTAAATACTTTACATCCTATTCCCCCCCAAAAAGCAGAACACACTCCCCCAAAAATGTCACACAATTAACTTAATTTTCTATTAATCAATACATTTACAATACATTCATTATCAATACCATTAAATAATATTTAATACAAATATCTAAACAATTAGTAATTAACAAAGAAATTAAATCAATGTTCAATATATAAATAAAATAAATTACTTCCCACCCTATTCCCCTATAAACACAAACCCCACTCCAATATTTAACTTAATACAAATAATATAATTAACAATTAATAATAATTAATTACCAATTAATAATTAATTAACAATACCTTAATTAAATAATACCAATAAATAACATTTAATAATTACTTACTTAAAATTAAATTACTCTCTGTATTAAATTAATACAAAAAGTATAATTATCAATTAATAAAAAATTGTTGCCAATGAATAGATAATTACCAGTAACATCATTATTAATACCAATAATAAAAAATGAATAATTACTTACTTAAAATTAAATTACTTCACACCCTATTCCCCTATAAACCCACAACCCGCTACAGATCTAAAACACTTTGGGGGCGATTCCGATTCAACATTTTTCCCATACGAATCGTATCCCCGAGCGTCCCCGTATGTACGATGTAGTCCGATGCGTACCCAAAGCAGTTCTCCGTCCGAATCGTACCAAAGCCCGTATGACTCAATAATCCGTATGAATGGCATTCGAAACACGCAGTATGTGATGTCCGTACGGATCGTAGCAACATTTTCCGACCCAGCAAGTACGATTTGTCTAGTCAATTCTCCGTACGACTCTTTTTCTACGGGAGCTCAAAACGTCTGGAAAAGCAGAATTCGACATGAAATGCGTACAAAATGGACCCCCGGGTACCGTTCGTACACCGCATGATCGTAGAAGTACGGTTAGTACACCCCATGATCGTAGGGGTGCGTTTCGTACACCCCATGATTGCAGGGGTGCGGTTCGTACACCCCATGATTGCAGGGGTACGATGCGTATGTGATTGTGTGGCTCTCCGTATGAATTTCTCATACGCGACGTTTTCTGTACTAATCGAGTACTCATTCCCAAGTCCGATCGTACTTGGCAGGTCGTACGGCATGTTTACGATTCGTACGGTTCACTGTGAGGGTCCATGTCGTACGGATTTACCTTTGCTTTTCGTACGGTTTGCAAAGATTCGGATGTATTTTTTTCCTATGGATCGTACTATACGATTCGGACGGATTGATACGATTTGTACGGAAAGGGCTAAGAATACGAATCGACGTACGGATTAGTTTCCCGATTCAGAATCGACCCCAAAATGTGATTAAACATAATTAATAATTCTTAAAAAATATTATTTAATTTACTATAATGAAATCACTGCCCATCCTATTCCTCTATAAACCCACAACACGCTGAGGTACTAAAATAGATAATTTACTTAAAAAATAATTACAAATTAAAAAAAAATGTATAGATATGTTTAAAAAACAGTACAATACTTAACAAAAAATATAGAACACATACAAATAAAATACATACTAAAATACATAACACAAACATAACTATCGATATTATTAACAACAATCCTTTTTCTATTGATATTACTAACATCGATATTTGCAACATCGATATTTCTTACCTTAAGTTTGATATTATGGTTGTCGATATTCTTAATTTTGATATTCCGTGGCTAAGATATTTAAAACTCAATATAAATGTACTTCTATATTTAAAAATCGATATTTTGACTGTTCGCCGGGTAGTTTAGCTAACCATAACTATGTTTTATTTCTTTAGCTTAGCCACAATTAAACTATAAGTGCATCTTTCAGATAGGCACACATATACCACGGTGAGACCTAACACATGTTAAATCCATTAATCCATTAATGTACTGTACCCAAGACATGTTTTACCAACACGTGTAGAGTCAACTAACAAGTGACCGTTAAACATGTAGGCAGATCGCCTCGACCGCCACATATGATAGAATTACTTTAAAAACTTTTTACAAGTGATAAAAGAAATGTACTGGTATTAAAATAAGCATACAAAGTTTTAAACTTTCAGAACCCCAACACTGCTGTACTAGTTGTTGCCACTGTCCCAATTGTAATTAAAAGGAAATGTCTGTAGGGTTGTTCAACATAACTCATGAATGTGTCATAAGCCTGCAGTGGTGAGCCGATATCCAAAATCACCTTTATTGGTTCCTCAAACTACCTAAAACAGGGCTATTACATATTACTTTCACCTTTTTAGAAACCCCTCTGTCACTTTTTAAGGTGATTCAAATCTGTACATTTGAATGGCCACAAAATGGACCAGTCGCAAACGTGAAATATGTCAACATCTACTTCAGATGTTCACTACCATGTTTCAAAAGCCCCATTTCTGTCGTGGAGACAAGAGGCTAAGCCAAGAAAGTGCCAAGGGACATATGATTTTACCAAAAAATAAACCGCATTCATTATGTGAGAATAACAGACTCCTTTCTAGCTTGTCAACTTTCCAAGACCCTACCATGGATAGTCACAGTCATTACTGAGGGCCCCCAATCTGCCTTGGTGCTATGAATGTAATTCAGATCAGAACTACAGTTCTTTTCATGCAGAGACTCTAATGCATGTTATAGTTTGTGATGATTTCCGTTGCAGTCACCAAATGATGCTTACATGCCTACACTTTCTCAATCTCATTGACAAAGCCTCCATGGCTATTTTTAAATAGTTAACCAACCAATATCTCCTCTTGTCCATGCTGTTGAACGACTCTTCTGCGTCTATGCTAGATAACCATGTGCCCAGAGGACCAGGGCAATCAAATCGAATTCTCTGGAACATTTCAGGCATATACACTATATTGGATGGGTAGATATTGGCAGACACAGAACTCATGGAGATGGTGATTGGACACAGAGAACATCATTGGACAAAGGCATTTTGGCATGAGGTGCTTGGACAATTTCCTGTACCCAGTAGATATACATGAACTTGTGGCTTTATGATAGATTGTATCATGCCTCACAGTAATAGCTGCCAGACAACAACATTGGGTTATAGTTCTTCCAATATGGATTATTGAAAGGCTTGATATTCACAGTGATATTGACTTTCTGAAAGAGCTTCAAGTCATACAGAATGCTGTGGCTCGTCTGGTTGTTGAAAATCCCAACATTGAACATATTCTCATCTCATCCGAGCCTTTCCCTGTCTTCCCCTCAAGCAGACTCTATCATTTAAGATTTTCTTCTTCGCTTATAAGACTAAGGGGACTATTAGGATGGCGGGCGGACTTACGTCCGCCTGCCATCCTTGCAGAGCTGAGACCATCCGCCATAGGTGCACCGGTCCTGCCCACCTTATTAGGATGCGCCTGCCACAATGGTGGGCGCATCCTGGTAGGTTAACATTGTGGACGGTGCTGCTGGCAGCAGCACTGTAGGCAATCTTAAAATACCATGTTTTGCACTGCGATGCACGGCATGGCAGGCACCATGCGGTGTCTGCCACCTTGAGCATGTCACTGTAGTGGGTTACCATAGATACCTCCCAAGTGCAGCCACCCACCCCACACACCCCCGGGGGCCCGCAACGGGCCTGTGGCAAAACACTGTATGCCTTTCCATGGCAGCTTCGCCGTCATGGAAAGGCTGGTTAAAGCTGGCATCCTAATCCGGTGGATGGAGCCTGCTAGCACTGCCACCATTTTGGGCTCGCTGGACCGTCTGCCAGGCAATCAGGAATGATTGCTGGTGGTAGGCGGTCTTTGCGCCCACGGCGGACGCATTCATGTTCCCACCACCATCCAATCTGGTGGTGGGAAATATCCGTTCGATGGCGGAAGGACTGCCACCCAGAGGCATAACACAGGCCCCCACAGCCCCTGCGGTGCAGGGGGGCCTTGATCTGCAGGGGCCCCCTCAGCAGAGTACTCAGTCCTGACATGTACCACATAGCAGGCGTTAGACAGACTAATACATTTCAGTCTGGTGATCCATATCACCGCACTGAAATGCATTGTCATGCATTACAGGCATGCTCCTCATCTGTCCAAGATGTTAGAGCTGCCTACTAAACACCTGCCTGCATAAATACTATGCTAAAGCTGCTGGTGTGGCTGCCAGCAGGCCATGGCATCCGCGCATGCTCCCGCGGGTTGGGGGCTGTTGGCTGTAGCGTTGTGTTGGTTGAGTGAGGTAGTACAGCTGCTGGTGATTCCATGTTTCAATGAGGAGATTCCCGCCTTGCTGCCTACGGTATTTGAATTTGATAGGCTGCGTTGCCCTCCTACTGCTGCATGACTTTACTTAAGTCAATTAAACTGTTGAAAGTCACCACTCTCCCAACCCCTCTAATTGCAGTGGAGTGACGTTGCAGCAGGACCGGTCTCTGAAGAGGCGAACAGCCTTGCACCGTGGTAAACAAACCCTTGTGAGCGCTGGTAATACTAGAGTCACCCTCATTTCTGTAAAGCTCCAAGTACAGGCATGCACTGGAGTCTTACCCCAAGTCTCAGACTCCCAGACTTCTGTTAGATCGTGCAGACTTGATAAATTATTGTTGTGAAGTAAAGACGCTCTGTGGCAGGGTGAGTGCAAACGTCTTTATTCTGTCATCCACTCTCCATAACTGACAGGATCACCAACATTCTAGCGTGAACTCTGGAGGAATGTTCCAAGGGGAAGGAGTGAGGAGGGGGAGGAATGTACCAAGGGAAAGGAAAAAGGAAGATTACAACACATCTCCCTACGCAGGGGAGAATATACAAAGGAAGCAGATGGTTACTGAAAGTGCAAAGGTTGAAGGAACCCCAAGGAGGGGTACTAAACAATAAAACTAACATGCAATTCAGTTGGAGGTATACAACCAGAGACCAAGGGGCACGAAATACATAGCTGCCCAGGTGGAGGACATACAACAGGTTACATCTTTGAAGAAGGCCATATGAACGTTGAATCAGGGGATATTAAATTTGGCAATTGGATCTCTTCCCCTGATGGAAGCAAAAGGGGTTACTCCCGTTATCAAGTCGGAAGAGGTGTGATATGCCCAAATCCCTTCTCTTAACGCCTTATCCACATCCATATTATTGGCAAAAGCTAGTTGAGTGAGATTTTTAATCAAGATTACAGATTTACACACGAGGTCATTGTCCCCTTTACATTGCAAAGTGGTTTCCTCATGCTTGATGCCCAGATCGTTTAGGAATGTCATCATTTCAATAGAAGAGAACTTAATACCATTGTTGGTGACTATGCAAGCTGGCACACCTTCACTTGCGAATGACTCTCTTAAAAAGTCGATGAGGGTTTTGGTCGAGATCCTTGAAACAAACTTGTATTTAATCCAGTGAGAAGTGTAGTCCATGAGTACAATCAGAAATCTTTTAAGGACTCCTAATTGTTCCATGGGGCCGATTATTTCTAATGCCAACTTAGTCCATGGTATTTTAGGAACTGCTGTAGGATTTCACGAAGGAATATGGATTTTCTCTCCAGGCTTCCTTTTAACACCATCAGTTTTACATATAGAACTTTGGTTCGTAATTGTGTTCACTCCTGTGGGAAGTACACTGCAGGTAGTAGTATTTACCAGGTGGCCTACTCCGGAGAACTTTTCAGATTGATTAGTTAAATTACTGCTGGTTTCCTCCTCCCGCTCAGCTAATTGGTAGTTGGTAGTTTTCACTTTTGTTACACACTCTACCCAGAAGCCCCTTCTTGTTACATTTTACACATGTGACATTACGGGCAGTACATCACTAGCAAGGGGATTGTTGCTGCCAAATCTGAGAGTGTTTGATTGGTTCAGATTCTCCGTCCATCACCACCCCCTTTTGTACCGCTGCCACAACTGTAGCATTTCAACCTACCCTTTTCCCTAGCAGGATGGTTATCTTTGACTTCTCCGGGTCTAACCTTGAATACCTCATTATCAATGGAATTGGCCTGTGCGTCACTGCTATTGCGAATATTGGCAACAAGCTCATTGGGAGTCTTTATCTCTTTGATACATTTAGCAGTGTGTTCCACAGAGACCGCAATATCAACCGCTTCTTTTAAGGTGAGGTTTTTTGCAAGGAGCTTTTCCTGGATACGACTATTGTTTGTGCACCTAACAAGTTGGTCCCTGATGAGTGAATCAGTGAGATCACCAAAGTCACATAGTTGTATCAGGCCTCTAAGAGCAGCTATGTAATTAATGACAGATTCCTGTTTACCTTGAATGCGGGTAAAGCACTTATGTCGCTCCAAAACTACATTTACTCTGTCACCAAAATGTGCATCTAATTTTAATAGGGTGACTTTAAACTCATCCGTATCATCCTCTTCCTCTTCTAGTTCTGGTTCAGGTAAGGTGTCATAAATCTTCCTGCCCTGTATGCCTAGATTATGCAACAATATATGTTGTTGGGGAACTGCTGAATGCCTTTTGCCTCCTATGGCAATGAGGTATGAGGCAAATAAGTTTATCCATTCCTTCCAGTGAATATCCGGTTCTCCGATTTCATTGAGGAAGGGAGGAGGTTGGCTCATAGCTTGTCCAGCCATAGTGAGGAGGAAAGCTGGCTGGTTAAGCTGCAACAGAAAAGTAAATGGAGGGAATGGAGGGAAAGCTCACACAGTGCCACGCTGCAACTGGAAGGAGGGAAGGAGGGGATAATGTAGGTTGGGAGTCCAAAAAGGACAATTCAAAAACATTGTTGGACCTTTGCCCTGAGGTCATGCTTGCTTGCCCCTGTCTTCTGCCCTGCTGCTGTGCCCTACGAGTCCTCCTGCTGCCGCTTTTGCTTTTCTTGCGGTCGCCGAGCGGAGGACTCGCTATCCCACCACCCTCAGCGGCGGCGCAGCCAGGAAATCATCATCTATGCGCCTGGAGGCGCTACAAATCCAGTGAGACCCCCGGCAGAGCGTGTGACGCTCAAAAACATTGTTGGACCTTTGCCCTGAGGTCGTGTTTGCTTGCCCCTGTCTTCTGCCCTGCTGCTGTGCCCTACGAGTCCTCCCGCTGCCGCTTTTGCTTTTCTTGCGGTCGCCGAGCGGAGGACTCGCTATCCCACCACCCTCAGCGGCGGCGCAGCCAGGAAATCATCATCTATGCGCCTGGAGGCGCTACAAATCCAGTGAGACCCCGGCAGAGCGTGTAACGCTCAAAAACATTGCTGGACCTTTGCCCTGAGGTCGTGTTTGCTTGTCCCTGTCTTCTGCCCTGCTGCTGTGCCCTACGAGTCCTCCCGCTGCCGCTTTTGCTTTTCTTGCGGTCGCCAAGCGGAGGACTCGCTATCCCACCACCCTCAGCGGCGGCGCAGCCAAGAAATCATCATCTATGCGCCTGGAGGCGCTACAAATCCAGTGAGACCCCCGCCTCGCGTGAGCGAGCGCGGAGCGAGCCAGGCGAAGCCCGGGCAAAGGGCGGGCCCTCTGTGGCCCTCGGTGACTGAGGTAGGCTGGGCTGGGCCAAGTTATTGACATTATACTTTGAACAACTTAAGCTATTTGCTTTGAAGCTGCACTTCGTGTGGTATAAATTGACGGCTTCAACATTGACTCTGGCGGGATTACTTCTCCAGATACACCTTCATTGTTTCATTTTCTTATGGACTAATCTTATTTATATTTACATTCTTTGTGGTTTTTAAGTCCTTATTGCTCATTTTTGTATTTGTTAAGGATGACGGCAAAGAAACTTCGCTCTGGAAGAATATTGGGGGGAAGGTCTTGCGTAAAGACAAGATCCAACCCCCTGAGAAATAAGTCTGTTAATAACTTTCATTTGAAGGGACAATGCCAGCTTTTGAAATTGTGGGAAAACCCCACTGATAAGGTTTTGCCAGTTGATGCAATTGTAGGCTCTGATATAGTTCCACCTGCGGGTCCTGCAATGGAGGTAGATAAAATGGACTCCTCTCTGGTTGTGAAGGATTCCACCCATGCAAGGTCTGTTGTGAAGAATTGCCTTGCGTACTCTGAAATAAATAGTGGCATTAGGCACTTTGTACCAAATTCTGAGGGAGAGCAATATAATAATACGACATCAGCTCTTAAAGTTACTGTGCCTAATGTTCTGTCTGGAGGTTTGCGTTCCGAGGTGGGTGCTAAGAGTGACTCTTCTTTGTCAAGTATTGACCTAGAGCTCTGTGGTCGTTACTTGGATGGTGGTAGCCTGAAACTACCAAAGGCTAGTAAGTCTCCAGCAGGCGCTACTCCCTCTGGACTATTGTTGTACAGTAGTACTCCCTCCATAAACTCGCAAGACATGTCTTCATTAGTTAATGTCTCTAGGAGCCCTGTGCTCAATTTGTCAGGTATTTGTTCTCTTGCTCCCTCTGGGTATCATAAAGATGAAAAACCTATTTCTGAATCCTTGATTGCTCTGGAACACTTATTGGCTTCTATACTATCATTATTGGGCAAATTTGTTGGAAGCTCTGATTCCATTCTGGATTCAGTTACAAAAATATTGCATGCTATGTTGCTAAAAGCCCCGGAAAAGGTTTCTGATCCTGTTTCTGAGGCGGGTTTGCAGGGGGCAATGGAGGGTGGTAAAGCCTCTGCGGGAAATTCAGGCACAAATATTCCAGTGGTAGTCCAAGAAAATGATCCCACTGGAATACCTACTTCTTCTGCATTTAATTGTGTAAAGGTTTCTGACCTCGAAATAGAGGAAGAAAGTATGATTGTTCCAGATTTAAAAGCTAGAAATGAGTTATTCCCAATTTTTGTGCCAGAAAAAAAAGGGCCTCAGGATGAAGAAAAAGAAAAAGAAAAAAGTGATAGACATAGAAAGGACAAAGGAAAAAAAAGGAAACCAGTGCGTAAATATAGGAAGAAAAGACAGAGGCAAATAATTTTTCAAGATCCCAATGCTTTAGCTGGTAAGGATGATATTGTTAGTGAGTCTATAACTGGGTCCCTGAGTCCAGTTGTTGATATTCTCGCCTCTGCCTCTGGAGAAAGAGTTCTTTCTAATGGATCTCTCGCTTTTGTGGGAGTCCATCCCCCTGACGGTGGAGGAAGGTTGATTTTTCCTCCAACAGCAGAGGTGATAGGACCTATTCCGGTTGTATCAGGGGCTCTTAACCCTCTAGCTTCTCCTTTCTTGTTACCAGAAGATGTTGTGGTACGTTCCCAACATTCTCTGACAAAAGTATCAAAGACCTATGTTGATACTCTGATTGTGGTCTTCTTGCCATTGTTTGATTCTGACCTGCATTTAAACAGGTCATGGTTGCTCAATTGTTTCAAAGATTTAGAGAGTTTAAAACGTATTCAATCGAGTGATATTGAGTTGGTTACCTTGTTAGGTGGAGACAAGGTGTCACATATAAGGGTGAAATTCTATTCTAAAATTATTGTAAACCTTATACTACAACAGGCTGAGTATTTCCAATGTAGAGGAATTGATGTTTTACCTATCCTCTCTCTAGGAAAGGTTAATTTACCCCAAAATAGGTTTGCTCAACAGGGCAATGGGCAAGATGGGACCCTTCCTTCTTTTAATGACCTAAAGATCTGGGTTTCAAAAGGCAAACGTGTGGTTTCCCAGGTTTTGCCACCTCCGTTAAATCAGACTTCTCTTCTTGTAGAGGACAATCAACGGTGGAATTGGCTTCCTGGTGCTTTGTCAAATAAAATCACAGACAACCCCAAATTGTTTTCAACATCTTTAACAATAAATTGAAAATTATATCTTGGAATGCAGCCGGGATACATAACAGCCCAGAGAAACTAGAGTTTTTGTTTTCTCTGGAGGCTAACGTGATTTGCATTCAAGAAACATGGTGTGTTAATAATTTATGTGCAGGGAAAGACTACTTTGTGCTTGAGGCTGCGGCCTCCCCGTCAAAGAAAGGGCACGCAAAAGGGGGAATTGCTTGTTTTTTGTCTAATAGATTGCAGTGGAAATGTTCCCATTATTTTGATCCAAGTAATCTTTTTCAAGCAATTTCAATAGGTAGTCTCGATCGTATTGGCAATAAGCATTCTGTTGTAATTATTAATGCTTACATTCCCCCCGAAGAATGTTTTAATATTTTATTGAAGCAAGTGTTTCTTTATATTAAGCAGATTAAAGAGGTATATCCACCCCCTGAAGTAATATTAGTTGGGGATTTGAATTGTAAAGTTTCTAATTCAAGTATAGATTTATTTAGAAATAGATCTAAAGAAAAGGCCTACCTCATTCCACAATCACTCTTCCCAGATAAAATAAAAACTAATAAAAGAGGGAAGATATTGTTGGAAGAACTGTTTGCGGTGGAGGGGCTTATTTTAAACGGTAGGCTCCCCTCTGATTTCCCTGCTAAATTTACCCATAGGTCCGTTCATAGCGAGTCAATTCTAGATTATGTGATTTCTGATTATGGTATTTTCTCGCTAGTCCAGGATCTAATGGTATTACCAACAGCATTGAGTGACCACAATGTGATTAGTATAAGCATCTCTTTACAACCTCCTCCCTCTGATACCTGGTCATTCAATAACAATGGTGTTAATTTCCATAAAGTCCGGGTAGATGTTTTTGGAATCCAAGTGCCAAGAAGGGTGTGCAGGATATTCTTCGTAAAACCATACTAGAATTAAGTGATTGGCTGGGTTCTGAAATTATGTACTTTGAAAAATGTATGAGGGAGATTACCTCGGTTGCAAAAACGTCTAGTTTTCCTAAGAAAAAGTTCTTTTATCCTAGTGCAATGCTCCCCCTAAATAAGGAAATAAATAAATTAGTGCGGGAGCAATTTCTATGTAGATCTAGTGAATTAGCAAATAAAATATCTCTGCTAAAAAGAAGGAGAAGTGGACTGAGAATGAAACTTAAAAAAGAAAAAGAAGACTTACTGTGGGTAAGTCTAAGGGAGGCCGTTGTGCATGGCAAGGCTAGAGAATTTTGGTCTATAATTGGCAAAGGATGTGGAGTAAGAGCTAGCCCTCTTCCTATCCCCATTTCTAAAGAGGTATGGACCTCTTTTATCTCAAAGCTATATGCTGCGAATGGCACAATGGTAGAGGATGGTGGGTTTGTTCAAGAAGTTGAGCTTCCTATTGACCCCCCTTCGGAAGAAACTATCGCAATGGCTATTAAGAACATGCGCTCCTCTGGAGCAATGGGACCCGATGAGTTACCCATATCGGTTTTGAAGCAGGATCCGACTCTATGGAGTAAGATACTTTTCCCATTGTTTAGATCCTGCTTCATCTCTAAAATGGTGCCTGCTTCTTGGAGGGGAAGCATACTGGTCCCATTATTTAAGAAGGGAGATAGGGACAAGCCTATGAATTACCGTTTGATAGCCCTCCTTGATTCAATCGGAAAAGTTTGTGCAAAGTGTCTTTTAATATTAATTAATGATTGGGTTGAAATAAATAACATTTTACCATTGGAACAGACTGGTTTCCGCAAAGGGCACGGCACACTAGATAATCTCACCGCCCTTCAGGTGATCTCGGACAAATACATACATGTTCGAGGGGGGGGGGGGTGTTTGCGGCTTTTATTGATTTCTCCACCGCGTTCGACAAAGTAGATCGTCTTACGCTGTGGAGAAAATTAGCAGCACTGGGTATGCCGTCTCATCTATTGGATCTTGTACGGTCTATTCATACGGATACCTGGTGTCGTGTGCTTCAAGGTGGAGAAAGGGGTCTTTCACAATTAATCCCATCCTTGAATGGACTTAAACAGGGTTGCCTTTTGGCCCCACTATTGTTCTCCCTGTACATTGCTGATCTCCCATCTTCTCTGTCTGCTTGTACGGGCATTGCCCCGGTTGTGGGGGGCTCTTCTATGTCCTGTTTGCTGTATGCAGACGATATCCTCATACTTGATCTAACACCTAAGGGTTTGGCTAATCGTCGGCAGGCTCTACATTTATTCGCTGAGTCCCACTTTATGAGGATAAATGCTTCTAAAAGCAAAATTATGTGCATTTCAGGAAAGAAGAAATCCAGGTCAGAAAATTTTGGATGGTCCATTGGTGGTCAGAAATTAGAGGTAGTTAGATCTTATACTTTTTTAGGTAAAATAATTTCGGCCAATTTGAGTGAGAAGCCCCATATTGATTATAACTTGCACATGGCAAAGGTTTGTGTTCCCTTTACTTTGCTACAGGGAAAAGACATTTTGCTTGTTTACTGGAGGTGTTTAGGGCAAAAATTCCTGCAACACTTCTATATGGAATAGAACTTGTAGAGCTGAAGCATTGGGGTTTCTGTCACACAGTTGAAGGAAAATTATTAAGATCTTTATCTACTCTTAACACAGCTTGCTCGCTGGCAGCATGTAGGCTTGAATTCGGCCTTAGGAGTAGCTGGGTTCAGGGATTGTGTGCTTTGGTTAGATGGGTGGCCAGTTTGGCCAGAGGAGAACCGGGATCATTGAGAGCTCTTCTTAAAGGAGAATTGTTGGGCAGCTTTAAAGAGTTTTCTCAAATAGTTAGGAATTTTAGAAAAGCTGTGACACTTTTAGAGTTGGATGAAAGTACTCTTTTTACAAATTCCCCGACTCAGCTAAAATCCCTGCTGAAACAGGCTTCGTGGGAGCTCTGTTTTAAATTGGATAAGAATGTTCTACAAGAAAAGAGGGGCTGTGATCTCCTTTTAATACTTATTCAATAAAGCTTGCTCAACCGTATGTGACATGGAATATTCCACATGGAGTTCGAAGATTATGGTTTCTCCTAAGACATGATTTATTACCTCTAAATCTTCTTTTATCAAAATGGTATGGATCTTCTTCGATATGTAACCTATGTAATATGGCCGTGCAGGATCGAACTCATGTATTGTTTCTATGTCCTGCATTGTGCTCTTTGCGGTTGAAATAGTTAAAGTCGATTTGTCTTCAACTAGGCATCTTTAATGCGAATATCTTTTTACAGGCTTTGTATTTCCCCCCTAATGAAATGTTTTGCTTCCAAATTTTTAATTTTTTAAAAGGTTTTTTATTAATGAAATATGGAGGTGTTTGCTGCTGATTATCTTGTCCAACGTCAATTGTTGTAAACTGTCTTTGGGTTTTCTATGTATTTTATTCTATTTCCATTTGTGTATTTGTATTATATATTTTATGTGGCCCTCTTTTGAGAGCCAAAACATAATAAATAAATTGAAAAATTGACAATTCAGTGTGAAGAAAACGTGAATGAAATAGTTGAAGTGAGGCCGCACTAACAGAATTACAACCCAAGGAAGTTTGCAAAGTCCCCTAAAAGAGGGCAGAACAGCACCAAAGGGCCTTACAAGCAAGTAATGTATACCACTGTCACTGAAGAAAATAAAACTGCCCCACCAGTTGTATCATAGAAAAGTAAAAATGGTTCTAATACACAACACAGGTTGGATGCGTAATGCTGATTTTCACTGAAGTAAATAGCAAACTGCTCCCAGTAGTGTCATAGCGAAAACATGACTTAGGTAAGGGATACTTCTGTGGAAGGTGTGCGTATTAAATAAGAAACGCACAAGGTAGGCGCTAAATCACAAAAGGACAAGGTACGTGTTAAACATGGGGAGGAAGGAAAGACTAACACGGAAAAACTAAGGAGCTCTGTAATGTATTAAGACAAATGGAAGTGAAGTCATACGTGTGGAGAGATAAGTCCAAACACTCTTCTTACCACATAGACATGTGCCCCCCTGAATATTAAGGAGCTGGATGGAACCTTGTTTAAAACTATCAAAAGCATGGAGAAACAGTCGTTAATGTTCCAAATGTTAACTTGTACAACTTATAAAACTCATAGAGGTAGCTTCTAAACTGTTCTCTAGATGGCAGTCTAAGGCGCTCTGTGTGTGCAACAGCAGGCTGCTGAAAAAGAAGAGTCTTACTTGTGTAAATGGGGGAAGAATCCAAGGAAAAATGCAGGATATGCTCACAATACCAGCCGTAGATGGAGCACCAGAGTCAGTTAATGGAGGAGAAAACAAGAAAATCGCAGCAAGCTTGACGAACCTGCCCTGTAGCGGTTGGCACGCTGTGAGACTGACGAAGTATTTACCTGAAGACTGGCTGTGAAGAGGCTGGTGCCAGCAGGATTTGACAACCCGACTCTGAAGAGAAGGTTGCGAGGAGGCTGGAGCGCCGAAATCGTCGTCCTGACAGGAACTGACGAGATCTTGAAGAGCTGGATCTGCGGCCGGCTGAGGAAGGCAACGCTCCACGGGACGTCTCTCTGGGAAACAGAAAGAATGCTCTCACGAAGACCACTGTGGCACAGAGTAAAAGGCAGGCTGGGAGCAGGGCCAGCAAGGCTCAGGAGATTACTCCTCCATGGATCGGCAGGTGCAGGAGGCGACCACAATCCGAACGTGAGGTGACGATGCACCGGAGGTCCGTAACAGTGAGCAATTACATGGAGTACCAGAAAACGCTGCAGGTCCAGGAGCCCGAACAGTCCAGACCACACTGACCCCACGAAGGCAAGGACACCTCCTGAATGGCAGCCCACAGCAGGGTGAGGAGTCCGATGAATCCTCTCCGGTGAGCTGGCTATGGGGACACAAGATGGCAACCTGCTGGAGAGCTCAATCAGCTGATCCAATCATGCGATGCCCAGCACGGCACCCGATCCCAGGAAGGCACGGGAGTAGACCTCATGAGGAAAACTAAGCAAAACACTTAACTCTCTGAACATTAGACACCTTCCAGAAACACTTCACAGCAAATGGGCATCTCGAGTGAATCACACTGTGGAGTGGCTTAATCCCCAATGTTTGCTAGGCGAACTTGTGAACTAAAGGCAGCAGGCGCAGTAGAAACAGTGCTTGTTGGAGTGGTACTTCCAGAGAGCGATCCAGGAATACCTTCAATGAGACTTCCAGCAGGATATCAAGGCAATTCTCAAGGAGACTCTGGAGTCTTCTACTGAAAAGTCACTTCAGAACTGAAGAATATTAAGTAGAACGCAGGAAGGAGAGAGTAAACAAAGGCCGTGATGTCATCACAAGCATCTTGTTGCATGGTCATGCTACTTCAGATCTGAGGTCAGAGGGAGCAAAACTGTACACATAATGAACATTTTCTACAACACTAGTGCAATTATCTGCTTTAGATAGTGTTTCTTCAAGCTTTTTTGATCTTCCGTAACCATTTTAAATCTAAAATATTCCTTTAAAAAAACAGAAACAGTGATGAAGAAGAGCCTCCAAGTTGTGCGCAAAGAGCCTCTTTCTTGCATATGTTATATTAGATGGAGGTAAAACACAAGTCAGAATGAAGTAGCTCAAGTAAAACACATCTTGAATCCTGGTGAGATAGCCACTCTTAGAAACAGGTTTCCTCGGTAGCCCCTATAAAATATTTTCATGCATACAGTACCCTATAATTGGCTTTAGAAAGATGAGCGTTTCAGAAATAATAATCACTAAACGAAGGCGGTTGTGTGTTTCTTTACATAGCAGGCAGGCAACCTGTTTTAAGCAATCCCATTTTGTAGGTAACGGAGCTGAGTACATGAAGATCAGTGATTTGACATTTTGGGGTCGATTCTGAATCGGGAAACTAATCCGTACGACGATTCGTAATCTTAGCCCTTTCCATACAAATCGTATCAATCCGTCCGAATCGTATAGTGCGATCCGTAGGAAAAAAATACGTCTGAATCTTTGCGAACCGTACGAAAAGCAAGGATAAATCCGTACGACATGGACCCTCACAGTGAACCGTACGAATCGTAAACATGCATTTCAGTTGTTTCTGTCAAAATATCAAGATTGTCTCTCAAATGAATAGTCCTATTTCTGCAATGCCTAGATTAGTAATTAAAATTAATCCCAGGTTGCAGAGATACATTTAATTCATAATGTTTTGAGAAGTGAAATGTTCTTAAATCCACCCATCTATCCGCATTCAAAGCTGAAGTACGCCACCGATTTGACTCCCTGATCACCACGGGAGTCGATCGAGCTGTGTCGCGGCAATAACGGATGGTGGTGCCGAAGATTGACTCGATGACGCACTTGGTTCGTAGCAGTGGTGACGGAGCTAGAGGAAGGGCACGGGGGCCCGATCGAATTTGGCAACTCTACCCGGATCGTACAGACTTAGCGTCCTGCAGCGCTTGCACCCATCCGTTGCCCGGTGGAGCGAATGCGGGGATACCAGAGGCTCCAGCACTTCACGGGTGGCGTTCCTTGCCGGCCCGGACTGGGGGCAGCTGAGGTGAGGTCCGGCAGCAGCTTGGGCCTGTAATATCTATTGAAGGAGAGTCTGATGCAGCCTGCGCCCTGCCGTGGGACACACGACCCCGTTTCATCCTTGAGCAGGGCCTGACCGAGCTCTTTGGTGCCGTCAGCTTCGGAATCGCACACACCCTGGGCCCCCCATATGAGAGAAGGATGGGATCGCCTCGGCCTCGGCTGCCTCAGAGTTGCAGCAGGTGAAGCGGCCTTTGTGTTGAGCAGTCAACTGCGGTACGTACAGTTAAAAAACGGCCCTAGTCAAGCTGCCTGGAAAAACCTGCTTGCCTTATGACTGTCTTTGTAGAGGGAACGGCTGTGACTCTGGGGACCCCTGTGGTGGTGTTCAACTGTGGCCTGTGGTCTCCATCGTTTCCCCGCCGCAGTGAATCGGCACAGCTGGAACAGGCAGTTAAGCTGAGCGGTGGAGTGGAGGTATCGTGGCCCCCCCCCTTGGAGCATTAAGTGGGGAGGCTGAGTGAATCTATTCTAATGCAGCCCATGTAGCTACAAGCTGCCAGGGTAATCCACAAGGGACTAGACATTTTGGACAGACCTCGGGTTGGACGATACAGGCGCATGTGGGGGTGTCTATGCGCTGCAACATTTGTCTGCCTATCGGCCTCACAGCTGCTTACTTGCAAGATCGTGCATTACTGTGGCTCCCAATCCCTGTTGAACTGTGCACAGTCCCTCTGTCTCTTCTACAGGCCCAGTCGCATGTGACCAACCAGTAGTGCCTAGGGGCCCGAGCGAAGGGATTTACCGGGACGTGTTGTGAGGTGGGCCTCCTACTACCTGTTTGCCCCCCTCTCCTCTCCCTGCATTCTTACTACCGGAGGTGGTCCGAACATGGCGGGGGGACCCGACGCCAAGGCCGCAGTTCAAGCCAAATTGTTCAAATTTGCTTGGGACAAGGGCCCCGGAGCAGCTCATAAGGGGGGTGCGATGCCAAATCAGATAAGTAGCAACTGGAGGAGGGGGTAAAGGACTTAAGGCTTTAGGATATCCTTGCAGCCATTACTACAGTCCGTACATCACTGGAGTCAGGCATAGACTCCTTTTCTACAGGGGTCACCCTCATCAGAGCGGACTTGCGCTCAATGAACCCTGGACTGGAGGAGGTGGAGATAAAGGCAAGCTCGCCTGTCACCAACACCTCTGACCTGCAATACAAGGTTTTGCAAAAAAGGGGGGTTGGGCCCTAACCTACACCTAAAGTGGGCCACTTCAATAGTTACAAACTGCAAAGTGTTACAGAACTGAAAGAGGATAAGGAAATAATTATCAACCGGGTGTTAAAGGCGGAGCAACGGTGGCTTGGTCCAGAGAGGCGTACCTTGCAGAAGGACATAAACACGTCTTTAATCAAACGTGATGAGGAAAAATTCCGTCTGATCCACTCCAACAAATCCAGAAAAATATCAAAACTATTGTGGATGAAGGTTTGGAGGTAGGCATTTTGGGCCCAAAGAAACATGAATATCTCCGTAAGAAACATCCTAGGACACCAATAATTTATTTTCTGCAAAAAGTGCACAAGAATGCCACTGCTCCTCCCTGGCGCCCAATTGTTGCGGGATGCGACTCCGTACTGGAACCAATTGCCATATTGATCTATTCTTCAAGGAATTCTTGAAAGAGGTCACATCATATTTGAGGGATAAGATGGACTTTATAAACAAGATCGTGGGCTTCCAATTTAACCCTGCCCATCAGAGAATGGTCACTATGGATGTCGTGTCTCTATACACACAAATGCCCCAGGAAGAGGCTCTTGAAGTTCTTGAATCTTACTTAGAGGGCAGAGTACGCCCCACCGAGTTCCCACACAATTCATTCTTAGTTTGGCAGCCCTGGCACTGAAAAATAACTATTTTAAGTTTAAGAACAGTTTTTTCTCCAAGTGAACGGGACCGCTATGGGGTGTCCCTTTGCTCCAGAGATGGCAGTACTCTACATGGAAAGATATGAAGAGTGGTACATCTACAACAACAATCCCTACAAAAATCATGTGGCACAGTGGCATTGATACATAGGTGATGTGTGGTGCATATGGACAGGCACTGCGCATGATCTCCTCAGTTTCCACTCATGGCTTAATGACTGGAATCCTGATATCCAATTCACTTTGGTGCATAGTATGAACAGCCTCGCAATGTTACGATGTGGAGGTACGACTCACCGAAGCCCAAATCACAACTGCACTATACACTAAGCCCACCGACAAGAACACAGCACTGCACTTTAACAACTTTCCTCGGAAGAGCTTGAAAGATAATCTGCCCTATGGCCAGTTCTTGCACGTGCGGTGCAACTCCACACGCAAAGAAGACTATGAGATGCACTTGCAAGCGTTGACAGAGAAGCTGAGAGCCAAAGGGTACCCATCAAAATTACTCAAACACTCACGCAAGATTTCGTGGTATAAGCCACGAGAAGTTCTACTGGAAAAGAAAACTAAAAAACCAATGACCCGCCTAGTGTGTGTCTCCACATTTCGACTCCTCACAAACGCCTTTAAGAAAAAATAGGCATACTTATGCCCTGGCTACTCTTCTTGACATCAGGAAAAATCTGCGCCCCTGCAATCACCCTTTAGGTCATTCTCCTGAGCGTCCATTCTGCTGTTTGTACTGTAGATTTGATTACTGGGCACTAGATTACACCACATTCTTATATCTCACGCTCCAATAATGACATCAAACTCCTCAGTCTTAATTGTCGCTCACTAGTCAAACACTACTCTGACATCTATAATCTACTCTCTGAGGAATATCCTGACAACCTTTTCTTATCCAAAACCTGGCTATCTGCCGACTCAGAGTCAGTGTTAGAACTGTCCCTCCCTCAGGGCTTTAATATTGTGACCCTCAACAGAGAATCTAGAGGGGGTGGCATTGCGCTGATATTTAAATCCTGTTATACCTGCTCTTTCGTTAAAGAGACTTTAGCAGGCTGTGAGTGTGCGCAGTTTGGGCTCTCTGAATGCCTGTTACATCATGTCAGGGTTATTAATCTATCGCCTGCCAGGACCTTCCAAAGAGTTGTGTACGGCACTCGTGGAAACAATTAATATCCTGGCAACGAGGGCGGCCAATTTTAGTATCACTGGGTATTTGAACCTGCACTTACATTACACCCAGGACATGGAGTTGTGTACTTTTCTAGCCGATCTGGGTGCTTGTCAGCTGTTCAACTGTTCCAGAGTCCCACTCACTCTGCAGGCCACTTGCTGGACCATGTGTTTTCTAATCTTCCCCTTCAATCAGTCCACACTCCTAGTCCGGTAGGCTGGTCAGATCCCTACTTGGTATCCGTTTCTCTTTCAGGGGTTATCCCTTCGCGGAAGCAGCGTCAGAAGGCAGTCTTTAAACGCCCCTGGTGTGAGAAGTTGGCCTGGTATATGATGTTCACTATTCTAGTGAGCACCTTGCACCAGTCCAAACAACCCTTATGGTGATGGTTGTAAAGTCAACCTTATAGACCAGCTAACCTAGTGGAAGCATGGACAAAGCAGTCTTAGGCTAAAACTTCAGAGAGCATGTGAAGCCAGCTCTTTTACCATATGTAACCCCTTGAATACCAAATGAAAAGACACCACACAGGTTATATATAAAATATATATGTATTTATTACTAACACAACCCCTCTGAACTCTTTATGAGGTCAGAGGCCAAAGCACATAACAAGATACTTAATTATCATACAATAAGTTGCACAGAATACAGTCGAGCCCTAGGGGCGTTGCAAACCATATACTAAAATAGTGGTAAAAGAACCATGTCATGAACAGGGAGTAGGCCAAGGGCCTAGGGAATCGCTGGGGCTACGCTGTACTACCAAAGGTTAGGAAGCAGGAGGCCCACGGGATGCGTGTGCAGTGCCTAAACACACACGCGAGTTACCATAGGGATACAATGGGAACGTAAAGATTAGAAACTAGTTGATTTAGGACACTTCCGGATGGACTAGGAGAAAGCTACTGAAAACTAGGACGCTAGGATAGTCAATACCCACAGGAGCACCAGAGTACTCGCGTTACCTCACCCACCGGAGCCGGGTGCATAGGTGTCAAGTTGTGTCGGGTTTCGTCGCTGAATCATATGGAGACCTATAAAAAGATGCTGCAGTCGACCAGGAGAGAAGTGTCTGGTTGTATCCAAGGGTGGATCGAGGATGAAGAGTACCTGAAAGCAGAGGGGACAGAGTCTGGGTCAGTAGCCAGTGACCAGGAAGGAACCATGAAGGAACCAGGCGATGTTGCGGAGCAATCAGGTGATGTCATGAAGCTTGTCTCTGCAGCCACGTGGACCAGGTGGAGTCGACGATGACCAGGAGCTGTATACTGAGTGTCCCACGGAGGATCTCGCTGTCGGCGGTGTCGGCTTTCGGATTGGAGTCAACAGGCCTTGGCAAATGCAACCCACACAAGAATTGAATATTTGCTTCGAGTCAGACCAGCAAGGTCTGGGTGGCTTCTCCTTTTCAGGGAAGCAGGAGTAAGCCTGGAGCAACCAGGCAGGTGATGCAAATTCAAAGGTTCGTTGTCACAGAGGCCACTAGCCAACGGGCAAGTGACCGGACAGACACGTCAAGCACAAAAGTACCAGCAGGCCCCCCGCGGCACTCGGTGAGTGTGGAGAGCTGTGCGTCGGTGCAAAAGGTGCTCGGGCTCTGGCTTTGCAATCCCCAATGCACAACTTCGAGGGTGCCTCAGAAGCTGCACAAGTAGCAATGAGCAGGTTTTTCAAGATGGCCAGTCCCACGTCTCTCGTCGCCTCCACGAGTCTCAGCTTTGCTGTGGCTGTGGATCGGGATCAAAGAAGACTGGAAGTCCAGTTCTTGTTGGGCTCTGTGCTCGGGCTCCGGCGGGAGCGTCAACAAAACAAACCGCAGATCACTTGACGGTGCCTGTTTGCACAGGGTGGTCACTCCTTGACCACAAGGGAGATTCTTCAGTCTTCTAGTTGCAGTAGAATGTCAAAGGACCAGAGTTTCGTTTCAAGTTTCAGTTCAGGATAATCTAAAGTATCTAGACTCAGCTCCTACCTTTATACTAATCAAAGGGGCTGGATTACCTGCTAGGTCCCTCCTATGGGTGGGACCAGGGAAGGGGGTGGTTACACCTATTTCCCTTTGTCCAGTTTCGTGCCAGAGCTGGGGCTGGAGTGCCCCAGCAACTGGTTTGAACCGGACTATGCATGGAGCACCTTGTGTGCCCCAGACAGTGTCTCATTTCGTTAAGCCCTCCCTGCCCCAATACACTAAGGCCTGTCTGGGGTGGTGCTAGCACCTACCAAGGCAGGAAATCTATTTGTCCAAGCCTCCCTCGCTGGAAGGACTCCCAGCAGCAGGAGGTCAGACTTGTGTCTGTGGCAGCAGCATCCTTTTTGTGATGCTGAGGCTCTGGTTAACTTTAACGGGGATTAACAGGAACAACATGTCTTCTCCCCCTAGAAGGGTGGAATGCTAACCCCCGTTGCCAGAACTGGTGAGGGGGTAGTATTCCAAAGCGTATGACACCTTACACAACATGTTTTGATAAAGCCAAACCAACGTTAGCATTAAACCGCGAGGATTATAATGCACTTAAGAGTATATGGTATGGCTATATCATAGAACAGCTATAAGGACATGGTTCCGAAAGCTGTAGACAGGCTCAGCTCATGCTAGAGCACCATAAAACCAAGCACTCTGCCTTCAGGATTGTTAAGGCCTGCCATAGGAGTGACTTATAGGTGCATATGTGTCCATATATAAGGTTAGATATAGGAATACTATATCTAAGCAAGGGGTGATCACACGACCTTGCCCCAGCTGAGTGATCAGCCAGTTGTTTCAATTTGGATGGCCAGCTAGGGGTGGCATATTGCATGCTGCAGCCCCTGGTAGGCCCTGGATGCACCTATGCCCTGGGTACCTATGGTACACTATACAGGGGCTCACAAGGTGACCCATTTCCCAATTGGTTATGTACCTAAAGTACATGGTAAGAATTTAGAGAGAGAACATCTGGGCTGTGGGTCTGATTAGCAGGCCCACAGACACATTAAAGTAAAAAACCAGTAAAGCAAAATGCAAAACGTGGGGAGACCATAGGAAAGCAGACCCTACTCTCTTACACCTGGCATAAACTCGACCTTGATCATTTTCATGAACTCCTCTCTTTAACCCCTTCCACGCTCATGACGAGCTGGGCTCGTCATGCAGTAGCCTCCTGCTACGCTGATGACGAGCCCAGCTCGTCATGAATAATGGTGTTCATGATTTCCCAGCACAGGGGAAAAATCCCCATAGCATTCAAGGTGTTAAATGCCTTCAGTATGCCAGATCTTCCTGGTGTCGCTGATAAAGCACTCTCATATTGGACTTGCAGTCCTATCGATGCTCTTATTTCGGCAAAGTGGTCAGCCAGTCGTAATTCTAAATCCAGGGAAACATCCTTTACAACGCAACTTTTACCACGCAGTGCCTTTACGACGCAACTTTTACAACGCAAACCATTACAACGCATTGCGCTGGGGGGGGGGCGCTCTAGGATAGGGAATAAGTTTAATTTACTATCCAACACCTTCCCTAGTGTCCACGGGGACTGGAGTTGGAATAGTAAATTAAACTATTCACTATCCAGCACCCCAAAGCGCTATGCGTTGTAAAGGTTTTCGTTGTAAAAATAAGTTGTAAAAGCATGCGTGGTAAAAGTATGCATTGTAACGTCATACATCCCTAAATCCAAACCATGGTACAATGATGAGCTGGCCTGCAAAAGGCTGGGGCCAGTTTGGAGACTGGAGTATGAACCATCATAGAAGCAGCATTATCAAGCTGTAATAAAAACTATCATAGGGCCATCCATACAGCACGCACAGTGTATTTTGCTGGTGAAATTAGGAGCAGTGTTAATCGCTCCAAAACCATCTTTTCCATACTGAAAGGCTTGAAACAGCCGTGGGTCCCTGTAGCGCCTTATATATCATCTGATGAACAGTGTGAGGCTCTTGCCACCTTTTTTTACAAAAAGGTGGGAAATATTGATAAGACCTTCACTCACACTGCTACGAATCTGGACCCTGCGCCTGGACCACTCCCCAATCTTCGCGCTGGAAGAGCTACGGTCTCTATGTAACAAGATTAAATCCAGCCCCCCTCAGACCCTCTTAAACCTCACCAGTGCAGCTAATTAGTCCTGTAATTTTGTCTCCTCTGAACCAGGTGATCAATTTATCCTTGTCTAGTGCGGTCGTTCCCAGCACTTGAAAGTAAGCCAGGGTGATTCCGCTACATAAGAAATCTTCCCTGGATGCAACCAAACTGGAAAATTAAGATCACTGAGGCCCATATTAATTCCATGCTTACTAGATTTCTGTATGTGAACATCTACTTGAACATTTCTCAGAATGGTTTTTGCTCAGGCTACCGTACCGAGTCTGTTCTCCTGGCTGTCATTGAGCTTCTTAGGCTGGCTCTGGATGAGGGACGTACGTCGGCTCTGATTCTTTTAGACCTCATAGCCACATTTGATACGGTCTCTTACCAGATCCTGCTGTGCATGTTGAAAGAGGCAGGTGTTGTAGGCCTGGTCCTGGATTGGTTTGTTTCATTTCTTTCAAACAGGACCTTCCAGGTCGTGGCCCCGCTGTTCACCTCCACGCTCCATGCCAAGAAACATGGGGTTTCTCAGGGCTCCGCGCTAAGCTCCACACTGTTTAACCTTTATTTTCAACCTATGGCGGTCTTGGCGAGGAGCAGAGGGCTTACCATCATATCAGATGCTGATGATACACAGCTGGTAGTTGCTCTCTCGGACAACACCATGGGGGCAGCTTCCAAGTTCCAGGACGATCTTATGGCTGTCGCCGAGTGGATGACTGCCAACTATCTCCAACTGAACTTCAGCAAGTATGAGGTGCTGTTGGTGGGAAAAGATCAAGAGCTGTGGGGGGAACAGTGGTGGCCGACCATACTGGGCTGTGCTCCTATACCTAAGCAGGTGGTGAAGGATCTGGGTGTCTGGATCGATTTGGCTCTCAGCTTTCAGTGTCAAACCAGGAAAGTTGCAGGGACTCGCTATGGCATACTGCGGGGCTCAAACCGTTGCTTGTGTTCTTTGACCCGTCCATCAGGCAAATGATTATTCAGGCCTCCATTTTATCCAGACTGAACTATGCCAATGCCCTGTATCTAGGGGTAAACCAGTCCGAAACACTGAGACTACAGCGAGTACAAAATGTTGAGGAGAGAACCCTTCTGGGTCTCCCTAGAACATGTCCTACCTGTGGGGCTATCCGTCAGCTACACTGGCTGCCAGTCGCCAGCCGAGTGGAATTTAAGGTCCTTTGCACTGCGTTTAAAATCCTGAAATCCTCCTACTCCGGCATCCTGTCAAATCTGTTTTCACTTTATTCCCCTCTGCATCAACTTCGCTTGATGGGACAACATCTGGCGACCGTGCCTTCGAACGCGGAGGGCCCAAGCGGGTGGACACTCCTTTTGTTTATTGGCTGCCAAGCTCTGGAGTGCTCTGCCACTGGCCCATCATGCTGTAGACAACTACATGACCTTTCGTAGGGCCATTAAAAGCACATCTTTTCCCCTCACTTTAGTGCCTTCTCTGGTCACCAGCCGTCATGTTCTGCTCAGCGCTGGGATGCCTCTTTGCTGAGGCACCTGTGCGCTATTCAAAGCATGCTACACAAAACATAACAAAATTGTTTACCAGAATTGATACGTGATAGAATATGTTGACAAAGACCTCCAAATACCCCTGTTTGCTCTGAAAAAAAAACGCCAGCATTGGTCAACAAATCATATTTGCATCAGATGGACCCCAGAAGAAAGCTGAACCGATACGTCCCTTATTCAACCTCCAGCCAGTCTCATGACACCAGAAATGCAGTAACTGCCAGGCATGCAGTTCTACCTTGGAGGGTACTGTACTATAGAATGCATTTTTATTCTCAGCAGGGGCACCAGGCAGGGATGCCCAATGTCCCCGCTGCTCTTTGCCCTAACCCTTGAGCAACTGGCAATGTGGGCCCGCAAGAACCCCAGCTTAAGGGGCCTCAAATGGTCATCTGGATCGGAAGACTGTATATCGCTATATGCAGACAATATTTTGCTTTAACTGTTCTCACCAACTGCATCCCTCAATAGGGTCCTGAACATAGTTGAGGTCTTTGGTATATATGCTGGCTATTCCATGAACTGGATCAAATCAGTGCTATATGTCCTGTATGGAGAGAGGCCTCCACTCCCTCGGGGATTTCAGCTTGCGGTAGCTACAGACGGCTTCAAATACCTTGGGATCTGCGTCTTAAGGATCCGTCCATATTCTACGAGCGCAATCTCCTGCCTCAAGTGCGTCTTAAATCTGACCTCCTACATTGAAAGTCGCTTCCGTTGTCCCTCTTGGGGCGTGCAGTCCTATTCAAAATGATGTCCCTTCCCATATTCCTATATGCTCTGTATAACACTCCGCACCCTGTTGAATCCTCGTACCTCAAAGAAAATTATTTTATTATACGGGACCACCCCGTATCGCAACGCATAAGCTCACATTAGAATAGTTCAATGGGGGCATTGGACTTCCAGACATAAGGAAGTACTATTGGGCATCACATCTCGCAGCAATTAACCAATGTATGTACAAGCCGCAGGGCGACCCGGCCTTCCAGATTGATAGATGGCTACTACTGGGAGGCACATTTTGCAGGGGCACTTAATGTGCGGTCATTGAAGCCAGCCTTGACTGGCCCAACTGGACATGTGGTGCAGGTGTGGAAAGCGGCTACCAAAAGTTTGGGATGGGAGGGGAACATCAGACAGGCCACACCACTCTGGTATAGCGAACAATTGGACTGGCTGATTCGCTCGAAGGGCTTCGATTGCTGGGACCTCATAGTCATATCAATGGTGGGCGATTTGTGGAAGTCAGGTGAGGTGATCCCTTTTCCTCAATTGCAGCAGGAATATGAACTAGCGTGATCTGAACATTTCAGGTACCTCCAAATTAGACACGCCTTACTTGCGGTTCTCCCAGTAGGCAGTGCACTACCTGAGTCCTCCACACTCGAGGATAGAGTTTTAGATGGCGAAAAAGGCCATATCACTTATTTACAAAAAGCTGATCAACAACAAGGCAGATCCTCTGATTCACCGGAGGGTTAAATGAGACCACAATGTAGCGGGATTGGATGATGAAGAATGGATGGCGGCGGCGGCCTCCCCTCGAGAGATGGCCATATCCTCCAGGCTTCGCCTAGTGCAGCTGAAACTTCTCCATAGATCCTATATGTCAGGGCCAGTATTGGTTTGCATGGGTTATAGCTCAGATGGTGGCTGCGCAAGGCAATGTGGGCAGGAGGGAACGTTTGTTCACACTCTTTGGGAATGCACGACTATCCAGAGATATTGGGAAGCGGAATTGAGCCTTATGGAAACAGGGTTGGGGCAATAAATACATTGCAATAATAAATTGGCCATCCTTAATGTGTGGGGCCCTACTGACCTGGGTTCCAAGGAGCAAATATGGGTTACCTTGGGGCTGATGGTGGCAAAACAAAACATTGTGAGATTGTGGAGGACTCAGAGCCCACAGGGAAGTGGGGTAATGATATGGACTGGTTTATGGTCATGGAAAAGTCCATATACAAAGCCAGGGGGTGCCCGAATAAATGGATGCAAGTTTGGGGGCAATGGAACATCTACAGGGGGGAGAAATGTGAACCTCCAAGACCGAGAGAAGATATTATGAATGAGATCTGAATATGCTTAATCGGGGATTGTAATGATTGTTTCGTGATGAGTATGACTCAAGTATCACTTGCATCATAACTATATTGCCAATGTACGTTTGACCTGGTCTTTTCATATGTCATGCCTTGATTTCAATTATTAAGATTTATATAATAAAAAAAAATGTGGTTGCCTAATAGCAAACAGAGGGTGCAACCATTTTCTGTGCTCACTGCAGTATTCTGGACAGACAAACATAATATGGTCAGGAGTCTCAGAATTTATGCCAGAAGCTGGATATGAAGCAGGCGCGAGAATTTTATTCCAGTTTTTAATAAATGATCACCGGGGCAACCAGCCTGTTCTAAATCTAATGAACAAGCTCTTGACCAACGGTGGTGTTATATTGTCCATCTAGCTTTCAAAAACAGAGTAGCTTTACATTTCAAGAACTTTTCTGTAAGATGGGTCGTAGTGCCCCTGGATGTTATTTCTTGCCACACTAGTAACCAGTAGGTTGATTTTAAGACCTGCTTGTCCCCCTTGCAAAGTAATTCAGGCAAGTCCCACACTCTACTCAAACCCAAATTTTTACATCAGTTGGGAACAAACCTTAAACAGGGTATCTCTAAGGCACTGTCTATATTCTTCACATCACACAACGAATCTCTATATTCAGCGATATTCGGTGTAGTCCAGATACAAATCTAGAATAGGAGTGGTTTAAAGTGCACCAGATTAGATACTCTTTTCCTTATTCCTACTTATAATGGTAATTTCCCTGACTTCTCTCCTGCTTTGCATATTTGGATTTGAGATTGATTTATTTGCTCGGACTGTTTGCATTGCTAAGATTTGTCCATGCAAACCACTATTTGACATCATCAGATTTGCTGCCATTTTATTTTCTACTCGTTGTGGCTGAACCAAGAATGTTGAGTAGATTGTCGCTTCAAGATATTGACCCACTTATTCAGACTTTTTCCCCCTAGTGATCTGGCTCCTGAAGGATCTTTACCATTCCTCATCAAACATCTCTGTTGTCTCACCATTTCCCACTCTGTGGGCCCGATTCACAGAACTAACTTAAGACAAAATCCTAAACTTACTACTTTTGGTATTCACAGAAGTTAGTATTTTGTCTTAAGTCTGTATTGTGTCTGTTGCTAGAGTTTCAGCGTTCCCCAAGTTCTCCAAGCCCAAATTTGCACCACATAGTTGGATGCAACCACAAGCCCTCCTGTTGTTGTTCTCTGATCACACTAACGCGGTCTTCTGTGAGGGTTAACCCACAAGCAAAGCACCCGGATCTCTCAGAATCAGGCCCTGTAAAGGGAATAGAAGAAAGAAGCAGAGTTTGGTGTTTTTTAAACCTACTATTCTGCGGCACCCTCTTGCGGCTGCATCAACAATGGGGCGATTCATTGTTCTATCTCTTTCCAAGAAATTTTCTGTACACTGAATCCCTTGTGATCTGGGTACATTTGGCACAGAGGTACTAGAACCTCTCTATAACACCTACCTAATTTGACTGCTAACTCTAGTCTGCACCCAAATCATGTTGATAACTCGGACGGTATTAGTACACCCTACGGGTTTTGCCCATAGTATTCTCCCAGGTTAAAGCTAGGATAATTTTGAATGGGCAAAGTCCAGCCACACCTTTTAATGGGAATAAAGACCCACTATTACTGCATTGTGCCTATTCTGATGTCCAAAACTCAGAATGGTGTTGCAATTTTGCCTACAGTAAAGACATCACCTGGATGCATCCGTTGCTGGCTTTACACATGGGCATGCTAGGCAGTTGCCCGGAGGCCCTTCATGCATAGGGGCCCCATTGAGACCAGATTTTAACACTCATTTTCTGTTAAACATTTTTATTCCCATGAATGGTTGTGTAGGTGGGGCCCAGTGCACTGCTTTGCCCAGGGCCTAATAAGCTGTTAAGACCGCCCTAGCTGTATCTCTATTTGATTGGTGAGCAGTTAACGTCCAGATTGTGCAGGCAGGTGGGGCTGGTTCAGGTAAGAGTTGTGAGGCAGGGGGGAAGTCGACGAACAAGGGGCTAGGGAAAATAATATAAATGAATTAAACCATTGACGCATCGCTGACTAGGCAAGGTAATTTTAATTATTTAGTTATTTTCCCAATTCCATGGTATGTCGACTTCCCCCACCTCACCGCTCTTAGCTGTACCAGCCGTACCTGTGTGCAGCAGCCTCGGGTCTACCTCACAAATCCCATCCATGTGGGGCCAACCTGAGGAAAACTTCGATTGCAAAGTCAATGTCGAGCCAATTGTTATAGAAGATTCATAAGCACTGCTCTGGCTTATCCATAAAACAACATGAATATTCACCCACAACTCATTGAAATTGACTCATCATCCTGACATGAGAACATATATACCAAGAGCTCATTCCTCACAAGTCGAATCTGACTCCATTGTGTGATGGAAAGACTGAATGCCCTTGGAACTAGTAAAAGTGCTGCAGTGTCGCACCAATGGCAGAATGTTAGCTTTAAAATGCCAGTAACCCCACCAGTACACCACACAACACAATGTCATCATAAAATAGGACAGGGCAGAACCCGGGGCAATGACATTGTTCACTAAGCGAATTGCTACTTTTCCATCAACCCCTTAATGAAAAAGTGCAGAACAATGCCGCATTCGAAGCACAGCTTCACATTAATGCGTCTTTGTCAAACAGAAGACATTACTCAGTGTTGTATACCAATCATAGACACATTCCTATTTTTGGGCTTCCTTTGTAGTGTAGCTGGCTTTGAAGATTATTGAAGCTGGAGGGCAATACCCAGAAATCTAGTTATAGTGTAACATGACAATTCTTAAAAAGAAAGGTTCGAGAGGCGATTTACCGGTCTTGGGCCGTGAGACGTGTTTGTTGTTTGTTTCTGTAACTGCTGCCTTTGTATTTCATGCAGGTTACAGTATCTGTTTTCTGAGGTCGACCCTTATTGGTATTTCCCACTTTGACACAAGAGAGAAGTCTTTCTTTTGTTCCAAGAGACAACGGTCTGCTAAAATAGGCCTGCAGAATTAAAGCATGAGGAAGTTTGGCAGCTGAGACTGATTGCAGTGATAAGACAAGCATTGGGCGGGCATTGCACTGCATCTGTCATCATATTCAATGGTTGGATGGGTGAGTGGATGCACACATGACATATACATTGTTTTAAGCTGTACTCATAAGGCAGCCCTTAGCAACCACAGCATTGCTACTGTTTCCCACATATCTTAAAAAATGATGTGCTTCGGTTTCTTGCTACACAACCCACATCTTTGATCACTTCTTGGAGTTTATGTTGACATAGTGAGTCATTCAATTTGCAAGGCTTTAAATAGACCTGAGGCTACTTTGATAGCATTTTCCATCCGCCTGAAGCTACTGTAAGACTTGACATTGGACAGCATATTGGGATGTGTTCCACACCCTGATTTGAACTTATTGATACTGTTACAAACGTGGTCTTTAGTTGTCAGGGGTTTCCACCCTGTCAAAGTATCGACCCTAACTCTAGTCAGGGTGAGGTACAAATAAGAATAACCCCTGCTCACCCTCTTGGTAGCTTGGCAAGAGCATTCAGGCTTTTTCCCAGAGGCAATGTGTTAAGTATTTGTATACGCACCTCCAATACCACAGTGAAAAACACTACAATGGTACTCCACCCTAGATTAGAAAACAATATTTATAAGAGTAAACCAGACCAAAACATCAAAAATCCAACATACACAAATCAAGTTATGAAGTTTTCATTATTAAATAAAGTTCTCCTCTAAGGAAATAATAAGTCTGACTGGGGCCACATGTTCGGTCCCACGGTGAGGTAATGTGGGCCAGATACCGGACTCAGGCAGACCCCGGCACAGTACATTGGATATGTAAAAACTTGACAGTGATGCGAGGTACAGAGGAGGTGAGGTGTAGAGAAAGCAGGTGATGCGTCAGTTCCTTACTGCTGGGGAGGGTCAGTAGTATGTTGGTGCTCAGGGACGGTTCATTGCGCAAAGGAAGTGAGGCATCAATGTAGCAAGTGAGGCATCACTGTAGCAAGTGAGGCTTTGATTCTGGCAGGTAGCGCAGGGTCGTTGAGGCCCATGTACTACAGGGGAAGTCTTTGATGGTCCTGAGACTTCTAATGGGAGACATGCTCAACTAAAGCCCTTGCAGAAACTTTAGAAAGCAGGATGTAGAGAGCAAGGTCCAGTCCTCTCATACCCTGGACAGACGCAGCAGGCCAATACGGCAATACAAACAGCAAATTGGCAGTCCTTCCTAGCAGCCCAGCCCCTTTTCTTCTTCGTAGAATGCCCTCAGTCCCAAAGTGTTCCTTCTATATGATGTCAGAGGTCCATAACTTATATCCATTCTAAACTTTGAAGTAGGGGGACTACAAAGACAGGTCTTTGTAGTGCACAAGACCCTGTCCTTCCTGGCCCTGGCTCTAGACACACTCTGGGGGTTGGAAACGTATTTTTGCGGGGACAGGCACAGCCCCATTCAGGTGCACCTGTCAGGTGCTCCCACCACTCTAGCTGTTGATGGGCCATCAGGATATGTATGGCACACATCAGCTCCCTGTGTGTGTGACGGTCTAGAGTAAGGTCACAGAACCCAACTATCATGCAACCCAGACGAGTATTCTAGGGACAGGCAGAGGCATAGGATGGTTAAGTAAGAAAACGCCAAGTTTCTGACTGTGTATTTTCAGAACAGCATTTAAAAAAATCACCTTTACAAAAAGATGTGTTTGTAACTGTGAGTCCAGAGACACCAAACTTAAATTTTCGATCTATTCACACCCAATTGGAAGGTACACTGGTACAATGTTACGAGGCAGCTCCAATGCTAAGCTATGGGAGAGAAAGACCTTGCTGTTGTGAAAACGGAGTTTAGCAGTTTTTTACTACCAGGACATACAAATCTCACAAGTGCATGTCTTTCCTCTTAAATCCACTGCACCCTTCCCATGGGGCTGCCGGGCGTCTACCTTAGGCGTGTCTAGCATGTAATAGTAGGAAACGTTTGGGCCTGGCAGGTGGGTGCTCTCACCAGGTAAAAATGGCAGTTTAAATCTTCATACGCAGGCACCACGATGACAGATTTGTGATGCTACTCATTTGGGTGGCACAATCAGTGCTGCAGGCCCATTAGTAGCATACCAGTTAACGGCCTCGGGTCACACATAGTGCACTGTACTAGGGACTTTTCTAGTAAATCAAATGCGCCTAACATGGAGAAACCAATTTCCATCCGGTTTTAGACACAAAGCACTTGCACTTGAGCACTGGTCAACAGTGGTCAAGTGCCCAGAGTCCTAAAGCAAGCAAACATGAAAGTCAGCAATCAGTCAAAACAAGAGGTCAGGAGCAAAACGACCGGGAAAACCACGCCATAAGATGCCAGCTCTCACAGTTACATTGCTGTAGTCAATATTTTTATCCTAAATGATTTACATTTATATATATTGCATGTAGATGTGCCGAATCTCAATCCCCAGTAAATTATTTGCTGGCCCATGTTTGACACCCCTGTTCAAGTCAGGGTTAAACCAACAAACTTCAGACTATTTATTCCAGCCGAAGAACAGAACTGCAGCTCTTCAGTAAGACATAGTCAGAAAGTAAGCTCCCAAACCAGACATGTATTTCAGCTTCGAAAGCTGTTTATCTCTGGTTAAAAAAAATGTGTCGAAGTTGACCCTGTAAATGTTCTTTCTGTTTGGTTTGATTACATGTCACCGATAATGCAACAAAGCAGCTCAAGGGGCTAAGGCATTTGCTGCAAAAATCATTGTAGCATATATGACACGTGGCTGTCTAGGAGAAAAATCTGCCCTGTAACAGTATCAAGCGATGACATTTCCCGAAGTCATTGGCTGAAAACATACACAGAGTAGTTCATACGTATTCTAATGCTTTGCTGATTTGCATGGTAATCATGAACTTTATATATTAATTACAATTACATTAGCACTAAATCAAGTTAGTTTTCATTGGAAGATTATGTGTCATTCCCACAGGTCTGCTTCAGGGTGAAATGTCATGTAAACCATAGAGTTCTGAGAGTATCTCCCTGTGCCACAGCTTACCAGGGGTCTTGTAGCACTGTCCTGTCACATGTACAGGACACTTTAAGGATATTTCTGAAGTTCATTCCCACCACTAACTTACAGATAAGTTAGTATTTGAGGGAAAAGTGAAACTGTAAGTCCTATTACTGCTCCTCTGGCAGAATACAAGGCTGGCTGCAATCCATGGCACGGGGCCAGTTAAGAGTTGGTTCTAAGGAAATGTTGAGATCTGTATCCAGACGCAGCGTAGAAATTAATACATGATGTTTAGACAGACGCTGAGAAGAAGAGGAGGAACTGCCCTCTACTGAGGGTTCTACGTGACTCTTTGTCACTGCTGCCGCCAAGTTTCAAGACCTGGGCTTTCTATGTACAAACCACTGTAGCAGTTCTTTCAAGTTTCCTGGTTCCATGTGTCATTAAGTCATCTAGGTGAGGCTCTCATTTAATATTTTGTTATTTGCAGTCATGAAACTATAAAGTGATAAGCAGGCTTACATATACCAGAATGATAATAATTATGTAGAAGAATAGCCAGTCACGTATAGAATAGGGAAACTGGAGAGCTCTGTTGTGATCCGGACTTTTTTGTACACCTGGTTCCTGTGGACATCAATGAGCGCAGCTGTTGAAAGAGGGTTCTTTCGATGAAATGATGGTTCTTCAGCAAGGTTAGGTTCGAACACCTTTATTAGCTACATGCGTGATAGATGGCACCCACAACCGCTCATCCTGGCATCCCCGCAGTAACTGCCACTTACAGAGCAGCAGAGTTCGAACGAGAACTCCAGGATAAGTGACGTGTCACATAACAATAGCGCACGAGGACAGGCGCGCGGAACACACAAGTTGTCCTTTAAGAAACAAGGACAACTTGTGACTATAACATCACCGTCTTTTTTTTTACAGAAAAGAATAAGGGCCATATGCATGAACACATTTTCCTATAGACATAGAATGGGCAAAACCCTTTGATGCATCTGGCCCTAAGAGCATTATTAGCAAGCAGTGCAAAAGTCAAATTTAACTAAAAGCACAGAGCAGACAAATGCAATGAAATGAGAACAGAAAGGAGCAATGGAACAGAAGTAGCATGAGAATAAAAATATTTTACGAAAATGAAAGAAGAAAAGCAGGAAAGATAAAACCACCAACTCATGTATCTTTTTCACAAAAGATAAGCACCCACTCCTTCACACAAATAAAATAAAACAACAACCTAAGTACAAACATAATGAGAGCTGGCCAGGCTGACAAGAGTAAAGTACAGGGTTGAGACAAAATGTTGAAGGAGTGATAAGATGAAAAGAGTACAGGATGCAATAAAAGAGTGGAGGACTGGCGTGGACAAAACAAGTGAAATGAAGTAGTGTTAAGCAGCAGCAAGAAACATAGTTGCACAGAAAAACACTGTCAAGAAAAGGGTAGAAAAAATGAAGCTTTAAGTGAAGTAAAATGAAATAGTGTTAAGCAGTAGCAAAACCATAGTTGCACAGAAAAACACTGTAAAGTAAAGTGTAGAAAAATGAAGCTTTAAGTGACGAATCCACAAGAGAGTGGAACGGTGAATGAAATTGATGAATACACGGAGTTGCCGAAAGGTCAAACTACTTGTAAATAGCAGAATAGATTTTAAGAGATGAATCAACTGAGGGTGGAACGATCAAACTAGTAGTGCACCATGAAACAATGTGTAAAATGCACAGATGAGGTGTAAAGTACATATGAAGTGTGTACATAGAACACTGAACAAAACAAGATGTACATATGAAGTGTGTACATGGCACACTGAACAAAACAAGATGTAGGTATGAAGTGTGAATATGGCACACTAAACAAAACAAAATGTGGTGTGAAGTGTGAACATGGCACACTGAACAACACAAAATGCACATAATAAGTGTGAACATGGCACACTGAATAAAACAGAATATACGTATGAAGTGTGAACATAACGCACAGAACACAGCAAAATGTATATATGAAGTGTGAGCATGGCACATTGAACAAAGTAAAAAGTACATATGAGGTGTGAACATGGTACACTGAACAAAACAAAAATGTGTATTAGTATATTTAGGTGTGTTGTACAAACCACATGGTAATAAACATTATATGCAAACTGTAAAACAGGAAATAAATGCGTGTAAATGTACACCATATAAAATAACGTAACTGTAATATTACTGTAAAACTAAGTGTAGCATATGGTAAAGAATATGATAGCATATGGTAAACAATGCCTCATAGAATAATGTAACCACGTAGAATTACACCAATCCTAAACAGAAAAACTGAGCATGCAATCCATGAAATGACTTATTTCAAATATGAACTTTAAAATATTGAGAAAATACCGATCTTTAAATAAAACTGCTAAGAATATCACTCCCATTGAAAATTCCTAAATAAGATTGTGGTAAGAAATAAATTGATCTGATTCCCATGAACAATTAGGCTTTCTCGATAGAATTATACGGAATGCAAAGTATAGAAGAAATACTGTTTCCCAAAAATAATATAATAAAATAATTGAAGTGGTCACCGTGGTCTTGCTGGATAATTCAGCCTGTCTGCTGGATAACAGTGTCTCATGTAGTAGCTGAAGACAGCGGTTCCTAGGAGACATCCATAAACGGATCGGTGAGCGCTGAAAATAGTCATATGTGCCTCAGGGAGGATCACAGTTGATGTAGAGCAGAAGAAAAGTTGAAGAAAATAGTTCACAGTAACTTCTACGCAATGCGTGATTGTCAAAATGTGGTTGGCGCCACACACGGTGAAAGACGAAGTTCACTATACAGCGTAGTTCCAGGGCAGATTTGCGGAGAAAAACAAAATGGCGGCACGTAGAAGGACGTAGAGGAGGATAGCTCACGGCAGAAGCAGGCTCCAAATATATCCTTACAGATGTAGTGACGCAGAGATGAATCGTCACAGTGGGATGAACCAGGCAGCATGAAAAAGGTAACGCTGTGTGTGCTGACATGGCTCACGAGATGTGAGACTCGTGAAATGTTTGAAAGTAAGCGGTCCAACTGCCAATGTGCGACAGCAGACAGACACCGCAACACCAAAATAAAGTGCCCACGCCCACCACACAATGAGTAAACTCAGACTCCGGTGCTCGAAAACGAATATCATATGCCAAAAGTTACTGCACCACAAACAAGAAGTCACTGTGGTATTCGCTCTTGGAAGGAGGATAAGGTCACCTGTGGTGTGTCCCCTTGTGAACAAAACGCTATATTGAAGTCCAATGGGCTGATCTTGTACACTGATCAGGTATTAACAATGCGGAAAGCGTAGCGTAATGTCTTTTGAATTGTGCAGGCAGCAAGGACAGAAGTGCTCAAACTCTGTGAATGA
Source organism: Lissotriton helveticus (assembly GCF_964261635.1). Classification (NCBI taxonomy): domain Eukaryota; kingdom Metazoa; phylum Chordata; class Amphibia; order Caudata; family Salamandridae; genus Lissotriton; species Lissotriton helveticus. The sequence goes on from NC_136072.1 coordinate 1,115,541,652, forward strand.
GCAGTGGGAGGCAAATGGGAGGCAATTTAAAGAAAACTGTATACTTGAGTTATAGCGATAAATGAAGTGGTCAGCATTAAGGCGGCAGTGCGAAATCCTAAGTTAGGTTCATGTAAAAAGGTCTCTCATAGTTTTCCAGTTACTGTTCTTAACGTTGCTTAGAGTAAGTTGCTTGAAGGTGTTTACAATAAGCGTTGGAGTCAGTAGGTGGGTTGTGATGAGTGGGATACCAGGATTTTTAAATGCGCAGCTCAAAGTAAAAAAAATGATTTACCTCGTGAGTTCTTTAATTTGCGATTTTCCTTGGTAACATAGGTGGCAAGAGATGGTTCGTCCGTCAGTATCGTCGCCAAATGTTGAAAGAGGGTTCTTTTGATGAAATGATAGTTCTTCAGCAAGGTTAGGTTTGAACACCTTTATTAGCTACATGCGTGATAGATAGCACAACAACCCACAACCGCTCATCCTGGCATCCCCGCAGTAACTGCCACTTACAGAGCAGCAGAGTTCGAACAAGAACTCCAGGATAAGTGACGTGTCACATAACAATAGCGCCCGAGGAAAGGCGCGCGGAACACACAAGTTGTCCTTTAAGAAACAAGGACAACTTGTGACTATAACAGCAGCTTAAACTCAGATGCAGCTGCTGCCACTTAAAATTGGTGGGGCAGTGCTGGGGGGTGAATAATTAAACACCTACAAAATAAAAGAACTAAGCTGCAGCTGTTGAAGGCCACCTCAGTGCTCCTCTGTTCTCCAATCCACCGAATCCAGATGCTGCTCTAGTGCTATTACCCAACATGAGGGAAGCGCTGGGATTGGTCTGCGTGCGCTGAAATGCTCAGTTAGGGACAGGGAGCCTGTGCCTCTTCTCCCACTTGGCTGTAGAAGACAGCTGGGTTTGAAAAAAGTAAGTGTGCATGTCGGTTTGGCCGTCCTTAAACAGCCAGCCTAACCGACATGCACATTTACAGTGCACCTACCACACCTCCTACCTGGCTGCTGCTGACCCAGAGGATGGCCGCGCCCTCCGTTGACTCAGCAGACTCGGCTGAGTAAGTTAAAAGCCAAGGGATAATAAAATACTTTTATTATAATGTTATTTTTTTATTAACTGGCTGATGCTCCTCTGCCATAATGGAGTAGCCACCCATGCAAACAATCCAATCTGTAGGTAACTAAAAGACCAGGATCTGGATTAGCACAGCTGGCTGCATCCGGTGCCGGCTTAACTCATGGTCATGCTGGGCAGTTGCCCGGGGGCCCCACCTGCATAAGGGCCCCATGCAGACCAGAATTTAACACCAATTTTTCTTTTAAACATTTTTATTCCCATGAGTGGTAGTGTACGTGGGGCCCAGTGCACTGCTTTGCCCATGGCATAAAAAGATGTTAAGACTGCCCTAGCTGCATCTCAATTTGATTGGTGAACAGTTACTGTCCATATTAAGCAGGCAGGCATCCCTGGTTCAGGTAAGATCGGTGAGGCGGGGCAAAGTCAACGTACAATGGGTTAGGGAAAATAAAATAAATAAATAGATCCATAAACCTTGTGCTTGACGCATCGCTGACTATGCAAGGTAACTGGTTTTAATTATTTCTTTAATTTCCCTATCCCATCGTATGTCGACTTCCCCCGCCTCACCACTCTTAGCTGTACCAGCCAGACCTGTATTGTGTTTTGTGTCACTCTCACCTCCCTTTTAACTTGCAGGTGTGCATAGTATGTCTGACCTTGCCCCCTTGTATTCCGATGAATACATCAGAAAGATTTGTGAAGGTCCCTCATTCTTTTCTGATAACACTGAGAATGCTCCTCTTAATGTCACCTCAACCTTACCCGACCAATTAGAAAAACTCAAGAAAAAACAAGTACGCCTTGAATTAATCACCCTCATGCTTAGACAATACCTGAAAGCTGACATTATCCCAGTGGGCCTTATTGTACGTAATATTCCAGGTATATTTACCGATAATCCAAAGTACATCAACCAATTTAGTCATATCGGTACCACATGCTCAAGGCATTGTCTTGTCTCGGGCATTGAAATAGCCACTGAAACACTTTCAGCCTTGCTTGTGGAAATAGATGATGTAACCAAGAAACTTAACGACTCCAATCAAGTTCCTGATGCTAAAAAGTTACTAGATCAGGTACAGAAGACTATCGATGATTTTTATAGGATCGAACAAAATAAAAAAAACAATAAGGTAAAAAAAGACATTAAGGCCTACCATATTGAAACAACATATCCTTATCTTCAAAAAGACTTCTACACCAACCGTTCCTACTCTAACCCACGTAACACCAAGCCTTGGGGATGTTTTAATCAGCGTCAAACCTTAGTGGGCTTTTCCGACTCTTCTGTTGACCTATCCGATAACTCTGACTCAGGGGATAACTCAGGCCCTTCAAACAGGAATCCTGGCCCCAGTAGACGCAATTTTTTAGATCGAGGTCAATCCAATCCACCCACACGAGGGAAAGCCAAACGAACACCACGATGGTACAACCCCCCAGGGGAGCGCCAGACCAGGCAGAAATTCTACCAGTGTTAGATACTAATACCCTCAACACGCAGATGATTCCTATCTTCAATCTATCGACACACAATCTCTCTACCACAGAAACCTCACTCTTAAGTAGGGGATTGTCCTTTGTGCCCACAGTACGAACTGATTACCTTGAACTTCAGACTGAAATCCTCAGATTCTTTAGGAGGATTCGCTTGGAGGCATTCTTTCAAATCAATCCCACACCTATGACTCATTCCAATACTCCCTTTAGACCACCGTCTACCTTTTCCCCCACAGCAGGGATGGTCCCCCCAGAGGTGATCAGCTTCGAGAAAATGGTAACTAAAGAACTCACCACTCTGAAAAACACCAAGACATTCATTCCATATAATCTACCAATAGAGGAAAAGAATGCTATCCAATCGCTGAAAAACACTGATACCCTTGTCATTAAAAGTGCGGACAAAGGTGGTGGCATTGTGCTACACAACAGAGACGCATATACTGCAGAAATTCTAAGACAACTAGCTAACACCGATCACTATATGAGGCTCCCTACCAACCCTACCAAGGACCTTCAGAGTCTTATACTTAAAATCAGCACAGAAGCCTTGGAGCTGGGTTTCATTAACTCTAAAGAATTTTAATTTCTCAATACCAAGTCACCGAGAATGCCGGTAATTTACACGCTCCCCAAGGTGCACAAGAGTGTCACTAACCCGCCGGGCAGGCCCATCGTGTCCGGTTGCGGTTCCATTCTTGAGCCCCTTGGACAGTACGTGAATTTCTTTATTAAAGATTCCGTACCTGCCACTCAATGCTACATCAGGGACAGTATGGCCATGGTGAACTTGATTGAAGAAACACCCTTCTCAGTGGGAGACCAGCTTTTGTGTACTATGGACATTGAGTCCTTATACACGAACATCCCCCAGACTGCAGCCCTTCTGGTCATAAGAGACATTCTGGAAACTAGGCCCAGACCGCATCGGGTACCCTTTTTTTTCATCCTCCAGCTACTGGAGATTTGCTTAACGAGGAATTTTTTCTCCTTTGAACAAAAATACTACGAACAGGTGAAGGGTACATCAATGGGGGCTATTTTGCCCCCAACCTGGCTATACTCTTTATGGACAAAATAGAGACCAACACCATACTGACTCCTTCCAACCCCTTTTCATCTGACATTGTTAACTGGAGGCGTTACATAGATGATATCTTTCTAATCTGGAATAACGACCTTGCCAGTTTTAATCAGTTCATCCATTGGCTCAATAATAACTGCAGCGGACTCACTTTTTACCAGCACTGTTGATGCACACTCAATTCCCTTTCTGGATCTTAATATTTATGAATCTGAGGGTGCATTACATACCAAATTATACCGCAAGCCCACTGAGAGGAATACACTCTTAAGCTACAATAGCAATCACCCCAGGGCCCTTAGGGATTCTCTACCTTACTCCCAATTTTTTCGTATTAGACGTAATTGCTTTGAAAAGGAGGATTATTTCAGAGAAGCCTTGGTCTTGTCTAACAAACTCAAGGATAGGGGTTACCCTAGTAGACTGGTCAGAAGAGCACTCAAACGTGCCTGATACTGCCCTAGGGAAGCTCTCCTCTGCCCTAACAAAAAGGATTTGAATTCAAGAATAGCCTGTGTAACCACATTCTCACCAGTTTCTAATGCCCTAAAAAAGACTACAATCAAGCATTGGCCCATACTCAATGCATTTAAGAAAAGCTCTAATCTAAAAGACCACCTGGTTAGGGCCGCGCTACCTAGCCCCCCTGCGCGTGACACACTGGATTCTATTTGGAATTCTACTCCTTTGGTGGGGCATGCGAAATGTGGGTCCTGTAACGTCTGTAACCTAACTATGGAAGGTAAATCGTTTACTTTTAATAATGTCACCATCAATTGTAAATCCTTCACGAACTGTAACAGCTGTGATGTTATTTATCTGATCCAGTGCCCATGCAGGCTTGTATATGTTGGCCAAACCAAGCAGAAAGTAAAAACCAGGATCGGCCAGCACCGCAGAAGAATCCGTTGCAAGACCCCAACGCTCCCTTGGTGGATCACTTTACGGAGAAAGGACATACGGACACTGATTTAAAATGGACTGTCCTTAAATCTGTAAAACTGTCACCACGCGGAGGAGACATTGACCATTTGCTCAACAGGGAAGAATTGAAACAAATTCTTCTTATGGATAGCATTAGGAATGGATTAAATCGAAATGAAGATTGGACCTCTCTTCTCTAACTCGGTCTGACTCCTATGCATATCCCTACTGCTGTCATCGAATATTGCCTAGGTCTGCCAACACTGTTGATATGCCTAAGATGTTTTTGTCACATAGACCAACTCCTTGAATTATCTATGTGCACTGATATCCCTACTGCTGTCATTGTATATTGCCTAGGTCTGCTAACACCGTTGATATGCCAAGATGTTTTGTCACATAGACCAACTCCTTGAATTATCTATGTGCACTGTATAAATTTCAGTCACCTTCACTGCGCCGTTTTCACTCACCCTCACTGCGCCATAATATTGTATATAAATTAGTTCATATCCTTCTTTTACCCCACTACAAGATGGCCGCCTCTTATGCTCTATGTTGCCCATTCCAAAATGGCCGCCACGGTTTCGATTCACGGGCGTTCCGCCTCCCCCATCATGGCCGCCGTTTCTATTTCCTCGGGCACGACAAGCAACTCTCCTCTGACTAGTGCCATTGGGCCCAGCAGACGCCTCGGTTGTTCTATTTTGAACACGAAGGTAAGCGTTCTCTCCTGCCACCCCTCCGCTGCTACATCCAGCCCTGTTAGTCCCCGTGGCTTAACCCCGTATTTTCCATAGGTCTGGCCTCATTATAGGTCAACAACGGATCCAATTCCATCGCAACCCCCTTGAACAACCGAACCATCCTTCCCCTTAAGTGATCCTACAGCGGAATTCAAGGTAATCCTCTCCTCAATGCCACTCCCCCGCTGCCTTGATTCCTGGATGCTCCCAGCAACTCAATTCTTGTATCCCTAATAGGTCCGTCCCTGGCTGCCCCACCACAGGGTCATCGTCCCCAGGGACGTCTCTCCCTCCAACCATTAGGTAAGCGGCCTCCTGCTATGCACACCTTGGGTCACTCAATCCACCGCAATGGGCTTACCCCCCTTCCCCCTCATTTTCCTTAGGTTGTCCTCATGTGGACTCACCGCGCTCCGTAGGTGCTAGCCCCTTGAACCAGTACCATTGGTCCGGCCCTCTTAGCCGCATCTAATAATTCCACAATCCTTGTTACCCATCACAGGTAAGCCCTTCCTGAGTTTATCGCACCCAATACCTCCCCCCCAAGCAGCGTGGTTACTCTGTTCCTCCTCATTACTCCAAAGTCCTGAACTGGCTCGGACCTCTAAATCCCCCTTACACCTTGGTTCTAGAGCAACTCTTTTACTGGGTAAGCTCCCTGCCCCCCGTTGCCCTCATTGAGCACTAACACCGCCATCACCGTCACTGCCTCCCCACTCACAGCACGTCGAACTGCCGGTTCCCTTCTCGGTATCCAGCACCTCACCATCCTGGTCACTTGTGGTCTCGCATGCCTGTGAGCAAATTGATGAACCAGTATGCTGCACTCTCCTCGCACCTTACGGCTTACGTAGCACCACAATAAAGGTTTTTACCTTATCGCCACAATCACTGCATTCCAGTTTGAATGTCACTTGACAAGGAACTCACCAACACGTATGGCAGGTGTCACCTTAGGGCATGGTTTGCAATCGTCGATGCATTGCAAATAAGGTAGAAGTGAGATTCTAAACAAATGTCCCTTGTTGTTTTTTGTTTTCCCATTTTTTGATTACAGGCTCGGAATTCCAGGCAGTACATTGATTGTCCTGATGATGATCCTTTATTTTTATAGGATCGAAACGCCGTCGACAGTAAATGTAGTTTAAACTGTAGTTCTCCATTGTGCGACATAATTATGTTTTGACTACATGAGAAAAGCTATGATATTAGATTCTATGTGTACTGGCTTCTCACAAAAGAAATATTGCCTGATGAACCTTTTTACCCCCTTGTTTGTCCAGTCCTGTTGTATGCTGTGGATACAGGCTTGTGTCCCACTTCATAACTGTTTTGCTCTTATTTTCTTGCATCTTCTCCATTGATTAAATTCAAGGGTCCGGTTGGACACGTTATGTATTATAGCGCATATTGTGGCCTATAATTATTTGATTGTTATATTCTTCCTTGTCAAGGACCACTGTTCTTTGATAATGCTGACCCAGAGGATGGCCGCGCCCTCCGTTGACTCAGCAGACTCGGCTGAGTAAGTTAAAAGCCAAGGGATAATAAAATACTTTTATAATAATTATATTTTTTATTAACTGGCTGATGCTCCTCTGCCATAATGGAGTAGCCACCCTTGCAAACAATCCAATCTGTAGGTAATTAAAAGACCAGGATCTGGATTAGCACAGCTGGCTGCGTCCGGTGCCGGCTTAACTCATGGTCATGCTGGGCAGTTTCCCGGGGGCCCCACCTGCATAAGGGCACATGCAGACCAGAATTTAACACCAATTTTTCTGTTAAACATTTTTATTCCCATGAGTGGTAGTGTACGTGGGGCCCAGTGCACTGCTTTGCCCAGGGCATAAAAAGATGTTAAGACTGCCCTAGCTGCATCTCAATTTGATTGGTGAACAGTTACTGTCCATATTGTGCAGGCAGGCGCCCCTGGTTCAGGTAAGAGCGGTGAGGCGGGGGAAAGTCAACGTACAATGGGTTAGGGAAAATAAAATAAATAAATAGCTCCATAAACCTTGTACTTGACGCATCGCTGACTAGGCAAGGTAACTGGTTTTAATTATTTCTTTAATTTCCCTATCCCATCGTATGTCGCCTTCCCCCGCCTCACCGCTCTTAGCTGTACCAGCCGCGCCTGTGTGCAGCAGCCTCTGGTCTACCTCGCAGATCCCATCCATGTGGGGCCAACCTGAGGCAAGCCTTAGATTGCAAAGTCACTGTCGATCCACTTGTTATAGAAGATTCATAAGCACCGTTCGGGCTTATCCATAAAACAACATGAATATTCACCCACAACTCATTGAAATTGACACATCCTCCTGACATGAGAACATATATACCAAGAGCTCATTCCTCACAAGTCGAATCTGACTCCAGTCTGTGATGGAAAGACTGAATGCCCTTGGAACTAGTAAAAGTGCTGCAGTGTCGCACCAATGGCAGAATGTTAGCTATAAAATGCCAGTGACACCACCAGTACACCACACAACACAATGTCATCATAAAATAAGGCAGGGCAGAACCCGAGGCAATGACATTGTTCACTCAGCGAATTGCTACTTTTCCATCAACCCCTTAATGCAAAAGTGCAGAACAATGCCGCATTCGAAGCACAGCTTCACATTAATGAGTCTTTGTCAAACAGAAGACATTACTCAGTGTTGTATACCAATCATAGACACATTCCTATTTTTGGGCTTCCTTTGTAGTGTAGCTGGCTTTTGAGATTAATGAAGCTGGAGGGTAATATCAAGAAATCTAGTTATAGTGTAACATCACAATTCTTAAATAGAAAGGATCCAGAGGCGATTTCCCGATCTTGGGCCGCGAGGCGTGTTTGTTTTATGTAACTGCTGCCTTTGTATTTCCTGCAGGTTACAGTATCTGTCTTCTGAGGTCGACCCTTAATGGTATTTTCCACTTTGACACGAGAAAGAAGTCTTTCTTTTGTTCCAAGAGACAACGGTCTTCTAAAATAGACCTACAGAATTAAAGCATGAGGAAGTATCCCAGCTGAGACTGTTTACGGTAATATGACAAGCCTGGACGGCATTGCACTGCACCTGTCATCATATTCAATGGTTGGATGGGTGAGTGGATGCACGCATGACATATACATTCTTTTAAGCTGTACTCAATAGGCAGCCCCTAGCAACCACAGCATTCCTACTGTTTCCCGCACGTCTTCAAAAATGATGTGCTTCGGTTTCTTGCTACACAACCCACATTTTTGTTCACTTCTTGGAGTTCGTGTTGTCATAGTGAGTCATTCAATTTGCAAAGCTTTAAATAGTCCTGAGGCTACTTTGAAAGCATTTTTCATCCGCCTAAAGCTACTGTAAGACTTGACATTGTACGGCATATTGGGTTGTGTTCTACACACTGATTTGTACTTATTGATACTGTTACAAACGTGGTCTTTAGTTGTCAGGGGTTTCCTCCCTGTCAAAGTACCGGCCCTAACTCTAGTCAGGGTGAGGTACAAATAAGAATAACCCCTGCTCACCCTCTTGGTAGCTTGGCAAGAGAATTCAGGCTTTTCCCCAGAGGCAATGTGTTAAGTATTTGAACACGCACCTCCAATAACACAGTGAAAACACTACAATAGTACTCCACCCTAGATTAGAAAACACTATTTATATGAGTAAACCAGACCAAAATGACAAAAATCCAACATACACAAATCAAGTTATGAAGTTTTCATTAATAAATAAAGTTCTCCTCTAAGGAAACAATAAATCTCACTGGGGCTATTGGGTCACGAATGATCAGGACAAATCCACATGTTCGGTCCCAGGCGAGGTAATGTGGGCCAGATACAGGACTCAAGCAGACCCCAGCACAGTACATTGGATATGTAAAAATTTGACGGTGATGCGAGGTACAGAGGAGGTGAGGTGTAGCGAAAGCAGGTGATGCGTCAGTTCCTTACTGCTGGGGAGGGTCAGTAGTATGTTGGTGCTCAGGGACGGTTCTTTACGCAAAGGAAGTGAGGCATCAATGTAGCAAGTGAGGCATCACTGTAGCAATTGAGGCTTTGATTCTGGCAGGTGGCGCAGGGTCGTTGAGGCCCATGTACTACAGGTGAAGTCTTTGATGGCCCTGAGACTTCTAGTGGGAGACATGCTCAAATAAAGCCCTTGCAGAAACTTTAGAAAGCGGGATGTAGAGAGCAAGGTCCAGTCCTCTCACACCCAGGACACACGCAGCAGGCCAATACGGCAATGCAAACAGCAAAGTGGCAGTCCTTCCTGGCAGCCCAGCCCCTTTTCTTCTTGGTAGAATGCTGTCAGTCCCAAAGTGTTCCTTCTATATGATGTCAGAGGTCCAATACTTATATCCATTCTAAACTTTGAAGTAGGGGGACCACAACGACAGGTCTTTTTAGTGCACAAGACCCTGCCGTTCCTGGTGTTGGCTCTAGACGCACTCTGGGGGTTGGAAACATATTTTTGCGGGGACAGGCACAGCCCCATTCAGGTGCACCTGTCAGGTGCTCCCACCACTTTAGCTGTTGATGGTCCATCAGGATATGTAGGGCACACATTAGCTCCCTGTGTATGTGACTGTCTAGAGTAAGGTCACAGAGCCCAACTATCATGCAACCCAGACGAGTATTCTAGGGACAGGCAGAGGCATAGGATGGTTAAGTAAGAAAACGCCAAGTTTCTGACTGTGTATTTTCAGAACCGCAATTAAAAAAAATCACCTTCACTAAAAGATGTGTTTGTAACTGTGAGTCCAGAGACACCAAGCTTAAATTTTCGATCTATTCACACCCAATTGGAAGGTACACTGGTACAATGTTACCAGGCAGCTCCAATGCTAACCTATGGGAGAGAAAGACCTTGCTGTAGTGAAAACCGAGTTTAGCAGTTTTTTACTACCAGGATATACAAATCTCACGAGTGCATGTCTTACCTCTTAAATCCACTGCACCCTTCTCATGGGGCTACCGAGCGTCTACCTTAGGGGTGTCTTGCATGTAATAGAAGGAAACGTTTGGGCCTGGCAGGTGGGTGCACTCACCAGGTAAAAATGACAGTTTAAATCTTCATACGCAGGCACCACGATGACAGGTTTGCGATGCTACTCAGTTGGGTGGCACAATCAGTGCTGCAGTCCTACTAGGAGCATTCGAGTTAACGGCCTCGGGTCACACATAGTGCACTGTACGAGGGACTTTCTAGTAAATCTAATGCGCCTAACATGGAGAAATTAATTTCCACCTGGTTTTAGACACAAAGCACTTGCACTTGAGCACTGAATGAATGAATGAATGAATGATGATATTTTATTGTTTGGTTACTAAAAACCATTACATAAAACCAAAATACAAAATCACAGCATTACAAAAGTTAAAATCAAAATACATTGTATCTAGTTGCTCCATAGGTCCCGAAAATTCCGGATGAAAGGGTTCATGGGCCCACAGGAGTCTCTATAGCCCGACTAGTAGAAATCATCAGCATTGCCCGTGCTTGAAAGATGAATTTTCCGAAAGCCGCCATGTGCTTTACCGTGGACAGAGTATAAAGATAGCTAAGACCCTCCTTTGCAGTGCGTGTCCCAGATTGTCTTAGTAATGGCCTAAGATAAAGACTACGGGCCAAACGCAGGGCCGGGCAGCAGAAAAGGAGGTGGGACAAAGACTTGCGTTTATACATGCAAAGCCTGCATTCCCGGGCTCCTGGGCTTGCCTGACCACCAGGATATAGTTCATTTAGGGGCAATGGGTGGAGTCTGTACGCCAAGATCTTGTGAAGGGCGGCGCGGCCCACGGCCTGCGTGAGATGATGTTTAGCGATGTGCAGAATGTGCGGGAGACACAAAGTCTCATGCAAGCCTTTTCTTCCAAGCGACTACAGATCCAGTTCCCGTGACCTCACACGCACTTGTTTTTTAATTGCGTTTTTGATGGCAGAGTATTTGACGTGTTCAGGGTTCCATGAGTCCGTAGCAAGATTGAGCTGGTCCTTAGCCGCTTCGAAGGCGCCGACCAGGGGTTCCCTGGCTCACTGAAGATACCTTTCAAAACTGCCTTTAGTGTGTTCTCCTGAGCCGCTATTGTTAAAAAGTAATACTTACTTAGGGCGGCCAGCTCTTCTAGATTTTGCTGGTTAAGTGAGAACTCCAGGCGAACAAGGGTGTTTCTGTGGCACCTTGGAAGATGGAAAAGTTTCTTATATGCTCTGCAGTGAATTTTTTCTAATTCATTGCTTAGTTTGCCCGGAAATGCCTGTAGAGCATAATTGAGTGCCGGCATGAGCTTAGCTTTAAGAACTCTGTTGATGGCTGTGGTTGACGGGCTGTATAAAGAGGCTTGCAGCTTGCAAATGGCGTAGGTGATGGACTTGCCCTTAGCCTGAATTGACTTAAGATGGCCACTTGCACGTCCTGATTTCTGGAAGCAAATGCCCAAGTAGGTGTACCGCTGCGTGCTTTCCAGAAGGAGGTTGCCTAACCTCCATTTTAAAGATTTCTTCCTCGGGTAGTGTCGAAAGATAATTACTTTAGACTTGGTTGGATTTGCTACAAGCCTGTTACTGTCATTATATGCAGCGAGTGCCGTCAACGCCTTTTGTAGCCCCACTCTCGTGTGGTCCAAAAGGACCAAGTCATCAGCATACTGCATAAAGTGGATTTTAAATCCACCGATCTTTGGAGTTGCCAGGGCGGCCCCAGTCAATGCCTTCTCCATGTCTGCTGTATATAGGTTGAATAATAATGGGGCTAGCACACACCCTTGTTTAAGGCCTCTGTCTGTGTTGATCTTAACGGATGCGTGGTCCCTCGAAAGTTTGATTCGCACCCATGTTTTTTGATAAAGGGACTGTATCGCTCTTAACAAGACCGGATTGATGTTCCATTGGACCAACTTGTGCCACAGAATTGCGCGGTCTACCCCATCAAAGGCCGCCGAATAGTCAATAAAGCAGGCGAAGAGGGGGAGGCTTTTACTAGACCGTGCGCGATGTGCCAGGAAAGATAGAGCAATGATGTTGTCAACCGTGGCACACCCAGGTCTGAATCCGGTTTGGCAGAACGGAAGGATGCCTTCAGCGCTGGTCCAGTCTACGAGGTCCCTCAAGATGGCACTAGCATACGCTTTTCCCTCAATATCCAACAAGGCGATCATCCGGTAGTTGGAAGGTTCAGATTTTGGGCCTTTTTTATGGATAGGCTGTAAAAGCGAGCCTCTCCATGAATCTGGTACTTCCCCCTGGAGCCAGCATTCAGAGTACAGGTAGGTCCGATTTTTTGACCAAAAATCAATGTTTGCCTTGAATAAGTGACCAGGAAGGCCATTGGGCCCTGGAGCAGCGTTTTGTCTGATGTTTTTTATGATGTTGACGACAAGCGATTTTCCAGGTGGAGCCATCTTCTCAACGAACAGATCTAAGTTGTCTCCAGCAGTGGATGCTTCATTTTGCATGTGGGCCGGACCAGCATTAGTGTAAAGTGCTCTTACATGCGCGACCCAGATCGAGGCTTCAAGGGAGTTTTCTCTGTGGGTTGGGCCGCGGCCCAAGGTACATATAAACTTCCAAAACTCCTGTGACTTTCCCGGGATGAGCAAACCAAAAATTATTAGCCATTGTGCATCGCAATGTGCACGTTTTGCTACCCAAACCTTCTTTGCATGGCTTTTTTTAGCTTCTTGTAAACGTTTCTTGTTTAGGGCAGTCCCAATTTTGCGGGCGAGTTTGATTTGCTTATTTAGTTTTTTTGCGCTTATTTTGATTTCAGTATTATGACCATATGTGGGTAAAAGGCGCCTTTGTGATGTACTATTCACACTCCCGTGAAGAATCCCCGCCAGAGTCTCTGTTGTGGAATTCCAGAATTCTATGGCGCCCATTTTTTGTTCGCTCGGTGGCCAACCTGTCCACTGATTAACCCAGCTTTTAAATCCAGTAATTGCGGTCTGTTCCCATTTATCCTTCTGGGCAACCTTATGAGTTCATCTCCATCGGCTTCTCCGATGGGTTCAAGCTTATGGCGATGATCCGCTATGAGGTTCAAAATAACGATTAGGGCAGCATGATCGCTATCACTGCGTGAGTGCACTGAAAAATTTGACATTAGAAGTTGGACTTTGCCACTTAAGATTATATAGTCGACCGTAGTTTGGTTGTTAAATGTGGGGCCGACAGTCAGCCCGGGGCTGTTCTTTAGGAGGACTGAGTGCGTTGTCTCCAAGTTGTAGGATTTTAGTAGGGCATTCAGGGCGTTAGTGGTCCCGGCCTGGAGCCTGCGTGTGGTTGTAATCCCGATATTGTGAATGTTAAAATCACCAAGAATGATGCATTCAAGGCCCGCGAATTGCAGCAGTAAACGCTCGATGTGGCGTATCAACGTAGCCGTGTTAGATATGAGCCCTTGAGGGTTATAATAAAGATTAATTAATAATAGTGAAAAATGACTGTTTGTTAGACGACAGCCTTTCAAAATGCCTGCCTGAATGGTGTCCGGCAGGTTGGATATTTCTGCGAATTCCAGATTGAGTGCGAGTTTTATATAGACGCATATCCCACCAGAGGGTCTGCCGAAAATGTTGGACTTTTTTATAAGCATGGGCGTAAAATCCGTTACGCTGCGGATTTTTCGTATTTTCGGAGAATCCGCAATCCGCGAACTCTCGCGGATGTGGCGAGAATACGCAAATCCGCGCGAAGCGGATTTTTTGTTTGTGTTCGCACTGCTCGCGGTCAATCTCGCAACAATCTCGCACTCGCGAAAGTACAAAAATTACAAGGGGAGGGGTAAAGGAAGTGGCCCAGTCTCCAACTTCCTGTTCCTGTCCAGCAAGCTCCTCCCATAGGGGTGGGGTGAAGGAAGTGCCCCAGTCTCCAACTTCCTGTTCCTGTCCAGCAAGCTCCTCCATTTCCTGGCCACTTTGATTTCGATCTTGACTGGGAAGGATTACTTTTTGTGGTTGCTGCTGGATATTTGGATTTGAGGCCTTTTGGATTACTTTTGGATTCGAAATGTGATTTCACAAACAATTAAGTTGATGTTGTTTGTTTGTGGTGATTTTTGTGTGTGTTGCTTTTTTTTCGACTTTTTTGGGGGGAAAATCTGCAAGTTCACGAGCTGAGGATGTTTTTGCTTGTGTTCGCACTGCTCGTGTCCCGCGCAGCAACAATCTCGCACTCGCGAAATTGTAAAAATTACAATTCTGCACATGAATTGAAAACCACCAGGCTTAGTTATGGGTGCATGCATGATACAACTGTTTTGTTGAATTTTTTTTTTAACATGATTCTGGCCAGGGCATGGATGGCATTGGATTGTGGTGATCTTTGTGTGTTTTATGACTTTTTGGGGTGGTGTTGGGGGCTTGCTATGTGGGTGGGGGCCATTTTATTGCCTGGTCCCGTGTGGGTGGGGGTCTAGGGGCCATTTTTAAGCCAGTTTGTGTGCTTTGTGCCATAGGCCTGCACCCAGTGTGCTCTGATGTCATCCATTATGCCCAGGGGGCCCAGAATCGGTTTGTTCGCGGATTTTGCTGGTTTTTCGCCACGTTCGCGCCGTGAAGCAACAATCTCGCACTCGCGAAATTGTAAAAATTGCAATTTTGCACCGGAAAACCACCAGCAGGCAGCATAAGCCTTCTGAAACTTGATGGATGGCATTGGATTGTGGTGATTTGATTTGTGTTGTGTTTTTTCACTTTTTGGAGTAGGGGTTGGTGGCTGGCTATGTTGGTGGTGGCCATTTTGAGGCATGGTCCTGGCCATGTGGATGGGGGGGTCAAGCGGCCATTTTGAAGGCAGGCAGTGAGCTTTGAGACATAGGCCTGCACCCATTGTGCCTTGCTTTCACCCATTGTGCCCAGGCGGAGTCAGGGGTACATGAAAGTACAACCCTCTCTGTGTGTGCTCTCTTGGATCAATGTTAAATTCCTGTTTCCCAAAAATTTAGCAAATCCTAATTTTGAAATTTCCATATTGTGTGGTGTGCACGTGTGTATTCATAAATTCCTACTTGCAAACTGTTTATTGAAGCGCTACATATGCAACATATATTTACTGATGTTCCTCTGTCTTCGTTTGCTTTTAGGTGCACAAAACTCCGCATCATCATTGAGCATCAGTGCCAGGAAGAAGTCCTGCTGCGGTCTGTTGTTCCGACATCTGAAGAAGATGGCTCCAAAAAGAGGTGCCCGTAGGTCCTCTTGCAAGAAAGATGTCTCTACTAAGGAGAAGAAGAAGCAAGTGGCACCACTTACCAAGGAGACTGGTGGCTCAACCAATACATTTTTTGGGGAAAAACAACAAAAAAAACAAAGGCCCACCATGAGTGCTGCACAGTTAGCCTGCTTAGTTGTTGAATCACCAATGACCAGTGATGTTGGTTCATCGCAAGAAAGTAGCAGCACACCATCAACACAGGTTGTAACTCATCTCACAAGTACTATTCAACAACCAAAGCCGCAACAACAACTGCATGGGCTACTAGTACAAGCAGAAGTACATGCGCAAGGAGCTGTCCAAGAAGGAGCTGTCCGAGAAGGAGCTGTCCGAGAAGGAGCTGGCTGTGAAGGAGCTGGCTGTGAAGGAGCTGGCCGAGAAGGAGCTGGCCGAGAAGGAGAAGGCCGAGAAGGAGAAGGCCGAGAAGGAGAAGGAGAAGGCCGAGAAGGAGAAGGACGAGAAGGAGATGGCCGAGAAGGAGACGGCCGAGAAGGAGAAGACCGAGAAGGAGAGGTCCATGGAGACTTGCAAGTAGAGGTCAGTGAAGATGCCCATGTAGCGGCGCATGGAGCGGTGCAAGTGCCCACAATGGTTGTTCTTCCAGAAGTAGGGGCACAGGAGGAAATTGACTTTGGAGCCGGGGTATCATGTCAGGAAGACGAAGCCACTCCTCCTGATGATTCATTTTCTCCCAGCTCCCCAGCAAGGAAAAGATCAAGGAGGGTGTGTAGAAGTTCCTCTTCAAGCCCCGCTCCATCAGATGATGATCTGGATCTAGATTGGCAACCATCTCTGACGTCTGAGAGGGAGGCACACCATGAGCTGCGAAAGGTATCAAATGTTAAAAGGAAGGGCCCCGGAAAGCTCATACTTATGGATCCGAACGTCGGACTTGATGAAGTGGTGCATTCTGATGTTGTTGAACAGGATGACAGCAATGACCTAGTCATCACACATGTCAGTCCAGCCACACCGGCCATGCAGCAGACAGACATTTATACCCTATCCCGACGTCATGCTGAGCGTGACCCTGGCGACGTGCCACTGGTAGCACCACCAACGCAGTCAAGTAGTACAACAAGTTCAACAAAACCTACAGCTCCCATATTTTCTCCCCAGAGGGGGACTCCATCCAGCTCGACTCCCTCAAGTAAGGTTGCTGCAATAATTGCACAACCCAGTAGATGTCTGCAAGGCTCATCCACCACTGCTTCATCTGGCATTGGCAGCAGTATCACCTCGTGCGGCAAAACCAGAAGTTTCCAGTCCCCAGTTTGGAACTTTTTTAGTGTCCATGAAAAGTATGATAACATAGCCGTTTGTTGCATTTGTAAGACTAGCGTTAGCCGTGGTAAGACTGGTACCAACTATGGAACCGGAGGCCAGATAGGTCATCTTGAAAGAAAGCACGCTGTCGAATGGTTTCCGCACCTAGCAAACGTCAAGGGAAAGCGATCCCAAAGGGCAAGTGGGCAAAATATACCCATACTAGGTGTTTCATCTGAAGATGGCGGGGAGGTAGAAGAAGCGTCAGACATGTGTCCGGTTGCACCCAGTACCCCTGGCAGCACCACACCCTCTGGAACACATAGAAGGCACACTGAGAGTCTGGGAGACACACCAATGCGGAAAATGTCAACACTGATCAGAAGTGGGTCGAAGAAGGCATCAGCATCATCCCGTAAATTTGTCCAGAGCACCATTTCAGCCATGTTCTCCTCAGATGTGCAATTTCAACGCAACCACCCAACTGTACGCCTGTATAACACTAAGCTGGCTAAAATGCTAGCGGTGGACCTTCTCCCTTTTTCGTTTGTCGAAGGTGTGGGTTTCCTTGAACTCGTGGCAACACTGGCCCCTAAATGGAAGGTTCCTAGCCGGTTCTATTTTGCCAGGGTTGCTGTTCCAGCACTACATAAAGAGGTGCTTGAGTTGGTGGGGGCAGCTTTGCAGAAGAGTGCTGTTCACACTATACACCTGACAACAGACATGTGGACCAGTTGCCAAGCCCTTGATTACATGTGCATCACTGCACACTGGGTCTCTTTTTCAGGGGTTATAAAACAGATAAATGCAGGTGGTGACTTGGTCGAGATTTTTAAGGGTGCTCGTAAACATGCAACATTAGCCATGTTTGGCATGGAGAAAAGTCATACTGCAGTCAACATTTTGGCTGACTTTAACAAAAAGGTTTTGCAATGGCTGCCCCCAAGAAATTGCAAGGTTGGTTATGTTTCTACAGATAATGGCAGCAATGTAGTTAGGGCCATGGAGGACGGTTTCTATTTCAGAGTGCCGTGTTTGGCGCACTGTATCAACCTTGTTGTGCAAAATGTTTTGAAAAAAGAACTTGCAGTCGACAAAACACTGACCATCTGCAGAAGAATATGCACACATTTCAACCATTCTTTTAAGGCCCGGAAGGAGCTGAGGCGCAAGCAAAATGAACGTAGAATGCCAGTGAAAGCACTTATCCAGGAGGTGGCAACACGTTGGAACTCAACCTTCTACATGCTTGAGCGTCTGCATGAGCTGTTTCCAGTAGTCAATGAGTATTTCTACAACCTGGGTGGTGATACGACAGAAATGATGCTAGCGGTGGAGCAATGGCAGCTAGTTAAAAGCCTGACAGACATGCTTCGTCCTTTTGAGGTCTTCACGCGTGACGTCAGCAGGGAGGACTGTTCTTTGAGCAAAGCTATCCCATTGTTGCTGAAGCTCGAGCACCAAGTCAAGGTGGTGTCTTCAAAATTAAAGGACGTTGGAAAGAACGAAGCACATGAGTTGGCGCGGAGATTATTACAACGCCTAGTTAGCAATGAACGGCTTGTAAAAATCAAGTAACAACAGCACTACATTTGTGCTACTATTCTGGATCCACGTTACAAAAAGCAATTGTTTGGCAAAGTAATAATTCCTTTTGAAACATCGGATGTTACAGAGTACAAAGGTTGGCTAGCTCAGTCAGCCATTCGTTTTGAAAGAGAGCGGAAGGAAACTGTAGGAGAAGACAGTACTACTAGTGAATCAGCAGGCCATCAGGCGTCCCAAAAAAGCACTTCTGCATCTGTGCTTGTGGCAGAAGTGAGTGTCTTTTCCTCTGAGCCGTTAACCACACCAGCAACCGTATCATCTGCACCAGGCCCAGGCGATATGTCTGAAGCGGGTTGGCTAACTCAGCTAGGGTTTCCTTGTCCTAGAAAGGACACAGAAGTGCAAAGTACAGGAATCCGGGAGGACATTCTTTCAATGGTGCAGGCCTATCTGGATGGCTCAACAGAGGTCAATATTACTGAGGACCCATTGGCGTTTTGGCATGGGAAAAGAAAAATATGGCAAGAGCTCACCAACCTGGCTATCAATTACTTGTCTTGCCCACTCGCAAGCGTGTCCTCAGAACGTGTTTTTAGTTCTGCTGGTGGCATTGTGACTTCCAAAAGGTCCCGCCTCTTGTCCGCAAATGTGGAGCGGCTCAACTTGATAAAGATGAACCAGCACTTCATACCACCAGATTACAGAGTACGAGAATCCACGCAGGAAGAAGAGGACACCGACCTACCTGAGGAAAGTTCTCCTCAGTTACTAGAAGTAACCCCGACTGATGATTTAGCAGAGTTTGAGGACGAGTTCTGCTTCCCTGACAGCGAGTTCTGAAAATGAGTCAATCATTCATTAATTGTAAATTTAGTCCTCCTTATTCACTTTTATTCCTGTGTGTCTGTCTTTCTTTAGCAAGTGCTTCATCACATTCCCAACAAAACTGTAATCAACCAATAAAACAACAAGCCCATCAACAGAACTGTCTTGATTTTGATGCCGCAGCATTCCTCAGGTTCACAACAGTTAGTTGACAAGAACTCAGTCCTGGTCGTCTATCCTGAGTCCTCCTCCTCCAGACTCACCCTATCCATTACCCATAATGCTGATGCCTGGATTCTGCACAATGAAGAAACTTACGTTGACGAGTCCCCTAACGCCTTAGGACACTGTGAGTTCCAGGTGGAGCCAGCCCTCAAACACAAAGTACAGGTAAGATAAGCGTTTGGATGGGAGGTAGTATAATGGAGTGTTCGGAGAGGCGAGAGAGTGACAGTGGTACTAGCAGTAAAGTCCTAGGGCTCTTGAATTAACAAACTCTGTGACAGGCATTTACTTTGGAAAACATTTGGCCTATTACACGTGAACGTTTAGGCGTTATTATTGCTCGCTTGCCTGTCTCAGGGGTGCTGTCTGTGGGGCTTCTAGGTTTTTGGGTTGTGTGAGCACCGCTGCCACATTTCTAATGTTGATTGCTTTTGTTTTGCAGAAAATCCACGCCGGGAAACTCCAGTTGGGGCCCTGCTGCAGAACGCCTTAGGACACTGTGAATTCCAGGTGGAGCCAGCCCTCAAACACAAATTACAGGTAAGATAAGCGTTTGGATGGGAGGTAGTATAATGGAGTATTAGGAGAGGCGAGAGAGTGACAGTGGTACTAGCAGTAAAGTCCTAGGGCTCTTGAATTAACAAACTCTGTGACAGGCATTTACTTCGGAAAACATTTGGCCTATTACACGTGAACCAACACGATGACAGTGTTCAGTAAAACGAACTTACTGCAAAACCACCACCCACCAGGCTCAAAAGTAGTAAAAAACAGGTATGCTCAGATAAAGTTTGAAAAAGTATATTTATATCCCTAACAAAATAATCTCCCGCAAGACCCTCCCTAACCCCAAATAAATAGTCCATCAAAAGTCCCCAAAAAACCCAACTCCCAATTCCCACCCCCCAAAAGTCTCTAAAAAAGGGGCAAGGGACACTCTACGGATGCAGGTTGTTCACTTTGGCCTCCAGGGCATCATGCCTTAGGGCCAGGGCATCGTACTCCTCCCGGAGCATGGCGTGATCTAAGCGGAGGCCGTCCATCACCTTTTTGTACTCCTCCCATTTCTTTTTTTTTTTTGAAAACCTTTATTCAGTGTATGAACAGTACACAGCGTCTGCCAACAACCACTACGGGCCGGCCGCTATGACATACAGTAACAGTACAGGCCATCACAATAAGCGGAAAGCACAAACAACAGCGCTACAGTGCGTCAGTAGCAAACATAAAGAATCATGCAGGTTTCATTTTTTCAGAGTAAAGGAGGATCGTACATTCAGATCAGAGCCGAGAAGGGCGGGCCCCATGACATGATAACAACTAAAGGTACCGCAACAATCGGAGTCAGGCATAAAACCTTTGCAAGCAGTAAATCCGAACAATATAATACATTTTGCACCCCCTCGGGCCCACCCAGTCGACAAACCACTGCAGGAGATTGTCCAAACGGAGCCACATATAAGAGGTCCTGAAAGAATCGGCATTATAGCAGGAAAAAAGGGGGGGACCGGCGTCATACAAGACAGTAGGAGAAAAACACTCATCAAAATTTTTATCAGGAAGAGAAAACAGGATAAGCCAACAATCATCGGTTACGTACTGTTATCAACGCCGGACACACAAAGTCCCAGAAGCTGCGCGAACCCCAGAAGCCCGAAGGTCAAAACCCACCCGAAGGGAACACCACCCCACCCCGGACCCGATCCAGACACACGAAAAGAAGGAAATATACAAACAAAGGGGGAAAGACAAGAAAGAAAAAGGAGACAGAAAAGGTAAAAAGAGAGAAAGAGGGCCATAGGAACATAAAACAATACACAATAACAACCCCCCACCCTGCACCACTGCGTGACTACGGCCCACCCCCCTAGCAGCGTGCCTGTCGCCCATAGAAACCCGAAATATAGACAAGAAGTAAAGAAGAAGAAAAAAAGGGAAAAAGAAAGTATTACACCCAATATAGGGAGTAAGAAAAGAGTAGTCAAATCTACAACTCCCAGGAGGAAAAAACAAGTCGGGAGGAGGTCGGTTCCACATACTCCCAGCCACCACCAGCCCCATAAACGTCCTCCACCCCACTGATCATGAAAACAACAGAAATAGCCAAGCGTACTAGAAATGGGGAGAGTCATGTGAAATGTGCGAACAAATCAAACAGAAAGCAGTTCCAACCTAGTCCCCGCCCGTCAGTGCATCCATTACACTAAAGAATCTCCTAGCCCTGGCCCGATCGTGGAAGCACCCACCCCCATGGAAAACCAATACCTTCGGAGAGAAAATGAGAGCCCATCCCGATGAAAACGAGGAGGCAAAATGGCCGCCTCCGGTAAAGAAGAGATGCCCAAGGACAAAATGGACGCCGCCAGTCCCCAACAGAGCCAACACTTAGAAGGAGCTGCATTTTCAAGGCAGGAATATGTTGCAATGTAAAAGATATCAACGTCCCTATGAAAGAGTCAGAGTCCAACAGGATAGTCAGGCATTGCAGCAGCAGCTCCATAGGCGCCGTGGGTGAGGCGGTGTGTCGCACAGGGGAGGGAGACATTGTAGCAGCGCTACGGCGGCCAGACCGCAGCTTACACTCCGTCGCATCTCCAAGCAGCCGTTCCGTCAAACATCCCCGCGGCAACAATGTATCACAAGCAGGGGACTGATCAAAATAGCGAGGAGAGCAGAAAGGCAAAGTACAGCCCGATCGTTCAGCAAGGCCGTCCAATTTCTCTCCCAGCAGTTTCGAGTAATCACGCCATTCGATCTCCAGTTGAGTAAGAGCGACAAAAACAGAAATGCGGGAGAACATCGGCTGGCCATCCATTACCTCCGCGTTACGAGGCGCTGTAGACAGGTCCACTTCCCCATCTGGCACGAGCAGAGTACACCGGGCAGGAGCCGAGGCGCCGTCCACCAATACTGCTGAGGAGCCAGTCGCCATGTTCTTGCCGTCAGGGACAACAAAGGAAGACCGGTGAGGCCAGCGCTATGGTGCCACGAGCGATCCCCTCGGGACAGGACAAGTCCACGATCGTGGATGGCGGATTGCGAGGGGTCCCTCTCCGCACAGCCCAGACAGAGGCGAAGCGAGGAAAGAGCCCCGGCCGCCAGAGCACCTCCGGCACTGAGGAAAATAATGCGCGGCTCGCCTTCAGGTCCCGCAGATGGAAACGGACAGATGGACTCCAAACTGGCCAGCGTTGCCCTCCATACAAGCGCCCGGAGGAGCGACCACAGATCCAGTCGACCACACAGGACGTCAACGCCGCTACAGCACGGTCGGCCCCCGCAGCGGCAGCAATCACGGACAGCGCGCTGTATCGCGGGTCCCGGGTCCAGGGCCAGGGTAAGCGTCGGTAGGCATCTCGACGAAACCACAGGTCAGCAGACAGGCAGGGACACCGGAGGAACATCAATGACATCAGGAGACATTCCCAAACTGCTCGGCGGTACTCAAGAACAGGATAGCGGACAGGATAGTCGCGAGGGAGACAGAGGCACAGGGAGCCGGGAGATTACACGTCCGTCTCCGCGGCCATCTTGGCTCCTCCCTCCTCCCATTTCTTGACCTCCGCCTCCAGGTTGGACACTCTGCGGAGTGCACGGCGCAAGCGAGCCTTTACAGTACTGTGAGGAGGTGCAGCCTTTGCTGCTCGGCGGTGGCGTCTTCCAGCACGGCTCTGGTTGGCTGGAGCACTGCGCTTACCGGCAGAACGTGGGGTCACGGAGGAGGATGCAGAAGATGTAACATTTGATGCACTTAAGTGCGTGTCGTCCCCCTCCATTTCCACCAGCCGTCGATATTGCGCAACAGTGGCATACAGCCTCCGTTGCCGGGCCAGTACAGCCAGCATACTCCTGCTCGGTTTTGCAGTTTTAGTATTACCAACTATATGAAGAAAGAAAGACATAATCTGTAACGAATGATCTTTAAAAATATGATTAACACAAAATGATTCAGCAGGAAGTTGTGTCACAGTACAACTAGCAACTAGCCAGCGCAGTACAAATCTATTCAGGCCAGTATCATGGGCGTCTGCATGGAGGGGCAAGGTGGGGCGCTTATGGTTTGGTGCTCTTTCATATGAAAGAGATCTGGCAGAAGTGAGTGACTTTTCCTCTGAGCCGTTAACCACACCAGCAACCGTATCATCTGCACCAGGCCCAGGCGATATGTCTGTTTCCCTCTCTCTCTCGCTCTCTCTGTCTCCCTCTTTCTGTCTCCCTGTGTCTCCCTCTACCTCGCTGTCTCTCTCTCTCTGTCTCCCTTCCTCACCCTCCCTCTGGCTCCCTCCCTCTCTCTCTCTCTCCTTCTGTCTTCCTCTCTCTCTGCCTCTATCTGTCTGTCGGTCCCAGCCTGCTGTAATTACCATATTGTAATTTGTCACTGGGCCAGCACTGGATACACATCATATGCTATCTAAGAGTCAGATAGTACCATTATCCAGCTTACCTGCACTCGCCACCACCACTGCCTGCTTCCTCACAGTCTGATTGTCCGCTGGCGCCGCATCCTCCACAGAGTAGTCCTCAGACTCGGAGTCGATCACGATCACGTCCGAGCTGGCCCCGCCACCAGATGTTCCACTTAAAAAATATATTTAAGACTGTTAGATTACACCACTCACTAGTATTTGGTTTAGGAAGGAAGAAATTTGAAAACAACAGAAAAAACAAGCATTTACAATGCAACGGTTTCGCCTTTGGAGAAGTTACAGCTATTGGCATTGTAAATGACAAAATTTGTATTTATGTGTTGGTTTTGAAAACAGATAAATAAATGGCATTGTCATTTACATTGCCAATAGCTTAATCTCTCGCAAATGTGAGAACTATTGTACCCTACGGATGAGCTCAGAAGACAGCAATTACTACCACACACACCCAGAGCCACACACACAAACACCCAGAGCCAGCCACATACACCCAGAGCCAGCCACACAGACCCAGAGCCAGCCACACCCAGAGCCCCCCACCCACCCAGAGCCCCCCCCCACACACACAACCAGAGTAGTCACATACACACACCCACTGGAGCAGTCACACACACACGCAAGCAGTCACATACACACACACACACACTGGAGCAGTCGCATACACACACACACACACACACTGGAGCAGTCAAAAACACACACACACATTCTGGAGCAGTCACATATACACACACACACTCTGGAGCAGTCACATACACACACACACACACTGGAGCAGTCACATACACACACACACACACTGGAGCAGTCACACACACACACACACACTGGAGCAGTCACATACACACACAATGGAGCAGTCACACACGCACACACTCGGGATCCCTCATGTGTAGACAGCGGGTGAGATCGTTGGTGTTTTCAAATATAGAAGAACAGGCAAGGAACATACAAGAACTAAGAATATTGTGTTCATTTGTCCAAGTTCTATTCCTATAAAAAATAACTGCCAAGAAAATAGTCAGAGGACTCAATATGGGAGATGGGCTTTAACAGCGAGGTTCTTCACGATCACCCTTCTTGAAATATGTATGATTAATTAGGTGGACCAAGAGGGAGACAGATGAAAAGTATTCAATCACACTGGATCACCAATAAAATGTAGCATGGAAAGAACCATGAACCTTCTTCCTGACGTACCTGAACTAACCAGCGCCTTAAGACAAATCACTTGTCTCGCTATTTAGGTTATTCTCTCATCATCTCTCCGTGTAGCCTACTGGACCAGGAGCAAACTAATCCAATTTGTATTTCTCTTACTAACAATTGGACCTATCCTGTTTTCACCTTGCTATCTGTGACCATGCCCTCCCTCAATCCTCCACATATCCCCTTCCATTACCTGGCTTCCCTCTTCCACCTGAACAGCATTTTCCCTTATCTGTCCTAAATTGTCCTTAATGCCTCATATACAGACCTTATATTGTGCTGGTACTCTCGTCACAGAAAGTGCAGGTTATGTCTCAGAAGTGGGGAAATGTTATTTGCAATAATCACGACTTGATACTTGCACAGCACAAAGGTACCATTGCATCCAAGCAATGTGAAATGGGTGCGCGTGGGAAAGGGTATTTAGGTTACACAGCAAGTACACAAAGCTTGATTAAATGGAGAAAGGTACACAGTAAGAACTGGGGGGGGGCAAACCTTGCACAGACAGATTTTCATATCAAGAACACTTTCAGAACAAGCAATAGTAAAGCCAAATGACATGGTCTTTTAAACTGGATTCTACTGGCGTTGTCAATGCTTGTTCGGTTCTTCCAATTTTTGTTCGAATACCTTAATTTCAGAACTCCCTGAAGAAAGTGTCACTGTATGCAAATAATTATATTAAAATGCATTCCTGCATGTAAAATATACTTTTTAAATGACTACATTCGAAGTTAATTATAATATTAACAATAAGGAACGCTGCTTGTCAAAACGGACTTATTTCACCATGCAACAAAATGCTGGCTGAAGGCTGGACCACAGCCACGACATTGTTAAGTGGAATCGTGTATTTTAACAACGTGTAACATATGTGGCTGCGACTATGTTATTTCAACTCGCATTCTTACTATAAATGTTCTGACTAAATATCTCCCTACGGGAAAGCGATAAAAATGCAGCATTTTGACCGTATACAAATGATCTGAGATACAAATCTGTTTTATTCCAGCCAACAATTTAGGCTTATAGACACAAAATTGGTAAATGTAATAAGCATGCAGAATTAAAGCTGCATACTCTTCACTGCTGGAGAATTCACTGTGTGCACTATACACAACGGGATTACACTGAGCAAGCGAGGACATACAGTTGGGAAAAGAGGGAGCACCCCCTCGACGGAAAAGAAATGTGGGTCGGATGATATATATCTCTACCCAGCAGAGACGCGGGGCGCTGTAATGAGCAGCTAACGCACACCCTGGTTGCGGCGTGCTTCTTAAAAGTAAAACATGAATGAAAAAATTGTGAAAGAGCAGCACAAATCAATAATAAAAACCTACAGTAGGTTCGGGAAAGAGGTGGACAATGGGCAATTAAAGTCAGGAGTAAATACTAACATGATTAGGCGGCCTTTGACCGCAGAAGTCACAGGTGGAGTGCGTGCGTCAGAATGTCCCATGGCAAAAATGAAAGGAACTAATTTGGGAACCGCTAAAGTGGCATTAATAGTTTCAGACGAACACCATAAAAGTGAAGAATCAGCAGTTCTATCCTACCAGAAGGGTGTTTTGTGGTCCACACACTATGCAGATCAGGGCCTTCAACATACGCTATAGCCCTAGGCAGAAGGCTAGAATAAAACCTTCTGCTATACTAGACCAGAACGCTCTCACTGTAAGACACTTTTCGCTCATTGTCCAGAACGCTCTCACTGTAAGACACTTTTCGCTCATTGTCCAGAACGCTCTCACTGTAAGACACTTTTCGCTCATTGTTTTGAAATCGCATATCTGTACTTTCTCATACAAAATATCCTCCTTTTTACAATACTCGTACATTCACTTGTTTGCCTCTCATCGCTCCCCTTCGTTTTACTCTCTCACGAACACACACCTATCACAATTATCTTCCTTCGGCGCTGTCAATATCTTACACCTGTGCACACCCCTTTCACAGGAAATTATTATAAAGATAACCGAATAAGCATGTAGGCTGAATACGCTCGTTTCTCTTGCACTCTGGGGAGTTCGCACTACCTTAAAACTGCAGAGATCTGTGTACCCCAGATATGAACACCCACAAGTTGAACTCACCCAGGGACCTACAGGTGACTCAGTTCATTGTATACCCTATATGTGCCATATATTGCACGAAAAAATACAAACATCTGGAACACACAAATTCTCTAGGATGAAGTAAAATATAAACGGGACCTGCAGCGTGGACTTAGGTGGCCATAAGGATTTTTAACGTCATTTTTGGCGACTTAATCAGTATTGTACCTTGCAATTTTAAGGCGATAAATGGGCCCAGGTACAAAAATCAGTAATTATACCGTCCACGCGTCTAGAGTAGCTGCCCCCTCCCAATCAACTTTTCCATTCTAGTTCCAACCACCAGAGCTCACTCCTTATGTAAATGTATATAAAGTTGCATTAAAATTGATAGGGCTCATGCAGCTGCTGCCGAAAGGCGCCCAGAGACTCCACGAACCGTTCCCTTCATTCCCAGCAGCACTTACTCCCCCTGTTGATGATGTAGTGGGACACTCGCGAGTTTTCGGACACAGAGAGCACATAGTCCCCGGGGATTGTGGCCGAGTCGCGGACCAGGAACGTCCCGTGGCACTGGCCTTGCAAAAGGGCCACTGCCTCGACCCGGGTCTGTCGCCCCCAGTACCAAGCATTGCGGTCCTCTGCATCGAAGTGCCCGGACATGGCGCCACCGCCCCCTAGCGCAGCCCGAAATGGCGGCCGGAAACGCGGCCTCACCTACCGGAAGTGACGCCGAGATCCTAACCAATGAGTGTTAACGGAATATCGCTCAGACATTGCAGCTTTTTAGTGCACTGCTAAGACAATGAAGCAGTGGTAGTTTCGGACTCTGGTGCCGAGACACGGGGAGCGGGAGGGGGGGCGGGAGCCGAGACACGGGGAGCGGGAGGGTGGGGGCGGGAGCCGAGACGCGGACAGCGGGAGGGGGGGCCGGAACAGACACACGGCACTTTCAGTGAAAGGGGAGGGAACGGGCACACGGGGACGGGGAGGAGGGGGCGGGAAGGCAAGATTTAACAAGTCAGGTCCCGGGCCGGCAGCCAATCACAGCCGGCCCGGGAAATGACGTCATGGGAGTGTCCCGGGCCGGCAGCCAATCACAGCGCGGCCCGGGACAGAGGGGGGGGCTTAAAAAAAGCACCAGAAACGCCCCCGAATCGCGTTTTCAAGAGAAAGCGCGATTGACAGCCTCTGTCTCCCAATGGCTAGTCTCCATTTATGGAGCTAGCCAATTGGAAACAGAGGTGGTCCAAACATCCCTACTGAAAACAAAAGTTTTCGATCTGGGAGGGGCTTTGCCCCTCGCCAGGTCGAAACCTAATAATTGACTGTCTACTCTAGTCTAAAGTAAAAATGTCCCTCCTTCCAGGGAAGGCTGTTGTCTTGCTGCTTTTTTTTGTCACAATTGATGAATGCTTGCTTAATTTTAACACACACCATTTTTCTCTGAACAGACAGACGCTGGACTTCTACGGACAAGAGCAACATCAACTAAACCAGGTGAAAGCTCGGCTCGACCTCAAGAAATGTGTTCCAACTTCCATTACTCATCAACTCAGCACCAAGCACTTTTCCTTTTCCAGCTAACTTTATTTTAATATATGTGTTTACTTTTACTTTTAATAAAGCTTTTAACTTGAATAGACTCTGTGGTTTTTGGTCCTCCAGACTAGAGTGACTGAGCGAAAGGTTTTGTAATTTTTGCAAGGAGGAGTCCATGCCGCTGACACTACCAGGTTTATACAGTGTGCCAAACACACCACTCTGAAATATTATGACTCTGGTCTTTGGTGTCCATAGTTTGGTTTGTGGAGAATTGTCCCTGCAACAGTAGTATTATTGATTTTGCTCCTATCTAAACACTGTTTCGAAAAAATTAAATTAGGAACGCTTGGACAACAATAGGTCCTCTATATTTAAATGAAAACTTACTGGGGCCAGCAAAGGAGCACTCGCCGCCCTGGCCTGCATCCTCCTCCTCCTTTGGAGCCACTGCATCCACTGTTTCTGTCCGCTTGCCCCTGGGCGGACCTGACGTACAACATGAAAGAAAGAACAGAAAAAATTGATGATTGCTGCGTGTCGATGTCCTTGTCAACCAAATCAAACATTTAGAAAGAACAAGAACCAACTATTTCAGCCAAAAAGAGGGCTACAAAGGAAGGACTGCACCTGAGCCTCTACTCTAGGGGCAGATTTACAAGCCCCTTGCAGCTCTTTTGCTCCGTTCTTGCGTCACTTTTGTGACGCAGAGCCACAACAAGAGAGGCGCCATGGTGTGGCGTATATTAACAACGTGACGCATATGGGAGATGCATCCCATTCTAAAGCCCTGCGCCATAAGGGAGCGTTCCGGTGCAAGGGAGGGCGTTCCTGCGCAGGAATGCATGCTAAAAGTGGCTATGGGGAATATATAAAATTTCAATCAGTCATTTAGGACAATGATGCGTCACTGAAACCCTGCGCCTGCATGAAGCAGACTTACGGCTTGACGCAGCATTGCTGGAGCTGCGCCATCGTTGCAACGCAACTCCATCAATGAGCCGCCTTTACGGCACCGATGCGTAACGCTTCGGTGACGTTTTGGCACCATGGCGTGCCGCATTGAAAATACGGCGCACCATGGGTGGTGCTGGCGTGCCTCACACTTTGCAGGGATGCGCAGGTAATTGCTAATCTGACACTTAGGGGCATACTTACGAGTTCTGAGCTGGACACCTCCAGATGTGCACCAGAACAAATGCGTGACGCAAAACTAACCTTGCGTCACGGCAGATGCGCTGCAATTACAATGCGGCAAACCCTGGCGCAAGGGTAGGCAGATGCGTGACGCATCTCGTGACTAAAGAGGGGTGCATCTCTAGAGTCGCGTCGCAGGCACGATGCAACTATAGCAATGCTCAGGGCTGCCCAATACTCAACATACCGCATCAGTCCTTACGCCTGCTTCAAGCAAGCAGGCATAAAGAATTGACGTAGCAGCGTCGCGGAAGTGCCTGCGTTAAATCTTGTAGATTTCACGCAGGCACTTTTGCGAGGCACACATCTGCCTGACCGCCACCCCTCCCCCCCTCCCCCTGCGTGGGAACACTCCCATTGTGGCGCAGGCCCAGGTCTTAACGTGGCGCATCTCCCTAGATGCATCACGTACATGACTCGCAGGGATGTGCCACGTTTACGGCGCTGTGCGTCATGTAAGGCAGCGTAAACTTGGCGCAAGGGGCTTGTAAATCTGCCCCTTTGTGTTTAGCATTACGCAGTTCTGTAAAGTACACTCATACATTACTCAGCCCAAATAAATGAACACAAAATAGAAAACAAATAAGCAGTGGCACCGCCACAGAGGAGAGCAGTGCACCTGAAATGCACAGAAGATTTTGAAATATTAATTTACCTCTCCTATCAATGTAATCAGCAGCATTATTGCTCTTTGTAAAAAAGTTAAAGCAAACATTTGCAATATTATATAACACACAGAGCAGGAGAAAAAACAGAGTAGTGACGAGTGATGAAAAAATTGCTACTACTACTCACCAAGCCCGGGGACCTCCACTCCCAGCAGGTCGAGCAGGTCGTGCTCCCGGTCCAGGATATCGGTCCAGCGGTGGGTCACCTGATTATAGGTGCGCTGGACCCCCGTGATGTTAAAAAGGGCCCGGCACACCTGCCCCCACCGCTTCCGTCGCTCCTGGCTGTTGGTGTAACCGGCAGCGATCCTGCCGCCTGCCGCGATGGTCCTGGGGAGACGGTGCTGCACATAATAAACCAGTGAGCCCACCTCCTCAGGACTGAAGATCTCCCGGGGCACCACCATTTCCGCCCTCAAGCGGCCACACGGGAGCCGGGCACGGGCTGCGGCGCCCGTCTTGGGCAGCTTGACTGCTGTCTTCACCATGTTCTGGGCAGGTAAGGAGACAAAATGAAAAAGAATAAGAGTAGAAAAGAAGGAAATAAAAGTTTAAAAAAGTAGTTGAAAAGTAAACAAAAGTAGACTAAAACACAAAAATATAGACCTAGAAAACAAGAGGGATAGAAAAAAAGTTTAATAGATCAAAAAATAAATAAAACAAGCAAAGGATGGCAGAGATATACAGAGGATAGAAACACCATGCCCAGACACATAGGAATGAATGAAAAACAAGATGGCCGCCCGAATACGTGCGTGTAAGTAAGTTCGCACGCGATTTCTCTCGCGAACTCGTGCGAACTTGTATTCGCAAGGCGCTCATCGCGCGAGATTACACATAGCGGGCGGAAACGGAAATACGTCACGCAAACAAAATGGCGGCACCCATACACAACCTTGGGGTAACTCGCACGAGTTCGCGGCTTCCACGATCGATTTCGCACGACGCCGCGCCTCGCGAATAGGGCCAAATTACCGAAAAACAAGTTTTGCAAAAGCAAAACCAACGAGCAGGTGCAAAAGTTCGAGCTCATCATTTGTAACCATTTACCTGTAGTGCTTCCTGAAGGGGCCCTCCAGAATCCGGTTGCCTACTTGCAACTATTGTGTGACCCTGCTCTGACAGTCACAGAATAGTTACAAGTATGCCATTGCATCCTGTTAAAAAAAATTTACATTGCAACAAAAAGGAAAGGGAGCAGACAAGCAGGTGCCAGCCTTCATTAATGTCAGTTGGGGCAGGGCAGGTGTTGTTGTTTGCAAAACTTAAAGCACTTAGCAGGTGTGCTTTGCTTTGCCTCAATAATGTACACTCACTGGTCAATCAGAGGGTGTTGTGATGACACCGAGGGTGGCATGGGTGTGCCAGCCAGAGGGTGGCATGGGTGAACCAGAGTGCCAGTGTTGACAGAGGATGGCAGTGCTTTGCTTTGCCCCAATAATGTACAGAGGGTGCTGTGATGACACAGAGGGTAACATGGGTGAGCCAGAGGGTGGCATGGGTGACCAAAGAGAGTGCCAGTGGTGACAGAGGGTGGCAGTGATGAAGAAAACCTTGCAAACAGGCTGGGCACGTAGAAACAACAAGTTCGCAAAACTGGCGACCCGACAAGTAAGTTCGCAATTTGCGAAATTGTACAAAACCCTCGCGAACTTGCAGAAACCCGTGCGAACACACCCCCCCAAAAAATACGCAAATCCGCGAGAATTCGTGGAATTTGCGGATTTTCGCAATACGCAAATACGCAAATTCGCGGATTGCGAATCCGCAAAATCCGCCCATGCTTACTTTTTTGCGGGTTTTCCATACTCAGCGTATCCTCTCAAAGAGAGGGGGTAGATTTGCCAAGTTTCTTGTGTGCAAATTATGTCTGCTTCCTCCATAAATGACACCGCAGATTGATTGAGAAGCAACATCCTGAGCCCAGCAACATTCCAAGACATGATTTTCAAACTCATCGGAGACCATTCCTTCTCTGGGGGCTTTAAGTGCGTATTTGTCGCATCTCGATAGATGTAGCCCCAGGGTTTAAAACGAGGACCATTAGGTCTTGGAATTTAAAGCGAGCGGCAGCCAGGACCAGTCTTTAATCGCGGGTCCCAGTGGATTCGTGGTTATCTTTATGGGGGTTCTGATGAATTGACCAGTGTTTGTGCCACCTTTTGACCTCTGGAGGGTAGGAGCCATTTTTGGCGCGTGGGAGAAGGGCGCGTGCGAACGTGGTGGCTCTCCAACCGGTTGAACCATGTTTCCCATCTGGGGATTTGCAAACTGTGTTTTTAATATGAGGGGATATTTTTGAGAGTGCTTGGGTTTTATCTTTATTCCCCAGCTTTCCATTATCTTATGCTGGCTTTTCAAGGCCTCTGCCATGGCCGAGCTTGTGAAGGTTAGCTCCGTCGTTTCATTTTTCTCTTCCGCATCTGGTGGTAGGAAGGCGATGGTTTCAATGTCAGTAGTTTTTATTCCCTCCAACCCTGGGATGTTAGCGCAGAGAGTCAGAAGATTGCTGCGATTGAGAACGTCCCACCTCCCCTGCGAGACATATTCTGGATACAGCCTAATTTCCCGATCCTGGGATAGGGCATTATTTATATAACGAACGGGGCCCGCGACCTGACCGCCTGTTTGTAATACTTGTGGGATGCCAGATGAGAGGGTGATTGCCAGCCCTTTTGGCCCCGTAACTCGTTGAGGGGCCACCATGAGTGGAAAGCTAGGAAGACTGTTGTTAAGCGAGATGTTTTCAATATCCTTGGTCTCTAAGACGGCCCGTGGCCTTTGAATCGCAACATGCGTCGTCAACGTTGATGGGACAGCGACCAAAAGATGTTTTAAGCCGGCATCATATTCATTGGAACAAGTTTGGGTCGCTTCCGCGGCGTTTTGACCTTGCAGATCGTTTACTAGGCATGTAGGTGGAGCTGATGGGACTGGCCGGGGCGCCACCAGGGGGGCAACCGGCCCTGGATTTGTTACTGCGTCAGTCAGGTAAAGAACTTCATGCTTTCGTTCCGGGCTTTCTGATGTAATGAGAGTGGCATCTGATTGAATCATTTCCGGTGTATCTGTATGGCCTTGCGTCTGATTGCCGGGACATAGCCATTCCCGTATGGATTTATTCTTGTTCGCCTTGTTCAATTTTTTAAATTTTTTCTTATTTTTTCTCGATAGATTCTTTTGAAAGTCTAAGCTAGATGATATAGGTATCTTCTCCCGATCGTGGGTATTTATTATGGTCAATAAGACCTCTGTGGAATTTGCGTCAGTCACCAATGGGAGACCCGCCCTGGCAGATTTTGTTTTCATTATTTTCTTTGCAAGTTTCTGTTCTGTCCGATGATGACATTTTTATTGTGCCTTCTTTGTTAGACAGATCGGGCGTAGATGCCTTTATGTTTGAGACCTTGTTCTTGCCAGCTTCTATTTTGAGATCCTCAATTAGTGTGGTCATAATGTGCGGGAGTTTTTCTAGATTTTTCAAAATAGGATCGCAACTACATGATTCAGGCTTAAAATTCGTGCTATCCTGTACTCTGCGGATCCAGGAATTCAAATGATCCAATTTAGCATCGACCCCTGATATTAAGTTAGCCACTGTTTGTAATATGTTTATCTGGGCATCGAGCTTATCGGCATGCATGATTGCGGCTCCAATCATAGAAATGAGGGTCTCGTTGATCAATGCTAGATGGTCTACAAACGCTGGGGGGCTATCCCCCCTGTTGCGTCTAAAAAATGATGACTGAGACATTTTTTCTTGATCCAGGGGACTCCAGCTCAACAAGATCGGAGACTGGATGTGCCGGGTCGATGACTCTGTAATTGCTCCTCCTTCTTCAGGGCCTTTGCTGTTGCCAGACACATCAAGTATGTACTCTCCCTTTGCAGATACGCTGCGGCGTGGGCCATTACGAGCTTCAGTCGTTGGGGCCCCATTTTGGGAGAACTTTAGTTGGTGATTCTCTAAAGCTTGAGGGGGCGGGGTTGTTGTGCTGTTGTACTCGGGTCTCGATGCCGCCCTGTCAGCAGGCTCTGGCTTGGGTGGATCATCCCCCTGGGGCGTGGTTATTGTAGATGAAAGTGGTGGCACTGGAGCCTGCGCCGCAATAACGCTCAAGCTCTGGCCCTGTCCTTCCTCAGGAGTATTTGTAGGCAATATACAGCTCTGGGGCCTAACAGGTGCTGCAGAACTTATTACCAAAGGGCGCAAGAAAGTTCTTATGTCTTTATTTCCTCAGGGCCCAGGGATGGCTATGGTAGCGCCTGGGCGGGGGGTTAGGTAAGCTCGAGTGTGACACTTCCCCTCTTCCCCTGTATGCGGCTGTACGTTGTTCAATGACACTGACCGTGCTGGGGACGCCGTCAGTGAGGCTAGGAGCGTAGGAGTGGCTCCAGTGGCTCTGGAAGAATCCAGGAGTGCACCCTCCAAGGGCACTGGCCCAGGGTAGAGTTCCCCCGCTCCCGGGGGATAGAAGAGTTTTGTCTTCCGTCTTCTGGCAGATCTGTGAGGGCGCGGCTTTGCCTGGGTATGGGCCTGCAGTAAGGTCGAGTTTCTAGTCCTCATAGTTTCTCCTTTCACCTTTCTCCTGCTGGGTTCCTATTAAAGTTACTGCTGCGTTTCGTTGTACACTCTGAGCTGGTCGAAGTGAAAGTACACTCTGAGCTGGTGAAGTGAAAGTGAGTAAAAATAAGGGCAATGTTCCCACACCCCCTAGAGAGGGACCCAAAGTCAGTCCTGCTCTCTGTGTTTCCTCAATTCCTTAGACCTCCTGCGCTCTGATTCACTTGGGGTAGGATTCTTTGCTCAATAAGTACGTAGCCAGATGGGCAAAATGGGCAGTGTCGGTGGCGGCGTTGTTATCACAGCGCTCAGGCTCCACACAGCGCTCCCGCCTGCCTACCGCACACTGGAACTTTGGCCCCCTGACGCGAGGGTCCAAAATGTAACAGCACCCGCCCCACCCCTACTAGCAGGTGTTGTTATCACAGCGCTGGAACAGCGCTCACACCTGCCAGCAGTCCCCCAATGACGCCGCGGGCCTGGCGCCTTAGTCTTTTGCGCCTGTTTGTATTATTACGGGGGTTACGAGGAATTTACGGGAGGTTTACGTTTTTTAGGTCGAGCGACCTATCTCAATGCGCATGCGCATTGAGCGGGAGCTCGATATATAGGCGCTTAAACAAAGCTTACCGAGATCGGGCGATTCCATGCAGTGCCCGTGAAAAGGAGCTCAATGCGCAAGCGCATTGACATAGAATAGCGCGTGCACAGGAAAGACAGCCATCTGCCGCCAGCAGCTTCACTTCACAGGGATCATTTCGCACTCTCAGGCATTTCTCCTCCCTAATTTAGTCACTGCCGACGGCCAGCCGTACTTTCACTTTGACGGCGCCAGGCCGTCTCTTGTTAACTCCAGGTTCCGCCTACTGCACTTCATCCACTACCCGGATGATGAGATTGTCTACTGCACTTATCCGTGCCAGCGCTGCACTTCAGGTAAGAGACCCTCCTTCAGCCCTCGCTTAAGAACCTTACGCCCTTAGTTCTCTTTACTCAACCTGCGTCTTAATTTTACCTTCCCTTCACAGCACGCTTACTAGGACGGACCCGTCCTGAGACGTGCCCGTGTATTATTATATTTATTTCATTTACCTCACCGAGGAAACAGCTTCCATCGATACCATCATTACCCCTACTCCAACCACGCTTGGCGGTAAGATGACGTGCAGTCCTTTGCTTTGTGCTTTACACCATCGTGATCGCCCGTGCCTTATACCCCGTTTCCCACACATGCTTAACGTTTCTCGCTCCTTTTCCACAGCGCCATTTGACACGGGCCGCTTTTTACTCACAGGTACTGCCCCCTTCCTCACTTTTCTCCTCCTTACATGCTGTCCTTTACCTCTTAATTTCTCTTTTGCTCCCGCTTTTTATTGGCAATCCCTTTTCCATCAATCTTAGTCTACTTGTTTTGAATACTTGCCTGTCACTTTTTAGAGTCTATTTCGATCTAGATCAGTTTCTAGATGGTCCGCTAATACTTATCGAACCGTGGCATTTTTCCTGTATTTGGGTAACTCTACAACTCTAGCCTTCTTCATTATCTATGTAGGAAATGGCCATGCAAAATCCGTTTGGTTTTCTCTTAGAGACAACACGTCACCATCGTGAACACACCCAGTATGCCTCCAGACTATGCTTTTATTGTGTCTTCTCTTAGGTTTCTCTTCTGTGCTGTGGTATCTACAATGTACCCTCTTTCTGTTTCTGTTAATCAATTTGTGTAACTTCATTCACGACCGATTTCCCAGCCGGTTTGTCTTTTGTTTTGCATTAGAGGTACGCTCCGCATCTGACCCTGCTTAACATATACTTAGACTGTGTAGTTTTTCAACATATTGAATCGTTTCATTAATTGTTTATCACCGCATTGGCCCTCTGAACCTTAAATTTTGAATTCTACCCATTTTGCCTCCCAGATGGAATACTCACCGTACTTTTAAATTCATGTTCTACTCCCCCTTTTTACGCCTCATAGTCCTCCAATTTTCTGACGCACTTTACGCCATGTGTTAACCCGAATATAGTGTTCCTTTTCCTGTGTTATGTATAGCCTCTGACGTTATAGTTGTCTAATTTTGCTACGTTTTTCCTTTTTACATTTCTTAAATTACTCATCTGTCACCCCCAGCTTTTGCTCTATCACGACACGGGATGCAGCCACTGTTGAAATGCATTGTTAACGCGTTTTTAATCAATTAATACATGTTCAATTGATAAAATAGGATGTTGACGTGTGTCTGCTATAGGTGTCACATTTGCGAAAGTTATAACTATTGGCATTGTAAATGACAACGCTATTAATTTAGCTATTTTAAAAAACAACACATAAATAAAAAAAATGTCATTTATAAGACCAATAGCTCAAACTTTCCTAATGCGAGACCTATTGCATTTCCAATGCTTGTTTTTTAAGTGTTTAAAAGTTTTTGTGTGCCGAGGTGGCGGCTGATCCTGATCCTGATCCTGAGCAAAATTGGGCTCCGGTACCCACAACAGCAAACTGGATTTCCTCAGTAGTACAGAACAATATAGAAATAAACTCAGGGCAGGTTATGGGTGAGAAGTTTGAGAAGTAGACTCCTCACCTCACCCCACCCAGCTGCTGCTGCTCCTGTTGCTGTATTTCCTTTCCAGACGGGCCAAGGGCCAGGAGTTATGCCCGACTCAAGCCCTCATCAAGCTATTTTGATCAGGTACACGAAGGATGAGCTTTTATCCCATAGAACTCCGAAGTATGCCACATGCTGCTATATTGCTAAGGGGGGCAAACGTTTTATAGGATGCAGAGTCTGCCAACCAGATTTTGGAGAAACCATCCCCACTTCCCTGCGTCGTCTTGCCCTGCTGAATTGCAGATCCCTTCCCTGCCACGCTACGGAGATCAACTCCCTACTCCTGGACCACAAGGTTGATGGCTTGTTTCTTACTGAGACCTGGCTATCTGACACCTCGGGTCCGGATGTGGTTACAGCGTTGGCGCCGGGATATTTGATCTACCATCTTGACAGAGGCGCAGGGAGGGGGGGGCGTGGCCATTATCTATAGGGAGTCACTGTGCTGCAAAGCACGGGAGGCAGGGGTGAAAGATTGTGAGAGCTGCCAATTCTCCCTTAAATTCTCCCCTACCTGCACGCTGACTGGCCTCCTAGTCTATCGCCACCTGGGAGTGTGGGTGAGTTTACATCTTCACTTATGGAAACTACCACTCTCCTGGCCTCGGCTTCGTCCAACTTTATGCTGTTGGGAGACCTCAACTGCCATTTCGATGAAGCAACTGATCCAATGGCAACTAATCTGATGAGCGAGTTGAGCGCCCTGCAGATAAACTTGATAAATACCGGGCCCACACATGTTAAAGGGCACCTTTTAGACCCCTTTTTTACGAATATGGTGGGATTATCAGCTATGCCCCCTCTCGTTCTTCCCTGGTCCGACCACTCACTGATCATGGCAAACTGGGAGGTAAAGGATGATGACACCCCCCGACCCAGGAAATTTAGAATGGACAGGGCATGGTCAAGGCTTCCGGTAGAGGCTTGGAACGCCCGGTTGGAGGGCTCCCAGCCTGAGAAAGGTCAGGATCCGGTGACTGCAGACGCTATGATGAGGAACTGGCTGACCAACGCAGTGGACCATGTGCTTCCACTCAAAAAGATGCTTATTAGGGATAAGAGAGTGGGGTCCGCCCCATGGTATTCCTCGGAGCTTAGAACCCTGAGAAAGAATTGTAAATGGGCGGAGAGATTATGGAGGGAGAACCCGGAGATAGAAAGCAGGGAAAAATATTGTATGGAACTAAGGATATACAAACGTGCAATACGTGCTGCAAAGGCCTCCTTTTTTGGGGAGAGAGTGAGTCATGCTGCGTCCTCATCCAGGGAAGCCTTTCTAGTGATGAAGGAGCTTCTTAAAGTGCCGGCTTCCATTCTTGTCCACGACAGACCACAGGAAAAATGTCTGGAATTGGCCACTTTCTTCAAGAATAAAATTGACACCATTATTAGTTCTCTCCCCCCGGTGATAGGAACCCCGACCTTGTCTGAGGACCCGAGCACGTCGGAAAACCTATTGACGTCTTTTGGCCCCGTAACCTCAGGCGAAGTACTGAAGGTCCTCGGGAGCTTGAAGAGTGGCTCGCCTCGAGACCCAGTCCCAATGCGGTATTTAAAGCAGGCTGCCTCATTGATAGGAGAGCCTTTGACCGATTTGGTCAATCTCTCCTTCGCTCATGGGACCGTACCGCCGGACTGGAAAAGCGCAGTCGTTAAAGCGCTTTTGAAGAAGCCTGGCTTAGATCCACAGAACTTAGCCAATTTCAGACCCATCTCCTTGCTACCAGGGGTCAGTAAGGTGGCAGAGAAACTGGTCAACCGCCAACTATCCAATTTTCTCGAGGAGAATGGTCGGTTGAGGGACTCCCAAACGGGATTCCGACCGGGCCATGGAACCGACACGGCTCTGCTAGCAGTAGTAGAGGAGGCCAGGAGCACTTTGGATTCAGGGGGGTCAGTGGCAGTGATCCTCCTGGACCTAAGTGCGGCCTTCGATACTGTTAATCATGGAGTGCTGATACAACGCCTAGCAGAGTCAGGTGTCACAGGAGTGG
Source organism: Lissotriton helveticus (assembly GCF_964261635.1). Lineage (NCBI taxonomy): Eukaryota > Metazoa > Chordata > Amphibia > Caudata > Salamandridae > Lissotriton > Lissotriton helveticus. The sequence continues at coordinate 1,115,581,323 of NC_136072.1, forward strand.
CCCTGGAATGGTTGGCCTCTTTTCTGGAGGGGCGTACCTTCGAGGTTTGGGAAGGTAACGCGAAATCTCCTCCCCTCCCACTTCACCGTGGGGTGCCCCAGGGCTCATCCCTGAGCCCCACGTTATTTAACGTGTATATGGCACCCTTGGAGGGAGTGGTGTCTCCGTTTGGCTTTAAGACCATAAGCTATGCTGATGACACTCAGCTAGTGGTGGGTCTGACACAGCTGGAGAAACAGCCTGAGACGCTCCCCTCATGCCTTAGAGAGGTGTTTGACTGGATGTCCAGGTCATCGCTCAAATTGAACGGCTCAAAAACGGAGCTGATGATCTTGGGCCACTCAAATTTTGCCCTCTCGCCGAGCAGCTGGCCCAACTGCATGGGCACCCCGCCTGACCCAAAGAAGGAGATAAAGAGCCTGGGGGTCTGGCTGGAGCCTGATCTGTCCTTTAGGACACACGCCAAGAAGATCGCTGGCGTGTGTTATGGACTGCTCCGATCGGCCCGTAAGGTTCTACCCCTCTTACCTGAACCCTCCCGGAAGCTGTTAGTCCAAGGTCTAATCATCTCACGCCTGGACTACAGTAATGCACTCTTTTTCGGAGCACCGGAGTCAACGTTCAAGATCCTGCAACAAGTGCAGAACGCAGCAGCGAGGCTGTTGCGGAACGTCCCGGCCAGGCAGTCAGCTAGACCTGCTTTAAAGGCACTCCATTGGCTTCCTGTCAAAGAGAGAGTGACCTTCAAGGCCCTCTGTATTGCTCATAAGAGCATACAGGGGAAAGGACCAGCTATTCTGAAGGACATGATTCGGCCCTATAAGTCCACTAGAGCTTTACGCTCCGACAACAAACATCTCCTTCAGATAAAGAGAATCAGGAAAGCCCGTTCAGGTGGCAGGAGTTTTTCTATCCATACTGCTTACGCCTGGAACTCTCTCCCACTCTCATTACGATCTGAACCAAACTTGCTTAGGTTCCGGAAACTTCTCAAAACTTACCTATTCCCAGAATAATTTCAGCTTCTGTACTGCTCCATACAGGCTGCTTGCTCTGATTCTCTATTAGCGCTGGGATGCCCCTGGGTAACCGTGCGCGGTACAAAATTCTTTAATAATAATAATAATAATAATACTCCTTTGTTTTGTATTTCCTTTGCTTCTTTACCCCTTTGCCCCTTTCAAAGTGTGTGCTCCCCCCTTCACCTCACCTCCGCCTCTGCCTTGGCCTCGCCGTCACCACTCACCACTCCGCAGTCGAGGTCTCACCTCCCCGCCTGTCTGCTGCTCAGCTCAGCTCCCAAGGAACTCCCAAGAGCATAGGGAGCACAGGGAGAGCCGTAACAACCCGCCAAACCCGCCAGCCACCAACCGCAACACAGGTGGTGCAACGTTACGGAGATGCGGCGGGAGCGGTCGGCAGAGCAGCAGCCGTCAGGGAAGGGAGCAAGGCAGCAAGGCGCAACAAGTCAGCAAGGCGCAACAAGGCAGCGGCGGAGGTCCGGGGGGGGGGGCCTGGGGTCCAGGGGGGGTCCGTCAGCTGATGGCCCAAATATCCAAAGGCACGCTGGACTCTGCTTTCAACATCTTGAGCACTGGTCAACAGTGGTCAAGTGCCCAGAGTCCTAAAGCAAGCAAACATGAAAGTCATCAAACAGTCAAAACAAGAGGTCAGGAGCAAAACGACCGGGGAAACCACGCCATGAGATGCCAGCTCTCACAGTTACATTGCTGTAGTCAATATTTTTATCCTAAATGATTTCCATTTATATTTATTGCATGTAAATGTGCCAAATCTCAATCCCCAGTAAATTTTTTGCTGGCCCAAGTTTGACACCCCTGTTCAAGTCAGGGTTAACCCAACAAACTTCAGACTATTTATTCCAGCCGAAGAACAGAACTGCAGCTCTTCAGTAAGACATAGTCAGTAAGTAAGCTCCCAAACCAGACATGTATTTCAGCTTCGAAAGCTGTTTATCTCTGGTTAACAAAAATGTGTAGAAGTTGACCATGTAAATGTTCTTTCTGTTTGATTTGATTACATGTCACAGATAATGCAACAAAGCAGCTCAAGGGGCTTAGGCAATTGCTGTAAAAATCATTGTAGCATATATGACATGTGGCTCTCTAGGAGAAAAATCTGCCCTGGAAAAAGCTTTATTGGCATCTTCACATCGCAACCAGCAAGCAACTCTGCATTTCACCATGAAGCCAATTCGCCTAAAATTATTTTAAACAGTATCAAGCGATGACATTTCCCGAAGTCATTGGCTGAAAACATACACAGAGTAGTTCATACGTATTTTAATGCTTTGCTGATTTGCATGGTAATCATGAACTTTATATATTAATTACAATTACAGTAGCACTAAATCAAGTTCATTTTCATTGGAAGATTATGTGTCATTCCCACAGGTCTGCTTCAGGGTGAAATGTCATGTAAACCATAGAGTTCTGAGAGTAGCTCCCTGTGCCACAGCTTACCAGGGGTCTTGTAGCACTGTCCTGTCACATGTACAGGACACTTTAAGGATATTTCTGAAGTTCATTCCCACCACTAACTTACAGATAAGTTAGTATTTGAGGGAAAAGTGAAACTGTAAGTCCTATTACTGCTCCTCTGGCAGAATACAAGGCTGGCTGCAATCCACGGCACGGGGCCAGTTAAGAGTTGGTTCTAAGGAAATGTTGAGATCTGTATCCAGACGCAGCGTAGAAATTAATACATGATGTTTAGACAGACGCTGAGAAGAAGAGGAGGAACTGCCCTCTACTGAGGGTTCTACGTGACTCTTTGTCACTGCTGCCACCAAGTTTCAAGACCTGGGCTTCCTATGTACAAACCACTGAGCAGTGCCTTCAAGTTTCCTGGTTCCATGTGTCATTAAGTCATCTAGGTGAGGCTCTCTTTTAATATTTTGTTATTTGCAGTCATGAAACTATGAAGTGATGAGCAGGCTTCCATATACCAGAATGGAAATAATTATTGAGATGAATAGCCATTCACGTATAGAATAGGGAAACTGGAGAGCTCTGTTGTGATCCGGAATTTTTTGTACACCCGGTTCCTGTGGACATCAACGAGCGCAGCTTAAACTCAGATGCAGCTGCTGCCACTTAAAATTGGTGGGGCAGTGCTGAAGGGTGAATAATAAAACATCTAAAAAATAAAAGAACTAAGCTGCAGCTGCTGAAGGCCACCTCAGTGCTCCTCTCAACCGAATCCAGATGCTGCTCTAGTGCTATTACCCAACATGAGAGAAGCGCTGGGATTGGTCTGAGTGGGCTGAAATGCTCAGTTAGGGCCTGTGCCTCTTCTCCCACTTGGCTGTACAAGACAGCTGGGTTTGAGAAAAGTAAGTGCGCATGTCAGTTTGGCCCTCCTTAAAGAGCCAGCCTAACCAACATGCACATTTACAGTGCACCTACCACACCTCCTCCCTGGCTGCTGCTGACCCAGAGGATGGCCGTGACCTCCGCTGACTCAGCAGACTCGGCTGAGTAAGTTAAAAGCCAAGGGATAATAAAATACTTTTATTATAATGTTATTTTTTTATTAACTGGCTGATACTCCTCTGCCATAATGGAGTAGCCCCCTTGCAAATAATCCGATCTGTAGGTAATTTAAAGACCAGGTTCTGGATTAGCACAGCTGGCTGCGTCCGCTGCCGGCTTAACACATGGTCATGCTGGGCAGTGGCCCGGGGGCCCCACCTGCATAAGGGCCCCATGCAGACAAGAATTTAACACCAATTTTTCTGTTAAACATTTTTATTCCCATGAGTGGTAGTGTACGTGGGGCCCAGTGCACTGCTTTGCCCAGGGCATAAAAAGATGTTAAGACTGCCCTAGCCGCATCTCAATTTGATTGGTGAACAGTTACTGTCCATATTGTGCAGGCAGGCGCCCCTGGTTCAGGTAAGAGCGGTGAGGCGGGGGAAAGTCAGCATACAATGGGTTAGGGAAAATAAAATAAATAAATAGCTCCATAAACCTTGTACTTGACGCATCGCTGACTAGGCAAGGTAACTGGTTTTAATTATTTCTTTAATTTCCCTATCCCATCGTATGTCGCTTTCCCCCGCCTCACCGCTCTTAGCTGTACCAGCCGCGCCGGTGTGCGGGAGCCTCTGGTCTACCTCGCAGATCCCATCCATGTGGGGCCAACCTGAGGAAAGCCTTCGATTGCAAAGTCACTGTCGATCCACTTGTTATAGAAGATTCATAAGCACTGCTCTGGCTTATCCATAAAACAACATGAATATTCACCCACAACTCATTGAAATTGACACATTCTCCTGACATGAGAACATATATACCAAGAGCTCATTCCTCACAAGTCGAATCTGACTCCAGTCTGTGATGGAAAGACTGAATGCCCTTGGAACTAGTAAAAGTGCTGCAGTACCGCACCGATGGAAGAATTTTAGCTATAAAATGCCAGTAACACCACTGGTACACCACACAACACAATGTCATCATAAAATAGTACAGGGCAGAACCCAGTGCAATGACATTGTTCACTAAGCGAATTGCTACTTTTCCATCAACCCCTTAATGCAAAGTGCAGAACAATGCCACATTCGAAGCACAGCTTCACTTTAATGCGTCTTTGTCAAACAGAAGACATTACTCAGTGTTGTATACCAATCATAGACACATTCCTATTTTTGGGCTTCCTTTGTAGTGTAGCTGGCTTTTAAGATTAATGAAGCTGGAGGGAAATACTTAGATATCTAGTTATAGTGTAACATCACAATTTTTTAATAGAAAGGTTCCAGAGGCAATTTCCCGGTCTTGTGCCTTTGTATTTCCTGCAGGTTACAGTATCTGTCTTCTGAGGTCGACCCTTAATGGTATTTTCCACTTTGGCCCAAAAAAGAAGTCTTTCTTTTGTTCCAAGAGACAACGGTCTTCTAAAATAGACCTACAGAATTAAAGCATGAGGAAGTATCCCAGCTGAGACTGTTTACGGTAATATGACAAGCCTGGACGGCATTGCACTGCACCTGTCATCATATTCAATGGTTGGATGGGTGAGTGGATGCACGCTTGACATATACATTCTTTTAAGCTGTACTCAATAGGCAGCCCCTGGCAACCACAGCATTCCTTCTGTTTCCCACATATCTTCAAAAATGATGTGCTTCGGTTTCTTGCTACACAACCCACATTTTTGTTCACTTCTTGGAGTTCGTGTTGACATAGTGAGTCATTCAATTTGCAAGGCTTTAAATAGTCCTGAGGCTACTTTGCAGCATTTTTCATCCGCCTAAAGCTACTGTAAGACTTGACATTGTACGGCATATTGGGTTGTGTTCTACACACTGATTTGTACTTATTGATACTGTTACAAACGTGGTCTTTAGTTGTCAGGGGTTTCTTCCCTGTCAAAGGACCGACCCTTACTCTAGTCATGGTGAGGTACAAATAAGAATAATCCCTGCTCACCCTCTTGGTAGCTTGGCAAGAGAATTCAGGCTTTTTCCCAGAGGCAATGTGTTAAGTATTTGAACACGCACCTCCAATAACACAGTGAAAACACTACAATAGTACTCCACCCTAGATTAGAAAACACTATTTATATGAGTAAACCAGACCAAAATGACAAAAATCCAACATACACAAATCAAGTTATGAAGTTTTCATTAATAAATAAAGTTCTCCTCTAAGGAAACAATAAATCTCACTGGGGCTATTGGGTCACGAATGATCAGGACAAATCCACATGTTCGGTCCCAGGCGAGGTAATGTGGGCCAGATACAGGACTCAAGCAGACCCCAGCACAGTACATTGGATATGTAAAAATTTGACGGTGATGCGAGGTACAGAGGAGGTGAGGTGTAGCGAAAGCAGGTGATGCGTCAGTTCCTTACTGCTGGGGAGGGTCAGTAGTATGTTGGTGCTCAGGGACGGTTCTTTACGCAAAGGAAGTGAGGCATCAATGTAGCAAGTGAGGCATCACTGTAGCAATTGAGGCTTTGATTCTGGCAGGTGGCGCAGGGTCGTTGAGGCCCATGTACTACAGGTGAAGTCTTTGATGGCCCTGAGACTTCTAGTGGGAGACATGCTCAAATAAAGCCCTTGCAGAAACTTTAGAAAGCGGGATGTAGAGAGCAAGGTCCAGTCCTCTCACACCCAGGACACACGCAGCAGGCCAATACGGCAATGCAAACAGCAAAGTGGCAGTCCTTCCTGGCAGCCCAGCCCCTTTTCTTCTTGGTAGAATGCTGTCAGTCCCAAAGTGTTCCTTCTATATGATGTCAGAGGTCCAATACTTATATCCATTCTAAACTTTGAAGTAGGGGGACCACAACGACAGGTCTTTTTAGTGCACAAGACCCTGCCGTTCCTGGTGTTGGCTCTAGACGCACTCTGGGGGTTGGAAACATATTTTTGCGGGGACAGGCACAGCCCCATTCAGGTGCACCTGTCAGGTGCTCCCACCACTTTAGCTGTTGATGGTCCATCAGGATATGTAGGGCACACATTAGCTCCCTGTGTATGTGACTGTCTAGAGTAAGGTCACAGAGCCCAACTATCATGCAACCCAGACGAGTATTCTAGGGACAGGCAGAGGCATAGGATGGTTAAGTAAGAAAACGCCAAGTTTCTGACTGTGTATTTTCAGAACCGCAATTAAAAAAAATCACCTTCACTAAAAGATGTGTTTGTAACTGTGAGTCCAGAGACACCAAGCTTAAATTTTCGATCTATTCACACCCAATTGGAAGGTACACTGGTACAATGTTACCAGGCAGCTCCAATGCTAACCTATGGGAGAGAAAGACCTTGCTGTAGTGAAAACCGAGTTTAGCAGTTTTTTACTACCAGGATATACAAATCTCACGAGTGCATGTCTTACCTCTTAAATCCACTGCACCCTTCTCATGGGGCTACCGAGCGTCTACCTTAGGGGTGTCTTGCATGTAATAGAAGGAAACGTTTGGGCCTGGCAGGTGGGTGCACTCACCAGGTAAAAATGACAGTTTAAATCTTCATACGCAGGCACCACGATGACAGGTTTGCGATGCTACTCAGTTGGGTGGCACAATCAGTGCTGCAGTCCTACTAGGAGCATTCGAGTTAACGGCCTCGGGTCACACATAGTGCACTGTACGAGGGACTTTCTAGTAAATCTAATGCGCCTAACATGGAGAAATTAATTTCCACCTGGTTTTAGACACAAAGCACTTGCACTTGAGCACTGAATGAATGAATGAATGAATGATGATATTTTATTGTTTGGTTACTAAAAACCATTACATAAAACCAAAATACAAAATCACAGCATTACAAAAGTTAAAATCAAAATACATTGTATCTAGTTGCTCCATAGGTCCCGAAAATTCCGGATGAAAGGGTTCATGGGCCCACAGGAGTCTCTATAGCCCGACTAGTAGAAATCATCAGCATTGCCCGTGCTTGAAAGATGAATTTTCCGAAAGCCGCCATGTGCTTTACCGTGGACAGAGTATAAAGATAGCTAAGACCCTCCTTTGCAGTGCGTGTCCCAGATTGTCTTAGTAATGGCCTAAGATAAAGACTACGGGCCAAACGCAGGGCCGGGCAGCAGAAAAGGAGGTGGGACAAAGACTTGCGTTTATACATGCAAAGCCTGCATTCCCGGGCTCCTGGGCTTGCCTGACCACCAGGATATAGTTCATTTAGGGGCAATGGGTGGAGTCTGTACGCCAAGATCTTGTGAAGGGCGGCGCGGCCCACGGCCTGCGTGAGATGATGTTTAGCGATGTGCAGAATGTGCGGGAGACACAAAGTCTCATGCAAGCCTTTTCTTCCAAGCGACTACAGATCCAGTTCCCGTGACCTCGCACGCACTTGTTTTTTAATTGCGTTTTTGATGGCAGAGTATTTGACGTGTTCAGGGTTCCATGAGTCCGTAGCAAGATTGAGCTGGTCCTTAGCCGCTTCGAAGGCGCCGACCAGGGGTTCCCTGGCTCACTGAAGATACCTTTCAAAACTGCCTTTAGTGTGTTCTCCTGAGCCGCTATTGTTAAAAAGTAATACTTACTTAGGGCGGCCAGCTCTTCTAGATTTTGCTGGTTAAGTGAGAACTCCAGGCGAACAAGGGTGTTTCTGTGGCACCTTGGAAGATGGAAAAGTTTCTTATATGCTCTGCAGTGAATTTTTTCTAATTCATTGCTTAGTTTGCCCGGAAATGCCTGTAGAGCATAATTGAGTGCCGGCATGAGCTTAGCTTTAAGAACTCTGTTGATGGCTGTGGTTGACGGGCTGTATAAAGAGGCTTGCAGCTTGCAAATGGCGTAGGTGATGGACTTGCCCTTAGCCTGAATTGACTTAAGATGGCCACTTGCACGTCCTGATTTCTGGAAGCAAATGCCCAAGTAGGTGTACCGCTGCGTGCTTTCCAGAAGGAGGTTGCCTAACCTCCATTTTAAAGATTTCTTCCTCGGGTAGTGTCGAAAGATAATTACTTTAGACTTGGTTGGATTTGCTACAAGCCTGTTACTGTCATTATATGCAGCGAGTGCCGTCAACGCCTTTTGTAGCCCCACTCTCGTGTGGTCCAAAAGGACCAAGTCATCAGCATACTGCATAAAGTGGATTTTAAATCCACCGATCTTTGGAGTTGCCAGGGCGGCCCCAGTAAATGCCTTCTCCATGTCTGCTGTATATAGGTTGAATAATAATGGGGCTAGCACACACCCTTGTTTAAGGCCTCTGTCTGTGTTGATCTTAACGGATGCGTGGTCCCTCGAAAGTTTGATTCGCACCCATGTTTTTTGATAAAGGGACTGTATCGCTCTTAACAAGACCGGATTGATGTTCCATTGGACCAACTTGTGCCACAGAATTGCGCGGTCTACCCCATCAAAGGCCGCCGAATAGTCAATAAAGCAGGCGAAGAGGGGGAGGCTTTTACTAGACCGTGCGCGATGTGCCAGGAAAGATAGAGCAATGATGTTGTCAACCGTGGCACACCCAGGTCTGAATCCGGTTTGGCAGAACGGAAGGATGCCTTCAGCGCTGGTCCAGTCTACGAGGTCCCTCAAGATGGCACTAGCATACGCTTTTCCCTCAATATCCAACAAGGCGATCATCCGGTAGTTGGAAGGTTCAGATTTTGGGCCTTTTTTATGGATAGGCTGTAAAAGCGAGCCTCTCCATGAATCTGGTACTTCCCCCTGGAGCCAGCATTCAGAGTACAGGTAGGTCCGATTTTTGGACCAAAAATCAATGTTTGCCTTGAATAAGTGACCAGGAAGGCCATTGGGCCCTGGAGCAGCGTTTTGTCTGATGTTTTTTATGATGTTGACGACAAGCGATTTTCCAGGTGGAGCCATCTTCTCAACGAACAGATCTAAGTTGTCTCCAGCAGTGGATGCTTCATTTTGCATGTGGGCCGGACCAGCATTAGTGTAAAGTGCTCTTACATGCGCGACCCAGATCGAGGCTTCAAGGGAGTTTTCTCTGTGGGTTGGGCCGCGGCCCAAGGTACATATAAACTTCCAAAACTCCTGTGACTTTCCCGGGATGAGCAAACCAAAAATTATTAGCCATTGTGCATCGCAATGTGCACGTTTTGCTACCCAAACCTTCTTTGCATGGCTTTTTTTAGCTTCTTGTAAACGTTTCTTGTTTAGGGCAGTCCCAATTTTGCGGGCGAGTTTGATTTGCTTATTTAGTTTTTTTGCGCTTATTTTGATTTCAGTATTATGACCATATGTGGGTAAAAGGCGCCTTTGTGATGTACTATTCACACTCCCGTGAAGAATCCCCGCCAGAGTCTCTGTTGTGGAATTCCAGAATTCTATGGCGCCCATTTTTTGTTCGCTCGGTGGCCAACCTGTCCACTGATTAACCCAGCTTTTAAATCCAGTAATTGCGGTCTGTTCCCATTTATCCTTCTGGGCAACCTTATGAGTTCATCTCCATCGGCTTCTCCGATGGGTTCAAGCTTATGGCGATGATCCGCTATGAGGTTCAAAATAACAATTAGGGCAGCATGATCGCTATCACTGCGTGAGTGCACTGAAAAATTTGACATTAGAAGTTGGACTTTGCCACTTAAGATTATATAGTCGACCGTAGTTTGGTTGTTAAATGTGGGGCCGACAGTCAGCCCGGGGCTGTTCTTTAGGAGGACTGAGTGCGTTGTCTCCAAGTTGTAGGATTTTAGTAGGGCATTCAGGGCGTTAGTGGTCCCGGCCTGGAGCCTGCGTGTGGTTGTAATCCCGATATTGTGAATGTTAAAATCACCAAGAATGATGCATTCAAGGCCCGCGAATTGCAGCAGTAAACGCTCGATGTGGCGTATCAACGTAGCCGTGTTAGATATGAGCCCTTGAGGGTTATAATAAAGATTAATTAATAATAGTGAAAAATGACTGTTTGTTAGACGACAGCCTTTCAAAATGCCTGCCTGAATGGTGTCCGGCAGGTTGGATATTTCTGCGAATTCCAGATTGAGTGCGAGTTTTATATAGACGCATATCCCACCAGAGGGTCTGCCGAAAATGTTGGACTTTTTTATAAGCATGGGCGTAAAATCCGTTACGCTGCGGATTTTTCGTATTTTCGGAGAATCCGCAATCCGCGAACTCTCGCGGATGTGGCGAGAATACGCAAATCCGCGCGAAGCGGATTTTTTGTTTGTGTTCGCACTGCTCGCGGTCAATCTCGCAACAATCTCGCACTCGCGAAAGTACAAAAATTACAAGGGGAGGGGTAAAGGAAGTGGCCCAGTCTCCAACTTCCTGTTCCTGTCCAGCAAGCTCCTCCCATAGGGGTGGGGTGAAGGAAGTGCCCCAGTCTCCAACTTCCTGTTCCTGTCCAGCAAGCTCCTCCATTTCCTGGCCACTTTGATTTCGATCTTGACTGGGAAGGATTACTTTTTGTGGTTGCTGCTGGATATTTGGATTTGAGGCCTTTTGGATTACTTTTGGATTCGAAATGTGATTTCACAAACAATTAAGTTGATGTTGTTTGTTTGTGGTGATTTTTGTGTGTGTTGCTTTTTTTTCGACTTTTTTGGGGGGAAAATCTGCAAGTTCACGAGCTGAGGATGTTTTTGCTTGTGTTCGCACTGCTCGTGTCCCGCGCAGCAACAATCTCGCACTCGCGAAATTGTAAAAATTACAATTCTGCACATGAATTGAAAACCACCAGGCTTAGTTATGGGTGCATGCATGATACAACTGTTTTGTTGAATTTTTTTTTTAACATGATTCTGGCCAGGGCATGGATGGCATTGGATTGTGGTGATCTTTGTGTGTTTTACGACTTTTTGGGGTGGTGTTGGGGGCTTGCTATGTGGGTGGGGGCCATTTTATTGCCTGGTCCCGTGTGGGTGGGGGTCTAGGGGCCATTTTTAAGCCAGTTTGTGTGCTTTGTGCCATAGGCCTGCACCCAGTGTGCTCTGATGTCATCCATTATGCCCAGGGGGCCCAGAATCGGTTTGTTCGCGGATTTTGCTGGTTTTTCGCCACGTTCGCGCCGTGAAGCAACAATCTCGCACTCGCGAAATTGTAAAAATTGCAATTTTGCACCGGAAAACCACCAGCAGGCAGCATAAGCCTTCTGAAACTTGATGGATGGCATTGGATTGTGGTGATTTGATTTGTGTTGTGTTTTTTCACTTTTTGGAGTAGGGGTTGGTGGCTGGCTATGTTGGTGGTGGCCATTTTGAGGCATGGTCCTGGCCATGTGGATGGGGGGGTCAAGCGGCCATTTTGAAGGCAGGCAGTGAGCTTTGAGACATAGGCCTGCACCCATTGTGCCTTGCTTTCACCCATTGTGCCCAGGCGGAGTCAGGGGTACATGAAAGTACAACCCTCTCTGTGTGTGCTCTCTTGGATCAATGTTAAATTCCTGTTTCCCAAAAATTTAGCAAATCCTAATTTTGAAATTTCCATATTGTGTGGTGTGCACGTGTGTATTCATAAATTCCTACTTGCAAACTGTTTATTGAAGCGCTACATATGCAACATATATTTACTGATGTTCCTCTGTCTTCGTTTGCTTTTAGGTGCACAAAACTCCGCATCATCATTGAGCATCAGTGCCAGGAAGAAGTCCTGCTGCAGTCTGTTGTTCCGACATCTGAAGAAGATGGCTCCAAAAAGAGGTGCCCGTAGGTCCTCTTGCAAGAAAGATGTCTCTACTAAGGAGAAGAAGAAGCAAGTGGCACCACTTACCAAGGAGACTGGTGGCTCAACCAATACATTTTTTGGGGAAAAACAACAAAAAAAACAAAGGCCCACCATGAGTGCTGCACAGGTAGCCTGCTTAGTTGTTGAATCACCAATGACCAGTGATGTTGGTTCATCGCAAGAAAGTAGCAGCACACCATCAACACAGGTTGTAACTCATCTCACAAGTACTATTCAACAACCAAAGCCGCAACAACAACTGCATGGGCTACTAGTACAAGCAGAAGTACATGCGCAAGGAGCTGTCCAAGAAGGAGCTGTCCGAGAAGGAGCTGTCCGAGAAGGAGCTGGCTGTGAAGGAGCTGGCTGTGAAGGAGCTGGCCGAGAAGGAGCTGGCCGAGAAGGAGAAGGCCGAGAAGGAGAAGGCCGAGAAGGAGAAGGAGAAGGCCGAGAAGGAGAAGGACGAGAAGGAGATGGCCGAGAAGGAGACGGCCGAGAAGGAGAAGACCGAGAAGGAGAGGTCCATGGAGACTTGCAAGTAGAGGTCAGTGAAGATGCCCATGTAGCGGCGCATGGAGCGGTGCAAGTGCCCACAATGGTTGTTCTTCCAGAAGTAGGGGCACAGGAGGAAATTGACTTTGGAGCCGGGGTATCATGTCAGGAAGACGAAGCCACTCCTCCTGATGATTCATTTTCTCCCAGCTCCCCAGCAAGGAAAAGATCAAGGAGGGTGTGTAGAAGTTCCTCTTCAAGCCCCGCTCCATCAGATGATGATCTGGATCTAGATTGGCAACCATCTCTGACGTCTGAGAGGGAGGCACACCATGAGCTGCGAAAGGTATCAAATGTTAAAAGGAAGGGCCCCGGAAAGCTCATACTTATGGATCCGAACGTCGGACTTGATGAAGTGGTGCATTCTGATGTTGTTGAACAGGATGACAGCAATGACCTAGTCATCACACATGTCAGTCCAGCCACACCGGCCATGCAGCAGACAGACATTTATACCCTATCCCGACGTCATGCTGAGCGTGACCCTGGCGACGTGCCACTGGTAGCACCACCAACGCAGTCAAGTAGTACAACAAGTTCAACAAAACCTACAGCTCCCATATTTTCTCCCCAGAGGGGGACTCCATCCAGCTCGACTCCCTCAAGTAAGGTTGCTGCAATAATTGCACAACCCAGTAGATGTCTGCAAGGCTCATCCACCACTGCTTCATCTGGCATTGGCAGCAGTATCACCTCGTGCGGCAAAACCAGAAGTTTCCAGTCCCCAGTTTGGAACTTTTTTAGTGTCCATGAAAAGTATGATAACATAGCCGTTTGTTGCATTTGTAAGACTAGCGTTAGCCGTGGTAAGACTGGTACCAACTATGGAACCGGAGGCCAGATAGGTCATCTTGAAAGAAAGCACGCTGTCGAATGGTTTCCGCACCTAGCAAACGTCAAGGGAAAGCGATCCCAAAGGGCAAGTGGGCAAAATATACCCATACTAGGTGTTTCATCTGAAGATGGCGGGGAGGTAGAAGAAGCGTCAGACATGTGTCCGGTTGCACCCAGTACCCCTGGCAGCACCACACCCTCTGGAACACATAGAAGGCACACTGAGAGTCTGGGAGACACACCAATGCGGAAAATGTCAACACTGATCAGAAGTGGGTCGAAGAAGGCATCAGCATCATCCCGTAAATTTGTCCAGAGCACCATTTCAGCCATGTTCTCCTCAGATGTGCAATTTCAACGCAACCACCCAACTGTACGCCTGTATAACACTAAGCTGGCTAAAATGCTAGCGGTGGACCTTCTCCCTTTTTCGTTTGTCGAAGGTGTGGGTTTCCTTGAACTCGTGGCAACACTGGCCCCTAAATGGAAGGTTCCTAGCCGGTTCTATTTTGCCAGGGTTGCTGTTCCAGCACTACATAAAGAGGTGCTTGAGTTGGTGGGGGCAGCTTTGCAGAAGAGTGCTGTTCACACTATACACCTGACAACAGACATGTGGACCAGTTGCCAAGCCCTTGATTACATGTGCATCACTGCACACTGGGTCTCTTTTTCAGGGGTTATAAAACAGATAAATGCAGGTGGTGACTTGGTCGAGATTTTTAAGGGTGCTCGTAAACATGCAACATTAGCCATGTTTGGCATGGAGAAAAGTCATACTGCAGTCAACATTTTGGCTGACTTTAACAAAAAGGTTTTGCAATGGCTGCCCCCAAGAAATTGCAAGGTTGGTTATGTTTCTACAGATAATGGCAGCAATGTAGTTAGGGCCATGGAGGACGGTTTCTATTTCAGAGTGCCGTGTTTGGCGCACTGTATCAACCTTGTTGTGCAAAATGTTTTGAAAAAAGAACTTGCAGTCGACAAAACACTGACCATCTGCAGAAGAATATGCACACATTTCAACCATTCTTTTAAGGCCCGGAAGGAGCTGAGGCGCAAGCAAAATGAACGTAGAATGCCAGTGAAAGCACTTATCCAGGAGGTGGCAACACGTTGGAACTCAACCTTCTACATGCTTGAGCGTCTGCATGAGCTGTTTCCAGTAGTCAATGAGTATTTCTACAACCTGGGTGGTGATACGACAGAAATGATGCTAGCGGTGGAGCAATGGCAGCTAGTTAAAAGCCTGACAGACATGCTTCGTCCTTTTGAGGTCTTCAAGCGTGACGTCAGCAGGGAGGACTGTTCTTTGAGCAAAGCTATCCCATTGTTGCTGAAGCTCGAGCACCAAGTCAAGGTGGTGTCTTCAAAATTAAAGGACGTTGGAAAGAACGAAGCACATGAGTTGGCGCGGAGATTATTACAACGCCTAGTTAGCAATGAACGGCTTGTAAAAATCAAGTAACAACAGCACTACATTTGTGCTACTATTCTGGATCCACGTTACAAAAAGCAATTGTTTGGCAAAGTAATAATTCCTTTTGAAACATCGGATGTTACAGAGTACAAAGGTTGGCTAGCTCAGTCAGCCATTCGTTTTGAAAGAGAGCGGAAGGAAACTGTAGGAGAAGACAGTACTACTAGTGAATCAGCAGGCCATCAGGCGTCCCAAAAAAGCACTTCTGCATCTGTGCTTGTGGCAGAAGTGAGTGTCTTTTCCTCTGAGCCGTTAACCACACCAGCAACCGTATCATCTGCACCAGGCCCAGGCGATATGTCTGAAGCGGGTTGGCTAACTCAGCTAGGGTTTCCTTGTCCTAGAAAGGACACAGAAGTGCAAAGTACAGGAATCCGGGAGGACATTCTTTCAATGGTGCAGGCCTATCTGGATGGCTCAACAGAGGTCAATATTACTGAGGACCCATTGGCGTTTTGGCATGGGAAAAGAAAAATATGGCAAGAGCTCACCAACCTGGCTATCAATTACTTGTCTTGCCCACTCGCAAGCGTGTCCTCAGAACGTGTTTTTAGTTCTGCTGGTGGCATTGTGACTTCCAAAAGGTCCCGCCTCTTGTCCGCAAATGTGGAGCGGCTCAACTTGATAAAGATGAACCAGCACTTCATACCACCAGATTACAGAGTACGAGAATCCACGCAGGAAGAAGAGGACACCGACCTACCTGAGGAAAGTTCTCCTCAGTTACTAGAAGTAACCCCGACTGATGATTTAGCAGAGTTTGAGGACGAGTTCTGCTTCCCTGACAGCGAGTTCTGAAAATGAGTCAATCATTCATTAATTGTAAATTTAGTCCTCCTTATTCACTTTTATTCCTGTGTGTCTGTCTTTCTTTAGCAAGTGCTTCATCACATTCCCAACAAAACTGTAATCAACCAATAAAACAACAAGCCCATCAACAGAACTGTCTTGATTTTGATGCCGCAGCATTCCTCAGGTTCACAACAGTTAGTTGACAAGAACTCAGTCCTGGTCGTCTATCCTGAGTCCTCCTCCTCCAGACTCACCCTATCCATTACCCATAATGCTGATGCCTGGATTCTGCACAATGAAGAAACTTACGTTGACGAGTCCCCTAACGCCTTAGGACACTGTGAGTTCCAGGTGGAGCCAGCCCTCAAACACAAAGTACAGGTAAGATAAGCGTTTGGATGGGAGGTAGTATAATGGAGTGTTCGGAGAGGCGAGAGAGTGACAGTGGTACTAGCAGTAAAGTCCTAGGGCTCTTGAATTAACAAACTCTGTGACAGGCATTTACTTTGGAAAACATTTGGCCTATTACACGTGAACGTTTAGGCGTTATTATTGCTCGCTTGCCTGTCTCAGGGGTGCTGTCTGTGGGGCTTCTAGGTTTTTGGGTTGTGTGAGCACCGCTGCCACATTTCTAATGTTGATTGCTTTTGTTTTGCAGAAAATCCACGCCGGGAAACTCCAGTTGGGGCCCTGCTGCAGAACGCCTTAGGACACTGTGAATTCCAGGTGGAGCCAGCCCTCAAACACAAATTACAGGTAAGATAAGCGTTTGGATGGGAGGTAGTATAATGGAGTATTAGGAGAGGCGAGAGAGTGACAGTGGTACTAGCAGTAAAGTCCTAGGGCTCTTGAATTAACAAACTCTGTGACAGGCATTTACTTCGGAAAACATTTGGCCTATTACACGTGAACCAACACGATGACAGTGTTCAGTAAAACGAACTTACTGCAAAACCACCACCCACCAGGCTCAAAAGTAGTAAAAAACAGGTATGCTCAGATAAAGTTTGAAAAAGTATATTTATATCCCTAACAAAATAATCTCCCGCAAGACCCTCCCTAACCCCAAATAAATAGTCCATCAAAAGTCCCCAAAAAACCCAACTCCCAATTCCCACCCCCCAAAAGTCTCTAAAAAAGGGGCAAGGGACACTCTACGGATGCAGGTTGTTCACTTTGGCCTCCAGGGCATCATGCCTTAGGGCCAGGGCATCGTACTCCTCCCGGAGCATGGCGTGATCTAAGCGGAGGCCGTCCATCACCTTTTTGTACTCCTCCCATTTCTTTTTTTTTTTTTTTTTTTTTTGAAAACCTTTATTCAGTGTATGAACAGTACACAGCGTCTGCCAACAACCACTACGGGCCGGCCGCTATGACATACAGTAACAGTACAGGCCATCACAATAAGCGGAAAGCACAAACAACAGCGCTACAGTGCGTCAGTAGCAAACATAAAGAATCATGCAGGTTTCATTTTTTCAGAGTAAAGGAGGATCGTACATTCAGATCAGAGCCGAGAAGGGCGGGCCCCATGACATGATAACAACTAAAGGTACCGCAACAATCGGAGTCAGGCATAAAACCTTTGCAAGCAGTAAATCCGAACAATATAATACATTTTGCACCCCCTCGGGCCCACCCAGTCGACAAACCACTGCAGGAGATTGTCCAAACGGAGCCACATATAAGAGGTCCTGAAAGAATCGGCATTATAGCAGGAAAAAAGGGGGGGACCGGCGTCATACAAGACAGTAGGAGAAAAACACTCATCAAAATTTTTATCAGGAAGAGAAAACAGGATAAGCCAACAATCATCGGTTACGTACTGTTATCAACGCCGGACACACAAAGTCCCAGAAGCTGCGCGAACCCCAGAAGCCCGAAGGTCAAAACCCACCCGAAGGGAACACCACCCCACCCCGGACCCGATCCAGACACACGAAAAGAAGGAAATATACAAACAAAGGGGGAAAGACAAGAAAGAAAAAGGAGACAGAAAAGGTAAAAAGAGAGAAAGAGGGCCATAGGAACATAAAACAATACACAATAACAACCCCCCACCCTGCACCACTGCGTGACTACGGCCCACCCCCCTAGCAGCGTGCCTGTCGCCCATAGAAACCCGAAATATAGACAAGAAGTAAAGAAGAAGAAAAAAAGGGAAAAAGAAAGTATTACACCCAATATAGGGAGTAAGAAAAGAGTAGTCAAATCTACAACTCCCAGGAGGAAAAAACAAGTCGGGAGGAGGTCGGTTCCACATACTCCCAGCCACCACCAGCCCCATAAACGTCCTCCACCCCACTGATCATGAAAACAACAGAAATAGCCAAGCGTACTAGAAATGGGGAGAGTCATGTGAAATGTGCGAACAAATCAAACAGAAAGCAGTTCCAACCTAGTCCCCGCCCGTCAGTGCATCCATTACACTAAAGAATCTCCTAGCCCTGGCCCGATCGTGGAAGCACCCACCCCCATGGAAAACCAATACCTTCGGAGAGAAAATGAGAGCCCATCCCGATGAAAACGAGGAGGCAAAATGGCCGCCTCCGGTAAAGAAGAGATGCCCAAGGACAAAATGGACGCCGCCAGTCCCCAACAGAGCCAACACTTAGAAGGAGCTGCATTTTCAAGGCAGGAATATGTTGCAATGTAAAAGATATCAACGTCCCTATGAAAGAGTCAGAGTCCAACAGGATAGTCAGGCATTGCAGCAGCAGCTCCATAGGCGCCGTGGGTGAGGCGGTGTGTCGCACAGGGGAGGGAGACATTGTAGCAGCGCTACGGCGGCCAGACCGCAGCTTACACTCCGTCGCATCTCCAAGCAGCCGTTCCGTCAAACATCCCCGCGGCAACAATGTATCACAAGCAGGGGACTGATCAAAATAGCGAGGAGAGCAGAAAGGCAAAGTACAGCCCGATCGTTCAGCAAGGCCGTCCAATTTCTCTCCCAGCAGTTTCGAGTAATCACGCCATTCGATCTCCAGTTGAGTAAGAGCGACAAAAACAGAAATGCGGGAGAACATCGGCTGGCCATCCATTACCTCCGCGTTACGAGGCGCTGTAGACAGGTCCACTTCCCCATCTGGCACGAGCAGAGTACACCGGGCAGGAGCCGAGGCGCCGTCCACCAATACTGCTGAGGAGCCAGTCGCCATGTTCTTGCCGTCAGGGACAACAAAGGAAGACCGGTGAGGCCAGCGCTATGGTGCCACGAGCGATCCCCTCGGGACAGGACAAGTCCACGATCGTGGATGGCGGATTGCGAGGGGTCCCTCTCCGCACAGCCCAGACAGAGGCGAAGCGAGGAAAGAGCCCCGGCCGCCAGAGCACCTCCGGCACTGAGGAAAATAATGCGCGGCTCGCCTTCAGGTCCCGCAGATGGAAACGGACAGATGGACTCCAAACTGGCCAGCGTTGCCCTCCATACAAGCGCCCGGAGGAGCGACCACAGATCCAGTCGACCACACAGGACGTCAACGCCGCTACAGCACGGTCGGCCCCCGCAGCGGCAGCAATCACGGACAGCGCGCTGTATCGCGGGTCCCGGGTCCAGGGCCAGGGTAAGCGTCGGTAGGCATCTCGACGAAACCACAGGTCAGCAGACAGGCAGGGACACCGGAGGAACATCAATGACATCAGGAGACATTCCCAAACTGCTCGGCGGTACTCAAGAACAGGATAGCGGACAGGATAGTCGCGAGGGAGACAGAGGCACAGGGAGCCGGGAGATTACACGTCCGTCTCCGCGGCCATCTTGGCTCCTCCCTCCTCCCATTTCTTGACCTCCGCCTCCAGGTTGGACACTCTGCGGAGTGCACGGCGCAAGCGAGCCTTTACAGTACTGTGAGGAGGTGCAGCCTTTGCTGCTCGGCGGTGGCGTCTTCCAGCACGGCTCTGGTTGGCTGGAGCACTGCGCTTACCGGCAGAACGTGGGGTCACGGAGGAGGATGCAGAAGATGTAACATTTGATGCACTTAAGTGCGTGTCGTCCCCCTCCATTTCCACCAGCCGTCGATATTGCGCAACAGTGGCATACAGCCTCCGTTGCCGGGCCAGTACAGCCAGCATACTCCTGCTCGGTTTTGCAGTTTTAGTATTACCAACTATATGAAGAAAGAAAGACATAATCTGTAACGAATGATCTTTAAAAATATGATTAACACAAAATGATTCAGCAGGAAGTTGTGTCACAGTACAACTAGCAACTAGCCAGCGCAGTACAAATCTATTCAGGCCAGTATCATGGGCGTCTGCATGGAGGGGCAAGGTGGGGCGCTTATGGTTTGGTGCTCTTTCATATGAAAGAGATCTGGCAGAAGTGAGTGACTTTTCCTCTGAGCCGTTAACCACACCAGCAACCGTATCATCTGCACCAGGCCCAGGCGATATGTCTGTTTCCCTCTCTCTCTCGCTCTCTCTGTCTCCCTCTTTCTGTCTCCCTGTGTCTCCCTCTACCTCGCTGTCTCTCTCTCTCTGTCTCCCTTCCTCACCCTCCCTCTGGCTCCCTCCCTCTCTCTCTCTCTCCTTCTGTCTTCCTCTCTCTCTGCCTCTATCTGTCTGTCGGTCCCAGCCTGCTGTAATTACCATATTGTAATTTGTCACTGGGCCAGCACTGGATACACATCATATGCTATCTAAGAGTCAGATAGTACCATTATCCAGCTTACCTGCACTCGCCACCACCACTGCCTGCTTCCTCACAGTCTGATTGTCCGCTGGCGCCGCATCCTCCACAGAGTAGTCCTCAGACTCGGAGTCGATCACGATCACGTCCGAGCTGGCCCCGCCACCAGATGTTCCACTTAAAAAATATATTTAAGACTGTTAGATTACACCACTCACTAGTATTTGGTTTAGGAAGGAAGAAATTTGAAAACAACAGAAAAAACAAGCATTTACAATGCAACGGTTTCGCCTTTGGAGAAGTTACAGCTATTGGCATTGTAAATGACAAAATTTGTATTTATGTGTTGGTTTTGAAAACAGATAAATAAATGGCATTGTCATTTACATTGCCAATAGCTTAATCTCTCGCAAATGTGAGAACTATTGTACCCTACGGATGAGCTCAGAAGACAGCAATTACTACCACACACACCCAGAGCCACACACACAAACACCCAGAGCCAGCCACATACACCCAGAGCCAGCCACACAGACCCAGAGCCAGCCACACCCAGAGCCCCCCACCCACCCAGAGCCCCCCCCCACACACACAACCAGAGTAGTCACATACACACACCCACTGGAGCAGTCACACACACACGCAAGCAGTCACATACACACACACACACACTGGAGCAGTCGCATACACACACACACACACACACTGGAGCAGTCAAAAACACACACACACATTCTGGAGCAGTCACATATACACACACACACTCTGGAGCAGTCACATACACACACACACACACTGGAGCAGTCACATACACACACACACACACTGGAGCAGTCACACACACACACACACACTGGAGCAGTCACATACACACACAATGGAGCAGTCACACACGCACACACTCGGGATCCCTCATGTGTAGACAGCGGGTGAGATCGTTGGTGTTTTCAAATATAGAAGAACAGGCAAGGAACATACAAGAACTAAGAATATTGTGTTCATTTGTCCAAGTTCTATTCCTATAAAAAATAACTGCCAAGAAAATAGTCAGAGGACTCAATATGGGAGATGGGCTTTAACAGCGAGGTTCTTCACGATCACCCTTCTTGAAATATGTATGATTAATTAGGTGGACCAAGAGGGAGACAGATGAAAAGTATTCAATCACACTGGATCACCAATAAAATGTAGCATGGAAAGAACCATGAACCTTCTTCCTGACGTACCTGAACTAACCAGCGCCTTAAGACAAATCACTTGTCTCGCTATTTAGGTTATTCTCTCATCATCTCTCCGTGTAGCCTACTGGACCAGGAGCAAACTAATCCAATTTGTATTTCTCTTACTAACAATTGGACCTATCCTGTTTTCACCTTGCTATCTGTGACCATGCCCTCCCTCAATCCTCCACATATCCCCTTCCATTACCTGGCTTCCCTCTTCCACCTGAACAGCATTTTCCCTTATCTGTCCTAAATTGTCCTTAATGCCTCATATACAGACCTTATATTGTGCTGGTACTCTCGTCACAGAAAGTGCAGGTTATGTCTCAGAAGTGGGGAAATGTTATTTGCAATAATCACGACTTGATACTTGCACAGCACAAAGGTACCATTGCATCCAAGCAATGTGAAATGGGTGCGCGTGGGAAAGGGTATTTAGGTTACACAGCAAGTACACAAAGCTTGATTAAATGGAGAAAGGTACACAGTAAGAACTGGGGGGGGGGGCAAACCTTGCACAGACAGATTTTCATATCAAGAACACTTTCAGAACAAGCAATAGTAAAGCCAAATGACATGGTCTTTTAAACTGGATTCTACTGGCGTTGTCAATGCTTGTTCGGTTCTTCCAATTTTTGTTCGAATACCTTAATTTCAGAACTCCCTGAAGAAAGTGTCACTGTATGCAAATAATTATATTAAAATGCATTCCTGCATGTAAAATATACTTTTTAAATGACTACATTCGAAGTTAATTATAATATTAACAATAAGGAACGCTGCTTGTCAAAACGGACTTATTTCACCATGCAACAAAATGCTGGCTGAAGGCTGGACCACAGCCACGACATTGTTAAGTGGAATCGTGTATTTTAACAACGTGTAACATATGTGGCTGCGACTATGTTATTTCAACTCGCATTCTTACTATAAATGTTCTGACTAAATATCTCCCTACGGGAAAGCGATAAAAATGCAGCATTTTGACCGTATACAAATGATCTGAGATACAAATCTGTTTTATTCCAGCCAACAATTTAGGCTTATAGACACAAAATTGGTAAATGTAATAAGCATGCAGAATTAAAGCTGCATACTCTTCACTGCTGGAGAATTCACTGTGTGCACTATGCACAACGGGATTACACTGAGCAAGCGAGGACATACAGTTGGGAAAAGAGGGAGCACCCCCTCGACGGAAAAGAAATGTGGGTCGGATGATATATATCTCTACCCAGCAGAGACGCGGGGCGCTGTAATGAGCAGCTAACGCACACCCTGGTTGCGGCGTGCTTCTTAAAAGTAAAACATGAATGAAAAAATTGTGAAAGAGCAGCACAAATCAATAATAAAAACCTACAGTAGGTTCGGGAAAGAGGTGGACAATGGGCAATTAAAGTCAGGAGTAAATACTAACATGATTAGGCGGCCTTTGACCGCAGAAGTCACAGGTGGAGTGCGTGCGTCAGAATGTCCCATGGCAAAAATGAAAGGAACTAATTTGGGAACCGCTAAAGTGGCATTAATAGTTTCAGACGAACACCATAAAAGTGAAGAATCAGCAGTTCTATCCTACCAGAAGGGTGTTTTGTGGTCCACACACTATGCAGATCAGGGCCTTCAACATACGCTATAGCCCTAGGCAGAAGGCTAGAATAAAACCTTCTGCTATACTAGACCAGAACGCTCTCACTGTAAGACACTTTTCGCTCATTGTCCAGAACGCTCTCACTGTAAGACACTTTTCGCTCATTGTCCAGAACGCTCTCACTGTAAGACACTTTTCGCTCATTGTTTTGAAATCGCATATCTGTACTTTCTCATACAAAATATCCTCCTTTTTACAATACTCGTACATTCACTTGTTTGCCTCTCATCGCTCCCCTTCGTTTTACTCTCTCACGAACACACACCTATCACAATTATCTTCCTTCGGCGCTGTCAATATCTTACACCTGTGCACACCCCTTTCACAGGAAATTATTATAAAGATAACCGAATAAGCATGTAGGCTGAATACGCTCGTTTCTCTTGCACTCTGGGGAGTTCGCACTACCTTAAAACTGCAGAGATCTGTGTACCCCAGATATGAACACCCACAAGTTGAACTCACCCAGGGACCTACAGGTGACTCAGTTCATTGTATACCCTATATGTGCCATATATTGCACGAAAAAATACAAACATCTGGAACACACAAATTCTCTAGGATGAAGTAAAATATAAACGGGACCTGCAGCGTGGACTTAGGTGGCCATAAGGATTTTTAACGTCATTTTTGGCGACTTAATCAGTATTGTACCTTGCAATTTTAAGGCGATAAATGGGCCCAGGTACAAAAATCAGTAATTATACCGTCCACGCGTCTAGAGTAGCTGCCCCCTCCCAATCAACTTTTCCATTCTAGTTCCAACCACCAGAGCTCACTCCTTATGTAAATGTATATAAAGTTGCATTAAAATTGATAGGGCTCATGCAGCTGCTGCCGAAAGGCGCCCAGAGACTCCACGAACCGTTCCCTTCATTCCCAGCAGCACTTACTCCCCCTGTTGATGATGTAGTGGGACACTCGCGAGTTTTCGGACACAGAGAGCACATAGTCCCCGGGGATTGTGGCCGAGTCGCGGACCAGGAACGTCCCGTGGCACTGGCCTTGCAAAAGGGCCACTGCCTCGACCCGGGTCTGTCGCCCCCAGTACCAAGCATTGCGGTCCTCTGCATCGAAGTGCCCGGACATGGCGCCACCGCCCCCTAGCGCAGCCCGAAATGGCGGCCGGAAACGCGGCCTCACCTACCGGAAGTGACGCCGAGATCCTAACCAATGAGTGTTAACGGAATATCGCTCAGACATTGCAGCTTTTTAGTGCACTGCTAAGACAATGAAGCAGTGGTAGTTTCGGACTCTGGTGCCGAGACACGGGGAGCGGGAGGGGGGGCGGGAGCCGAGACACGGGGAGCGGGAGGGTGGGGGCGGGAGCCGAGACGCGGACAGCGGGAGGGGGGGCCGGAACAGACACACGGCACTTTCAGTGAAAGGGGAGGGAACGGGCACACGGGGACGGGGAGGAGGGGGCGGGAAGGCAAGATTTAACAAGTCAGGTCCCGGGCCGGCAGCCAATCACAGCCGGCCCGGGAAATGACGTCATGGGAGTGTCCCGGGCCGGCAGCCAATCACAGCGCGGCCCGGGACAGAGGGGGGGGCTTAAAAAAAGCACCAGAAACGCCCCCGAATCGCGTTTTCAAGAGAAAGCGCGATTGACAGCCTCTGTCTCCCAATGGCTAGTCTCCATTTATGGAGCTAGCCAATTGGAAACAGAGGTGGTCCAAACATCCCTACTGAAAACAAAAGTTTTCGATCTGGGAGGGGCTTTGCCCCTCGCCAGGTCGAAACCTAATAATTGACTGTCTACTCTAGTCTAAAGTAAAAATGTCCCTCCTTCCAGGGAAGGCTGTTGTCTTGCTGCTTTTTTTTGTCACAATTGATGAATGCTTGCTTAATTTTAACACACACCATTTTTCTCTGAACAGACAGACGCTGGACTTCTACGGACAAGAGCAACATCAACTAAACCAGGTGAAAGCTCGGCTCGACCTCAAGAAATGTGTTCCAACTTCCATTACTCATCAACTCAGCACCAAGCACTTTTCCTTTTCCAGCTAACTTTATTTTAATATATGTGTTTACTTTTACTTTTAATAAAGCTTTTAACTTGAATAGACTCTGTGGTTTTTGGTCCTCCAGACTAGAGTGACTGAGCGAAAGGTTTTGTAATTTTTGCAAGGAGGAGTCCATGCCGCTGACACTACCAGGTTTATACAGTGTGCCAAACACACCACTCTGAAATATTATGACTCTGGTCTTTGGTGTCCATAGTTTGGTTTGTGGAGAATTGTCCCTGCAACAGTAGTATTATTGATTTTGCTCCTATCTAAACACTGTTTCGAAAAAATTAAATTAGGAACGCTTGGACAACAATAGGTCCTCTATATTTAAATGAAAACTTACTGGGGCCAGCAAAGGAGCACTCGCCGCCCTGGCCTGCATCCTCCTCCTCCTTTGGAGCCACTGCATCCACTGTTTCTGTCCGCTTGCCCCTGGGCGGACCTGACGTACAACATGAAAGAAAGAACAGAAAAAATTGATGATTGCTGCGTGTCGATGTCCTTGTCAACCAAATCAAACATTTAGAAAGAACAAGAACCAACTATTTCAGCCAAAAAGAGGGCTACAAAGGAAGGACTGCACCTGAGCCTCTACTCTAGGGGCAGATTTACAAGCCCCTTGCAGCTCTTTTGCTCCGTTCTTGCGTCACTTTTGTGACGCAGAGCCACAACAAGAGAGGCGCCATGGTGTGGCGTATATTAACAACGTGACGCATATGGGAGATGCATCCCATTCTAAAGCCCTGCGCCATAAGGGAGCGTTCCGGTGCAAGGGAGGGCGTTCCTGCGCAGGAATGCATGCTAAAAGTGGCTATGGGGAATATATAAAATTTCAATCAGTCATTTAGGACAATGATGCGTCACTGAAACCCTGCGCCTGCATGAAGCAGACTTACGGCTTGACGCAGCATTGCTGGAGCTGCGCCATCGTTGCAACGCAACTCCATCAATGAGCCGCCTTTACGGCACCGATGCGTAACGCTTCGGTGACGTTTTGGCACCATGGCGTGCCGCATTGAAAATACGGCGCACCATGGGTGGTGCTGGCGTGCCTCACACTTTGCAGGGATGCGCAGGTAATTGCTAATCTGACACTTAGGGGCATACTTACGAGTTCTGAGCTGGACACCTCCAGATGTGCACCAGAACAAATGCGTGACGCAAAACTAACCTTGCGTCACGGCAGATGCGCTGCAATTACAATGCGGCAAACCCTGGCGCAAGGGTAGGCAGATGCGTGACGCATCTCGTGACGAAAGAGGGGTGCATCTCTAGAGTCGCGTCGCAGGCACGATGCAACTATAGCAATGCTCAGGGCTGCCCAATACTCAACATACCGCATCAGTCCTTACGCCTGCTTCAAGCAAGCAGGCATAAAGAATTGACGTAGCAGCGTCGCGGAAGTGCCTGCGTTAAATCTTGTAGATTTCACGCAGGCACTTTTGCGAGGCACACATCTGCCTGACCGCCACCCCTCCCCCCCTCCCCCTGCGTGGGAACACTCCCATTGTGGCGCAGGCCCAGGTCTTAACGTGGCGCATCTCCCTAGATGCATCACGTACATGACTCGCAGGGATGCGCCACGTTTACGGCGCTGTGCGTCATGTAAGGCAGCGTAAACTTGGCGCAAGGGGCTTGTAAATCTGCCCCTTTGTGTTTAGCATTACGCAGTTCTGTAAAGTACACTCATACATTACTCAGCCCAAATAAATGAACACAAAATAGAAAACAAATAAGCAGTGGCACCGCCACAGAGGAGAGCAGTGCACCTGAAATGCACAGAAGATTTTGAAATATTAATTTACCTCTCCTATCAATGTAATCAGCAGCATTATTGCTCTTTGTAAAAAAGTTAAAGCAAACATTTGCAATATTATATAACACACAGAGCAGGAGAAAAAACAGAGTAGTGACGAGTGATGAAAAAATTGCTACTACTACTCACCAAGCCCGGGGACCTCCACTCCCAGCAGGTCGAGCAGGTCGTGCTCCCGGTCCAGGATATCGGTCCAGCGGTGGGTCACCTGATTATAGGTGCGCTGGACCCCCGTGATGTTAAAAAGGGCCCGGCACACCTGCCCCCACCGCTTCCGTCGCTCCTGGCTGTTGGTGTAACCGGCAGCGATCCTGCCGCCTGCCGCGATGGTCCTGGGGAGACGGTGCTGCACATAATAAACCAGTGAGCCCACCTCCTCAGGACTGAAGATCTCCCGGGGCACCACCATTTCCGCCCTCAAGCGGCCACACGGGAGCCGGGCACGGGCTGCGGCGCCCGTCTTGGGCAGCTTGACTGCTGTCTTCACCATGTTCTGGGCAGGTAAGGAGACAAAATGAAAAAGAATAAGAGTAGAAAAGAAGGAAATAAAAGTTTAAAAAAGTAGTTGAAAAGTAAACAAAAGTAGACTAAAACACAAAAATATAGACCTAGAAAACAAGAGGGATAGAAAAAAAGTTTAATAGATCAAAAAATAAATAAAACAAGCAAAGGATGGCAGAGATATACAGAGGATAGAAACACCATGCCCAGACACATAGGAATGAATGAAAAACAAGATGGCCGCCCGAATACGTGCGTGTAAGTAAGTTCGCACGCGATTTCTCTCGCGAACTCGTGCGAACTTGTATTCGCAAGGCGCTCATCGCGCGAGATTACACATAGCGGGCGGAAACGGAAATACGTCACGCAAACAAAATGGCGGCACCCATACACAACCTTGGGGTAACTCGCACGAGTTCGCGGCTTCCACGATCGATTTCGCACGACGCCGCGCCTCGCGAATAGGGCCAAATTACCGAAAAACAAGTTTTGCAAAAGCAAAACCAACGAGCAGGTGCAAAAGTTCGAGCTCATCATTTGTAACCATTTACCTGTAGTGCTTCCTGAAGGGGCCCTCCAGAATCCGGTTGCCTACTTGCAACTATTGTGTGACCCTGCTCTGACAGTCACAGAATAGTTACAAGTATGCCATTGCATCCTGTTAAAAAAAATTTACATTGCAACAAAAAGGAAAGGGAGCAGACAAGCAGGTGCCAGCCTTCATTAATGTCAGTTGGGGCAGGGCAGGTGTTGTTGTTTGCAAAACTTAAAGCACTTAGCAGGTGTGCTTTGCTTTGCCTCAATAATGTACACTCACTGGTCAATCAGAGGGTGTTGTGATGACACCGAGGGTAGCATGGGTGTGCCAGCCAGAGGGTGGCATGGGTGAACCAGAGTGCCAGTGTTGACAGAGGATGGCAGTGCTTTGCTTTGCCCCAATAATGTACAGAGGGTGCTGTGATGACACAGAGGGTAACATGGGTGAGCCAGAGGGTGGCATGGGTGACCAAAGAGAGTGCCAGTGGTGACAGAGGGTGGCAGTGATGAAGAAAACCTTGCAAACAGGCTGGGCACGTAGAAACAACAAGTTCGCAAAACTGGCGACCCGACAAGTAAGTTCGCAATTTGCGAAATTGTACAAAACCCTCGCGAACTTGCAGAAACCCGTGCGAACACACCCCCCCAAAAAATACGCAAATCCGCGAGAATTCGTGGAATTTGCGGATTTTCGCAATACGCAAATACGCAAATTCGCGGATTGCGAATCCGCAAAATCCGCCCATGCTTACTTTTTTGCGGGTTTTCCATACTCAGCGTATCCTCTCAAAGAGAGGGGGTAGATTTGCCAAGTTTCTTGTGTGCAAATTATGTCTGCTTCCTCCATAAATGACACCGCAGATTGATTGAGAAGCAACATCCTGAGCCCAGCAACATTCCAAGACATGATTTTCAAACTCATCGGAGACCATTCCTTCTCTGGGGGCTTTAAGTGCGTATTTGTCGCATCTCGATAGATGTAGCCCCAGGGTTTAAAACGAGGACCATTAGGTCTTGGAATTTAAAGCGAGCGGCAGCCAGGACCAGTCTTTAATCGCGGGTCCCAGTGGATTCGTGGTTATCTTTATGGGGGTTCTGATGAATTGACCAGTGTTTGTGCCACCTTTTGACCTCTGGAGGGTAGGAGCCATTTTTGGCGCGTGGGAGAAGGGCGCGTGCGAACGTGGTGGCTCTCCAACCGGTTGAACCATGTTTCCCATCTGGGGATTTGCAAACTGTGTTTTTAATATGAGGGGATATTTTTGAGAGTGCTTGGGTTTTATCTTTATTCCCCAGCTTTCCATTATCTTATGCTGGCTTTTCAAGGCCTCTGCCATGGCCGAGCTTGTGAAGGTTAGCTCCGTCGTTTCATTTTTCTCTTCCGCATCTGGTGGTAGGAAGGCGATGGTTTCAATGTCAGTAGTTTTTATTCCCTCCAACCCTGGGATGTTAGCGCAGAGAGTCAGAAGATTGCTGCGATTGAGAACGTCCCACCTCCCCTGCGAGACATATTCTGGATACAGCCTAATTTCCCGATCCTGGGATAGGGCATTATTTATATAACGAACGGGGCCCGCGACCTGACCGCCTGTTTGTAATACTTGTGGGATGCCAGATGAGAGGGTGATTGCCAGCCCTTTTGGCCCCGTAACTCGTTGAGGGGCCACCATGAGTGGAAAGCTAGGAAGACTGTTGTTAAGCGAGATGTTTTCAATATCCTTGGTCTCTAAGACGGCCCGTGGCCTTTGAATCGCAACATGCGTCGTCAACGTTGATGGGACAGCGACCAAAAGATGTTTTAAGCCGGCATCATATTCATTGGAACAAGTTTGGGTCGCTTCCGCGGCGTTTTGACCTTGCAGATCGTTTACTAGGCATGTAGGTGGAGCTGATGGGACTGGCCGGGGCGCCACCAGGGGGGCAACCGGCCCTGGATTTGTTACTGCGTCAGTCAGGTAAAGAACTTCATGCTTTCGTTCCGGGCTTTCTGATGTAATGAGAGTGGCATCTGATTGAATCATTTCCGGTGTATCTGTATGGCCTTGCGTCTGATTGCCGGGACATAGCCATTCCCGTATGGATTTATTCTTGTTCGCCTTGTTCAATTTTTTAAATTTTTTCTTATTTTTTCTCGATAGATTCTTTTGAAAGTCTAAGCTAGATGATATAGGTATCTTCTCCCGATCGTGGGTATTTATTATGGTCAATAAGACCTCTGTGGAATTTGCGTCAGTCACCAATGGGAGACCCGCCCTGGCAGATTTTGTTTTCATTATTTTCTTTGCAAGTTTCTGTTCTGTCCGATGATGACATTTTTATTGTGCCTTCTTTGTTAGACAGATCGGGCGTAGATGCCTTTATGTTTGAGACCTTGTTCTTGCCAGCTTCTATTTTGAGATCCTCAATTAGTGTGGTCATAATGTGCGGGAGTTTTTCTAGATTTTTCAAAATAGGATCGCAACTACATGATTCAGGCTTAAAATTCGTGCTATCCTGTACTCTGCGGATCCAGGAATTCAAATGATCCAATTTAGCATCGACCCCTGATATTAAGTTAGCCACTGTTTGTAATATGTTTATCTGGGCATCGAGCTTATCGGCATGCATGATTGCGGCTCCAATCATAGAAATGAGGGTCTCGTTGATCAATGCTAGATGGTCTACAAACGCTGGGGGGCTATCCCCCCTGTTGCGTCTAAAAAATGATGACTGAGACATTTTTTCTTGATCCAGGGGACTCCAGCTCAACAAGATCGGAGACTGGATGTGCCGGGTCGATGACTCTGTAATTGCTCCTCCTTCTTCAGGGCCTTTGCTGTTGCCAGACACATCAAGTATGTACTCTCCCTTTGCAGATACGCTGCGGCGTGGGCCATTACGAGCTTCAGTCGTTGGGGCCCCATTTTGGGAGAACTTTAGTTGGTGATTCTCTAAAGCTTGAGGGGGCGGGGTTGTTGTGCTGTTGTACTCGGGTCTCGATGCCGCCCTGTCAGCAGGCTCTGGCTTGGGTGGATCATCCCCCTGGGGCGTGGTTATTGTAGATGAAAGTGGTGGCACTGGAGCCTGCGCCGCAATAACGCTCAAGCTCTGGCCCTGTCCTTCCTCAGGAGTATTTGTAGGCAATATACAGCTCTGGGGCCTAACAGGTGCTGCAGAACTTATTACCAAAGGGCGCAAGAAAGTTCTTATGTCTTTATTTCCTCAGGGCCCAGGGATGGCTATGGTAGCGCCTGGGCGGGGGGTTAGGTAAGCTCGAGTGTGACACTTCCCCTCTTCCCCTGTATGCGGCTGTACGTTGTTCAATGACACTGACCGTGCTGGGGACGCCGTCAGTGAGGCTAGGAGCGTAGGAGTGGCTCCAGTGGCTCTGGAAGAATCCAGGAGTGCACCCTCCAAGGGCACTGGCCCAGGGTAGAGTTCCCCCGCTCCCGGGGGATAGAAGAGTTTTGTCTTCCGTCTTCTGGCAGATCTGTGAGGGCGCGGCTTTGCCTGGGTATGGGCCTGCAGTAAGGTCGAGTTTC
Organism: Lissotriton helveticus; assembly: GCF_964261635.1. NCBI lineage: Eukaryota > Metazoa > Chordata > Amphibia > Caudata > Salamandridae > Lissotriton > Lissotriton helveticus. Next base: position 1,115,613,000 of record NC_136072.1, read on the forward strand.
TAGTCCTCATAGTTTCTCCTTTCACCTTTCTCCTGCTGGGTTCCTATTAAAGTTACTGCTGCGTTTCGTTGTACACTCTGAGCTGGTCGAAGTGAAAGTACACTCTGAGCTGGTGAAGTGAAAGTGAGTAAAAATAAGGGCAATGTTCCCACACCCCCTAGAGAGGGACCCAAAGTCAGTCCTGCTCTCTGTGTTTCCTCAATTCCTTAGACCTCCTGCGCTCTGATTCACTTGGGGTAGGATTCTTTGCTCAATAAGTACGTAGCCAGATGGGCAAAATGGGCAGTGTCGGTGGCGGCGTTGTTATCACAGCGCTCAGGCTCCACACAGCGCTCCCGCCTGCCTACCGCACACTGGAACTTTGGCCCCCTGACGCGAGGGTCCAAAATGTAACAGCACCCGCCCCACCCCTACTAGCAGGTGTTGTTATCACAGCGCTGGAACAGCGCTCACACCTGCCAGCAGTCCCCCAATGACGCCGCGGGCCTGGCGCCTTAGTCTTTTGCGCCTGTTTGTATTATTACGGGGGTTACGAGGAATTTACGGGAGGTTTACGTTTTTTAGGTCGAGCGACCTATCTCAATGCGCATGCGCATTGAGCGGGAGCTCGATATATAGGCGCTTAAACAAAGCTTACCGAGATCGGGCGATTCCATGCAGTGCCCGTGAAAAGGAGCTCAATGCGCAAGCGCATTGACATAGAATAGCGCGTGCACAGGAAAGACAGCCATCTGCCGCCAGCAGCTTCACTTCACAGGGATCATTTCGCACTCTCAGGCATTTCTCCTCCCTAATTTAGTCACTGCCGACGGCCAGCCGTACTTTCACTTTGACGGCGCCAGGCCGTCTCTTGTTAACTCCAGGTTCCGCCTACTGCACTTCATCCACTACCCGGATGATGAGATTGTCTACTGCACTTATCCGTGCCAGCGCTGCACTTCAGGTAAGAGACCCTCCTTCAGCCCTCGCTTAAGAACCTTACGCCCTTAGTTCTCTTTACTCAACCTGCGTCTTAATTTTACCTTCCCTTCACAGCACGCTTACTAGGACGGACCCGTCCTGAGACGTGCCCGTGTATTATTATATTTATTTCATTTACCTCACCGAGGAAACAGCTTCCATCGATACCATCATTACCCCTACTCCAACCACGCTTGGCGGTAAGATGACGTGCAGTCCTTTGCTTTGTGCTTTACACCATCGTGATCGCCCGTGCCTTATACCCCGTTTCCCACACATGCTTAACGTTTCTCGCTCCTTTTCCACAGCGCCATTTGACACGGGCCGCTTTTTACTCACAGGTACTGCCCCCTTCCTCACTTTTCTCCTCCTTACATGCTGTCCTTTACCTCTTAATTTCTCTTTTGCTCCCGCTTTTTATTGGCAATCCCTTTTCCATCAATCTTAGTCTACTTGTTTTGAATACTTGCCTGTCACTTTTTAGAGTCTATTTCGATCTAGATCAGTTTCTAGATGGTCCGCTAATACTTATCGAACCGTGGCATTTTTCCTGTATTTGGGTAACTCTACAACTCTAGCCTTCTTCATTATCTATGTAGGAAATGGCCATGCAAAATCCGTTTGGTTTTCTCTTAGAGACAACACGTCACCATCGTGAACACACCCAGTATGCCTCCAGACTATGCTTTTATTGTGTCTTCTCTTAGGTTTCTCTTCTGTGCTGTGGTATCTACAATGTACCCTCTTTCTGTTTCTGTTAATCAATTTGTGTAACTTCATTCACGACCGATTTCCCAGCCGGTTTGTCTTTTGTTTTGCATTAGAGGTACGCTCCGCATCTGACCCTGCTTAACATATACTTAGACTGTGTAGTTTTTCAACATATTGAATCGTTTCATTAATTGTTTATCACCGCATTGGCCCTCTGAACCTTAAATTTTGAATTCTACCCATTTTGCCTCCCAGATGGAATACTCACCGTACTTTTAAATTCATGTTCTACTCCCCCTTTTTACGCCTCATAGTCCTCCAATTTTCTGACGCACTTTACGCCATGTGTTAACCCGAATATAGTGTTCCTTTTCCTGTGTTATGTATAGCCTCTGACGTTATAGTTGTCTAATTTTGCTACGTTTTTCCTTTTTACATTTCTTAAATTACTCATCTGTCACCCCCAGCTTTTGCTCTATCACGACACGGGATGCAGCCACTGTTGAAATGCATTGTTAACGCGTTTTTAATCAATTAATACATGTTCAATTGATAAAATAGGATGTTGACGTGTGTCTGCTATAGGTGTCACATTTGCGAAAGTTATAACTATTGGCATTGTAAATGACAACGCTATTAATTTAGCTATTTTAAAAAACAACACATAAATAAAAAAAATGTCATTTATAAGACCAATAGCTCAAACTTTCCTAATGCGAGACCTATTGCATTTCCAATGCTTGTTTTTTAAGTGTTTAAAAGTTTTTGTGTGCCGAGGTGGCGGCTGATCCTGATCCTGATCCTGAGCAAAATTGGGCTCCGGTACCCACAACAGCAAACTGGATTTCCTCAGTAGTACAGAACAATATAGAAATAAACTCAGGGCAGGTTATGGGTGAGAAGTTTGAGAAGTAGACTCCTCACCTCACCCCACCCAGCTGCTGCTGCTCCTGTTGCTGTATTTCCTTTCCAGACGGGCCAAGGGCCAGGAGTTATGCCCGACTCAAGCCCTCATCAAGCTATTTTGATCAGGTACACGAAGGATGAGCTTTTATCCCATAGAACTCCGAAGTATGCCACATGCTGCTATATTGCTAAGGGGGGCAAACGTTTTATAGGATGCAGAGTCTGCCAACCAGATTTTGGAGAAACCATCCCCACTTCCCTGCGTCGTCTTGCCCTGCTGAATTGCAGATCCCTTCCCTGCCACGCTACGGAGATCAACTCCCTACTCCTGGACCACAAGGTTGATGCCTTGTTTCTTACTGAGACCTGGCTATCTGACACCTCGGGTCCGGATGTGGTTACAGCGTTGGCGCCGGGATATTTGATCTACCATCTTGACAGAGGCGCAGGGAGGGGGGGGCGTGGCCATTATCTATAGGGAGTCACTGTGCTGCAAAGCACGGGAGGCAGGGGTGAAAGATTGTGAGAGCTGCCAATTCTCCCTTAAATTCTCCCCTACCTGCACGCTGACTGGCCTCCTAGTCTATCGCCACCTGGGAGTGTGGGTGAGTTTACATCTTCACTTATGGAAACTACCACTCTCCTGGCCTCGGCTTCGTCCAACTTTATGCTGTTGGGAGACCTCAACTGCCATTTCGATGAAGCAACTGATCCAATGGCAACTAATCTGATGAGCGAGTTGAGCGCCCTGCAGATAAACTTGATAAATACCGGGCCCACACATGTTAAAGGGCACCTTTTAGACCCCTTTTTTACGAATATGGTGGGATTATCAGCTATGCCCCCTCTCGTTCTTCCCTGGTCCGACCACTCACTGATCATGGCAAACTGGGAGGTAAAGGATGATGACACCCCCCGACCCAGGAAATTTAGAATGGACAGGGCATGGTCAAGGCTTCCGGTAGAGGCTTGGAACGCCCGGTTGGAGGGCTCCCAGCCTGAGAAAGGTCAGGATCCGGTGACTGCAGACGCTATGATGAGGAACTGGCTGACCAACGCAGTGGACCATGTGCTTCCACTCAAAAAGATGCTTATTAGGGATAAGAGAGTGGGGTCCGCCCCATGGTATTCCTCGGAGCTTAGAACCCTGAGAAAGAATTGTAAATGGGCGGAGAGATTATGGAGGGAGAACCCGGAGATAGAAAGCAGGGAAAAATATTGTATGGAACTAAGGATATACAAACGTGCAATACGTGCTGCAAAGGCCTCCTTTTTTGGGGAGAGAGTGAGTCATGCTGCGTCCTCATCCAGGGAAGCCTTTCTAGTGATGAAGGAGCTTCTTAAAGTGCCGGCTTCCATTCTTGTCCACGACAGACCACAGGAAAAATGTCTGGAATTGGCCACTTTCTTCAAGAATAAAATTGACACCATTATTAGTTCTCTCCCCCCGGTGATAGGAACCCCGACCTTGTCTGAGGACCCGAGCACGTCGGAAAACCTATTGACGTCTTTTGGCCCCGTAACCTCAGGCGAAGTACTGAAGGTCCTCGGGAGCTTGAAGAGTGGCTCGCCTCGAGACCCAGTCCCAATGCGGTATTTAAAGCAGGCTGCCTCATTGATAGGAGAGCCTTTGACCGATTTGGTCAATCTCTCCTTCGCTCATGGGACCGTACCGCCGGACTGGAAAAGCGCAGTCGTTAAAGCGCTTTTGAAGAAGCCTGGCTTAGATCCACAGAACTTAGCCAATTTCAGACCCATCTCCTTGCTACCAGGGGTCAGTAAGGTGGCAGAGAAACTGGTCAACCGCCAACTATCCAATTTTCTCGAGGAGAATGGTCGGTTGAGGGACTCCCAAACGGGATTCCGACCGGGCCATGGAACCGACACGGCTCTGCTAGCAGTAGTAGAGGAGGCCAGGAGCACTTTGGATTCAGGGGGGTCAGTGGCAGTGATCCTCCTGGACCTAAGTGCGGCCTTCGATACTGTTAATCATGGAGTGCTGATACAACGCCTAGCAGAGTCAGGTGTCACAGGAGTGGCCCTGGAATGGTTGGCCTCTTTTCTGGAGGGGCGTACCTTCGAGGTTTGGGAAGGTAACGCGAAATCTCCTCCCCTCCCACTTCACCGTGGGGTGCCCCAGGGCTCATCCCTGAGCCCCACGTTATTTAACGTGTATATGGCACCCTTGGAGGGAGTGGTGTCTCCGTTTGGCTTTAAGACCATAAGCTATGCTGATGACACTCAGCTAGTGGTGGGTCTGACACAGCTGGAGAAACAGCCTGAGACGCTCCCCTCATGCCTTAGAGAGGTGTTTGACTGGATGTCCAGGTCATCGCTCAAATTGAACGGCTCAAAAACGGAGCTGATGATCTTGGGCCACTCAAATTTTGCCCTCTCGCCGAGCAGCTGGCCCAACTGCATGGGCACCCCGCCTGACCCAAAGAAGGAGATAAAGAGCCTGGGGGTCTGGCTGGAGCCTGATCTGTCCTTTAGGACACACGCCAAGAAGATCGCTGGCGTGTGTTATGGACTGCTCCGATCGGCCCGTAAGGTTCTACCCCTCTTACCTGAACCCTCCCGGAAGCTGTTAGTCCAAGGTCTAATCATCTCACGCCTGGACTACAGTAATGCACTCTTTTTCGGAGCACCGGAGTCAACGTTCAAGATCCTGCAACAAGTGCAGAACGCAGCAGCGAGGCTGTTGCGGAACGTCCCGGCCAGGCAGTCAGCTAGACCTGCTTTAAAGGCACTCCATTGGCTTCCTGTCAAAGAGAGAGTGACCTTCAAGGCCCTCTGTATTGCTCATAAGAGCATACAGGGGAAAGGACCAGCTATTCTGAAGGACATGATTCGGCCCTATAAGTCCACTAGAGCTTTACGCTCCGACAACAAACATCTCCTTCAGATAAAGAGAATCAGGAAAGCCCGTTCAGGTGGCAGGAGTTTTTCTATCCATACTGCTTACGCCTGGAACTCTCTCCCACTCTCATTACGATCTGAACCAAACTTGCTTAGGTTCCGGAAACTTCTCAAAACTTACCTATTCCCAGAATAATTTCAGCTTCTGTACTGCTCCATACAGGCTGCTTGCTCTGATTCTCTATTAGCGCTGGGATGCCCCTGGGTAACCGTGCGCGGTACAAAATTCTTTAATAATAATAATAATAATAATACTCCTTTGTTTTGTATTTCCTTTGCTTCTTTACCCCTTTGCCCCTTTCAAAGTGTGTGCTCCCCCCTTCACCTCACCTCCGCCTCTGCCTTGGCCTCGCCGTCACCACTCACCACTCCGCAGTCGAGGTCTCACCTCCCCGCCTGTCTGCTGCTCAGCTCAGCTCCCAAGGAACTCCCAAGAGCATAGGGAGCACAGGGAGAGCCGTAACAACCCGCCAAACCCGCCAGCCACCAACCGCAACACAGGTGGTGCAACGTTACGGAGATGCGGCGGGAGCGGTCGGCAGAGCAGCAGCCGTCAGGGAAGGGAGCAAGGCAGCAAGGCGCAACAAGTCAGCAAGGCGCAACAAGGCAGCGGCGGAGGTCCGGGGGGGGGGCCTGGGGTCCAGGGGGGGTCCGTCAGCTGATGGCCCAAATATCCAAAGGCACGCTGGACTCTGCTTTCAACATCTTGAGCACTGGTCAACAGTGGTCAAGTGCCCAGAGTCCTAAAGCAAGCAAACATGAAAGTCATCAAACAGTCAAAACAAGAGGTCAGGAGCAAAACGACCGGGGAAACCACGCCATGAGATGCCAGCTCTCACAGTTACATTGCTGTAGTCAATATTTTTATCCTAAATGATTTCCATTTATATTTATTGCATGTAAATGTGCCAAATCTCAATCCCCAGTAAATTTTTTGCTGGCCCAAGTTTGACACCCCTGTTCAAGTCAGGGTTAACCCAACAAACTTCAGACTATTTATTCCAGCCGAAGAACAGAACTGCAGCTCTTCAGTAAGACATAGTCAGTAAGTAAGCTCCCAAACCAGACATGTATTTCAGCTTCGAAAGCTGTTTATCTCTGGTTAACAAAAATGTGTAGAAGTTGACCATGTAAATGTTCTTTCTGTTTGATTTGATTACATGTCACAGATAATGCAACAAAGCAGCTCAAGGGGCTAAGGCATTTGCTGCAAAAATCATTGTAGCATATATGACATGTGGCTCTCTAGGAGAAAAATCTGCCCTGGAAAAAGCTTTAATGGCATCTTCACATTGCAACCAGCAAGCAACTCTGCATTTCACCATGAAGCCAATTCGCCTAAAATTATTTTAAACAGTATCAAGCGATGACATTTCCCGAAGTCATTGGCTGAAAACATACACAGAGTAGTTCATACGTATTCTAATGCTTTGCTGATTTGCATGGTAATCATGAACTTTATATATTAATTACAATTACAGTAGCACTAAATCAAGTTCGTTTTCATTGGAAGATTATGTGTCATTCCCACAGGTCTGCTTCAGGGTGAAATGTCATGTAAACCATAGAGTTCTGAGAGTATCTCCCTGTGCCACAGCTTACCAGGGGTCTTGTAGCACTGTCCTGTCACATGTACAGAACACTTTGAGGATATTTCTGAAGTTCATTGCCACCAATAGCTTACAGATAAGTCCGTATTTGAGGGAAAAGTGAAACTGTAAGTCCTATTACTGCTCCTCTGGCAGAATCCAAGGCTGGCTGCAATCCACGGCACGGGGCCAGTTAAGAGTTAGTTTCAAAGGAAATGTTGAGATCTGTATCCAGACGCAGCGTAGAAATTAATACATGATGTTTAGACAGATACTGAGAAGAAGAGGAGGAACTGCCCTCTACTGAGGGTTCTACGTGACTCTTTGTCACTGCTGCCACCAAGTTTCAAGACCTGGGCTTCCTATGTACAAACCACTGAGCAGTGCCTTCAAGTTTCCTGGTTCCATGTGTCATTAAGTCATCTAGGTGAGGCTCTCTTTTAATATTTTGTTATTTGCAGTCATGAAACTATGAAGTGATGAGCAGGCTTCCATATACCAGAATGGAAATAATTATTGAGATGAATAGCCATTCACGTATAGAATAGGGAAACTGGAGAGCTCTGTTGTGATCCGGAATTTTTTGTACACCCGGTTCCTGTGGACATCAACGAGCGCAGCTTAAACTCAGATGCAGCTGCTGCCACTTAAAATTGGTGGGGCAGTGCTGAAGGGTGAATAATAAAACATCTAAAAAATAAAAGAACTAAGCTGCAGCTGCTGAAGGCCACCTCAGTGCTCCTCTCAACCGAATCCAGATGCTGCTCTAGTGCTATTACCCAACATGAGAGAAGCGCTGGGATTGGTCTGAGTGGGCTGAAATGCTCAGTTAGGGCCTGTGCCTCTTCTCCCACTTGGCTGTACAAGACAGCTGGGTTTGAGAAAAGTAAGTGCGCATGTCAGTTTGGCCCTCCTTAAAGAGCCAGCCTAACCAACATGCACATTTACAGTGCACCTACCACACCTCCTCCCTGGCTGCTGCTGACCCAGAGGATGGCCGTGACCTCCACTGACTCAGCAGACTCGGCTGAGTAAGTTAAAAGCCAAGGGATAATAAAATACTTTTATTATAATGTTATTTTTTTATTAACTGGCTGATACTCCTCTGCCATAATGGAGTAGCCCCCTTGCAAATAATCCAATCTGTAGGTAATTTAAAGACCAGGTTCTGGATTAGCACAGCTGGCTGCGTCCGGTGCCGGCTTAACACATGGTCATGCTGGGCAGTGGCCCGGGGGCCCCACCTGCATAAGGGCCCCATGCAGACCAGAATTTAACACCAATTTTTCTGTTAAACATTTTTATTCCCATGAGTGGTAGTGTACGTGGGGCCCAGTGCACTGCTTTGCCCAGGGCATAAAAAGATGTTAAGACTGCCCTAGCCGCATCTCAATTTGATTGGTGAACAGTTACTGTCCATATTGTGCAGGCAGGCGCCCCTGGTTCAGGTAAGAGCGGTGAGGCGGGGGAAAGTCAGCATACAATGGGTTAGGGAAAATAAAATAAATAAATAGCTCCATAAACCTTGTACTTGACGCATCGCTGACTAGGCAAGGTAACTGGTTTTAATTATTTCTTTAATTTCCCTATCCCATCGTATGTCGCCTTCCCCCGCCTCACCGCTCGTAGCTGTACCAGCCGCGCCGGTGTGCGGGAGCCTCTGGTCTACCTCGCAGATCCCATCCATGTGGGGCCAACCTGAGGAAAGCCTTCGATTGCAAAGTCACTGTCGAGCCAATTGTTATAGAAGATTCATAAGCACTGCTCTGGCTTATCCATAAAACAACATGAATATTCACCCACAACTCATTGAAATTGACACATTCTCCTGACATGAGAACATATATACCAAGAGCTCATTCCTCACAAGTCGAATCTGACTCCAGTCTGTGATGGAAAGACTGAATGCCCTTGGAACTAGTAAAAGTGCTGCAGTACCGCACCGATGGAAGAATTTTAGCTATAAAATGCCAGTAACACCACTGGTACACCACACAACACAATGTCATCATAAAATAGGACAGGGCAGAACCCGGGGCAATGACATTGTTCACTAAGCGAATTGCTACTTTTCCATCAACCCCTTAATGCAAAGTGCAGAACAATGCCACATTCGAAGCACAGCTTCACTTTAATGCGTCTTTGTCAAACAGAAGACATTACTCAGTGTTGTATACCAATCATAGACACATTCCTATTTTTGGGCTTCCTTTGTAGTGTAGCTGGCTTTTAAGATTAATGAAGCTGGAGGGAAATACTTAGAAATCTAGTTATAGTGTAACATCACAATTTTTTAATAGAAAGGTTCCAGAGGCAATTTCCCGGTCTTGTGCCTTTGTATTTCCTGCAGGTTACAGTATCTGTCTTCTGAGGTCGACCCTTAATGGTATTTTCCACTTTGGCCCAAAAAAGAAGTCTTTCTTTTGTTCCAAGAGACAACGGTCTTCTAAAATAGACCTACAGAATTAAAGCATGAGGAAGTATCCCAGCTGAGACTGTTTACGGTAATATGACAAGCCTGGACGGCATTGCACTGCACCTGTCATCATATTCAATGGTTGGATGGGTGAGTGGATGCACGCATGACATATACATTCTTTTAAGCTGTACTCAATAGGCAGCCCCTGGCAACCACAGCATTCCTTCTGTTTCCCGCACGTCTTCAAAAATGATGTGCTTCGGTTTCTTGCTACACAACCCACATTTTTGTTCACTTCTTGGAGTTCGTGTTGTCATAGTGAGTCATTCAATTTGCAAAGCTTTAAATAGTCCTGAGGCTACTTTGCAGCATTTTTCATCCGCCTAAAGCTACTGTAAGACTTGACATTGTACGGCATATTGGGTTGTGTTCTACACACTGATTTGTACTTATTGATACTGTTACAAACATTGTCTTTAGTTGTCAGGGGTTTCCTCCCTGTCAAAGGACCGACCCTAACTCTAGTCAGGGTGAGGTACAAATAAGAATAATCCTTGCTCACCCTCTTGGTAGCTTGGCAAGAGCATTCAGGCTTTTCCCCAGAGGCAATGTGTTTAGTATTTGTACAAGCACCTCCAATAACACAGTGAAAACACTACAATAGTACTCCACCCTAGAATAGAAAACAATTTTTATATGAGTAAACCAGACCAAAATGACAAAAATCCAACATACACAAATCAAGTTATGAAGTTTTCATTAATAAATAAAGTTCTCCTCTAAGGAAACAATAAATCTCACTGGGGCTATTGGGTCACGAATGATCAGGACAAATCCACATGTTCGGTCCCAGGCGAGGTAATGTGGGCCAGATACAGGACTCAAGCAGACCCCAGCACAGTACATTGGATATGTAAAAATTTGACGGTGATGCGAGGTACAGAGGAGGTGAGGTGTAGCGAAAGCAGGTGATGCGTCAGTTCCTTACTGCTGGGGAGGGTCAGTAGTATGTTGGTGCTCAGGGACGGTTCGTTACGCAAAGGAAGTGAGGCATCAATGTAGCAAGTGAGGCATCACTGTAGCAATTGAGGCTTTGATTCTGGCAGGTGGCGCAGGGTCGTTGGGGCCCATGTACTACAGGTGAAGTCTTTGATGGCCCTGAGACTTCTAATGGGAGACATGCTCAACTAAAGCCCTTGCAGAAACTTTAGAAAGCAGGATGTAGAGAGCAAGGTCCAGTCCTCTCACACCCAGGACAGACGCAACAGGCCAATACAGCAATGCAAATAGCAAAGTGGCAGTCCTTCCTGGCAGCCCAGCCCCTTTTCTTCTTGGTAGAATGCCCTCAGTCCCAAAGTGTTCCTTCTATATGATGTCAGATGTCCAATACTTATATCCATTATAAACTTTGAAGTAGGGGGACTACAAAGACAGGTCTTTTTAGTGCACAAGACCCTGCCCTTCCTGGCCCTGGCTCTAGACACACTCTGGGGGTTGGAAACGTATTTTTGCGGGGACAGGCACAGCCCCATTCAGATGCACGTTTCACGTGCTCCCACCACTCTAGCTGTTGAAGGGCCATCAGGATATGTAGGGCACACATCAGCTCCCTGTGTGTGTGACTGTCTAGAGTAAGGTCACAGAGCCCAACTATCATGCAACCCAGACGAGTATTCTAGGGACAGGCAGAGGCGGTATACACCCGTTACAACGGATCTTTTACTCCGCACTACCATTACAACGCGACCATTACTCCGCATACCATTACAACGCATTGCGCTGGGGGGCGCTCTAGGATAGGGAATAAGTATAATTTACTATCCAACACCTTCCCTAGGGTCCACGGGGACTGGAGTTAGAATAGTAAATTATACTTACCACTATCCAGAGCCCCAAGGCGCTATGCGTTGTAACGGTATGAGGAGTAAAAGTCGCGTTGTAATGGTCTGCGGAGTAAAAGTATGCGTTATAACGTCATACATCCGGCAGAGGCATAGGATGGTTAAGTAAGAAAACGCCAAGTTTCTGACTGTGTATTTTCAGAACAGCAATTAAAAAAAATCGCCTTCACTAAAAGATGTGTTTGTAACTGAGTCCAGAGGCACCAAACTTAAATTTTCTATCCATTCACACCCAATTGGAAGGTACACTGGTAAAATGTTAACAGGCAGCTCCAATGCTAACCTGTGGGAGAGAAAGACCTTGCTGTTGTGAAAACGGAGTTTAGCAGTTTTTTACTACCAGGACATACAAATCTCACAAGTGCATGTCTTACCTCTTAAATCCACTGCACCCTTCCCATGGGGCTACCGAGCGTCTACCTTAGGGGTGTCTTGCATGTAATAGAAGGAAACGTTTGGGCCTGGCAGCTGGGTGCACTCACCAGGTAAAAAAGGCAGTTTAAATCTTCATACGCAGGCACCACAATGACAGGTTTGTGATGCTACTCATTTGGGTGGCACAATCAGTGCTGCAGGCCCACTAGTAGCATTCGAGTTAACGGCCTCGGGTCACACATAGTGCACTGTACTAGGGACTTTCTAGTAAATCAAATGCGCCTAACATGGAGAAACCATATTCCATCCGGTTTTAGACACAAAGCACTTGCAATTGAGCACTGGTCAACAGTGGTCAAGTGCCCAGAGTCCTAAAGCAAGCAAACATGAAAGGCAGCAAACAGTCAAAACAAGAGGTCAGGGGCAAAAAGACCGGGGAAACCACGCCATAAGATGCCAGCTCTCACAGTTACATTGCTGTAGTCAATATTTTTATCCCAAATGATTTACATTTATATGTATTGCATGTAAATGTGCCAAATCTCAATCCCCAGTAAATTTTTTGCTGGCCCATGTTTGACACACCTGTTCAAGTCAGGGTTAAACCAACAAACTTCAGACTATTTATTCCAGCCGAAGAACAGAACTGCAGCTCTTCAGTAAGACATAGTCAGAAAGGAAGCTCCCAAACCAGACATGTATTTCAGCTTCAAAAGCTGTTTATCTCTGGATAACAAAAATGTGTCAAAGTTGACCCTGTAAAGGTTCTTTCTGTTTGGTTTGATTACATGTCACCGATAATGCAACAAAGCAGCTCAAGGGGCTAAGGCATTTGCTGCAGAAATCATTGTAGCATATATGACATGTGGCTGTCTAGGAATTTCCGGCCCGAGTTCGGACTTAGAGTTAGTAGTCTTAAATCAATTCTGTGAATACCGAAAGTAGTAAGTTTATTCTGTGAATCCCAAAAGTAGTAAGTTCACTCTGTGAATCCCGAAAGTAGTAAGTGCATTCTGTGAATACCAAATAGTAGTAAGTTTAGGATTTAGTCTTAAATTCATTCTGTGAATCGGGCCCTATGTGTCATTCCCTTAGTGTGCTCAGTGAGTGTGCTTGTGTGTCCAGTGAGTGTGCTCAGTGATTCTCACCACACTGTGGGGCATATTACCAAGGGGGGCAATAGGCAATTATCGCCGATTTAAGCGGCGATAATTCTATCGCCTTATTAGCAAGCTGTCGCTAACTGATGTTAGAGACAGATTTTAGGCGATAGCGAGCGGGTTGGGCCCGCTTTGCATGTCAGCGATGTTTATCGCTAATGACATGCAAAGTGAGCGTACCCAACCAGTTAGCGACTGAAGAAGTCGCTAACGTCTCTATCGCCTATTAACAAGGCAGGCGTAGCGTTGGAAATATTTGTGCTAAGCGCGAATATCTCCAAAAACATGATTAGACAAACATGATTTTCATTTTTCTCCTGATGATGATGCCCTGTATTTAAAGTGTGGCATCGAAACGTCGTCGACCTGTGAGCACCATATGTACCAAACATTGTTATAAGAAGCTTCTACAATGGTGTGTTCAAAATAGAATTAAGTCTGTATAACTGAATACTAGTACATACCGCCTTGTACGTTTTTGCATATAAATTTCCTTCTTGTTTTGTCTTGTAAACTGTGATTGTGCCCACTTGTCATTGTATGTTGATCTTTTGAGCTATTTTCAAAGATTTTGGAAAATAATAAAAATCCTGTCCGGCTGGACAAAGGACATTCATGGTATCTTATGCATGTCTATCCTTTTATGATTCAGATTAAGCTAGGGACCACCGTTCCTTAAAATACAGACCAGTTCTTAGCCATGTTATCCAATGGGAGGTGGATAACATGGCTAAGAGCATTTCGTCGCTAATGCGTGAATATAGCTATATTCTCAGCGATATTCACGCATTTCGCCGCTATCGCTGGATATTTTAGCACAATGGAGAAAAACATTGCTAATAGCATGTTTTCTACGCTAACATATCCAGCGATAGGCAGCGATAAAAAAATCGTCGCTAAGCCTATGTAGCGATAATTATCGCTACTTGTTGGTAATATGCCCCTGTTTTTTTTTCTTTTCGTTCTGTTCTTACTCCCTGGCCTCAGGGGTTTGATTTTGGAGTCCCTGCCGTTGTGAGGGGGGCAGTGATGTCAACAAGCTGGTTTTCTTTTCCTTCTTCTGCTGTGGGGTTTGAGGACTGGACTCTGGATGTGCGGTGGCTCTATTTTTCTGTTACTGAGGGCAGCCTGAGCACTTGCTGTGTGCCTTTGTGCCCAGTGCCAACTTCTTGATCTGCCTCCCTCCCATAGGGTGGATTCTGGTAGAACTAGCGCCTGCGGGATATCTAGCTCCGTAGCAAGGATCCAGAACACTTGTATGTCCCACTCTGAGCCGTGTACTTTGCCTCTGCGTATTCTGGAAAGGAGCCTCTTAGCAGTTAGCACTTCTATAGATACTAGCCAGTTAAAAAAGGATAAAGCAAGGTATGACCCGGCCCCTAAATTTATGGAGATAGCTATACAGCAAGCTGGGGGGAAAAAACAGCTCTCTAAGGGGGATTTTCCAGTGTTACATACGCCTTTATCTGTTCCCCCTACCAGCCGCACTACGGCTAGCGAGGCATTATTTTAATCATCTTTTGTTTTATAATGCTTTTTATTAATTAACATAGATCAGCAAATGAAAAAACACGTTGACAATTTACACGTGGGAGCAAGTGACAACCAGATACAATACTTGCATGGTATGGGTTGAGCCAAGTTGCAACTGCACAATAAACATTTCCGTTAGGGTGATGACACGTCAGCAATAGGAGATTCGTGTGGCGGAGTGCAAATCTCTCCTTGGTAGGAATTCCAAGCTCCCCATATCAGCGACCATTTCTTCGGGCAACCCTTGGTGAGCTAAACTGTCTTTTCACAGAACATGCACCAGATCATGTGTTTTTTTCAGTCCGTTACTGTTAGTGAGGTTGTGGCTCCCCATAACTGGGCTATGTTCCGTTTTGCAACTATGAGGCCAATGGTTACCCAAACCTTACCAATTCTGCTCAGATCTGTGGGCTCCCATACATTTAGGAGGCATCTCTTTGCCTCTAGTCGGATATCCATTTCAAGCACCTCACTGAGAACAGTGAGTATCCTTCTCCAGTAGGACTGAATGTGCGCGCACTCCCATATGATATGCATGAAAGTGCCTTCGCCACCGCACTGTCTTCTACATTCTCCTCCCATTGCCCTCCCCATTCGAACCAAGCAGGGTCCAGTGACCTATATTCTGTACAATATCTTAGACTGAACGAGCCTCAATCTAGCCAAACTTAGTACCTTGTATTAAATTATTCATTATATATGCATTGTTTTAAGTTTATGACTATGTGTACTCTACATGTTGTCCTTATCCTAATTGTTTCATCTGTTACATTTCGCAATGCAATTGTTCCCATAACGAAGGGAGATATGTTATATCTTGAATCTTCCTGCTGCTCAGCTTGATTACATGTAATATAGAATGTTGGATGAATAGAATGTTAGAGTGTTGTGAATGTCAGTTGGGTAAGGCTGAGCAGCAGGACAGCTGCTCCTGATGGGGTTAACATTATAACTTATTACTTATCATCATAATTCAATAAAGTAACTTGCTAAATCAAAAAGGAAGTTCCAGCATCTTATTAAATACATCATACCTCTTGTGGAGAGGCACGGGCCTCCTGCCATTCCTCATCATCCAGTTCGAGGCCATCTCCCTCCCACCTCTCTCTAACTGCCTGTAGGGAAATCCCAGTTTATCAGTTTCTTGTATGTGAGGGAGACCATTTTCTCCTGTAGATAGCCATTGAGTAATCTATTCCTCGAGGGGTGTGTATTGTGGGGGGGGGGGGGTGTACCCTTTAGGAATACAAGATTGTAGGGCATTGAGGGCCTGAAGATATCGACAGTACTCCGTCTGCGCAATTTCGTATTTCTGTTGCAAGGTGCCAAATGACATTACATCTTCCTTCTCCCAAAGGTCTCCGACAGTCGAGATCCCGATTAGGTCCCACTTGTTGAATCCCTTCGACTTTCAAAGATCCCCAAGTATCTCTGAGTCCCAGAGTGGTGTCTCCATCGTCAATTTTCGCTTCCACCCCAAACTTTTTGTGCTCAGTAGGCCCGGTAAATGGGAAGCGTCGCGGTCTAGAGTAAAGGGCTCTATTATAGTTTCCCCCTGGGAGGAGCCAGCGGTCCATATCATAGCCTGGGTCCTCCATGGGGCGGTAGGTGCCATGGTTGATGGCTGCCAGATGTGAAGCCTAGTAATATTTTTTCAGACCTGGGATGCCGATACCCCTGTCATGCCAGGTAAGGGTGAGTTTGGCCAGTGTGATTCTTGGCTTCCCCACAGCAACTCTTTGTAGTCCCTCTATTTCCCTAAAGTAATGGGAGGGCACAGGATTAGGGTAGTTTTACAGTGCGTAGAGGAAACGGGGCAAGGACATCATTTTAAATAGTGCTGCCCTACCCAACAGGGAGAGCGGGAGCGCCTTTCAGGCCGAGATGTCTCATTTCAGTTTTTGTAGGGGTGGTTGCAGGTTATTAGCGTATCAGAGGTAGGGGTTCTGAGTCACAAATATACCCAAGTATTTAAAACCTGTCGTAGTGAGCTGTATAGAGCAGTATTTGGGTACCCTTGGGGGTTCCCCGTGGAGAACATATAGAATAGATTTCTTCCAGTTTATGGAATAACCAGAGAACCTGCCACAACTTGCGAATATGTCAAACACTGCATTCTGGGATGCTCGGAGAGAGTCGAGGAATAAGAGGATATTGTCTGCGTACAACGAAATTCAGTCCTCCCAGGATTCAGTCCATCGGAGGTCGCGTATGTCTGGATCCCTCCAAATCCAAGCAGCAAGCGGCTCCAATGCCAGTGCGAACAGAAGGGGGGACAATGGGCAGCCAAGACGAGTCCCCCGACCTAGTTCAAACACCTCCGATTTCTTGTTGTTAACTACAACTTGAGCCATTGGCTCGGAGTATAAAAGTCTAACCCAGGCGTTGAATTCAGGTCCAAAACCCAACTTGACCAATACTGCGAAGAGGTAGGGCCATTCAATAGTATCGAATACCATTGAGGCATCAAGTGAGACTATGACCGCCGGCTCTTGTAGGTTTGCGCATCTCCCCATTACCCCATGAACCCTCTGGAGATTCAATGTTGTGTTTTGCTGGGGCATGAAGCCTGACTGGTCTGGGTGCACGATGTCACCAATTACTTCGATCAGACGGTAGCTAGGATCTTAGCAAGGATTTTGGGTTCTGCATTAAGGAGGGAGATAGGCCTACAGGAAGGGCAGCTTGTCCTGGGTTTGCCCTCCTTGTGAATGGTGATGAGTGTGGCTATTCGTTGATCTAGTGGGAGCTTTCCCCGCTCTTTACTGTCTGTGAACATAGGTCGCCGATATGGGGCTAATTTGTAAGGAAAGTTCTAGATTTTGGGCCATTGTCAATAAACCTTTTCTCTCTGGTACAGAGAATGGCTCTCTAGAATGTACCATTACAGAGGACCAGTGGCTTTCACATTTTTAAACAATTTATGGGTCTAATGTTACTGTGGTTGCTCCCGCTAGCATAGAAGCTGTTTGGGTTATTCTCCTGTTGTCTTTAAGGGGGATGATGTAGAAAGGGTGATAATACAGATGTCTAGCAATAAAGCTCCTGGCCCTGATGCTGTCCCTGCTGATCTGTATAAACGCAATAGAAAATTTTGGGCCAAAATACTAACTAATGTTTTTAATGTCTCAAGTTCCCAGGGTTTCCCTACATCATGGTCTTTATCTACAATAATCCCAGTTTTTAAAAAGGGCCAGGGAGGGGATCCATGGTGTTATAGACCAATATCTCTAATTGATCCTGCTGTGAACATCCTAGGTAGAGTGATCCTAGTAAAGAGTCACAGACTGGGTAAATGAAAATGAGGTTTTATCAAACCTACAATATGGTTTTAGACAAGGTAGGAGTACTATGGAACAGTGCCTTAACTTACATTTATTAATAGGTAAATATACCATAGCTAAAGAAGGCACTTTACAGTTGGCCTTTATGGACCTCTCCTCTGCTTTTGATCTGGTTAACAGGTCAAAGTTGTGGTCCATTCTGCTGGATCTGGACATTGACCCAAGTTTAGCCTATTTCCTGGTGGATTTACTCAGGGATCTCTCAGTTAGGGTTACCCAGTAAGGGAAATGCACAAGGCACTTTAAATCTGGTAGAGAAGTCCGTCAAGGATGTATTTTGGCACCACTACTTTTTATGCTTTATATTAATAATTTAGAAAAGTTTTTAGACTTGGCAAGTTTGGACATCCCGGAAGTAGGAGAAAAGGGTATTCCTGATCTCCTATACGCTTATGAGGCTGTGTTAGTAGCCCGTACAGCCATAGGCCTTCAGAGGCTATTGGATGCCTTTGGGGCCTACATGAAGTCCTTGGACTTAATAGTGAACATAGCAAAATCCCACGTTATGTCTATGGGTCGAAGAAATTTGAGAAGTAAAATCCTGTTATTGCAATGGAGCTGAGGTGTCTAGGGTGTCCTCTTTTACCTAAGTGGGGTTTCTATTTGATGAGAGAGGTTCCTAGGTCACCCAACAGAAAATCAAAAGAAATGCAGTGGTAAGATCAACGGCTGCTATTCAAGGGTTTGCACAACGTCTGTCTATTGCTCTCTATGGCTCTGACATCTAGGGCTACAAGCACTTGGAAGGGGTGCAGACAGCTAAGAAATAAATTTCTGCGTACCCTCTTGTCAGTCCCCCAATCAAACCCAACTTTTTTTATTCATCAAGAATTGGGGCTCAGAGACGTGTCAGACTCGATGAGGTTGGCCCCGGTAGCATGCTGGCTTAGGACGTGGCTTAACCCAGACTTAACCCTGAATCATCAGATCATTCGGACTGTGTTATCCTGGAGAAAGCCAGTAGTATCCGGTGGCTGCACTACGTCAAGCATATGTTTTTTAAATTGGGGCACCCAGATCTTTTTGATTACCCGGATAGGATTAAAAATGAGGATGTTAAATGGGTTGTGATAATTTTTCAGCACAGGACACAATGCATTTCATAATGTTTTGTGACTATTATAGTGAGATTCGTAGGAGTTTTTTAGTTCCTCTGTTAAGGGAAAAGGGTTTCTTACAGGTCAGATCTGCCTTACTTTATCTGCAACTGCTTAACGATCCTTGGGAGATTTTTAACGTTGCCAGTTTTCGAGTGGCAGCGGTTCGTCTTAATAAAAAAAGGAACCCTATGTTAAAATCCGTTTGACCTTATAGCATATAGATAACCTCTGCTTTATTTTTTATGAAATTATTCTTAATTGTGTTTTAAGCTCTTTTGCATTAGAAAATCAATCCTGCTGTATTAATTCCTTTTTTTTTTTAAACTTGCTTATATGTTTTATGGGGTTACATGATTGTATTATATTGTGCAATGTGAACTGTACTTTTATGATTTAAATTAATCGAATAAAGTGATTTGACTGACTGACTGAATGTCTAGGCTAGTTTATAAAGCTCGATTGGTAGGCCATTGGGGCCTGGCGCCTTGCCTGGCCTGAGGCATCTAATAGCCAATGCAATTTCGGCATTCGTAAAGACACTTTCCAAGAAATCTCTCTGTCTTGATCCGTCAGAACCGGGAGGGCAATGTCTCTAAGGAGGGACAGTGAGTCTGCTTCAGTGTGGGAAGTGTGCATACGATAAATGTCTCTAAAGTGATCTGCAAATGTGTCGACAATAGCTTGTGGGTCTGTTATGGCTCGCCCGTCTCCATCCCTCACATCCGCCACAAGGCGGTACGCCAGTTGCCTCCTGTCCAGCCACGCTATGAGTTTATCTGCCTTATCCCCAAGATCAATCAATCAGTCATTTGTAAAGCGCACTACATACCCACAAGGGTCTCAAGGCGCTGGGGGGAGGCGCTACTGATCGAACAGCCAGGTCTTGAGTATCCTCCTGAAGGTCAGCAGGTCTTGGGTTTGTCGTAGGCTCAGTGGGAGGGTGTTCCATGTCTTGGCAGCGAGGTGGGAGAAGTATCTCCCACCGGTGGTTGTTATTCGGATGCACGGGACGGTGGCGAGTGAGAGGTCGGCGGTGCGTAGCTGGCGGTTGTGGGATGTAGAAGGAGAGCCGTCTGTTAAGGTAGGCTCGGCCAGTCTTCTGGAGTGCTTTGTGTGCGTGGGTGAGGAGCTTGAAGGATATCCTTTTGTTGACGGGGAGCCAGTGCAGGTTCCTCAGGTGGGGGGTGATGTGGCAGTGGCGTGGTACGTGGAAGATCAGTCATGCCGAGGCATTTTGGATGCGTTGTAATTGTTTGATGAGCTTGGCCGGTGCTCCAGCGTGGAGGGCGTTTCCGTAGACGAGTCTGCTTCTGACGAGGGCCTGGGTGATTGTCTTTCTTGTATCTGTCGGGATCCATCTGTAGATCTTGCGGAGAATGCGGAGGGTGTTGAAGCAGGAGGAGGATACAGCGTTGACTTGCTTGGTCAGTGAGAGCGTTGAGTCGAAGGTGATTCCCAGGTTACGTGCGTGATTGGTGGATGTCGGGGCTGCCACCAGTGCCGTCGGCCACCAGGAGTCGTCCCAGGCTGAAGGGTTGGAGCCAAGGATGAGGACCTCCGCCTTGTCCGAGTTCAGCTTCAGACAGCTGGTCTTCATCCAGTCAGCGACGGCCTTCACTTTCATGGAGGTTGTCTTTGGCTGTGATGGGGTCCGGGGTGAGGGAGAGGATCAGCTGTCGTCGGCGTAGGAGATTGTTATGAGGTTGTGCTGTCGGGCTACATGTGTGAGCGAGGCCATGTAAATGTTGAACAGTGTCGGGCTGAGGGAGGATCCCTGGGGTACGCCGCAGATGATCTCGGAGGCTTTGGAATGGAATGGGGAAGGCGGACGCTCTGGGTTCTGCCGGAGAGGAAGGAGGTGGTCTAATCCAGAGCCTTGTCTCGGATCCCTGCGGCATGGAGGAGTGAGCGTAGTGTGCGGTGGCAGACGGTGACGAAGGCGGCAGAGAGGTCTTGGAGGATGAGTGCCGCGGTCTCACCGTTGTCCAGCAGAGTCCTGATGTCATCGGTGGCGGCGATGAGGGCAGTCTCGGTGCTGTGGTTGCTGTGGAACCCTGACTGGGAAGGGTCCAGTATTCTGTTTTCTTCAAGGTATCGGGCTAGCTGTCTGTTGACGGTTTTCTCAATGACCTTGGCCGGGAAGGGGAGCAGAGAGATGGGCCGGAAGTTCTTGAGGTCTCTTGGGTCTGCCTTAGGTTTTTTAAGTAGGGTGTTGAACTCAGCGTGTTTCCAGATCTCTGAGAAGGTCGCGGTCTAGAGGGAGAGATTGATGACATTGCACAGGTGGGGTGCGATGGTGCTGCTTGCTCTGTTGAAGACGTGGTGCGGGAATGGGTCCGACGGAGAGCCGGAGTGGATTGAGCGCATGGTCTTGATGGTGTCATCGATGCTCACGCTGGCCCAGGCTAGCAGGGGGTCATGGTCTGTTGTGTTGCTGTCTGTTGGGGCTGTCTGGGTGTTGAAGCTTTGAAGCTGTCCTGGATGTCTGCTATCTTGCGGTGGAAGTAGGTGGCGAGGGGGACTCACAGGGCTTGCGATGGCGGGATGTCGTTGGTGTTGGAGCTGGGGTTGGAGAGTTTCTTCACGATGTTGAAGAGCTCCTTGCTATTGTGTGCAATTTTGTCAAGGCGATCTTTGAAGGAGGTCCTCTTGGCTTCCCTGATGAGGTGGTGGTGGTGGTTGCGGATGGCGTCCTTGTGTGCTGCGTGGCTTTCTGGAGTTTGTTCACTGTGCCATTTCTTCTCTAGTTTCCGGCACGCTTGCTTGGAGGCTGGGAGTTCTGGGGTGAACCAGCTGGCCCTCTTGCTCGTGTCTCTGTGGGAGGGTTTCTTCAGGGGGGAGGGTGTTGGCGCAGTCCTCAATCCAGCGTCTGAGGCTGTGGGCAGCGTTGTCGGTGTTGGAGGGTTCGGTGGGTGGGCTGAGAGCGAGGTTTGCGTGTAGTTGGTCTTTGGTGATTTTGCTCCAGCAGCCGCGGGGGATCTGTTGGGTGCGGTGGTGTGTGGTGGGTTTCTGGAAAGCAAAGCGGATGCAGCGGTGGTCTGTCCAGAGGAGTTTGGTGGTGCTGCTGAAGGAGACGTATGGGCTTGAGGAGAAAACTGGGTCGAGCGTGTGGCCAGCGGAGTGGGTCAGCGTCGTGACGAGTTGCTTCAGTCCGAGGTTGGCAAGGTTATCGATCAGGGTTTTGGAGTTGTTGTCGTTGTTGTTCTCAAAGTGAAAGTTCAGGTCTCCGTGGAGGATGTAGTCGGTGGAGGTCAGCAAAAAAATAAAAAAGATTTTCCCTTTTCCTGGTTTTGGATGATAGAGCGGACTGCAATATACAGCCCTTCTATTACTGCGTTTAATCAGCAGCTGGGGGTATGATCAGGTTTAAAGCGCACCACACAGTAACAAATTTACAGGGGAACTAATCAGTATGGATTATATTCCTTTCTTACTTATACATGCATAGTTATAACAAAATTCAGGGATATATGAGTGGTAAGACAAGAGGTAATGCTCAAATAATAGAGGTTTGGTTGATTTAAGTCAGTATATTTATTTATCACAAAATTGATATTATACTTTTTTTTAACATTTCATAAAAACAAAATATCATCCATTTTATACAAAAGCATAATCATAAAACATTTTCTAATAAAAATTATAATTAAAAGAAAAAGCACAATAAACTGTTGACGCAGCGTTTCAGTGAACAAGTTGAACACCTTCTTCAGGACAATGCTTTCTATTGTTAAAAACAATCTATACAAAAGATGTAAACAGAAAAACGTTGTTACTAAGCATTCTAGTCAACAGACCTCTTTATTCCCTTTCTTAAAAAACTGTAATTATTCCAGTTAGTATTACCTCTGTCTTCTAAACATCTCTGTTTATACATTACATGTCATTTCATTCAACAATAAGAATTTTCAACTACAAGGGGGGATCATCTATACAAATCTATGAACAAAAGATCTATTTTAACTTCTACCATTTGTTGCCCCGTGGTGTCTCATTACTTGATCAGCTTTAGTATCCAGGTTTAGCATGCTAAACCATAAGATTCTCATTTTAGCTTTATTATATTTAGCCCTATGGTGTATGTCCACCAAAAACTACTGGTATAGTTATGTTATGCCATTGTGATGGTCCTCTTGGAGTAATCATCATAAAAACGATTGTTTACTGTAAATCGTAGAATTGACTTACTTTGTATTTTATAAGGCAGGGTTTTGTATATCTTCTCTGCTGTTGAAGTTATTTCTCAAGCTGCTGGTTATTCATTACCAAATGTTAGCTATGGGAACAGAGCTATCGTCACTGATTATTGATCGCCTGCTTGGTACTTTTAAAGCGACAATTGTAAAGAACATTTTTTTGCTGACCTTTGATTAGATAAACTTGGTCCTAGTTGGGATTTTTTCTTTTTTCTTTTTTGAGTTGAACAGAAAATTCCCCTTCTGTGTTGTTTATTAAGATATTTATCTGTTCTGTTTTGGACTACAACAAGTAAAAGTAATAAAAATAGATAATATTTTTATCATTTTTTTTCATTTTTATAACTGTCCAACCCTATTAGTTGTTACAAGGAGTTTCAAATGATAACTCTTACCTCTAGTACGTTATGCTAGGGGTCTTTAACAGGTTGGGTGTGGTTTAAGCATCAGGTAACTATAGAAAACATAACCATGCGTTATTAGTAGCCCACTTCTAACAGAAATAAATTCCATTATTCTCACTCTTTATTGTCCGTATTACCTTTTGATTATTAACTGTGAGCAACCTTCTCCTTTTCTGGTTGATCAGCTTCTTGATCTCCCTGCTTTTATATTTTCAGGGATTCTATTTATCAAAAGATAGAAAATATCAAATTTTATTCTAATGGTCCCTTCTAATAGATTCAAGAAGAAGAGGTATTAAGAATAAGGCTCTAATTCCTTATTTTTGTAGTGGATTAACCTAAGGTTAAAACTACTATTTGAGAGGGCCAGCACTTACTTGTAAATTTCCTCAAAGCTACTTCCACACCATTCTGTGTCTGGGCTGCAACTGAGATCGTGGTTCAGTTTTACTCTCTTACTTATACTCTGGTTAATTGAATAACAAGCACCTAATTGATTCTGATTCGGAGAGTTTCAAGTGTTTGCCTGGCCTTATTCCTGTGAACACTTCGGCCATCTTGGAACATGTTCTACCTATTTGTTTAGATCTTTCTTGCCCAGGTTAGTATTCTATCTTTTTTTTTTTTTTTTCCAAAAACCTTTATTTGAGCAAGCATAGAAAAATACAAGAATGGGCCTACAACCTCACGGGCTGGCCGCTAATAATAAGGCACAAGGCATGAATTAGAAATGTACACCCGTGGTCAGGTACAAATCCAGCACAAAGCATTACTCCCCACATGTCACAGAGCATTTTGAATTTTTATTTTATACAAAAAGCAAAACAAACACTAAAAAGGCGAATGCATGGTAATTAAGGTCAGCCCAAAGAACGGAGGGGATGGTCCACGAACAGGAGAACATACCCAGAGCCCTGAGGCTCCAACAAGGTCGGGGGGGAAGGGGAGCAGCGGGGAGAATCGAAAATGCAAAAAACAGCATGAAAGGGTTCCGGGAACGCTCGCCTAGGGAGATAAGATAACCTCAGCAGTGCCTACAAGGGGAGGGGTACAGATATCCCCACGATATTCATTCCACTGGCCCCAAATCGTCGTCCACGCCCTGGGTCTGCCCCATGCCACATAAACAGTCTTCTCACGAAACATGGACCAGTCCATGTTATCCTCCCATTTCGAGACCTCAGGGGGCCTGGAAGCGCCCCAGAGTTGCGCAACATCCCGTTTCGCAATCATGTAACCCAAGGTAGCCCATCTGGTCTGGGCCACAGAGTAGTCAGTGGGCTCCCACACATTCAACAGACATCGTCGAGGCTCCGGCCGCAGGGCCACACCAGTCACGTCAGTCATCACCTCAAGCACAGCAGTCCAGTAAGCCGCCACAACCGGGCACTCCCAAAGAATGTGTAAAAAGGTAGCACTCGACCCACAACCACGCTTACATAACCCATCCAAGGAAAAGCCCATCGTCACCAGACGCGGACCAGTGACATACACTCGATGAAGGATCTTAAGTTGAACCAAACGGAGACGGGCAGGAATGGCTACCTCCTTGGGAGAAGAGAGTGCCGATTGCCAATCTTCGTCGTCCAGTTCCAACCCATCGCTGACCCAAGCCTCCCGAAGTCGGGCCAATAAGTCCGCCCGATTATTGATCAGCTTCTTATAGATCAGGGAAATAGTGCTATCAGGCAGGTGCCCATCAAGGACACGATCTTCGAGGGGGGAAGACTCGGGCAGGGCCTCATCAGGAGTCAAAACTGAGGCGAGGGCGTGCCGGACCTGCAGATAACGAAAAAATTCCCTACCATTCAAACCATATTCCGCCTGGAGGGCCTGGAACGACTTCACACTACCTTTCGAGCATACATCACCCACCTTACAAATCCCAATCATATCCCAGCGGTCGAAACCCTTGGTAGACCAGAGACAGCCCAAACGTTCCGAGGCATAAAGCGGCGTCGCCAGCGTCAGTCGATCCTCCCATCCCAAACTCACATTCGCGGCTCGCCATACAGTTACTGCAATCCTGGATGGGCCCACAAGATGAGAATAAAGCGCTCTATTAAAGTCCCCACCCGGCAGCTGAAGTCTATCCATCTTGAACGCAGGATTCCGACCCGGTGAAAACATCACGTGATTAATAGCAGACAACTGGGAAGCCCAGTAATATCGCTTGATATCGGGGAGCGCCATGACCCCGTCGTACCAAGGGATGGTGAGTTTCGCAAGGGCAATACGTGGACGCCCGTCCCAAATCAATTGCCTTTGAAGACTCTCGATCTCTCGGAAATAGGTCTTGGGGATTGCGTCATAGGAGTTCTGGAGCGCGTAAAGGAACCGCGGCAAGGACATCATTTTAAACAGGGCCGCCCTGCCCAGAGGAGACAAAGGAAGCTTACGCCAACGGGCCACATGCAGTCGCAATCTAAGCAACGGGGGGAGGAGATTACGCTCAAAGCGGAGCGAGGAGTCCAACGTAATAAAGATCCCTAAATATTTGAAGCCAGACTGGACCACCTGGATAGGAAGTCTGCTCGGCAACGGGGGCAAAACACCCGAAAGAACATACACGCAGGACTTGGCCCAGTTAATAACGAGGCCTGAGTTGGCACCAAAGGAAGCAAGAACGTCAAATAAAACAGACAGAGATTTGCGCGGGGAGGTGAGATATAAAAGAATGTCGTCCGCGTAAAGTGAAACGCGGTCCTCAAAGTCCGGAGACCAGCGAATCCCCTTGAGCGAAGGTTCCCACCGAAGCCAAGCAGCCAATGGTTCCAGGGCGAGTGCAAAAAGCAACGGAGACAAGGGGCATCCCTGACGGGTACCTCTACTAAGGGTGAAAGGAGCCGAAACCCTACCATTGACCACTACTTGTGCCAGAGGTTCCGCATATAATAACTTGATCCAACCAATAAACTCAGGCCCGAAACCAAATTTCTCAAGAGCCGCCCAAAGATAAGGCCATTCCACCGTGTCAAAAGCCATTGAGGCATCCAACGATGCCAAAATGGCCGGCTCCGTCAGAAGCCCCGCCCTCGCAATCGCGCCGTGAAGACGACGTAGGTTCAGAGCCGTGTTGCGATGCGGGATAAATCCGGATTGATCTGGATGGACCAAGCCACTAATGACCGTCAGGAGGCGGGACGCCAGGAGTTTCGCCAATACCTTGGGTTCAACATTTAGCAGGGATATGGGCCTGTAGGAGGAACAAAGATCTCGCGGTTTACCATCCTTGGGGAAGACAACTATCGTGGCCAGTCGCTGATCATAAGGGAGAATACCCCGTTCCCGGGACTCTAGAAACATGGCGCGAAGATACGGAGCCACCCTGTCGGGACGCAATTTGTACAGTTCAATTGGCAACCCGTTCGGGCCCAATGCTTTGCCCGAACGGAGTGAACGGATGGCAGTAGCTATCTCATCAACAGTAAAGGGGGAGTCCAACGCCACACGATCCAAATCGGAAACACTGGGCAGAGCTATATCACGCAATAGAAGGCGAGAGTCAGCCACATCTCTCACAGACACAGGGGTATACCCAACACGGAAGTACTCAGCAAAACGGTCAACTATTCCAATCGGGTCCGTCACACTCTCACCACTCAAAGACTGAATCACGGGTACCACACGATTAGCCCTCTCCTTCTTATCCAGCCATGCCAGCAATTTACCCGCTTTGTCACCCACATCATACAAACGTCCCTGTTGCTCCCGAAACATCACTTTAGCAGCATCTGTGACCATGGACTTATAGGCAAATTGTTTCAGACCCAGGGCATGGAGTTTCGCGGACGTGACACCAGATTCCAAAGCATCCTCCAATGCAGAAATCTCTCCCTCAAGATCCACCACCTCTCTATTCCTCGCCCTCTTAGCTTCAACAATAAGGGAGAGGGCCTGCCCACGAATCACCGTCTTAAAGGCCTCCCATAGGGACACAGCTGAGGAAACAGACCCCTCGTTATCCAGAAAATACGCGTCCAAAGATTTAAGCAAAAGGCTGCGGGTCTCGGGGGAGGTAAGGTACCACGGATTGATGGGAGCCACCCGGCCCACTGCCTCCACTCCAACCTCAAAACGAAGCCAGAGCGGAGAGTGGTCAGAGATACCCCTGGGTAGGTGTACAATCTCACGCACCGCTGGCGACTGAGCCGCAGGCATCAGGAAATAATCCAGCCTAGACAGACTCCCATGGGCCCCAGAATGAAAGGTGTACTGAAGCTGAGTGGGGTGCAAAAGCCTCCAGCAATCCACCAAGCCAAAGGTATCCAAAAATCCACCCAACCACTGTTGGGCCGCAGGAGTATCTCTAGGGGGGTGGCGATCGTGGAGACCAGAGAACACCGAATTAAAATCACCAGCCAGAAAGAGAGTACTATCAGGGAGGTCCAACAAGACACGGCCCAAATCTGAAAAGGTAGAAGTCTGTAAGCCGGGGGGCACATAAACAGTGAATAAGGAGAGGGCACGACCTTCATAGCGACCCACAAGGACAGCATACCGCCCCCGGTCATCCTGAATCACATCATCAATAGCCAGGGGGAGGGAAGCCCGAACAAGGATACCCACACCCCTAGATCCCGAGGTAAACCCCGAATGTGCCACGAGGCGATAGCCCCACCTATTCATTGCATGACAAACATTGCCTACCAAATGAGTCTCCTGCAGGAAAACAATATCAGGAGATAAACGTCGTATACATTTCAACACCACACTTCGTTTGATACGATCTCCCAGACCGTTAACGTTCCACGAAACAAATCTCAACCCGCTACCCCCCATCCCACCCGACAAAGCCAAAACCCCCCACCAATGAGCATGACACCAGAAACATTTTCAAATACAGGATAAAGTCGCCTTGAAAACAGAACACACAAACAACAAACTTCCCGACCACCCTCCCCCCAAATAACAAGAAAACACCCCCCACCCTGCACCCCTGCAAAAAGCTAAAAAGCCACCCCAACCTGCAGTGTGCCTGTCGCCCAAGAACCCCTATTCTACACAAAGACCCCGGAGGAGGAAAGGCTCCGTCCCACCCGCCCCCCGATCAAGACCCATGACGAGAAAAAGAACATACATCAAACACATAAGCAGTAGAGGAACATAGGCATACACCCCTGGAAAAGTTATTCAAAACAAGGCACCAGGTATAGACGAAATGTTCAGCTCTCTACACCACCTTCAGCACCGCCCGGGTGGGCATCGGACTCAGTCTCAGGAGGTCGGCTAGGCAGGGAGTCCAGCCAGTCATTCACAGCATCCGGCCGATCAAAGAAGAAAGTTCGGTCATTATACTCAACCCGCAGCCTGGTCGGAAAGAGCATAGAGTAACGCATCCCCATGTCCCTAAGACGCTTCTTGGCACCACGAAATCCCATCCGCTGCTTCTGGACCTGTTGGGAAAAGTCCGGATAAAAATTCACCGTGGCATTCTCAAAGGCCACCGGGCCCTTCACCCGCGAAGCCTGCAGGATAGCGTCCCGATCTCTATAGTGGAAAAGCTTCGCAACAATAGGTCTCGGCGGGGCGCCTGGCTTACCCTGGCCCCCCGGAACACGATGTGCACGCTCCACTGTGAAAAATTTACTAAGGCCAGATGGAGATAGGTGGTTCTGGATCAGGTCTTCAACCAGGAGATCAACCGAGTGGGGTTCTGGGTTCTCCGGCACACCAACCACGCGAACATTACAGCGACGTGCCCTGTTCTCAAAGTCCTCCAAGCGCCGGGTCATGAAATCGTTCACCCTACGGAGATTGCCAATCTCCGTCTGTATCTCAGAGACGTCCGTCGTGAGGCTGGATGATTTGATATCCAATGACTTCACCTTTTCGTTCGTTTTGGAGAGATCGGCACGAATCAGATTCACCTCGATTGCCACAGTGTCAAGTTTGTGGGCCAAGGTTTCGTACTGTTGGCCTATTGACTCCCTCATGCCAGAAATGGCGCCCATGATGTCCTGCAAGGAGGGCTCCGTCGACGCATCCACTACGTGGTCAGACGCACTGGGACCGGGCAGGACAGCTCCGGGGGACCCCTTAGAGTGGGTATAACGGTCCATAACATTAGATTGGACCGGACCCCCGCACAGAGGTGTCTTCGTCTTGCGCGTCTCCCGGTCCCCTCTGCCCGCCATTTTGAAGATGCGTCACAAGAAGATTCAGCAGGGTCAACGGACCAGGCACCAGAAATGGAGACCCCGGGACCAAAGGACCGCCAGAGGGGTATCACCAGGATAGAGGCAGCAAACGAGGAAAATGGTCCAGCCAAAGGCCCGACAGCCGACGTGTGTCCTGGCACCAGTTCTGGCCCGACCCTCTCACCAATGTCCCAGTCTGAGGCAGAATCGAAACCGAAACTTAAGAAGGGGACCCACCAGTCAAATCCCCCTGCCGTTGTTGTTCAACTCCAAGACGGCCACCGAACCTCACCCAGTCCCGGGCGCACCTCAAGGGCGGAGCCCAAAAGTTCAATTCACCATAACTCAGGCACCCGGTGTCCAAATCAATTTCTGAAAGGTCCAGGTAGATCAGCCCAACGTCCTCTATATAAATCCTCGCGAAAAATCAAGATTCATACAGGATATTATGCCGGGAGCGGCGGGGGTCCGGGGAGCGCTGTGCTCACGCGGCCATCTCGGATGCCCGCCAAGCTCCTCCCTCTAGTATTCTATCTTAATACATTGACCTGTTGTTTTGGGTTCCACTTTTCTTCGCTATTAATGTAAAAGATCAAACAAGATCAAAAATACATTGTTGATACCATCGCGGAGGTTCTAGCTTCACGTCTTTTAAATACTCATTTAACTAGAATTTCTTGTTTATTAATTTATTAATTAATTGTAACCAGGAGAATTCCCGTTTTTGCCCATTCCGCTGTTCCTATATGTTTTGATGGCTGTTTAAATATCTAGGTGGGTACTACCCAAACGCGATCTTTTTTATGCCTAGTTACGCCATCTTGGAATAGGTTAAATTGATCATTTGGTGCCTGGTTCCGCCATCTTTAAGTGGATTTGGTTGTCTATTTTGCGGCATATCCAATGACTACTTATCATGTCAGTCAAACACCCGCGCTCTGTTTTGTGTATAAAGGAGCCTGCGGCAGTGTTTTGGGGCCTACGGGTAGATTCTAATTTCCCGCAATGAGATAAGCTCGATTATCAAAGTCAAATTCTATGCCCCGCCATCTTGGAGTGTCTGTATATTCTATGTATACGGTTAATTCTAAGTTAGTTTTTCCGGAATGGATATTGATGTTTGGTTTGTCTATCAATACCATGGTTTGCAGATTATCGAGATTTTACTGAGTGTTATTAATCAAGTTGATCTCATTTTTCGCAGAGATCCAATGTAAGCTAGCTTAAGTTGATTTTATAATTCCTTATCTGCTGTCATTGATAGTGATCATCATTCTCTTTACATTTTAGTTACACTGATCAAGGTAAAACACATCCAGTATATTGGCAGCTCTATTATTAACTAATATCGAGTTTTTACCAGGTTTTTGTCAGGTTTTTACAGATATGGGTAGGTATACAGAACAAAAAGTGGAGCATGTAATCAGAGGATTCTCTCCCATTCCTCCCTGTTGTTTAAACCGTTTTTAAAGGTCTCAAATTTAGACATATAAAACTGCTCCCTTTTTTTTCGTTTTGTATTTAGATCACCTCCTCTTTTGTTTAAGTTTACTGCCTCTAGTACACACCACCTGATTTCATCTTCTTTGTGGTTTTCACCCATCCAATGCTCCACTAATGGTGCATTTGCTCGCTTTGTTCTGATCGCTGATCTATGTTGTCCGTCCTGCTCCTCGCAGGACGGACAACATAGATCAGCGAGGTGTCCGTCCTGCTCCTCGCAGAAACGGTCGCTCCCATCACCTCCCCCTCCTGTTGGTATCGTATGCGTTTCTGCCTCTCTCCTGGAAAGCTTTCTGTGCAGCGCTAGAATTGAAATTGATTGATTGTGGGCAGCGCTTGTGTCGTACTACTGGCGCTATTATCCTAATTGATTGTGGGCTGCGTTTGTGTCGTACTACTGATACTAGTATTGAAACTGACCTGCACAGCGCTCGTGACCTAGGCGCTTTAGTGCCACTGCAATTGCTTTATAATTTACATTGTGTGCGTAAATTAAGCTCTTGGTGCCTAAGTATTTGTTTACTGGTTTGTGTTCAGCCATTTTGTTGTGACCCCTTGCAGACCCATCCTGCACCTAGATCCCGCCTCCCAGCTGACCCTCCCACGCTCCGCCCCCATCCACTCTCCATTTAAAGCAGATGTCCCAACGCGCAGCGTCCACGCGCTACGGCCTCGCCGAAGGTGCGCCAAAGGTAAGCCCGTCTACGCCCGTCCGCGCCTGGACCGCGCCCAGCGCCCGTCCCCCTGCCCTATGCCGCTCCCAACCCCCCAGAGTCACTTATGATGCCGCTACTCTCCTCGCCCTCAACGCCGGACGCACCCCACTTCGCTGCGAAGCTACCCCAGGACGTACCCACGGCCCATTCTCCTGCCTCTCCTGTAAGTTCAACTGCTTCAGAACCCTCACCAAACACACTTCCTCCACACTCAGCTCCGAACCCAACGACTTGAAATGCATCCTACTGAACACCCGCTCGGTCCACAGACACGCAACCGAACTCTGGGACCTAATCGACACTGCGTCACCTGACATCGCCTTCCTCACTGAAACATGGATGAATGCATCTTCTGCCCCCGACATCGCCATAGCCATACCGGACACTTACAAGATCATTCGAAAAGACCGCACCGATCAAACTGGAGGAGGCATCGCCATCGTCCATAGAAACACCATCAAAATTACAACCAGCTCTGACGACAATCTTGCAACCGCCGAACACCTCCACTTTCAGATCCACACCGACCCCAGGACCACCCTCAGAGGAACCCTCATCTACAGGCCCCCAGGCACCCGATCTCAATTCAGCGACGACATCACTGACTTCGTCAGCCCGCACGCCCTCGCCTCCGAGAACCTCATTCTTCTAGGAGACCTCAACTACCACCTTGACAACATTCTCGACAACAACACCACCACCCTTCTGGACAACCTGTCCAATCTCGGACTCAAACAACTTGTTGACACCCCCACTCACACAGCCGGACACACGCTCGACCCTATCTTCACCTCCAGCAAGCACATCTCCTTCGATCACACTACAGCTCTCCACTGGACGGATCACAGCTGGGTTCACTTCAGCTACAAAACAACCCTGACCCACAACCGTCCACAACCCATCCCCCGAAGAAAATGGAACAAAATCACCACCGACCAACTCCTCGCATCACTCAGCCAAAACACTCCCACCCTAACAACGGACCCAGACCAAGCGGCCACAAACCTCAGGCAATGGATTACCCACAGTGCGGACGAACTAGCACCCCTGAAAAAACACCAGTTAAAATCATTCAGCAAAAGGGCTCCCTGGTTCAATGATGACCTTAAAAAATCCAAGAAGACATGCCGCACCCTGGAGAAGATTTGGAGAAAAGAACCAACCTCAGACAACATGGCCTCCCTCAAGACAGCCACCCGCAAACACCACCAACTGATTCGATCCACCAAGAAATCAGCACTTAAGGACCGTCTCGACAACAATTCTCATAACAACAAGGAACTCTTCAATATCGTCAAAGAATTCACCAACCCTCCCGCAGCATCCAACGACATCACTAACTCCCAAGACCTCTGTGATGCGCTATCCTCCTTCTTCTACAACAAAATTGCCGACATCCACAACAGCTTCAAGAATATTCCCAATGACCAACTCACCCCACCCCCTTCTGATCCCACCCCTCCAACCAACTACCTCAACTCCTGGAACCCAATCACCATTGAAGATACCATTCGCCTCATGAACTCAATCCACTCTGGCTCACCTTCTGACCCCTGTCCCCACTACATCTTCAACAAAGCTGACTCCATCATCGCTCCCCAACTCCGCGATGTCATCAACTGCTCCTTCAACTCCGCCACCTTTCCAGAAATATGGAAACACGCCGAACTCAGCGCCCTTCTGAAAAAACCAACTGCAGACCCATCAGAACTGAAAAACTACCGACCCATTTCCCTCCTCCCTTTCCCGGC
The DNA here is from genome assembly GCF_964261635.1 of Lissotriton helveticus. Taxonomy (NCBI): domain Eukaryota; kingdom Metazoa; phylum Chordata; class Amphibia; order Caudata; family Salamandridae; genus Lissotriton; species Lissotriton helveticus. The sequence continues at coordinate 1,115,646,627 of NC_136072.1, forward strand.
CAAAGTCATCGAGAAAGCCGTCAACAGCCAACTCGCAGCCTTCCTTGAAACCAACAACTCCCTTGATCCCTCACAGAACGGCTTTCGAGCCAAACACAGCACCGAAACCGCCCTCATTGCGGCGACCGACGACATCCGAGCACTCCTGGACAATGGTGAAACAGTGGCCCTCATTCTACTCGACCTCTCCGCCGCCTTCGACACTGTCTGTCACAACACCCTCATACAACGCCTCAACAACATCGGCATACAAGGAAAAGCCTTGGACTGGATCATCTCGTTCCTAGCCGGGAGAACCCAGAGAGTCCGACTCCCCCCTTTCTACTCAGAGTCCACCGAAGTCATCTGCGGCGTACCTCAAGGCTCCTCACTCAGTCCCACCCTCTTCAACGTCTACATGAGTCCCCTTGCCTCCATCGCATGTCAACACAACCTCAACATCATCTCCTACGCCGACGACACCCAGCTAATCCTTTCCCTCACCAAAGACCCCAACACCGCCAAAAACAACCTCCACGAAGGTATGAAAGAAGTAGCCGAATGGATGAAACAGAGCCGCTTAAAACTCAACTCAGACAAAACGGAGGTGCTCATCCTTGGATCCTCCCCCTCAGCTTGGGACGACTCCTGGTGGCCTTCCGCTTTGGGATCAGCGCCCACACCCACAGTCCATGCACGTAACCTTGGCTTCATTCTAGACTCCTCTCTCTCTCAATGTCCAGACAAGTCAACGCCGTATCGTCCTCCTGCTTCAACGTCCTTCGCATTCTCAAAAAGATCTTCCGCTGGATCCCCCTCGAAACAATAAAGACTGTCACCCATGCACTGGTCACGAGTCGACTGGACTATGGCAACACACTCTACGCCGGAATTACAACAAAATTGCAGAAAAAGCTCCAGCGCATCCAAAACGCATCAGCGAGACTCATATTAGACATCCCGCACCAAGAGCACATCACCGGTCACTTAAAAAACCTCCACTGGCTTCCCGTCAACAAATGAATTACTTTCCGCCTTCTTACCCACGCACACAAGGCCCTTTATAATCTAGGACCCGAATGCCTCAACACCCGACTGTCCTTCTACTATCCCACCCGCCAACTAAGATCATCCAATCAAGCCCTCGCCGCAGTCCCGCGCATCCGAAAAACCACCATGGGTGGCAGATCCTTCTCCTTCCTGGCTGCCAAGACCTGGAACTCACTCCCCACCCACCTCCGCCTTACTCAGAATCACATCTCCTTCAGAAAAGAACTGAAAACTTGGCTATTCGATAAACAGTGAACCCCTCCCTCTAGCGCCTTGAGACCCTCTGGGTGAGTAGTGCGCTTAATAAATGCCTGAACTTGAACTTGAACTTATGTTCGTTGAGCCTTATCCGGATTTCTCTGGAGGTCTCCCCAACGTATGCTTTTTCACATGGGCATTGGATCATGTATATTACGTTTTTTGTTCTACAATTGACTAATTTTTGTTGTTTGTGATTAATTCCCTTCAGGCCCGGACTGGCAATTACGGGCACCGGGCAATCCCCCGGTCGGCTGGATGGGGTGGGGGCCGGTTTTTGTGGCAGGGGGCCGGTTTTGTTCCTGGGGGCCGATTTGGACCCTGGCGTCACCGAGCAGAAAACACGCACACACCTCTCTGCATAAAATGCAGCTTCTACCTGGTGGTGCTGCACGCACCGTCCGTGTCCAGCACTGCTAGCACTAAAATGTATATTTATTAAAAAATCCACTGGGTGGTGACACTGACTGCACAGCACCATGCACGGAGTCTTCAGTCTCCGCCTTACGTCTGCGCGGCACGTCATTGACCCTTAGGGTGGGCGTCTGAAGTCAGTGGGCCTGGTTAGGGGTGCTCATGCGCAATCGCATTGGGGTCCCGCAAAAAAAGGGCGCTTGATTGCGAGGCAGAGGGGGCCAGAGAGTGAGACGACGAGAGGCTGGAGCTGAGCCTGGAGAGAGGCCCGGACCCCGTCATTTATTTAACTATTTGTAGCCTGCCCCGGGCCATGTATGCTGGCTGCCACCTGGCGCCCACAGGTGAGTGGTGAGGATCAATTAATTAACTGGCCTGGCACTGTCTCTGGGGGCTTCACGACCGGGCCAGAATTAAAAGCAATTAAAGCTTGGTTAGGCCCCAAGCCCGGCCGTGGATTTATTCAAGATGACAAACGCTTCCCCAGCACCCCGAGAGAGAGAGTTTCTCCACTGCGCCAGCAGCAGTCTTCCAGAGAAACCCCAAAGGCATCCAGGTGCTCCCCGAAACAGTAAGTACGCCTCGTAATGCTGGTGTGGGGGTCTTGTTTAAAGCGTTGTATGTAAAAGAACATTCAGTATTTTCTAACAAGACCTTTTAATTCCGTGCTGCTATAAATAGCAAACACATTTTGCCAACCACATGCCACACTTTTAATTCACCTCGGGAGGATGAAAGGCGGCGTCAACCGGCAGGCATTTGAACTTTTGACTCAATAAATACCAGCTGGTTTCTGCAGCAGCTGCATCTGACTATTTTACTTATAAGACTTACAGGAGGGTGACATAATAGTTCCAGCAGTTGTCTTAACAAAATTGGTGCCTATAACTTGCCTGTGAAAATTGTTCATCCTTTGTGCAGTGAGTGTGCATGGATTGCACAGTGTATTCACGGAACAGGGGTCCGTGCAAGGAGAGCCCTGTAGACCTTGCTCTGTAACAGAGATGGAAGTGAAATGCTGCACAGAGGCGGAACGGGCATGAACTTAATTTGATCACAGATGAGAAGGAGCGTGCTAGAGTCTAGGCATGTGGAGTGAGCTGCAAAGTGTTCTGTGTGAGTGGGTGGATGAAGAATGTGAGTGACTTACTGAGTGGGCTGGATAGATGAGTGATAGCTAGGTGTGTGAGTGGGATGAGTGAGTTTGAGGGGAGTGAGCAAGTATATGGGGTAGGTAGTGGGATAAGTAGGGGAGCCAGTTGGAGGAATAGGTGACTCAGGGTCCGATGTGAGGGATGTTTGACTTTCAGAGTCACTGTCTGGCAGCAAGGAATAGACTTGTGGAGCTGGCAGCATGAGCGAAAGTGGTGTGCAGTACAGGCACTTGTGTAGTGTCAGCTTTTCAGTGCATTCGTTATGGGGTTATTCATCATGTATACTTTTGTATAAAATATTTTTTTGTAAGATGACTGGTGGTTCGGTAAATGAAATATTTTTTCTGTAAAAGCACACACTAACCATATTGGTCAATTCACAACCCGGTGTTCTATTTCTCTGCCAACATTTCTAGAATAGAGTTTTGGCGTAGAGGACAGGTTTGGGGGAACCTGCAAACAGCTCGGCCCCCCTCCTCTCCCCTAGGGAGGCTGACCAAGCAGTGTGCCAGGGCTGGTTTCGGTTCCCAGTCCGGCCCTGCCCCCCTGTGTCTGCCACAGTGCCACTGCCTCCCCACCAACAGCGCTCAGCAGGCCTGAGTGAGGCGAGTCCGTTTTTCTGCCCCGAGGCCCGAGCGAGACTGAAAGAAGCAAGCAGCGAGACGTGACTATGGCCCAGATGTAGGTAAAATAGATTTACCGATTTTTAATTACCGAATCCTACCGATTCGGTAATTAAAAATCGGTAAATCTAAGGGGTGGATATGTAGGAACATCCAGATGTTCCTTTTACCGAATCGGTAAATATCTGTATTTACCGATTCGGTAAATACCGACCGGTAATGCACCATTCATTCCTATGGGCTTTGAAGCCCATAGGAATGAATGGGGCATTGCCGGTCGGTATTTACCGATTCGGTAAATACAGATTTTGACAAGGGTGCAGGGGGTGTCACTTTGACACCCTCTAGCACCCCCAAAAAAGATTCGGGGGCCATGTGGCAGGCATACCTGCCCTAAGGGCAGGTCTGCCTGTCATATGGCACAGGTGTGCATGCACAGATGTGCATGCACACCGGAATCGGTTTTTTACCATGAAGTTGGATTTCATGGTAAAATACCGATTCTGTAAGGCTTGTGGGACTCAGAAGAGTCCCACCTACATCTCATTGTTACCGAATCGGTAAAAATACCGATTCGGTATTTTACAGATTCGGTAAATTTACCGATCGGTAAATTTACCGAATCTGTAAAATATGTGGCCCTACATACCATTTTGTGAATCTCGGTCGGTAACGGCCGAAAATACCGATTTTCGGCCGTTACCGACCGACCTACATCCGGCCCTATGTACCTGATAAGTTATAACCTCTCGGCTCAAGAAGACTAGAGGTTAGAACGTATCAGGTACATAGTCACATCGCGATGCTTGCTTGCTTCTTTCACTTAGAAATGCATGCAATTAGCTGATCATTCCTTTCCTTTTCGCACCAACACACTCGCAGACAAAATCCCACACAAGCTGCCTGGGCTGTAATAAGCATAAAAAAAACGGAAGCACTGCCCGCTGAGAAATCAGGCCTGTGTGAGAAATGCATTCAAACCAGGACACGACCTTGTGGAAATGCACACACACGTCTTCCTTTCTACTCCCAAAGCAGGTCTTTTTTAATCAGTGATGATTTCTTGATTAAAACATTAACACAGAATTGCTGGAAAATAGGTTGATGTTCAAACTCCTCTGAAGCGCAGGTAGGGAAAAAATGCAGATACTGACTTCGGTGGCCTGTAGGAGTAATGGGGGGTGTCCTTCTGCCTGGGAGGCAGGGGGGGTGATGTTAACCCCATGTCTCGGCTTTGCAGGGGCTGAATGCAAGTTAGACCCGGGCCACTTTAAACATTGTTTTTTTTGTTTGTCTGTTCATTTTGATTGTCGTTGTTCCATCTTTAGCTGGAAAATAAGGCCCAGCCGACCTTCGGAGCTTTGCTGATGTCAGTGGTAAATGGATGGGTGAGTGGATGGATGGATGGATGGATGAGTGAAAAGGTGGATGATACGTGAGTGAATAGGGGGATGGATGGGTGAACTTATGGGAGGATTGATGAATTGATAAGTGAAAGGATAAATGTATGGATGGATGAGTGAAAGGGTGGATGTACGGCTGGATGAGTGAGTGAAAGGGAGGTTAAATGGACACAAGGGTGAATAGATGAGTGAAGGAGTAAAAGGGTAGATGGATGAGAGAATGGATGGAGGATTGAGTGATAGTGAAAGGGTGGATGGATGAGAGAAAGGATAGATGGATAAGTGAAAGGATGGATGAGTGATAGGGTCAATGGATGGATTCATGAGTGGATGAGTGGATGAGTGGATGAGTAGATGGGTGGATGGAAGGATGGATGACTAAGTGTAAGGGGGATGGAGAGTGAAAGGGAGGATGGGTGACTGAAAGGGTGGAAGGATGAGTGTCTGGGTCGATGAATGAGTAAGTGAAAGGCTGGCTGGATCGGTGAAAGGTTAAATGGCTGGTTGGATGAGTTAATGGATGGATGAGTGGAAGAGTAGATGGATGAGTGGATGAATGGGTAGGGTGAAAGGATGAATGGAGGGATGGATGAGTGAAAGGGTGGATGGAGGGATAGATAGATGAGTGGAATGATAGATGGATGGATGGAAGGATAGATGATGGATAGGTTTGCAACAGGTTGAATATGGTTATGGATGGTACATAGATAGAAGGACAGAATGAATGGTGAAAGATTGAATGATGGGCGAAAGAATGATTACACCTTGTAACCCCCATTATCTTAAGTAACATTTCCTATACATTGACTTTCACATGTATATGGGTCATTGTCTCTATATAAGATGTGTGTGATGTAACACTCTCCGACACCCTGTCCTACTTACTTGGGATGAGTAGCACTATAAAAGAAATTAAAAACACATGAGAGAGGGTCTTTGTGAAGATGAGGGGCACCATTGGAGGGTGGTTGCAAGGCCGAACTGGCAGGACTGGATATCAGGCGTTTTCCTGGGAGTCTGGAAAGGTAGGGTGGGGGCTGTTTTGTTAGCACAAAAAGACCTGCACATTTGCTCAAAGCTGCATACATACTCAAAAACCATAAAGTGCACGATTTTCTCAACCTAATATAAACTTATTTTCCCTTGTACTTAAGTGGTTGTCTATTTACTTACTTATATACTATTGCGCAACCTCCTCTGATGTGTCTTTAAAACTTACCTTTTGTCCTGAATTTCGAACTCCTGTCCTGAATTTTGACCCTTTGTCCTGATTTTTTACACTCACAGTCCTGAATTTGTACCCATGCCAGTTGGTCACCCTACTCACACGGTTATTTCCAGGTCACTTCCTGTAGGTTGACTGGTGAACAGACGGCACACTTGCAAGGTGGCTGCAGTGAGGCAAGGACGCCCTGGGTGGGGGTGTTGCAGAATGGGGGCGTGGTCAGTAGCCAGGAAAAGATGCCCCTGGCTCGTGCTTCGGGTCGACGCCTGGACACTTTTAAGCAATCGCCGGCTACACTTTCCAAATTCCACACAATTTCACCCTCAAGTGGCCAGCGTGCGCCTGGATGTGGCGTCCAGCCCCGAGCCGCCAATTTTCAACGGGTTCTTAATCTTTTCATAATGTGAATTATAAATGCCCGGCTTTAGAGTTCTGAATCTGCGCGAGCAGAGAGAGCGCGCGGGCATCTGATGGGCACCGCTCACTCACTCACAACTCACAGAGAAAGCGGCTCCCTCCATTATTAATGCATGGCCAGTCAGGCGCATCAAAGATTAATACCTTTTAGGCCGGTGGTGCGTGCTTTGTTGTCGAGCAAACCAATAACGTCGAGGCGAGTGCCAGGCAGTGGCAGGGGGCGCCCGCCCCGCAGCTGAACCCGCCTTCCACGTCGGCTCGCATCCATGCCACTTTATAGCGGCCATGTTATGGTAAAATAATGATGCAGCTTCGACTGCCATGTTTGCATTGTGATAGTACGCGTATATACGTCTAGAGATATTGTAATTGTATTTATATAGCGCTTACTACCTCTGGTGAGGCATTGAAGTGCTTTTCAGCGAGTAGCACGCTACTCCTGAACCCAAAAAGGATTATGCTGGATTAGTAGTGGGAAATATAATTTGTTAAGGCGAATGGTGGACATGAGAGTCTGTTAGTTGGATTGAGTAGGATAACAGCATGTCAACAATAGTGCATACAAAGTAGTCCCATTGTGAGCAATCCCCTAAGAAAGACCTCATGAACTTTGTTTGTATGCACCTTACTCTTTCCTGCACTAGAATGTAGGCTAGAGCCCTTCGTTCAAACATTTTCAGATTGTTAGTCACATTGCATTGGGTCTACCGCGAGCATACCATATGCCTGCACCACCATTCTGCTTGTCTGCTGATTCTCCTCCTAAATGTTCAAATCGGTAGATATTTGGAATACAGGCTCTGTTCACTGTGGCCTTTCCGAATTTCACCACCACTTTCCCCAATACCCTTGTCAAAAACATTTGATAATGCACAATCCCACAGCTACTTCGGTCTCAATTTATACCAACCTATTATTAGTATGATCGCACTTTCCTTGGCTTCAAGAACAAAGGGAAACTCCCTACTTTTCTGGAGTGCCTGTCAACTATTCCCCCTTGTAATTTGACCACCCAGGGCACTACTCCCAGGCTAGTTGCCTGCCAAATAAGGAGCTATCCCACTTATTAGTGGCGATCCACCATCCAGTATGATCTGTTTAGTAGCACACTGCACTCCTTGTCTTGCAGGCCAGCACTCTGTGAGAGGCTGAGCTGAGCACACAACCCAGGCTGAGGGGCTCGGGGCCCCCTCCGTATATGCACAGCTCTGTGTGTACATGCTGATGACAGGACCGTCGCAGGTGCAGGCAATACATCAGAAATGTGTAATTATGATGATAAATCATTCATCATCATGATTACAATTTTTGATTTGGTGCGCTGTGCGCATGGTGCGGGCGGCCAGGCCGGCAGGCCGCGATGTAAGTAGGAGATCTGAACTAAGTTAATGCGGCAGGCTGGCTGGCTGCTTTGTTCGTTCTCCTACTTTAATCACGGCCTAGGCATGGGTTGGATTAATATTAGTGATCAGCAATTGCTGTAACTTTGAGGGAATGCCTATGGGTAACCTGATGTTCTTTAAGGTCATCATCTACTGTTTACTGTCAAGTCAAGTAGGCTTTATTTAGATAAAATGCATATCTTTAATAGCAGTACATACAACAAGATAAAAAGGATAAAAAGCCAACCATGTACAAACAAGTAAGGTAAATGTGAATAAAATGGTGCAATAAATTATCTAAGACAGTCAACATAATGACCACAATTAAACAATTACATTAAGCCTTTTTGACCTAATCCCCCATGCCTAGCTTAAGAACTTTGCCATACCACATACATACAAGGGTCGGGTATCGGACTTCAAAATCCTCAAAGCCTCAATAAAGTTTCTGGTACCCAATTCCTTGCACAGGGGTTTCAGCCACCGGGATCGTGGAACTTTGTAGGCAGGGCATTCAAATAAAAAGTGAGCCACCGACTCAGTTCTAAGTGTGCAAAAAGAGCAGAAAGGAGTGGTTTGGGCCGGGATTTTCCAGAGCGCGGTCAGTTCCCCCACTGGAAGGACTCCTGTCCTAAATTTGAAGTACAACGCCCTATCTCTTGGTTTCAAGATTAAATCGAGATAGGGTTCTCGGATGGGGCTTCCTTTACCAAAATAAACTCACTGGAGGATCTACAAAGATTTGAATCAGAAAATCTCTTGCCCGCTACCCAGTTCCAGTAAGCTCTCTTCAAAACAGATTTAGGGGGGGCAGTTCTAGACTGCCAAGCCTCCCCAAGGCCCTACTCCCCAAGCAAGGATTTGACATCCCTCAGCCATTTTATTCTTGACCAGCCAGGCATCAGTAGGACCTCCTTCAACCCCTCCGCATAACTGGAAAGCTCAGGGACTCTTCATACGCGGGACCAGAGTAGAAGGGGTCGTAACTTGGCCTGTTCCTTAATTGGGCGACAGCTCATATCCAAAAGCAAGGGTAGTGTAGGTGTACTCTTTGGAAGGACCATCAGATCTTTCAGGAATTTATTCTCTGAGGAGGAAAGCAAGTCAGTGTTCGAAGAACCCCAAAGCTCCGCCCCCTAGAGAGCCGCACTAACGGCTCTAGCCGTATCAATATCCAACACAGGGGCAATAGGCCTAAAGGACGATGACCTCTGTTCCTTAAGAAGAGCCCCCACCACCCTCTTGTGACTCAATAACATCTTTTGGATGTGAGAATCCCACCGCATGGTGTCACTAAGGCGACTGCCTAAGTAGTCAAACTCCTTAACCCTTTCCAGGGGCACTGAGTTTTGTGCAGGGCTCCGGCCAAGCTTTTTTGGGGGGGTTCAGGACCAAATATTTGGTCTTATCTGTACTGTTTACTGTGCTTTGAAGGTTGATACAATTTGAATATTTAATGAAAATGTGCTGTAAAATTCACCATTTTGGTCTGTCGTTTATCAAAAATTTCATGGGGGGATAATCCCCCCAAACCCCCCTAGTGGCCGTCGGGCTCGCTCGCTCGCTCGCTACGCGCCGGACAGGGGCTGGCTCGCTACGTGCCGGATGGGGGCTGGTATGGAAAAATTTGCCAGGGCTGCTTTCAGTTCCCAGTCCGGCCCTGGTCTGGACCCTTACTCTTAAACTGGTATGTCGAATTGGCTTTTGCCCAACTGGCTGAGCTTACTTACCTGCAAGTCCCTAGTAAATGGTATCCATGGTACCCAGGGCATGTATGTTACAGGATCCCTCCCAAGCCTTGAAGCACTGGTTGTGCCATCTTGGGTGGGAAATTAGGAAAACAATTCCCCCAGCCAACTATGTGCAGCCTGGAAGAGCAGTTTTAACTGCTGGCCCAACTTTGTCATTTAAAGCAATGGCAGAGCTGCACCGGGTGGCGAGCAAAGGAAAGGGACTGTGTCTGCTGTGTCCTGCTCTCCAAGGGTCAGTGAGCTGGCCTCCTGTTTACAGCACGGGTACACAACAGCTGAAAAGCTTGCTAGGGCAAGTTAGTAGCCCAAAGTCTTCTACCCACTGCCAACTGCCGCCGTGCAGCAACAGGGTCCAGGACTTAATGATAAAAGTTGTAACCATGTTTGCCGAGTCTGAAAGTGTTGTTGGAGAGCATCTGGAACCCCAAGAGGACGAGTTACTGATCCAGGAATGATTAGCCTCTGGATGCAATACTGCGCTACCAGTGGTCCCATGGTTACTGGATTTTTGCCAGCACTGACAGGACTTTGAGGGACGGCAACCCTGTGACCAGGACCTCCTCATCCCCTTCTCGGACCGAGAAGTAGTCTCATCCAGACCCCAGACTGCATTTCATCCGCAGCATCCTTTGAACATCTTCTGCATCCTTCATCCCTTACATTAGGAACACTTCCTTAGGAAAGCCCTGCAAAGGTTAAAGGTGTCTGGAACTGACTGAACACTGCTTCAAATGCTGAGGTAACTGCTTCTGAGGACCTTGCTGGTTCCCCTGACTGACTCCTTACTGGAGTTGGTCACCTAAAATGAGTCTAAGTGACAGAATTCCAACTAGCCCAACCATTTTGGTGAAAAAGTTTCAAAGTGTCAAATTCATTGAATTTGCAAATGCTTGTTCACAGTGAGTGAAACAACCTGATTTATTATTCCTTTTAAATTCTATATATACTGAATCCCCTGGTGGATCTTTTTCACTGTGGTCTATAAAAATCCCCTCAAAAATCTTTTTTTATAAATTGATGTCTGATTTTTTGAGTGTTTTGTCAATTTCTTCTTCAATTGTTTTGGTGCTGTTTAAATGCTTTACACATGCTAATTTGTGTAAGCCTTGCTGCTCAGAGTCACAACTACCCAGGGTTTAGCTGAAAGTTTGACAAACAAAACCTAAGGGTCCTAAAAGGGTTGGTTAGTGTATTACACAGTGTGATTGCACAACCACACCATATAATACACCCCATTTTCTCACAGTTGATATAATCAAAATATCATTTTGTACATCTGGCCTGAATGCAGAGGGTCTTTAGTGACCTTTTCAGTATCAGCAACTGAAGCCACCACCATACTGTACTATAACTGTTCATTTCTATGACAACTGATCTATAGATGTCCCAGGTTGAACTTAGCAAAATCACATATTATTAAATAATTATCAGGGAAAACTAGAGCTGTAGTTTTATACCAGCAGATTTATACAAACTACACAACTTTACAACTTTGTGGATTTTCAATCTCCATGAAATTGCCCAAATTTACAGGATAAAACAATCAAAGTTTCCTAAAAAACACTGTTTGGCAAGCAAATTGTAACTGTGAAGCTATTGTCCCCTAAAGTCTTATCGTAAAAACATTTTTTTGGGGTGCGGGAATTTCTACAAAGTTGTTTTCTGCAGAAAGACTCTTTTTTGGCGGGGGTTCAACCCCAGTTTTTAATCATTCCACATAACAGGTCTGAACTGAAACTGCCCAAAGTCGCAAACACCTGGGGCAAACCATGGAAAACATTTTGAATGAGAAACTGTTGTGGGATTAAAAAGGGTGCATGTGTGAAACACTGATAGGACTTATTGTTTTTTTTTATTCCACAGAAAGTAGAAGAACTTCTGCAAAATGTGCTCCTCCCTACCATGGAAGAAAAGAAGGTAAATGCTACTGAGTATTCTGTTAGTTCCTGTAGCGTATTTGGTTTTCTCTAGCGAAATAAGGTCCAGGGAGAACCACACAAACTGCCATGCTCATGGCACTTGTGTTGTGGAAAAGTAAATTTTGTCATGTTCTGTGTCCCTACGTGTCATCCATCATATGTTATGTGTGCATGACCAATATGCATATGTTATTCCCCATGTCCGATTAATGACGCAATTACAGTTGTGTCCTCCTCTGATATGTCATTTCCCAGTCCTCGTGAATACTACGAATATCAGGCCTATGTAAAGCTACGTTGCCACGTTTCTCAGTGTGCACGTTATTCTATTATAAAGTCCCCGTTTCCAGGCCTCAGAAGGGCCTGGACATCAGATTCAGCTCCTGTCTCCTGAAGCCTCGCTGAGGAGCGATACAGCCCCCACCTGTATCCTCGACCTTTCACTTACTTCCTGCCTCGCAGTGCCCGGTGCAGCTTGGCTCTGCCTCTGAGTCTGCCAAAAGTATGTTATAGTTCCAGTTATCAGTTCAGTCCTCCTTCTCTGCATTCCTAAGCTACTGAACTGCATCAATAGTTTCCGTCATTGTCTAGCCTATGCGGCTCCACGTTAGAGAAATACTGCATTTAATGGTCATTTAATATTCTTCATCACGCACTACATGTAGAATAAATGCATGGTCCAGTCTTAGAGTCGATTAGCTTTTCCCCTCTTGACTTCTAGTTTATATCAACATGTTCTCTAAACATCAGATACTAAATAGGGTTTAGGTACATGTCGCTCCGACCCTCCAGACTTCAGTCTCTGCTCCTAGCACAGAGTTCGTAGCCCCCAGCTTCTCCTCGTAACACGTCATTGCCAGTTTGCGCGCACCATCAGGTTAGAGGTCCCGGCTCCTTAGGTAGCCCCCTCCAATGTTTCCGCCCATTTCATGACATATTCTGTTACGTTTACACCACATGTCTATGTATACGCCCAGTTACACCTACTTTTACTCTTATCTTTCGCGACTGCTACGCGTCACGCCTTCTGCTCCACCCACTGCTACGCCTACTGCAATGTAATGCTATGTGTTTTCGTTTTGTATATAAGCTCATGTATTGTTATTAAAAGTTAGCGCGCTCATCCCAGACCCAGCCCCAGCAGCTGCTGGGCCCCTGTCGTCCTGCTGGGCCCTGTCATCCTATTCCTATGCAGGTTGTCCTGTTCCTGTCCTTATGCTGTATTAAACCTGCAAAACTCCTACTACCTCGAATCTTGACTCTTATTTATTGAGCTATCTGTTATGATATATGTCTAGTCAAAAATAGGGTATTATTTATTTATTTACCACATAATGGCGCCCGAATAGGGACCTGCCCTTTCCCCACGCGTCGGCGAAGCCACGCCGACCCCCTGACCCTCTGCAGTCGTGACGGAACTCTTCTGCGCAGTGGCAGATATTTCTGCTCAAGTATCCCTCAGGCCCACGGAGGAGACGGAGGAGGCGGTCCAGCATCCAGACGAGACGGTGGAGGAACGCGGCGAGTCCCGACCAGAGCCCAAGCCAAGAGTCCAAGGTCCGAGGTATCCGGAGGCCCACCCGTAACTGAAGTCCGAAGTTCGTCGTCCGTCGTCGTAGCAGTCCAGTCCAGTCCGAGGCCTTCCGTTCTTGCTGCCCGGTGAGTACCATTGCTGGGGTAGTATCTAGACAGGGTCAATCTAAATTGACTCTGGTCCATGGGTTGGTGGTACCCAGGCCCACTAACGAAGTGTTCACCTAGGTGGATACGGGTCTTGATGCGTCCCTTTATGGGACCGGTATGTTCCGTACTGTTTCAGCAGTGCATCCAGTAACTCTAGTCTGTTCCGTTCTCGAGAAATCCTTGTGTTTCTGTTCTTAGTATTCCAGGTATTATTCTGTCCGAACTGTAATGTTATGATGTTGTTCAATGTATTTCCAATATCGTGGTATGCCTGAATTGTTTTCCCAATTGTTATTGTTCCTCGTCTATTGTATTGTGTTCCGATTCAAGTTTACAATGTCTCTCTTTTCGAGACTACGTCAGTTAAAAACTAGAAAGGGTTTGTTAGAAGAAGCAGTTCCTGTCCCGCCCAGGGACAGTCCAGGTCATTTTATGTATCAGAAACATGGCATAAGCGCCATATTGTATCTAGATTTATGGGTAGATTATACCAAACAGTTAGAAGAAAAGTATAGATGGCCCGTATCGGGTACATGGGATGCCGAATGCATCATGCGAGTAGAAGAAGCATTATGGAAAAAGAAAGCCAGACAGTCACAGAAAGATGCCATCGAGTTATGGCGCAAAGAAGCTCATAAGAGAACCGAAAAAGAAATCAGAAAGACAGAACTAAGTAGAGAATCCCAAGAACGAGCCCAAGAAAGAGAATTAATCGAGATAGGTGAACGAGTCAAAGCCGAACAATCAGACAGACAGAGGCATGCCCTTAATAAGGGTATGTATCCTCTTCTTGCTGAGGGCTTGCCAAAAGCGACCCCAGAGGCATCCAGTAATTTCCCGCCACCATTAGTTCCGACCAAGCTACGTCACAAACCGACCGCAGCTGATATTTTTATTTCGTCCTATCTGGACGACACAGTCCCAGAATATGCAAATCCTGTTCGCGCTCCGCCAGTCCCTGTAAATCAGGTAATTCCTGCTCCTCCAGACACCGGGGTGCCCTTAACAGCCCCCCCGGGTCAGCCCGCCATACAAGTCCAGCCCACGTTACAATTACCGACCCTGCCAGGACGAAAAGCATCAGTTGATGATTCTAGTTTAGGGGCCGCAGGGGGAGGTCTTCCTCAAACTCCGCCGCCATACAAACGTTTATCAGCACTCGAATTACATGCTCAAGCATCACAGCGTACTCCCAAGAGTAATAAGTCTGTTGCAGAAATCAGGCAAACCCTTGGCGAATGTGTCTATGACCCAGTTCCAGGCGAGTTTAATATGGTTTTATATTCCGTACGCATAAGGAGGGTGACCGAGTATCTAGTCACCTTGCCGAATATGAAAGAAGATCTAGACAGAATATATCGTTTCATCCGTACAGGGGATGATCCAGAAAGTATTAGTGATGCCATGTCTCAAAGGAAAGCCGAGATTCAGCGCATGATATTAAAGTTCTTAATTAACTGTCTAATAAGAGAACAAGATTACCCGTCTAAAGATCCAGCCGAAATGAAAATCCTGACAAAGTGGAGTGATAATATTGCCGAAGGAAAGCACAATACCATTAGTGCCATGGAAAGTATGTACAAGAAAATTCGTAGAGAGATAATAAAGATACACGAACAGCGTAAAGCAGCACAAGTAAGCGAAAAAGAAAGTACCTCTGATCCTGAAGAGGAAGATGACGAGAATACTGCCAGAATAGCGTATGTAGGGAAACCTAGATTTCCAGATCGCCATTTACGTCTAGAACCCAAGTCTACTTTCCATCATCCAGCACCAGAACAAGGTTCCCTAGAACAAGTATTTCAAGCTACCGATCACATTCTGAAATCACGAATCGGTTACAGTGAGTTAAGTACTATGCATGAACAGGAATTAGTGCGATCAGCAGTCCGATGGATTACTGATTCTACCACTTTTCCAGACGAAATAGTGGCACAAATGTTTCTGAAAATGCCCCCAGCCGAGCAGCGACTGGTGGGTATGTATATGATTCAGTACCTCATTACTCTGTATGAGGGTCAGCACTCTGATCCAGGTCCGTTACATGATATCCTGAACGAGTTACTCCAGTATAAATGGAGAGGTCTAGGTACCGATTTAATTAGTGTCATTCTAGAACAGCGTCATAAATATAGAACATTCTTGAACCCGCATTTTGTTCATGTCTCACCCCCAGAAAGTAAATCATTCTACATAGACAGACAGAATCCGTTACGAGAAGTCCACCCAGTTAAAGGAACGGGTGGCGAAATGCAGCGAGTGTTTGTATACACTCCAATCACAAAGATGGAACTCCTTGAAATGAAGAAATTAATTCCCTGTCATGACAAAGATCCAGCAGGGTTCCATCGAGAATTAAAAGACATGCTCCGTATGGGAGAATACACTTACCCAGATATCATTAAAATGTTAAAGGTTCTGCTACCCGCAGGGGTGTATGAAAAGCTAAAGGAAAAAGAATGGGAGGTGGGAGAGAAAAAGATCGATTGGGCAGTCCTAGAAGCAGAAGATAAGATACGTGTACCAGGTACTGGTCTCGGAGAGAAATGTAAAGAATTACCGGAATTATTAATTCAAGTTTTACCCAGATTATTGACAACTAGAAAAGAAGACTGGGATGCAATCTCAGCCTGTAAACAGAAACAAGATGAAGATATTAGTGATTTTTATTCGAGGTTTGAAAAGTGCTTTAGTATCAACAGTGGCCTCAAGACAAGTAGTGAGTCATACCCTCACCTTTTTGTTACTAAATTAGTCGAGAATTCAAGTCCACCAATTAAAAACCGAGTTCTGAAAGTCGAAAGCACCTGGCAAGCTAATACTCCGTCCCAGATGCTCCAGATGCTCCAGTATCACCAGAATAGAATCAGGGAAGAGCAAGAACACGAGAGAAAACGTATGAAAGACACGAAAATGAAAGTGCTAGTTGCACAATCTGTTCCTCAAGACAGTCAGAAGAGGGGTCCGAATCAAGCCAGTCATCCTGCAGCTCCCGTTAAAGGGAACTGCAATTATTGTAAACAGCCAGGTCATTTTATAAATGAGTGTGCAGTTCTGAAACACAACATAGCTACTGGTAAGACTAAAGAAAGACCACGTCCGCCTAGACAAGAGCAAGTTTCACAGACTCCTCAGCCACAGAATGCACCACAGACAGTTACAGCACCGCAGCCTATCGCTGCAACACAGCACGTTACATCGCAGATGTACCAGTATGCACAGTCTGAGTATCCAGAGTACCAGCCATATTCATGAAACAGCCTAGAGAGGGAGGTAGGCTTGCCTCTCATCGAGATACCTGTAGATCAAGAAGGTCCCTATGTTCACAGTCAAGTATTAGGGAAAGACAGAAAGTTTTTGATTGATACAGGGGCAAGTAGGACCACAATTAGTCATGCCGAAGTTCCAGGGGCTCCGCTCTCAGGCTCAAGAAATGTTTCCCTTGGATTTTCCGGAAAGCCTATCGTAAATAAGATTTCAAAGCCAGTCACTCTAGAAGTAGGTCCATTGTCCCGTACTACTGACCTGTTACTTACTAAGTCATGTCCAGAAAATCTATTAGGCATTAAAACACTGAAAGAATTAGGTGCAGTTATTTGTTGTTCCCCAGAGGGAATACGTCTGTTCCTACGTGACTTTAAGGGTCACTATGTATTACGAGATTTTGATTCCAGACTGTCTAATGTTCCGCAGCATTTATGGGCGCAAGGTCCAACTGATGTAGGTTACATGCAAATCACACCCTATCGTGTGACTCTCAAACCAGGTGTAGTGTTACCACGAATCAGGCAGTATAGATTGCCACCCGAGGCTGTAGCAGCCTTATCCAAAATTATAGACGAGCTCAAGGCTCAAGGAGTAGTTGTAGAAACTGACTCCAATGTATGCAATTCTCCGATCATTCCAGTCATGAAACGTACTGATCCAAATGCACCCCCAGTATATCGATTAGTGATTGATTTACGAGAACTTAATAAATGTATTATTCCGCAGTACCCAGTTGTCCCAGACATCTCTTCCCTATTAACTGCTATTGATTCCGAAGCCATGTTCTTCACTGTCATAGACCTCAAGAATGCATTTTTTAGTGTTCCCATCCATCCAGACAGCCAGTTTCTTTTCGGATTTTGTTTAAATGGAAGGAGCTATATGTTTACACGAGCTCCTCAAGGTTTCACAGAAAGCCCTAGTATTTACAGTCAAGCACTAAAGAGACAACTAGATAATATTCACATGCCAACTGACACTGCCCTGCTCCAGTATGTCGATGATCTACTGATCACAGCCCGTTCTGAACGTGATTGCGAGCGAGCGTCACTGACGGTTCTGTATTTCCTAGCCGAGATGGGGCACAAGGTGTCACCTTCGAAGCTTCAATTCTGTGTCCAGCAAGTGGTATACTTAGGACACTTGCTGTCCAAGAGGGGTAGGCAGTTGACACCAGACCGTATCCAGTTGATAGCGAGTCTTCCCCAGCCCAGAACCCAGAAGGAGGTACGTGCCTTTATCGGCCTTACTTCTTATTGTAGACAATGGATTCCCCAGTATGCATTTCTAGCCAAGCCACTGATACAGTTAACGACACAGGAGGCAGTCGTATCGACTGTTCTCCCTTGGACATCTGAACATACACTTAGTTTCAACGAGTTAAAGAAAGCTTTATGTCAAGCTCCAGTTCTAGCTACACCGAACTACAGTAAGCCTTTTACACTTTTCGTTACTGAACGTGAAGGTACAGCATTATCTGTTCTCACACAAGATCAAGCAGGACAATACAAGCCCTGTGCTTATTTTTCGAGCACACTAGATCCAGTCGCCCAGGCGTTGCCTGCGTGCCTCAAGTCAGTTGCAGCCACAGCACTAGCTATTAGACAAAGTGATTCCATAGTCTTAGGACATACCTTGACAGTACAAGTTCCACATTCCGTGGAAGTTCTTCTAAACCGAACACAAACTCAGCACTTGACAATTGCACGTTTAACAGGTTATGAATTGACACTGTTCCAGCCACACATAGAAATTAGACGCTGCAGCATCCTGAATCCTGCTACACTGTTACCACCAGTTAATTCAAATCCTGACCCACATGACTGTGTGGAAGTAGTCAATATTACGACAAAGCCAAGACAAGACCTGACAGACATTCCGTTACCAGATCCTGACCTGACACTTTATGTGGATGGTTCATGTATGAGAACTAGTACAGGAGAACTAGTCGCCGCGTATGCAGTGACTACTGACACCGAAGTTATTAAGACACACCGCATTGATACCCTGTCCGCTCAAGCAGCAGAGCTAGTTGCTCTGACACAAGCCTGTATACACGCCAAGAACCTGAAAGTTAATGTTTACACAGATTCACGTTACGCATTTGGAGTTGTACACGACTTTGGAGTGCTCTGGCAGGAGAGAGGTTTCATGACTTCTCATGGAACCAAAATTCAGCATGGTTTCCTTATCCAAGCTCTGTTAGATGCCATACACTTACCGACATCTATTGCTATCATGAAGTGCAAAGCACATACGAAAGTTACTGACACTATTTCCCAAGGTAATGATCTAGCAGATCGCACAGCCAAGCTTACAGCACAGACTCCAGACACTCAAGCTAATCCGACACAGACACATATTCCAGATCCGACTACATGTATGACAGTTAAGGACCCCACTCAAGATGTCATAGATATCCAGTTACATGCTACTCCCGATGAAATCAAGAAATGGTCTGAACAAGGAGGGGTCCAGACAGATCAAGGATGGTTAACGAAGGGTAGAACCGCATGGTTTCTCCCCGACTCTATGGTTCAAGTCATTATTAATACCGCACATAGTCCAGCACATTTAGGAGAAAAAGCAATGTTAGACAGTATCCAGAACATTTGGTTCAACAAGCATTTACGAGCTGCAGCCAAGCAGAAAGTCCGTACCTGTATGATATGTTGTCAGTTTAATCCAGGTAAAAGTGTCCCGGTGGAACAAGGTGGTTTCCAGCCTCCTGACCACCCTTTTGAGGTCCTCCAGATGGATTATATTCAGATGGAGCGATGTCGAGGTTTCAAGTATGTCCTTGTAGTTGTATGCGCTTTGTCCAGATGGACAGAAGCATATCCAGTCCCAGATTATACAGCCGCGACCACTGCCAAGCAGTTGGTTCGTGAATTTTTCCCTCGATATGGACTCCCTAGAGTCGTATATTCTGATAACGGTCAGCCATTCTCATCTGAACTCATGAAGCACGTTTCCCTGTTGTTAGGGTACCAGTGGAAGTTTCATTGTGTACGCCATCCTGAAGCAGCCGGTCTAGTCGAGAGACATAATCAGACTCTGAAAATCCGAATCGCCAAAGTATGTAAAGATAAGGGTGTGGACTGGCTAGTAGCTCTGCCAGTCGCTTTGTTTTATATGCGCATGGTCGCACATTCCAGATCAGGTCTGTCCCCGTATGAGGTCGTTTTCCGCCGCCCCCCTAACATGTGGGGTACTCCTAGACCCCGAAGTATTACTGATGTTTCATGTAATATGCTGACAGATTACCTAGCTTCCTTGATGTCTGCCCTCAACTCATGTCGTTCACAGGTTGCTGCCGCATTTCCAGACAATACCGAGGTGGCACCGCATGAAATCGTTCCAGGTTCCATGGTGATGGTCCGTAACTTTGACAGATCAAGTCCGCTGGAGCCTCGATGGAAAGAGCCCCGTCAGGTCCTCCTCACCACCCGTACAGCCGTGAAGTTGGAAGGCCGAAAAGGATGGATACACCTTTCTCACGTTAAACTTTTTAAAGGACTGAAACCCGTCTTTAAGAACATTTCCCAGGATTTTAAGGACTGCCAAAATATTGCTCTTAAGGACTGTCCCGCAAAAGACATTGATACAACCCCTCCCTTGGTAGAGAAAACTCCGCAGCAGGAGTATAAGCAAAAACTCCGGTCTAGTAAAATAAGTCAGTCAGTTTGATTGTATAAGTCCTCCCCTAGGTGAAACGGTTAGACTGTTTCTGACATGTATAAAATAGACCCCCATAGTGAGAGAGTCAGTCATAACTCAATTCGATGTATCGTTTTCCTAAGTTTCATATTATTCATCAGCATTATGATTTCCTGCACCAGTTATGCCTTTTTCCTATATTTCCCAGTTCTTCATGTAAATAAGTCTGCTAATGTTACAGTAGAGCACACGTTTAGTGATCTGCCCCCTCATGAACTGTCCTACCGCCTCGCTATGCGTAATAACTCATTTATCCGCATGTTACATTATTCACACCAGACCAGCAATGCCACTAATTGTTGGGTGTGTGGTCGACTCCCCCCTTTCCAGACGTCAAAGGGAGTTCTGCCACTTTTTCCTTATCCGTTTTCACATAATGGTTCGTGTGGAGCATGGTCCACGTTAACGTCATCCTCAACAGATATGTCTTTTCTTAACAGCACATGTTTCCTAGACAAGCAAGGTCTCCCCCACAGAACAGGTTTAGATCTAGAAAATGAAGTGTATAATTTAGGTAACTATTCGTCGAATTTCATGGTCCTGAATGTTCAGTCTGATACTACTCCAGACTCACCTGCTATTTCAGTACTACCAGTCAAAGGCGAATTATGTGTCCGAAATAAGGGTTCCGTACACGTAGGACATAGTGATTGTACTACTATTGTCAAGTATAGTGACAGTGGGAAATCTATTTTTAAAGCTTCACGTCATTCTTATTTTGTTTGTGGTCAAACTGCATATGTTCGTCTGCCCCTCGATTGGGAGGGAACCTGTTACATTGCCTTCCTACTGCCACCTGTTTTTCTAGCCCCACCTGACTACCATAGGAATTCCTTCCTAGTACATACTAGACACAAGAGAAATCTCCCGATTGTCGATTATACTGAAACTGCTGCAGAACAATTCATTGATATTGATAAAGGTGTGTTCCCTTATTTAGGTACAGTTGTAAACAGTAAGCTAATTCGTAGATTAACAAGAACCCTTGAAACTGTAGTAGATGAGACTGCCTCTGCTCTAGGTAACTTAACCGAAGAGCAATCCTTTATGAGAATTGTCGTTTTACAGAATCGTCTCGTCCTTGACGTCATACTGGCCGATAGGGGCGGGGCCTGTAGAGTCATCGGATCCAGTTGTTGCATTTTCATTCCAAATAACGCGCCGTCTGTTTATTCAGCTATAACCAGACTTCATAAAATTGCCCATCTGTTACACCAGAATCCAGGCACCTGGACATGGTCCGGTTGGTTCTGGAATATAATTTCCGCATGGGGATGGAAAATATTGTCCTTCCTAGGTATTGCAGTAGCGATCATATTCAGCTGCTGCCTCTGTATATAATGTGGCCCTGCGATTTGCGGCATGTGTGCTACCTCTTGTATTCCTAGTCCCAAGCCCCGTTCTAAAACCCGTTCCAGGATAATTCGAGACGAGCAAATGGTACTGTATGAAATGATAGATGGTATCATGAATATTGATGTTTCCTGATGGAAACGTAGTGACAAGGAGGGAATGTGGAAAAGTAAATTTTGTCATGTTCTGTGTCCCTACGTGTCATCCATCATATGTTATGTGTGCATGACCAATATGCATATGTTATTCCCCATGTCCGATTAATGACGCAATTACAGTTGTGTCCTCCTCTGATATGTCATTTCCCAGTCCTCGTGAATACTACGAATATCAGGCCTATGTAAAGCTACGTTGCCACGTTTCTCAGTGTGCACGTTATTCTATTATAAAGTCCCCGTTTCCAGGCCTCAGAAGGGCCTGGACATCAGATTCAGCTCCTGTCTCCTGAAGCCTCGCTGAGGAGCGATACAGCCCCCACCTGTATCCTCGACCTTTCACTTACTTCCTGCCTCGCAGTGCCCGGTGCAGCTTGGCTCTGCCTCTGAGTCTGCCAAAAGTATGTTATAGTTCCAGTTATCAGTTCAGTCCTCCTTCTCTGCATTCCTAAGCTACTGAACTGCATCAATAGTTTCCGTCATTGTCTAGCCTATGCGGCTCCACGTTAGAGAAATACTGCATTTAATGGTCATTTAATATTCTTCATCACGCACTACATGTAGAATAAATGCATGGTCCAGTCTTAGAGTCGATTAGCTTTTCCCCTCTTGACTTCTAGTTTATATCAACATGTTCTCTAAACATCAGATACTAAATAGGGTTTAGGTACATGTCGCTCCGACCCTCCAGACTTCAGTCTCTGCTCCTAGCACAGAGTTCGTAGCCCCCAGCTTCTCCTCGTAACACGTCATTGCCAGTTTGCGCGCACCATCAGGTTAGAGGTCCCGGCTCCTTAGGTAGCCCCCTCCAATGTTTCCGCCCATTTCATGACATATTCTGTTACGTTTACACCACATGTCTATGTATACGCCCAGTTACACCTACTTTTACTCTTATCTTTCGCGACTGCTACGCGTCACGCCTTCTGCTCCACCCACTGCTACGCCTACTGCAATGTAATGCTATGTGTTTTCGTTTTGTATATAAGCTCATGTATTGTTATTAAAAGTTAGCGCGCTCATCCCAGACCCAGCCCCAGCAGCTGCTGGGCCCCTGTCGTCCTGCTGGGCCCTGTCATCCTATTCCTATGCAGGTTGTCCTGTTCCTGTCCTTATGCTGTATTAAACCTGCAAAACTCCTACTACCTCGAATCTTGACTCTTATTTATTGAGCTATCTGTTATGATATATGTCTAGTCAAAAATAGGGTATTATTTATTTATTTACCACAGTGTAACGAAACTTGAGGGCCCCTCCCTGCAAGGTACATGGAGGGCACCCCTCCAGACTCATTAAGGAGCTCTCCAGGCAGAGTACTTTGCTGCGGGGGCCGCCCCCCGGGGGCTGCCGGGGTCTGTGTTACATTATTCAAAAACTACAGGGGCTGTACAACAACCCTGAACCAGGGACAGATAATCGATACACCTAACAGAAGGTTCAGGAGAAAAAGTCACATAAATTGTGCAACCTGACATGTACTATTAAAACAAAGAAAAAAGAGAGGGAAAAGAGAGAAGCCTCTAGGATCATAAATTCAGCAAGAGTTTATTAAAAAATTGGGGGGATTTATAATTTATTACACATTTTTAAAGGTTAAAAAGAACAATTACGCTCAAGATAGAATGTTGGTATACTGAAAAACAAACATATCATAAACCAAACAGGTGGCTAAACAAAAAAACATTACAAGTGTAAAGGATCAACACAAATAGACATAATAATGTGTCCTTCAAAAATTATGGCCACAAAAAAGCGTCAACGGCGTTTCAACCGCTGTATTACTGTACGAATGGGTAAAAAGTGCCTCCAAGGGAGTTTAATGGAAAAGGTATTTAAATGATTTGAGAGTGATTTGAGAATAGGCTATTTAATAGTCCTAGTTGAGTTTAGTTCAAATAGTCATATGTAACATAATTTCAGACTTAACAAACATATATTCTACTAAACAGTTAACATTGGACAAAAAACAACAAACATGTGTGTAGGCAAAATAGTAGACTTTATCAAAGAAATCTCAAGGGATTATAAAATACAAATATATAGACAGGGATACAGGAAAATTATAATGGAATGAAGTCAATTTTTCTGTAAAACCTGTAAACACCTATCCAAAACACAAATGTTCTAAGTTCTTATTGGATAAGGGTAATGGTCGACGTTTCGGTCTCTTATGGGTGAATCTTTGAGACCATCATCAGGACTGGTTAATAGATATTTGTAAAGCCCTTGTAAAACGAAATAAGAAATGTTTACTATTACAATGTTAAACAAATTAATAATTTCATGAAGCACTATACACACACAATTAACATTTACACTAACTAAACATACTAAACATAGCATATTGAAATAAACATAACAAATTAATCTTAACATTGAATACATCCAGTACATACAATAATGCAAATATGTTTTTTTTAACTAAACATGACATATATTATTTACATTTAGAAAGCACAATTTCATGAGCTTTGCTATTGTTGAGAATCCAATGTGTAGCCCTATGCTACACTACCAAAGATGGCCCTGTTATCGTCCATGTAGAGTCTCTGAACGACTACTAGGAGAAATTTAGAACAGGGGTTAAAAATCTTACCTATTTACGGAATCCTTATGGCGCCTTGAATATGGTAATTTAGGTCATCAAAGGAGGGCTTGTGAACTTATCTATACTAATTCATTAAAATAATAGCCATTAGTAAAGGTAATAAGCTACAAAAAGTCATAGGATGGAGTCGTTCTAACGTTATTCGTACCTTGATTGGAATCCAAAGTTTATATGTAGCGGAGTTTGCGATCTCTCTAGATGAGAACAGATGGCAATCTGTGAAATATGGAATAATGTGCCATAAGTTTTTAAATTTTTAAATTGTTCAGAATGCCTGCTTACGAATGTACATAGTGAAATCACTTCACGCCACTTCATTGCAAAGTTCTAAATTTCTCCTAGTAGTGGTTCAGAGACTCTACATGGACGATTAGCTATAGTAACATGGCATCAATTAACCTGTAACATGATCATAAATGATGACACAAATTTTTTTTTATTTATTTATTTTATTTTTGAAGTTTTATATAGCGCGAACAAGATCTTTGCAGATATCAGAGCGCTTTACAAGGACAAGGGGGTGATAGAATAATAGTATGTAATAGTTGAGGTAGTTAGGTACAAGGTGCATAGTTACATAGGTAGGTCAAAATACAAGAGGTAGGTCAACGTTGAGGTAGTGTAGGTACAAGGTGCATAGTCAAACAGATGCGTGCATAGTTACATAGGTAGGTCAAAATACAAGAGGTAGGTCAAAGTTGAAGTAGTGTAGGTACAAGGTGCATAGTCAAACAGTTGCGCCAATAGTATAAAGGTACAAAAAGAAGGAGCATATACTTGTTTAAGCGTGCTTAAAATGCTTTTGGAGATAGCATAAAGGTAGGCAAAGTTGAGGTAGGTGAGTACAGGGTGCATAGTCACACAGGTGCATCAGTAGTACACGAGTAGGAATAGTTGAGGTGGAGTAGGTACAGTATGCAAAGTCAAACGGGTGCGTCAACAATATAGAAATATCCAAAGAGGGAACGTATACAATCAGATAAGTCGATAATACAAGTAAAAAAAATAGCCCATGGGGTCAGGCAGGTAGTACAGAGCGGATTCTTGAGAAATACAGAATAATAGATCATGTGTATTTAGCCATGAGGATCGCTTTTACTTCTTTCTTAAAAAGTTTGTTGGAGGAGATGAGCCTGGTTTCAGGAGGGAGTGAGTTCCAGATCCTGGGCGCCATTCCTGAGAAGGAGCGTTTATAGGTTTTTTCCTTCCGAAATCTTCGAGGCTTCAGCAGAAGATTGTTTGTGCTTCTAGTAGTTCTAGAGCCACCAGAAATTGTCAGCTTTTGAGTGAGGTAGGCGGGTGAGTTCATGTGTACAGCCTTGTGTGTCATGCAGGCGATTTTCAGATGTATTCTGGCTTCAAAAGGTAGCCAGTTCAGGGATTTAAAGTCAGGGGAAATATGCAAGTGTTTTTTTGAGCCAGTGATGAGTCTCGCTGCCGTGTTAAGGGACGCTCTTAGGGGTGTCGTTGTAGTTAGGGGGAGCCCGCAGAGGGCGGTGCTACCGTATTCTATGTGCGGGATGACCATAGATTGTACTGCAGTATGGAAGTCTTTGGCTGGAAGGAAGGGTTTAAGTTTTCTCAAGGTATTGATTTGGAAGTTCGCTCCTTTCGTTGCCTTGCTGATGTGTTGCTGCATGTTGAGATTGGTGTCAAGTGTTATGCCTAAAGATTTTGCTGAGTCTACGATGGTAGGTTGAACATTTAGAGCCGTTAGGTGCTTAAGCCATGTATGAGCGGTAGAGATTTTTGCGGGAGGTGAGATCAGGAGGAATTCAGTCTTCAGCGCATTGAGTTTGAGGTGATTCTCGGCAAGCCAGGATTGGGTGTTTCTGATCGTGGTGTTCAGAAGCATGATGTCCTTGGGAGATTGTATTTTGAGATAAAGTTGGGTGTCGTCGGCATACATGTGAAAGTGAACATTGGATGCTTGTAGCAAAGTAGTGAGAGGTTCCATAACTAGGTTGAACAGTGTTGGGGAGAGGGAGGATCCTTGAGGGACGCCTAGCGATACAGATACTGGAGAGGACATCAGGTTGTTGCTTTTGAATCTCTGAGACCGGTTGTGTAGAAAGGAAGTGAACCACTTGAGAACAGTCCCAGATATGCCATTCTTGTGTTTAATAGTTCGAGTAGGTTCTCATGTTTAACTGTGTCGAATGCTGAAGAGAGATCAAGAAGGATGAGGAGGCAGGTATCGTTTTGGTCTAGGATTTGGAGGGCGTCGTCAACTATGTGAGTCATAGCAGTTTCGGTACTGTGCCCAGCTTGGAAGCCTGATTGATGAGGGTTGAGGAGATCAAACTTATCTATGTGTTTAGTCAGTTGTAGCTGTACGCATTTTTCCAACAGTTTAGCGAGAGTGGGAATATTTGTATTAGGCCGATAATTGTTTAGATCAGTGGGGTCTGCTGTTGTTTTTTTTAGTAGCGGTGTGACTTGTCCGACTTTGAGGGCGCTAGGGATGGATCCTTGTTGAAGAGAGCTATTGATAATCTTAGTCCAGAGTGGGAGGAGCCAAGGGGTAAAGTCTTTTACAGCGTTAGCAGGAAGGGGGTCAGTGAGGTGATTGGATGGTTTCAGGGTGCTGAGCAATCTGCCAATTTCTTCTTCGGAGTAGGTGCCAAAGGATGACCATGTAGCATTGTTCTTTGGTTCAGACGCTGCTGTGTGTTGGGGGTTGGAGTAAAGGATTGCGTCATTGAGGAGATCGCTTCTTATGTTGTCAGTTTTTTGGTTAAAGAAAGCAGAGAAGTCTTCACAGGAAGGTGTAACGCCCATGGTGCTGAGTGTCTGGGGTTGTTCTTTGGATTGTGTTCTGATTAGCTCAAACAGTTTTCTTGGGCGGTTTTTTGCGTGGGCGAGCTGGAGGCTGAAGAAATCTCTTTTTGAGCGTTTTATTTTCCTGAAGTAGGCGTTTCTCTGTTTCTTCAGGGTTTTTAGGTGCAGTGCAGAGGGGGCTGATCTCCAGGCGCGCTCTGCCAATCGCATGGCCCGTCTATCTTCATTGAGGCTCCCGTCATACCATGGGTTGGAGATCTAGGATGAGACTCTTTTCAGTTGCATGGGTGCAGCCTCATTGATTATCGTGGTCATAGCATTGAGATAGTGGTCAGTCAGGAGTTGAACGTCCGTAGCGCCGGAAGGGGGAAGTAGGAGATTGCAGCTGTTAGGCGGTAAGGAGTCTGGGTTGAGTTTCTTCATGTCTCTTTTCCAAACTTTGGGCTTAGAGGGTTGAACTGGGTAAAATTTAATGTTTTCATTGATAAGGAAGGAGACAATATGATGATCTGACCAGTCACAAGGTTGGATTGACTCAAGTTGAATAGCGTCCTCTTTGGAGATGATAAGGTCGAGGATAGAACCTTTCTCATGGGTCGGGCTGTTGCATATTTGGGTGAGATCAAGGGCGTTGAGGAAGATTTTGAGGCTATTTACCACTGTGTCACTGCTGTCATTCCCGTGGAGATTGTAGTCGCCAAGGAAAATTTGGGTGTTTTGCCGTCCTGAGTTGGTTGAGATTGTGTCCATGAGTTGTTGGGAGAAGGAGAGCTTGTCCCCAGGTGGGTGGTATATGATGTGTAGTGAGCCTACCGGTTTGCTTTCGCTGATGACATCAAGGCAGAGGTATTCACAGGAAGTAAGGGAGGGGGCGGACGCTTTAATAACTGAAAGGTTGCTTCTGTAAATACAGGCAATTCCACCGCCTGTCTTTTTGATCCTGTCAAGTCTAATGATACAGGAGTTGGGGGGGGGGACTAGGATATCCATGATAGGTGTGGAAGAATCGGACAACCATGTTTCAGTCAGAATGGCTAGATCCGGTTCCAGAGAAATGATGAGATCGGCGACCCCCGCGGAATGTCTTTGGGCCGATCTGCAATTGAGAAGTATGCATTTGAGTCTAGGGGTGCAGAGGGTGGAGGAAGGTTCTAAAGTGAGGGGTACATTTGTGAGGTTGTTGGGGACGGAGCCTCTGTTGTTATGCGTGTGGTGCCTGAGAGGGTTAGAGATAATCGTTGGGATGGACAGATGGTTGGTGGCTAGGCCATTTTGGGGAGCCGGGACGTAAGAGTGGAGAAGGGTTTGTATGTCATGGTCTGAGATCGTATCTGTAGTGCGTCTGGGGCGTTTGGTGGTATTGCAAAAGGGGATAGAGGTCCAGTGTGGGGAGTGTTGTGTGATAAGGCGAGTAGGAGGTGAGGAGGAGGTGTTATTAGGTGTAAGGGTAGTATTGCGATTGATGGTATTGCGATTGCGATTGGTATTGCGATTGGCGGTGTTGCGAGAGGGGATAGAGGTCCAGTAAGGGGGGTGTTGTGTGGTAAGGAGAGTAGGAGGTGAGGGGGAAGTGTTATTAGGTGTAACGTTGGTGGTGGGAGGGGGTGTCTGGGGTGTGTGGGGTGTGTGATGAGCAACTCTTTGATGGAGTGTAGTTCTTCTTTCATTTGGAGGAGGGTGGACATAATCATGTCCAGCGTGGTGTTGGTCGCGGGGAAGGGTAATGGCGGTGAACAGGCGTATAGGTTACTGGAGAAGGGGGGTAATCAGGGTGGAGAGGTGGAGCTGGTGAAGGGGTTGGAAGTGTTCGAGAGAGGATTGGTGTTAGGGTTGGTGTTAGCGTTATTGGGCAGGGCATCAGTGCTAAGAGGGGAAGGGTAAATGGGGGCGGTGTGGAGGCTGGGGGTTGCGGGGGTGGAGGTGGGATAGTGGGGACTGAGAGTGGGGGGTGTGAGGTTGAAGGAGGGTTGTTCTGAGAAGCTTGGTATGAGGGGCGGGACGGCAGTGCAAGGTGTGGGGGGGGATATGGGAAGAGAGAGAGTCATGTTGTGTTGGGTACAGTTAGGGGAGGGGGGTGTTCTGAGAAGCTAGTCGGAGGTGTGCGTGGCGTGTTCTGTGGGGGAGGGGTTGAGGGGGTGGCGGTGTGGGGGATGCTAGAGGAGGTGCGTTCGGCGTCTGATGCTGAAAGGTGTGATGTGTCTGTAGACGGAGGGTGATAGAGTAGAGTAGTGGGGGGAGTGAGGGGGTGCGTGTTAATGTCAGGAGGTGGTGTGGAGTCCAAGATGTTGGGAATGATGGCGGGAGGGTGAGGGATCAGGGATTTAGAGAAGTATTCTTTAAAGGTGGGGAACAGGTTGTCAAATAGGTCTAGGTTTCTGTCTGTGGATTGAATTAAGATGGTGCCGTTGTTGTAGATGGTGATGGTTGCTCTAGCAGGGAAGCGCTGGGATGGTGTGGTTGAGAGTGTTACTCCATAGGCACTTTTCCTAGTGGTCGAGACGGTAAGTAGGGTAAGGAGTGCTTTTCTTCATTGTGCTCTGCGTGTAGTGTATAGGATGATATCAGTGCTCTTGGTTCCATTGTTGAGGGAGAAGTAGGTGTCTACAAAGGGTGTTTCAGGGTGGGACTTCAAGAAGTTGTGCTTAAACCTTTTTGCGTTTTTTTTGGTGAGCCCGGGGGGGTAATTTATTTTGTAAGTGTGTTTGCCCAAGGGTTCCATGTTGGGAGTAGCGGGATGCGTGGCTGGGTGTAGGAAGGCGCTATGATGTGTGTGAGGAAAGAGAGGGTGCAGCAGTCAAGGAATGAGTGCGAAGGAGTAGTGATTTAGACTAGTCTAAGATGGCCGCTTCTTTAGGCGTGATGCAGTGATGAGGATTGACTAGCCTAAGATGGCCGCCAAGTTAGAGAGATTGAGGGGTATAGAAGTCCTTTGTTTATTGTTACGTAATGAGAACAAGGAGGTGAGCCAGTTTCAGAAGTTCAAGAAAAGGCAGGTCTAGGAGTCCTATTTCTATCTCACTGGGTGGGTGGAGGGGAGTCTTATGTCTATTTTGGCGAGTGAGGGGAAGGCAGAGTGGGTGTTTAGATTAGTCTTGTGGGGGTCTGGTGCTTAGATGTTCTAGATTTATGACCCCAGCCATTTTGGGCGAGGGAACCGGTTTTATGTGGGTTTCAGGGAAAATGGAGGCCGGTGAGGCTACAAGTTTTATGGCCCCAGCCATTTTAGGCAGACAAGTCTGAGAAATAAACTCGAGTAATTCAGTGAAGAGGTGATGCAAATTAAATGAAAACACGATACCTTGTCCTGAGCCTGGGGGCGTTTTACGAGTGAGGCGATTGCACTGCTGGCTGCATTCTGTCTCTTTTGAGCACTTTGCCAGTGTGAGGCATTCCTTCTTTATCCGGCTGAATCCATCCTTAAAACATTAGCGATATTGGGCACACGTTATCGGTGCAGTTTTGTGCCGTTTTAGCTCCCTTTCCTTTAGTGCGGGGGCGGGGTCGGGGCCGTGGAGCGACTTAGCTCCGTGTGTGTTGAAGAGCTGTGGCAACATGGAGGCTCCCAAAGCCTGTTTTTCCCCGGTGCGAGACCCTCGGCAGGAGGGGGAGTCTCGTCGTCTTGCTCTGCAGGGCGTCGGGGCAGATCAGCGTCCAAGCCACTGCCCTCAGTGTCTTGCGGTGTCTTGCGGGACCCGGCGAGGCTCGGAGCCTCCGCACCCGCAAGGGGCTTGCTCCTGAGGCAGTTCAGGGTCTACGCCTCTACCTCGGGCAGCTCCTGGCGTCGCTGGATGAGGAGCGATGCCACAATCCAGACTAAAGGCTCTGCAGGGCATCGGGGCAGCCCGGCGTCGAAGCCAATGCCCTCCTCCTGGTCCCGCAGTGTCTGGCAGCAACCCGGCGAGGCTCGGAGCCTCCGCAGTAGCAGGGGACTTGCTCCGGACCTCCGTTCCAGGTCCCGCGATGACCCGTAGCAGTCTGTCGAGGTGGGTCAGGCTCCAGGCTGTAGGCTGTGGCCGTCCAGCCGTGAGTGAACGTCCGAAGCCGGTAGACTCCAACCACCTGTCCCGTCTCCAGCCAGGTCCAATCCGTCCCAGTGCCCCAGCTGATCGGTCCGTTCAGAGCGATGGTGGTGCCTGCAGTGCAGAGTGGGCTCTGGACCTCCGTCCCGGTCCCTCAGTAACGCGCAGCAGCCTGGCGAGGCCGCGTCCCGGCTGTGTCGATGGCGAGGCAGGCTCCCGGACAGGGAGAGCACTTCCAGCGTGAGCGGGACAACGGGGTGGTCTTGGCGGAGACTGCAGGCAGGCAGGAGCAACTCCGCAGTGGGGCTCCCGTCGTCTGTCCGGCGCCAGCAGTGCTCCAGGTCCGGGTCCACTTCCGCGAGGTCCGGCGGTAGCGGCGGTGATTTTGGGCGTGTCAGAGACCTCCGGTGAAATCGCAGGCATCCACAACAAGCAGCAGTTGTCCACGGCGGGCTCCAGGCAATAAACCGCCGTGCCTTGCTCCGCAAATGGTCAGGGAGAGCCCTGTGTCCAAAGAAGAGGGTAGGGTGACTCGGTCTTCTCCTGCGATGCTCAGCCTCCAGGTAGCGGGTTTCGTCCTCCGCACCGGCAGGTAAGGAAGATGTTGTTCCAATCCAGTTACTTTCCAGTCCAGTTACTTGTACTGCTCCAGTTACTTGTTCAATCCCGTTACTTGCGTGTTGCTCTGCGAGGCAGATGCTGCTGGGTGCTAAACAGGGATAAAATCCGAAGAAATGGGATCCCCAGCACTTGGAGCTCTTCCCAAGAGCTCCTACCCGGCGGCCATCTTGCGGTAGTACAGTAATAAAATGATATATATCTGGTATATATGTGAAGTCTACATCTGTGCAGACCCAATGGTGATAATAATACCATTCTTCCTTGTAGC
The DNA here is from genome assembly GCF_964261635.1 of Lissotriton helveticus. Taxonomy (NCBI): domain Eukaryota; kingdom Metazoa; phylum Chordata; class Amphibia; order Caudata; family Salamandridae; genus Lissotriton; species Lissotriton helveticus. The sequence goes on from NC_136072.1 coordinate 1,115,678,677, forward strand.
ATAGGGCTACACATTGGATTCTCAACAATAGGAAAGCTCATGAAATTGTGATTTCTAAATGTAAATAATATATGTCATGTTTAGTAAAAAAAACATATTTGCATTATTGTATGTACTGGATGTATTCAATGTTAAGATTAATTTGTTATGTTTATTTCAATATGTTATGTTTAGTATGTTTAGTTAGTGTAAATGTTAATTGTGTGTGTATAGTACTTCATGAAATTTTTAATTTGTTTAAAATTGTAATAGTAAATATTTCTTATTTCAATTTACAATAGGGCTTTACAAATATCTATTAACCAGTCCTGATGATGGTCTCAAGGATTCACCCATAAGAGACCGAAACATCGACCATTACCCTTATCCAATAAGAACTTAGAACATTTGTGTTTTGGATAGGTGTTTACAGGTTTTACAGAGAAATTGACTTCATTCCAATATAATTTTCCTGTATCCCTGTCTATATATTTGTATTTTATAATCCCTTGAGATTTCTTTGATAAAGTCTACTATTTTGCCTACACACATGTTTGTTGTTTTTTTTCCAATGTAACTGTTTAGTAGAATATATGTTTGTTAAGTCTGAAATTATATTACATATGACTATTTGAACTAAACTCAACTAGGACTATTAAATAGCCTATTCTCAAATCACTTTCAAATCATTTAAATACCTTTTCCATTAAACTCCCTTGGAGGCACTTTTTACCCATTCGATTATTTCTTACCCGAGCCCTCAAGGGTATATCGGGTTGCTCACTGTGTTTAACGTATTACTGTACGGTCATCATCAGGACTTGAATTTACTTGAGCGTTACACAGATTTTCATTAAAATCAGTGGACAGACCAAACGATAATTGATGGCTGTCAAAATAGCTCCAACTACAAAAGACAGAATTACACCATGCCCATGGATTGTGGTTCAATCAGTAATGGATGATAGTTACACCGTGTCCAGAGACGGTAGTTCAATCAATAATGGTTGTCCAAAATCCACCATAAAACGCGCCCAATAAATCGGCGGTAACGTTTTCACGAATGCCGCTACAGATCCACGCCTGCCTCGATAGAGTGCTTTTTTGTGGCCATAATTTTTGAATGCCACAAGGATTTTAGCCACCTGTTTGGTTTATGATATGCTGTTTTTCTGTATACCAACATTCTATCTTGAGCGCAATCATTCTTTTTAACCTTTAAAAATGTGTAATAAATTATAAATCCCCCCAATTTTTGAATAAACTCTTGCTGAATTTATGATCCTAGAGGCTTCTCTCTTTTCCCTCTCTTTTTACTTTGTTTTAATTGTACATGTCAGGTTGCACAATGTATGTGACTTTTTCTCCTGAACCTTCTGTTAGGTGTATCGGGGTCTGTGTTACGCCACTGGTTCCTGGACACTTTGAGTAGTTTGAGTTCAAGGATGGACTGACCATACTGGGCATCAGGCTTTTTCCCTGGAGGCTGGAAGGGTTGGGTTGGTTTTGCAAATGGAGGGGGGGAGTTTTGCAGCAGTGCTGCAATATTGGCCTACAGTAATAAAATCAGTAGGCTAACATAACCCACTCAGAACTCACGTTCCTTTCCAGCCTCCTGGGACCAGCCAGGCCACACTGGTGCACTCAACTGCTTAAAAAAAAAAGATACAAAAAGAACACCAGGTGACCACCCCTTGGTCATAGGGGCATTCATCTGTAGTAGCGCACGAAAGCACTACCAAAGATGGCCCTGTTATAATTATTGTGTCCTTCACTCCGCACTCCTAGTCCTCTCATCCCTTCCTCTCCTCATCACACACACAGCATCTCCTTGGACGTCGTGGTAGTGCTCAGTACAGAGTCAGTGCACTCCTGCTGACAGCCATCCAGGCCAGCAGCCAAGCCTGGGCCAGCCACCACCAGCCACTAGAATCAGCCACTGACAGGCACCTACCTGTGCTATGCGCTAACTGGATGCACGTGTGACCAGTTTCAGTTTTAAATTTATGCTGATGGTGATACGCGCTGATGGGTCCCTGGCTAGTGGAAACAATTGAACTGTCAAGATGTCTCTTGGGATTCATCTTCTTGCTGGAGAGAGATCAGAGTTTTATCTAGTGGCAGTTTTGACTCAACGTCGGTAGCGCAGAGGTTTAAAATGCCTTCTAGAAAAAACATACACTCTGCAGATCACAAAACTGGGTTTTATGAGCATAGCTCAGTGGGTTAGTGCTTTTGTCACAGAGATCCTTTCATTACTATGCAGTTCATAAGTGACAATTTTAATCTAGCACAGTGAGGTAGGAACTGTCAACAAAGAGCTGCATGCAAGGATAGGTTTGATTCCTAGTCCTCCTCCTCCTGTTACCTGCCCGCGTGATTGTGCCTTGGAGGGATACTGTGTTCACCTACTATTCTTCCTTGCTTCACCAGGGCCTGCATAGCCTTAGCCCCTCCTGCTACAAAGAGGTGCACTACCAGCCTAGCACATCATGTGACCCTGCCTGCCTTGCTCACGGCCAGCGTTCAGGCAATGTGACCGGTGCATTCCCACCGCACCGAGCACTGAAGTGAGGCGGCCAATGGGCCATGAAGTATGTTATGGTTTTTAAAGCACCTACTGCAAAGTTCCCTGTGCATCAAGCTTTTTTCAGGCAACGAAAACATTGTTAAGATATCTCTGGTGATTAATTTTCCTGCTGCAGAGAGATCGGAGTTTTGTCAAGTGACAGTTTTGACTCATCTAGGTAGTGCAGAAGGTTAATATGCCTGTTGGAAAGAATGTGTATCATGCATATCACAGAACAACATTTTATGTGTATATCTCTGTGGGTTACTGCTTTTGTCACAGAGGTCCGTTTGTAACTGTGAAGTACATAAATTACAATTGTAATCCAGCACAGTTAGCCATGAACTGTCATCATAAAGCTGCATGCACACTGCATGGAACAATTTAGAAAGTTATGTTTTTCTCCCAGTCTTTTCTTATGCTAATGAATAGCTAAAATGATTTTTTTGAGTAGAAATAAATTCTTATTAGCAAAGCCAACCCGAGCCACTGTGTTACGTCTTGAACCCTGAGTCTGTGTTCTCCGGACCAAGCACTCTTAAAAAATGTGTTCCAGTATAGATGACATGTGAATCCTGCATCTTGTAGTCAGTCCCCTTTGTCTTATATAACATGTTCTATACACTGATTTATATACGTATGATTCATTGTCTCTGTATGTGTGTGCTCCGACACCCTACACTGGTATGAGAGGTGCTATAAATCAAATGAAATACATGCAACAGTGGTTCTATGGAGAGATGAAGGGCAGCCACTGCCGGTAGTAGGTGTAAATGCAGGGCTGTGACGTGGGGATAAATAAAACGAATTTCGTTGCGCGCACTGCATCGCATTTGGTGATGCAGTGCACACAACGAAATTTGTTTTATTTATTTATATGTTTACATACCTGTTAACCGCATGCGCGGTAGCGGTTTTCCTGCTGCGCGCTGCGATTTTGAAAATCCCGCGTTACGTGACAAGGTCAGCTCGTCATCCGCGTAGCGCAGGTTACGCCCATGACGAGCTGACCTTGTCATGAGCGTAGAAGGGGTTAAAGTCCGTAATCCATACATTACTACCCCCCACCCTGCCCCTCCCCCTCCCCACGTCACCGCCCTGCGGTTACACGTACTACCGGCCATGGCTGATGAAGGGCACTGTTATTGGGTGCTAGTGAGGGAATCATTGAAGGGCCGCAATAAATATTGCTGCATCCTGGTGCACTGTAAGGTGATCATTCACTATGATTTAAAAATAATACAATTGAATTCATAATTAGAAATGAGTTGCAGGCTGCTGTGGGTTCCCAGTCTGGGCTTGTTTGAGTCTCAAATCTTGCACAAAAGAACCAGAACTGCACAAACCGTGTGAAAAGTTCAAAATCTGTTCCTTTCTCAGGTGTGCCTATTGAGCAAATGTGAGCAGCATTCTGTGTAGGCCAGATTCTTTCTACAAACAAATGTGAAACAATTGGCATTTTTGCCTGCTTCACAGTACTATTACCACCCCCTTCATGCAGCTCAGATCTGCTCAAAGAAACCACACACTCTAAATAGAGTCTCACCACTTGCCGTTACTTTTTTTGCCTCTTCCTTCCTGTGTCTCTGTATGACTGCAGTTTCTGTTTTCTGATGATTGACTCTGGTTTGCAGCCTTTTCAATAATGTTGCCTATTCTTTGTGCTTTGGTGCCCTCTGCTGCACATGGTGTAGCTGTTGTTTTACAATGTTTAATGACAGCCCATAAAGCATGCATGGAAAGGAAGTTTAATGACATTATAATCAATACACCTGTATTTCTTAGCAAACATTTATCCATTTTAGAAAAGGTTTTAGGTCAGGAGTATCTTGTGAAATGTTGATGAAACATCTGTAAGATATCTGATATCAGAATACCTCTTTCCTTAAAGCAGATTATTTTTTGTTTGTGGCTGTGTTTACTGTACACCCAGCAATAAGTGAAGTGAGGTCATGGACGTCCATTCACCAAAATGCTAGGGGTAGCAGGAGTTAGATTATATGTCCCTTGACCTTTGGGTTGTCATGCACTCACCTGGTCCCAAACACGGAGACGACACTGCAGTCGATGCTGGAACTCCTATCCCTCCCGAAGACAGGACATGCCAAAGGAAGAACTACCTTCTAGCATAAACTGTCCTCTAGGAGTCAAGGGGGCTAGGACAAAATAAGAAAAGAGAGACTTGCTGTACTGGATCTTGCTGTACTGGATCTGCTCAGTACAATACTGCAAACAGGATTTGCTGCTTAACCCCTTCGACGCTCATGACGAGCTGGGCTCGTCATGAGGTAGCCTCCTCGCACGCTCATGACGAGCCCAGCTCGTCATGTAAAGTGCGCTTTTGAAAAAGTCAGCGCAGCAGCAGAATATCGACCGCACGCATGCGGTTAAGAGGCAGTGGCCCACATGCATCAAGCATTTTTGCAGTCGCAGACGGTGCGATTCCTTAAAATCGGCCGTTTGCGAATGCAAAAGTGCTTGTTGGGATGCATCATGCCATTTTAGAAGTCGCATCTTTTTTACGATTTCTAAAATTGCGTTAGCATTTAAGAAATCGCAATTGTGCGATTTCTTAAATGCTATGCATCATTATAGAAAAATATGCGTTTTTTAAAATTGGAAGTGCAAATTACCACGAAGTTCAACTTCGTGGTAAATTGCGAAATTGATTAAAAATGCACAAAAATGCATTTTTTAAACTGTAAAGTTACACACACACATGTCCCTAGGACATGTGTGTATGTAACTTATGCTGAAAAGTACATTTCAGGGGTGCATGGGGGGGTCCTTTGGACCCCCCCTGCACCCATGAAATTTTCTAAGTGCCACTCGCAATTTCCATTGACTCCTATGGGCCTTTTGGCCCATAGGAATCAATGGGAATTGCGAAAATTAAGTTAAGAAATCGGTATTTCTTTGGGATTCGGTAAAAAATGCGATTTTTACCGAATCACACAAGAATACCGAAAATATTGATGCATATCATTTTGCATTTCTTAATTTGCGATTCCTTATTTTTCGCAAATTAAGAAATGCAAAAAGACACAATGATGCATGTGGGCCTATATGTGTCTGAGAGGTAGATACGCTCTGGAGCAGAGTCTCTGGGTTTGCAAGAGTTTCTGGCACTCCAAGGTTACACTCGAAACAAGGGTTAAAGTTACTGCCACTCTCAAGGTTACACTTGATGTATAGGTTGGAGTTACTGGCACTTCCAAGGTTAAAACTAAGTACACGGATTGGGGTATCACACCCCCAAGGTATAATGGAAACTAAGCCTGGGCATGACATTCTAATTTGCTCGCGGAGTTTTTCATACTCCATGCTCCATATAGCATGTGGAGGTCCAACAAACTCAGCAGAGTGGAGTTTTTCCTCACTTGCACTCGCAAACATAAAGTTGGCTAGAGCAAGCAAGGAAAATCTTCCTCCAGACTACCTCCCGGTGAAATTTCTCAACATGGCCGGTCAGAAGTGGTCACTACCGCTCGTGTTGAGAAACCTTCCGTTTGCGTTGAGGAAGGTGCTGCTCGAATATAACATCCACTAGAGCAGCAAAAATAAGCAGCACCTTCTTGTGCTGTGCATGGTGCTGTTTGCGCTGATTTTATAGTGCGAAACAAACACATGGCGCTAAAAATCAACGTGAATGGTCGAACATTACACACTCCACACTTGTGGAACTCTGTGTAGTGCAGCTGTTATTTGGTCACTTTGTGGAGTTCCGCGTAGCGGAACTCTGAGAACTCTGCCAAGGCTTACTGGAAACACAGATTGGAGTATATGCTCCCAACGTCAAAACTAGGTACAGGGTTTGAAGTATGATGCTCCCAAAGTATACTAGGCACATTAATATTGGTACAAGGATCACACAAGAACATTAAACCAAGCAACATTTTTAGCAGCACTAATTAAAAAAATGATTAATAGATTCTTAAAATAATTAGTCTTTGTTCTACATCTAAAGGTCAATTAATAAAAATTATTTTAAAATTAAAAAACGGTGTCATAGTAAAAATCCATTTGTAAAACAGATTATTTTCTTTACAAGTTATTTGTAGGATTCCAGTAATTCTAAGAATCTCTTTGGGTCTCCACAGGATTTTGACCAATTTCCTTTAAATACAGATTTAAAACTTTTACCCGCTGCAGACTAGGGGGATTGAGGACCCACCTAGCCAAGTGATTACTGCTTCTCTACTCGTTCGAATACTCATGTTTTTAAATATTACTTTTAATAAAATCTTCCTTTCTTTTAGTAGCTTAGGGCATGCGCAGAAAACATGTTGAAGTGATTCATATTTATAGCCACACAGTCTGCAGTCTCGGTTTAGTCTTTGTTCTTTCCATGAAGGGGTAAGATCCTTTGTTTCCTACATGCCGATACGCAGTCTCGTGAATTGATGTTTTAAGATCAAAGAAAAATGAGCTGACAAATATTCCTGAGGCTTCCTTGTGCCATATGAGCTGATCACCGTCCAGGTGTGATGTCTTTGTAATAACGTATCCTCATTTGTTGAATTTGACAGAAGTTTTTTTGTGGAATTGATTAGTTTATTGAAGGCCTTTTTCCCAATGCCGGCGTTCCAAATGTCTTGAGCACGCAAGGGCTTTATCACCTGGTTTAGATAGCAACCCCAGGATATTTGAATTTGGTGTGCTTTTTGACTATCTATATCTTTCCAGTACAGATGGTCAATGGAACTGATTTCAGATGAATGCAGCCTCCAACATAATTTGATAAATGCACCTTTACTCCAGAATATTTTGTTTTGTAGTCTGAACTCAAGACGCACTTGGGCTGGTGATGCACTTTGCTGGATGTGGAAAACGTTTTTATAAACTTTTGGTTTGTATCTTACTTAACTGCATGTGCGCTAGCGGTTTTCCAGCTGCGCGCTGCGTTTTTCAAATTACCCCGTTACGTGACGAGCTGAGCTCGTCATCAGCGCACGGCACGTTACGCTCATGACGAGCTCAGCTCGTCATCAGCCCCGAAGGGGTTAAGGCAGCGATTTCATGACCCCTCATTATTTATGGTTACTGTTGCCATTAGCTGAGCATGCATGACAGATAGTAGGTTGCCGTGAGATGTACAACTTAAGTTTCTTTTTTAGTAGATTAAAGCCGTTTATAAGGTTTTGGTCCTCATTGCGGTGAGCTCTGATTTATAACTCAATTTTTGTTCCACCGTAAATCCAAGATATTTGTATGAGGCAACTGCCTCTACTTTGTTTCCCTCGAGGTGCCATATGTATTTCTTATATTTAGCATCCACTGGCCGTACTACCTTTGTTTTTGATAGAGTTAATTCTAACCTTTGCACTTCCATGCATTTGGCTAATGTGCTCATTCCACGTTGTAAACCGATTGGAGTTTTGCTTAATAATATGATGTAGTTTGCGTACTGAAGGCACCTGATTTCCTCATTGACTAATGATGGTGCATTTCAAGGAGGGCATCTTTGAGGTCAGATAAGTAAGGATTGAAGAGGGTGGGGGCTAACAATGGATTGAAACAGAGGTGTTTCAATTAGTTGTTCATGTGTCTATTTCCTTTGTTATCCTCGTGCCGTCCCCTATTTTTACCCGCATCCAGGTGCCTGTGTATAATTCTCAGATGGCATTTAATAATTTTGTTGGGATACACCAACTGTCCAGTTTTTCCTATAGTCGTTTTCGGGGTACACTGTCGAAAGTGGACATACGGTCCACAAAACAGGCAGTTATTCTTATGTTTGGCTTTTTCGACTAATAACGTTAATGCCGTTAGATTTGTTAAGGTGCCTGCACGGATGTACGTCATTACGACGCGCACTTTTACAATGCGTTCCATTACAACGCGGTTGTAACAACGCAAGTCGTTACAACGACTTGCATTGGGGGGGCGCAAATTAAAAAAAATTCATTTACTATTCCAACACCAGTCCCCGTGGATAGTAGGGAAGGTGTTTGGATAGTAAATTAAATGATTTACTATCCTTGAGCGCCCCCCAGCGCAATTCGTTGTAACAACTTTCGTTGTTATGACCGCGTCATAATGGAACAGCGTTGTAATGGTTGCGTCATAAACGTGGCATACGGCCTGCACCCACCCTGAAACCTGTTTGTGACCTTGCGATATGATTGTTATCATCTGACCTTTTTTTCAAATGAGTCAGCAAGCAGTTCACATATAAGTTGGCCTCAACGTCTATTAGAGCGATTAGTCTGTAACTTGTCTGCTTTGTTAGGATTTCACCTTTTAATATTGGATGGAAAATGCCACTCCTCCATGATTCTGTAATTCCATTTGTCAAAAATAGCTCATTGAATAATGGAGTAAATTAGTGAGCCCAACATGATACTACTTCCTTGAAGAGTGCGTTAGGGATTCCGTTGGGGCCTGCTGCACCCTCTGTTTTTAGTTTCTTTATGATTGTTGTCAGTTGGTCTGCTTCCGTTAACTTGTCGATGTTTTTACTCTGGAGAGAGATGTACTTATTGTTCACGTCTGTGACCCCAAGGGGAGTCTCCGTTTCTTGTACTCCTCTCCACCTACTATTGATTCTTGCAATTTGACTAACTGGAATTGTTTTGAGCTCTGGTTCTTTGTCCATTGTCGTTATGTGGGCTACACATATGTCCTCATTAATCCCTGTGTTTTGTTGTCTATTTTTCCCAAATGTCAGGGAATTCATCAGATGCCAAAAATGCTTCCCATTCCATTGTTTGCTTGCCAGAAGAAATATATTCCACATTGTGACGCGGTATGTTATTTTTGCTTCACAATAGTTTTTCTTGTATTGTGTTTTTAATTTGTTAAGCTCACTTCTATCTGTTCTTTTTTCTTCTTTTAACTGGTTTGAGACAGATCTAATTTCTCATCCTATTAAAAGTTTTTGCTTGCGTAATTCGGACCTGAACCAAGGATGATAACTGTTTGTCCAATTTAGCTTCCTATGGTGATATTGGGGCTGTTGCCTCTTTTTATGAGGAAAGCTTTCCAGTAGGGCACCTGTTAGATTTTCCCTAGCTTTTAATCTCTCACCCTTTGCTGCTTGTAATGACTCTTGGCTTCCCATTTCCTTCATTCTTCCTTCTTTTGTTCCTGCTTGGAAGTAAACTTCAGCCATCACCTTCGCGATCCCTGTTCCTCTCCTTTTCAATCTTTTTAAATTGAATGCAGGGGCAGGGAAATTAGTTCTTTGATTGCTGTCAACTGAGCTGTCCTTTACTCCTATTGCATTGTTTGTGGAAAATGACCGCTCATTGTGCGTGGCGTAATTTGGAATTTTAGCATCTAGCGAACTAGCTTTTCACTCACTAGGGTATGGACAATATTTCAGCTTTTAGTCTAACTTAGAAAGGTGATTGCTGCCAGTGAATCCTCTTTTGTATTTCCATTTAGGTGTTATAAGCCTAGGGTTTTCAAGCTGACATCTGAATTTGTTACCCTTTTTATGCTGATTCCCAGGGGTGTTACATAGATTTGTATTGAAGTCATCTGTGATAATACTCTGTGTTTGACAGTATTGCCTCTGCAATGATTTTATCATTTTAAACAAGTTCATGTGATCGTCTTTTGTATCCCTTCTTGGGTGGATGTAAACGTTAAAGAGGATGAATGTATTCGATGCCACATCTGTCTTGTGATATTCCAACTTCGTTACAAGAGCCCAATTTATCCCTATGAGTAGTTTTTCTGATGACAAATCTAGTTTTGTTGAGAGATGAGTTGACAAATCCCCACTTAGGGTGGCCATGTTTTGATGATTTTGTTGCTGGTTCGTAATAATCGGTATAGCCTATGATGTGATGGGGTTCTGTGCTCTAAGTTTCCAGAGCCAGGGAGTAGATAGAAAAGTAATATTTGCCATCTGAAGAACTGTAATTTAAAACCATCTTTAATGGTAAAGTCTGATTTTAAATGACTATTCTTAAGATTACACTTATAGAAGTTTGAATTTTGTTGCCCTAACCATTTGGAATCTCCAGCCTGTTTCACATGACTAAATGTAGTTGGCAGTTGGGGGGGCATACTCGTCACCTACCGCACTTCAAAGACACTGGCTCAGCTCACTTTAAACTAGCTTTTTGTGCCTGCAGACAGACTGGGACCTAAGGAAATGTCAGAGACTTCTGTGAGGAGAAGCCACAAGAAGTTTCTCCCACTTCAAATGAGGCATAAGGTACCCACATTGAACCCTCAGACCCACTCTTCAGATCAGTTGTGAACCTCTAAAAAAACTCACAAGAGGACTGTAATGCTGCAAGAAGGACTGTCCAGCTGCTTTGCTGCTGTGCTGCCTGAAAGAAGCACTTCTCTGCTGCCCTGCCACCTAAGAAAGAAGGTCTAAACCTGAACTTGGAACCTAGGACTACCAGGGAGACTCCAGTGGCTTGCTGGCTGAGCATCTTTTCTGAGCTACAGGGACACAACAAGCTCCAACATCCTTGAACCCTGCACCTGGACTCTGCCTGCTGGGAGTCCTAACTACTCAAGTGGTGCCACACTGGTCCTGGACTCTTGGAAATGGGGTAAAGGTGCTGTGTGTGACAATAATTGCTGCATACCTGGCCTCACAGCCCTCAAAGCTCCTTATTGGAATTGACCCAGCACAACGCAACTCAACGATGGACCCTGCACTGTCCTCAGAAACGCTGCTACTAGCACAGTGCCCCACATAGAGGACATAAGGTACAATTTGCAGCAGGCCTAATCTGGTCATTGTATCTGACCCATGCTCTATCGCGGTCAGCCTGATCTTGTGACTTTGCACAGTCTGACACCACCAGATAACCACAGGTGGCACTTAGTGCTTTTAGGCACCATTTTCCCCCAAAATCTTTAAAATTGCCTATCTCTGGTTGTACTAATTATATGTTTGTCATTTTGGTGTCAAATAACGTAATAAAATGTCCTCAATTCATCTACATTGGCATGGGATTTTTCTGGTATTGCCTTTTCACTTTATTGCTGTTTGTGTGTTGCATAAATACTTTACACACTGACTCTAAGTTAAGCCTAAAGTAGCTGCTTTAGCGCCAGGCTATCAAAGGATTAAGCACAAGTCAAATTAGTGTCTTTTGTGATTCACCCTAACAAGGAATGTGGCGGCTGGTTGAGAAGTGCTCACAGTCCCCCCAACCAACAGCCCAATCTCTCAAAGTCTTCCCTCCACACATGTTCTAATCTCCCTTCAGATTCTATTGTGGGTTTTCTCCTGGAACTTGGTCTTGTCCCATCTGCTGGCTGATTGCTATGATCTAGGGGATGGTGATGAATCCCCCAGATCCCTGTCAACCAGTTATAAAGTTTGCAAGCACAGTTGTTAAAATCTGAGTCCCGGACCTTGGGGGCTTTCTTGGTAGTTGGCTGCCTGCTGCCCTTACCTCTGGATCCAAGGCCTCCTGTCTACCAAGAGCTTTTCAAAGTGGGTGGCTGGGCCCTCAAAGGCCTGCCAGTAAGTCAGTTAGCCTGAGGTGCACAGTTCACTTTTATTTGCGGCGTACTCTGAGAGCGCTGGTGGCGGTGAAAACTTAAGGACATGGGGGGGCGGCAATTTTATGAATATTTCACCTTGGTGCAAGACACCCTCCTGCACAAATACAATCCTCTAAGGATTTTCCTCTTTCTACTTGTACTGTGGAATGCAGCACATATAGAAAGAGTACAAACTAAGTAGAAATAAAGATATTCCTCCTCGTTATGCCTCCTCTGGGATGGCGTAACATTTTGACAAAATTCCATTGCACCGAACTCCATGGTAGATGCAAGGGAACACCCATGCTCCATCCATGCAATGCCTTCTTGGGGCACAGCAACGAATAGCAGTGACTTGAACTTGTACGTGCACTGCCTTGAGTTATTCCAGATTGCAACACTTTGATAAATCTGGCCCTTAGTGTCTCTGTGGCCTCCTGTAAATACAGGCAGCCTGACAGCATCTTTGGGGCTCATTCTTTCCCCTTCATGCCTTCTGCCTGGTGCCCTGCATGGGAGCCAAAGGGATGGTGCTTGTTGTACTGGCCTACTGTGACAGAGCCCACCCTCTCTGAAAGCTGTAGCTCTTGCACACTCAATAGAGTATGATGATCTGCTAAGGTGTGGTAGGCGGGTGATACAATCAAGCCACTCTGCTGCCTGCCGCATCATTGCAAGAGATGAGTGCTGAATTTTTAGCACACAATGCACTCTTACGTCACTGTGAATGCTAAGATCCATTGTTATCTAATAAAATTTTGCACAAAGACAAAGCATTGCAACAAAAGCTGTTTTTGTTCTTTTATTCAAATTTTTCCTGTGCAAAGTCAAAGTCAATGTTTACATGGAATGGTGCATAATTAAGTGATGTGCCATAATAGCATATGTTTGCGAATTTCACGTAAAATGCATAACCCAAAATTACCAAAATTATGCTAGATTACAACAGCTTTACGAAAAATGTTGCTTGGACCTAATCATTTTATAGTCTCTCCTTCTCATTGAGGATGTGGGAGCTAAGAGTCAGCAGTTTTTTGACACCTGTAGGAGAGGTGGACAATTGTCTGTAAATGTGTTGGCCCCTGTTTACTGTTGGGGGCTTACTCAATCAATCAATCAATCACAGCACTTATATAGCGCACTACTCACCCGGTAGGTCTCAAGGCGCTAGGGGAGGGGGGGTTCCGCTACTGCTCGAACAGCCAGGCCTTGAGCTGTTTCCTGAAGGCGAGGTGGTCCTGGGTCAGGCAGGGGTGGTTCGGGAGGGAGTTCCAAGTCTTGGCGGCCAGGTAGGAGAAGGACCTTCCTCCTGTGGTGGCTCTTCAGATGCGGGGGACGGCGGCGAGGGCGTGGCCGGTCGATCGAAGTTGGCGTGTGGGAGCGTAGAAGTTGAGGCCGCTGTTGATGTATCCTGGGCCTTGCTTGTGTAGGGCCTTGTGTGCGTGGGTGAGGAGACGGAAGGTGATTCTCTTGTTGACCGGTAGCCAGTGCAGATCTCTCAGGTGTCCGGAGTTGTGGCTGCGACGGAGGATGTCCAGGATGAGTCGTGCTGAGGCGTTCTGGATCCGCTGGAGTCTCTTCTGGAGTTTGGCAGTGGTTCCGGCGTAGAGGGAGTTCCCGTAGTCCAGGCGGCTGGTGACGAGGGCCTGGGTGACCGTCTTCCTGGTCTCGGTGGGGATCCACCGGAAGATCTTACGTAGCATGGGCAGGATGTTGAAGCATCACGAGGAGACGGCGTTGACTTGTCTGGTTATGGAGAGGGAGGAGTCCAGGATGAAGCCAAGGTTGCGTGCGTGGTCTGTTGGTTTGGGTGCGCTGCCCAGGGCCACCAGGAGTCGTCCCAGGCGGAGGGTGAGGATCCCAGGATGAGGACTTCCGTCTTGTCCGAGTTCAGTTTCAGGCGGCTGCTCATCATCCACTTGGCTACGTCTATCATCCCTTCGTGTAGGTTGGCTCTGGCGGTGGCGGGGTCGTTGGTGAGGGAGAGGATCAGCTGGGTGTCGTCGGCGTAGGAGATGATGTTGAGGTTGTGTTGGCGTGCGATGGCTGCGAGGGGGCTCATGTAGACGTTGAAGAGGGTTGGGCTGAGCGAGGAGCCTTGAGGAACGCCGCAGATGACTTTGTGGCTTCTGATCTGAACGGAGGGAGGCAGACTCTCTGTGTCCTTCCGGCGAGGAACGAGGTGATCCATTCCAGTGCCTTCTCCTGGATTCCGACGTTGCTGAGGCGCTGCACTAGGGTACGGTGGCAGACAGTGTCGAAGGCCGCGGAGAGGTCTAGGAGGATGAGGGCAGCTGTTTCTCCGTTGTCGAGCAGGGCTCGGATGTCATCGGTAGCTGCGATCAGGGCGGTCTTGGTGCTGTGGTTGGCCTGGAAGCCAGACTGCGAGAGGTCGAGGGATCCGTTCGTCTCGAGGAAGGCGGCCAGCTGCTTGTTGACGGTCTTCTCGATGACTTTTGCAGGAAACGGGAGCAGCGAAATGGGGCGGTAGTTCTTGAGGTCGGAGGGGTCGGCTGATGGCTTCTTTAGTAGAGCGCTGAGTTCGGCATGCTTCCAGCTCTCCGGGAAGGTAGCGGTGTCGAAGGAGGTGTTGATGATGTCCCGCAGGTGGGGTGCGATGACGGCGTCGGCCTTGTTGAAGACGTGGTGAGGGCAGGGGTCGGTCGGAGATCCGGAGTGGATGGAGTTCATCGTGCAGATGGTGTCTTCGGTGCTGATCGGGGTCCAGGCACGGAGGGTGGTGGTGGGGGGCGGTGGTTCGGTCGTGGCGTGCGTCGGTTGGGAGCTGAAGCTGTTGTGTATGTCCGTGATCTTGTTGTGGAAGTAGGAGGCGAGGGAGTTGCAGAGGTCTTGCGAAGGGGTGATGTCATTGTTTCCGGCGTTGGGGTTGGAGAGCTCTTTAACGATGTTGAAGAGTTCCTTGCTGTTGTGGGCGTTGTTGTCCAGTCGTTCCTTGAATGCAGTTTTCTTGGTGGCGTGGATCAGTTGTTGGTGTTTTCGGGTGGGGAGCTTGAGGGCAGTCATGTTGTTCGGTGTTGGGTCTCTGCGCCAGGCTTTCTCGAGGGCTCGGCAGTTCTTCTTGGAGCTCTTGAGTTCGTCGGTGAACCATGGGGCTTTCTTGCTGCCGGGTCTGCTAGGCGGGGTCTTCAGAGGGGCGAGGTCGTCTGCGCAGTTGCTGATCCACTTCGCGAGGTTGGTGGCCGCCTGGCTTGGGTTCGTTGCGCTGGTGGGAGGGTTCATGCTCAGGGAAGTCGCGAGCTGGTCGGCTGTGATCTTGTTCCAGCTTCTGCATGCAACCTGTTGCTGGTGGTGGTGGATCGTGGTCCTACTGAAGCTGAAGTAGACGCAGCTGTGGTCCGTCCAGTGGAGTCCGGTGGCGTGGCTGTAGGCGATGTCCTTGCTGGATGAGAAGACGGGCTCGAGTGTGTGTCCGGCGTAGTGGGTGGGGGTGGTTACCAGCTGCTTGAGACCGAGGTTGGCGAGGTTGTCCAGCAGGGTGGTGGTGTTACTCCCCCTTTTATCTGACATTATTGGAGTACTTCAAAAGAGGCCTCCTTTCATGAATGGGGTCAATGAATCTGAAGTGGGACTACCTTCTTTTTCTTGTAAACTCAACTGGGAGAAGTGTCATTGTTGACCTTATCTCGAAGTAGGATTCATTAGACACTACTAATGAGCACATTCGCATGGATGGGTTCGATCATCTAGTGATTTGTTTGCTGTTGCATGTCACCCACTTTCAATCATTTGGTGAACAAAAAGGAGGCAGTAGCAAGCCAGGTCTTCAGGAGTCTTCTGAAGGGCAGCAGGTCTTGGGTCTGCCGTAGGTGGATTGGGAGGGTGTTCCAGGTCTTGACGGCGAGATGGGAGAATGATCTGCCGCCGTAGGTAGCTCTTCGGTTGGGGAAGACTGTGGTGAGGGCGAGGTCGGCGGAGCGGAGCTAGCGGGTGGGGGTGTAGAAGATGAGTCGGCTGTTGAGGTACGCTGGTCCGGTGTTGTGGAGTGCCTTGTGCGCGTGGGTGAGGAGCTTGAAGGTTATCCTCTTGTTGACGGGAAGCCAGTGCAGGTCTCTCAGGTAGGGTGTGATGTGGCTTTGGCGGGGGATGTCGAGGATCAGGCATGCAGAGGCGTTCTGGATGCTTTGAAGCAGTTTCAGGAGTTTGGCCAAGGCTCCTGCATAGAGGGTGTTTCCGTAGTCCAGCCTGCTGCCGACGAGGGCTTGGGTGACTGTTTTTCTTGTTTCTGTGGAATTTCACTTGTAGATCTTGTGGAGCATGCGGACGGTGTTGAAGCCGGAGGAAGAGACAGCGTTGACCTGCTTGGTCATACAGAGGGTGGAGTCAAGGATGACCCCTAGGTTGTGTGCATGGTCGGTTGGTGTTGGAGGTGTTCCCAGTGCGGTCGGCCACCAGGAGTCGTTCCAAGCTGAAGGGGTGGATCCGAGGATGAGGACCTCCGTCTTGTCCGAGTTCAGCTTCAGTAGGCTGTTTCTCATCCATTCGGCAATGGCCTTCATTCCTTCGAGAAGGTAGGTTTTGGTGGTGTGGAGGTCCTTGGTGAGGGAGGGATCAGTTGGGTATCGTTGGCATAGGGATGATGTTGAGGTTGTCCAGTCGGGCGACGTGGGCGAGCGGTGCCATGTAGATGTTGAACAGCTTGGACTGAGTGATGAGCCCTGGAGTACGCCGCAGATGATCTCGGTGGCTTCTGAGTGGAAAGGAGGATTCAGATGCTTTCTGTTCTGCCAGAGAGGAAGGAGGTGGTCCAGTCCAGGGCCTTCTCTTGGATCCCAGCGTCGTGGAGGCGTGTTCCTAGTGTGCAGTGGCAGACCGTGTCAAAGGCGGCTGAGAGGTCCAGGAGGATGAGGTCCGGGTTTTCTCCGTTGTCTAGCAGGGTCCTGATGGCATTGGTGGCAGCAATGAGGGAAGTTTCGGTGCTGTGGTTGCTGCGGAACCCGGCTGGAACGGGTCCAGGATGCTGTTCTCCTCAAGATAGCGTGTCAGTTGCTTGTTGACGGTCTTTTCGATGACCTTCGCCGAGAACGGGAGCAGGGAGATGGGCCAGAATTTCTTGAGGTCCTTGGGGTCTGCCTTGGGTTTCTTGAGTAAGCCGTTGATCTCGGCATGCTTCCAGCCCTCCGGGAAGGTTGCTGCCTCAAAGGAGATGTTGATGGCTTTCCAGAGATTGGGTGCAATGGCTGTGCTGGCTTTGTTGAAGATGTAGTGTGGGCAAGGGTCTGACGGGGATCTGGAGTGGATGGTGTTCATGATCTTGATGGTGTCGTCGTTGTTGATGTTGGTCCAGGAGAGCAGGCGGTTGGTGCGGATGGTGGTTGTTGTCATGGGGGCACAAGTTTCTGTGGTTGTCGGGGCAGTTGTGGTGTTGAAGCTGTCGTGGATGTCTGCAATCTTGCGATGGAAGATTGTGGCCAGACAGTCGCACAGGTCTTGTGAGGGATGGATGTCGTTGGTGTTGGAGCTGGGGCTGGAGAGTTCCTTTACGATGTTGAAGAGCTCTTTGCTGGTGTGTGTGTTGTTGTCTAGGCTTTCTTGCTCGTGTGACTGTTAAAGGGTTTCTTGTACGGGGCGAGGGTGTTGGCGCAATCATCAATACACTGTCTGAGGTTGCGGGTGACGGTGTCGGCGTCCCTGGACTCGGGGGTGGGCTCAGGGCAAGGGTGGCGGTTAGCTGGTCAGCAATGGCACGGCATCTGTTGGGAGCGGTGGTGCGTGGTGGGTTTCTGGAAGGTGAAGTGGATGCAGCGATGGTCGGTCCCGTGGAGTTCGGTGGTGTGGTTGAAGGCGACGTGGGGGCTTGCGGAGAAAATGGGATCAAGCATGTGGCCGGTGGAGTGGGTGGGTGTAGTGACAAGTTGTCTAAGTCCGAGGTTCACTAGGTTGTCGCTCAGGGTGGTGGAGTTGGTGTCGTTGTTCTTGAGGTAGAAGTTTAGGTCCCAGAGGAGGATGTTAAGCGTAGAGACGAGGGGGTGTGAGCTGACGAAGTCGGTGATGGAGTCACTGATTTTCGGTCAGGCCTGGGGGTCTGTAGACAAGGGTTTCTTTGAGGGTGGTGTTGGGGTCGGTGTGGATCTGGAAGTGCAGGTGTCCGGCAGTGCTGAGGGTGTCGTTGGTGTTGGTTGAGACTTTGAGAGTGTTCCTGTGGAAGATGGTGATCCCTCCTCCTACTTCGTTGGGGCGGTCCCTGCGGGAGATCTTGTATCCTTCCAGAATGGCAATGGCGATGTCGGGTGCCGAGGAGGGGCTCAGCCAGGTCTCTGTCAGGAAGGCGATGTCTGGGGAGGTTGAGTCGAGTAGGTCCCAGAGTTCAACGGCGTGTTTGCCGGCAGAATGGGTGTTGAGAAGAATTCAACTGAGGTAGTTGGGTTCTTTCCTGCTCGGTGGGTTGGCAGGCTGGATGTTGGTGAAGCTCCAGTTCCGGCAGGAGAAGGGTCCTTGGGTGTGCTTCGGGCGGCCAGGCAGCAGGTGCCTGATTGTTCGGAGTTGAGTGCGTGGAGGGTGCTGGAGTCGTAGCGGAGTCGGCGTTGTGGTGTTTGCGGGGGCCAGGGGTTCTGGTGCTGGGCGAGGTCTAGGCGCAGCCTGGCACAGACGAGCTTGCCTTTGGCGAGCCGTTGGCGTGCCAGCGGCTCACCCTCTGTGCGGGGACGCGCAGCAGACTTGCGCAGCGGGCGCGCCGCTGGCACGCCAAAGGCACGCTCATCTGCGCCCGTCTGGCCCTGCACTGCGCCCAGTGCCAGAACCTCTGGCCCCATAAAAAGTGGAGGTGGGAGGGAGGTGCAGCTGGGAGGCGGAAGCCGGTGAATGGGAGAGCGGGAGCGGGTCCACATGGGACGCAGCGGCGGGAAGGGGAGAGAAGAGAGGTGATGGGTGCAGGAAAGAGATAGGCAAGCAGGAAAAACAGGGCACCGTAAGGCACATAATGGGGAAACAAGGGCAAGACAACAGTGAGTTAATAAGCACAAATTACAGTACAAAATAAAATACCAACACGAGCAGGAAGGGCCTTGAACCCCAGACGGCAGCAGTGACAGCTGGTCAAGGCACGGTCACACATGCGGTGCTGTGCGATGTGGGGAGCGACCTACTAGGGGTCTAGGGTCGCTCTCACTACCGCGCAGAGGGCGCCATAAGAAGGGGAGGTGGGAGGGAGGAGCAGCTGGGAGGTGGGAGCAGGCATCAGAAACAAGAAACTGTAATACAGAAAAAGAGGAGTTTGAAACCCTCCTGTAGGACTTTTAATCTGTTTTTTGGCATGCTTTTATCACAGAGACTGCCCTACTTCATGTCATGGACGATGTTCTCTGATCCCTCAGCACAGGAAATCTACAGCCTTATCTGCAAAATTTGCATTAGAAAAAAAGCGGTTGCAAATTGCGGACCAACTTTTTGCAAATGGAAAAAAAATTCCAAACTGGCATGTAACAATCGTTTTTCCACTAAATTCTGAAATTGTAGAGTGTTGCAATCTGACCTACCTCAGCAAAATATATATGAAGTAGTTCACAAATGTCTTAAAGGAACCAGGTTTACATTTAACAAAAGCATTTACTTTTTTCGAAAAAGTATGTTTAAGAATTGGCAGTGGTCCCTTGGATGACTTCCTTCTTCCAGATATGTTTCACCTTCCACAGGGACCCCTTCCTTTGAGGAGTTTGTAACCTAGTAATGGTTTGTGACCAAAATTGCAGTCACAAACCATTGATGAATAGCACTCTGAATCGTAATTTAGAAGGGGCACTGTTAAGATGTCCTTTCCAAATTACAATTTGGAATGAATTTCTAAACCTATTTTGCAATTGAGTAGCTAGTTACTAAATCTCAAACTGAACTGAATACATTTAAAAAGCCCTTTAGCGATTGCCGACACTGTGATAAAGCAAATCGCAGGATTTGAAGCCCTAAGTGGTGTTTTGCATCAGGGCCATGATTACCTTTCCCAAGGAGATTCCTCTCCTCTCTAATACACTGGAGACTGTTCAAAGTTGGATGTCCACAAACCACCTGGAACCTCTCCCCAAGCAACTGAGCTCTTGTTAATGGGAGCAAGTGGCCAATCGGCTGCTAGTCCCTACAGCTAGACCACCACTGAGATGACCACATCCGGGGTGTGGGTCACCTTTTCTACCCAGAACCCTATATTCTGCCACTTCTAAAAGTGGCAGAACTCTTCATTCAGTGTACAGAATGGGATGCCCACCCTTGAGATATTGCTAGCCTTTTGGAGGCCTTCAGAGGCTGTGCAGCATTTGAAGCTCACTGCCTCGATGTGTCACTTCACTAGCCTAACTGGGAGGGAGGAGGTGTGACTGCCTTCCTTCCCAGGCTTTTGTTTCTGATTCCTGAGAGTGATCATACTGCCTGGCAAGAGGTCAGAATCTGGTCTTGGTGGCAGCAAGCTTCTGAAGCATGGGCTTGACTGCCATGGCACAGAGAAGCTGGGGCAATCAGGTGAGCAACATCTAAGGTAGCCACCAGGGTGCATGCCACATCCCCTCAACATGAGATTCATATTAGGGGTGAGAAGGCTCATTGTTTGATACCAAACACAACATATTTAGACGTTACCATAATGGAGCTACCAACCTCAGGTTTACCTGGGTGCCATCCCATGCTATCTTATCCTTTGATGATAAAGGGCACTATAGGTTCATATGAGTTTGCACTAACATACCACACCTTTGATATAATGCTCCTGCATCCTGGGCTTTAGGAGGGCTTCCTTAGGGGTGACTGGCATTTATGAAAGATAGATATTTGACTTTGCCACACATGGTAAAGATAAAGTCAAGTTTGAGCAGTTAGTGCTGCACATGCAGTGTGCAATGGCAGGCCCGCTGTCAGTAGTTTATTTGGGTCACAAATAGTGCTGCAAGCCATGATGACCCATTTACCATCCATGGCCTGAGTGCGGCTGGTACCATATACCAGGACTATACAGGGGGTAAAGTCCTTGTCAATTGATGTTTCCTATTTACACACAACAGTTTTAGGGAGAAAGCAGTGCAATGGGGCCTAGGCAGCAGACTCCAGTGCATTACTTGAGTCATAACCATCAGCATTGCTGCAAAAAGTGGGGTGTGACCATCCAAAAAGATCACTTTCCTATAATGTCTATATTAGAAACTCCACACATTTATCAGTCCCAGGCACTGGACAGGCTGGGTAACATGCATGGTGTTTTAGTGGCATGCCACACAAGTGGGCAGATTTATGAAGGCCTTGCGCCGCCGGTGCGTCACATTTTCCCATGTTAAAAGTGATGCACCGGCGGCGCAAGGCCTTCATAAATCTGCCCCAAGATTTGTATTCTCAGGATCTTTACTTTAGGTGGGGAGATGGCAGCCTTGGGCTGCAAGAATTGCAGGTCCTTGGACCTGTGGCTAGAGAAGGGCCCTAGAGTTTTAAACCACTGAGCCTAATTTTAATATTGTGTTCATTGCATAGTTATGTTAAGCTATGTAATCAATGTTTTTATAGCATTAAAATCATCCACGAGGATCTCAAGGTGAATCATGCACTCATAAGTGTCTACAAATGTCCCTCTCGCTAACATAAATGAATAGAAGTAAGTTCC
This sequence comes from Lissotriton helveticus, assembly GCF_964261635.1. Lineage (NCBI taxonomy): Eukaryota > Metazoa > Chordata > Amphibia > Caudata > Salamandridae > Lissotriton > Lissotriton helveticus. Next base: position 1,115,700,282 of record NC_136072.1, read on the forward strand.
CCTCTTTCAATTTAATTTAAAGACTATTTTGAGCGTGACATATTTGGATATCCTTTGAAATGCGCAGACCAAGGGTCGAAAATGATATATTTTTTTAGACTGTAAGGGGCATTTTGTCACTTCTTGGAGGTATTTCTTCATCAGTGAAGGCAGTACGGGTGTTTTCTTTCCTCTCCACAGTTGAGCTTTGCCAACCTCACAACAACTGGGAATGATCTCCTCCGAGCAGTCAGTTTGCAGAGTATGGCATGGGTGTGAAGAGGTTTGATAAATTTGGTTGCCTTAGACTTCCCAGTGCACTGTGCATCTTATGTATGACATCACGGATGACGTACATGTGACATCATCCATAGCATCACTGGTGTCATTGCATATCTCATTAAAATTGACATCACCGATAGCAACATTAATTTGAATGCAGTCACACCACTGGATTCTGACTGCCATGCAGCATGCACATATGGACCTAGCTAAAAGGCGTGATTTACCTTTACTGCAAAATTCGGAAACACCTAGAAGAGTTTTGTTCTAAGTTTGCTGCACAAAAATCATGAAATTATGGTTTAAACGTTAGATGTTGCTTCATGAATAATATTATTGAATGATATTCTAAAGCTGGTGCACAAGATCACAGGATGTAGCATCTCACCTTCTTTCAACCAGTGATTTCTGTTGCCACGCAACCCAGCATGACTTACAATGTGCTTCTTTCTGTTCTTCATTCATTCTTGACAATGTGTCACATACATCATCCAGGTCCCAATGTGGATTCCCACTAGTGCTTTTGCATTTGACTGCATACAAAGTAAGGCGTGTTCCTTCCATCAGTCTTCCACTCCATGGTGGTGAGAGCCACTCACACCCTGCAGCACATTGAAGTTGTTTGAAAGTAACACAAAGGTCTGCTTTTTGTTACTCTGCATCAAGTGGGTGTTCTATCGGTGCTATATGACCATTACCATGTAAATACCAATGTTTTTTTAGGTAAAACCGTATCTAATAATGGTATAGAGGATTTAGCACCAAATAATGGGGCACATGGATTGAGACCGCATTTTGCGATTCCCAAATAGCGAATTTTACCAATTCACTATTTAGAAATCGCAAAATGCAATGCATGAAGGATTCGCAAAAGAATTGCTATCCTTAAAATTCCTTAATTGTGACTCGCAAATTGCAAGTCGCAATTAAGGAATTGATTCCTATGTATTCCTATGGCCCTACAGGCCCATAGGAATCAATGGGAATTACATGCACAAATTTGCGAGTACTCCATAGGTACTCGCAAATTGCTCATGCTATTTCAAGGGTGCAAGGGTTCAAAAAGAATACCCTGTTGGACCCCCGAAATTCCCCTTTTTCCACGTGTTGCGCACACACATGCCTCAAGGGCATGTGTGTGTGCGTAAAATTTGACTTTGAAAAATGCACTTTAGTGCATTTTTCAAAGCAATCGCAAATTACCATCAACTTTAGTTTGATGGTAATTTGCGATTCCTAATAGCGAAATTGCTAAAACTTTTTGCTTAATGCATTGTATTTAAGAAATTGCAATTTGCGATTCCTTAAATGCAATTGCAATTTAAGTAATTGCAATTTTAGCGATTCCTTAAGTTGTGATTTTTGCATTTGGGATGATGCATCCCGAATGCAAAAATATCAGTCGCAAATGGGCAGATTCGGCGAATCTGCCCGTTTGTGACCGTTTTTTGGTTTGATGCATGGGGCCCAATAACACCACTTTGAAGCAGGTATTAAAAGGAAAAGTATGTTTCTGTCTCCTAACTTTCTCCACTTTACATGTGAGCTGCAATGTACAGCAAACTTCCAAAGTGCAAAATGTTTTAAAGTTTATCGAGTAATAATATTTTGTACTTCTACTAGACTCACGCACACACCCTTGCACTATGGTGCAAATATGTGTTTGTGGCACTAGGCAGCCTAATTGTGTGCCAGCACTAGAGAGAAAGATGGGGGGCATATTATCAAGGGCCATATCGCCGCTTTTGCTGCAATTTTTTCCGAAAAAGTTGTGATATTTTTATCGCCCGATTATCAAGCCTGCGCTAACATGCGTTAGCGCAAGCTTTCAGGGGTTAGCTGTCGCTTTTTTTATCGCCTTGCATGTCAGCGATATTTATCGCTAATGACATGCAAGGTAGGCGTTCCTAACCAAATTTACACGGGAAAAGTAGCGAACACCACTTCGCTGTATTACCAATGTTGTCCCGCGATAAAAGAATTTGCGCTAAGCCCTGATGTTGTCAGGATTTTAACACCTGATTACATTCTGACTAAACGTGGTGTTATATGGAGGTTTGAGCCCAGCTTCTATTCCAGTACGCTTTCAGTGTACTGTGGCCTTGCACAAAAAGTGCCTGCATCTGTTGTGTCTGCTATGTGCCTTTAATGCTTTTTCAGAGTAGTGTGTAAATGCACAATAGTGCCTACATCTGGTTCTTTCAGAAGTATTCACTCGTTACCTAAATTATTATCGCCACTAACGCACCGCTGGCATGCCGATGCCAAGGTATCTCATTATTTACTACGGCATGTTTGCGGGAATCATCACGGGGCATATTACCAAGCAATAGCGATAATTATCGCTATGCATGGTTAGCGGCGAAAATTATATCGCCGGGCTCCGACGATTTTTACCGCTGAGATACCTTGATATTATCAAGATTTATCTCAAAAGCGGTAAAAATCCTGCGAAATGCATGAATATCGCTGAGAAATCAGTGATATTCATGCATTATCGTGACAATGCTCTTAGCCATGTTATCCACCTTCCATTGGATAACATGGCTAAGAACTGCTCTAGGCAGGAGTTAGCTTTTTTAGATATTCGCGCTTAGCGCGAATATTTCCAAAAGTAAGGCTTTGTTGATCATAGGAGATAGCGATGTTAGCGACTGTTTTCAGTCGCTAACATCTTGGCACGCCCACTTTGCAGGTCATTAGCGATAATTATTGCTGACATGCAAAGTGGGTCCCTAAATGCCCGCTATCGCCTACAAGCTGTCGCTAACTGGTGTTAGCGACAGCTTGGTAATAGGGCGATAAAATTATCGCCGCATTAGCGGGAAAAAGTCCCGCTAATGCGGTGATAATGGCCCTTGGTAATATGCCCCCGCATACTTTCACAGACAGCATTGCATGTTCCCAAAGTCTTGATAATATGACGGAAGGAATGCGAAATTTCTCAGTTAAAGTGTGCGATACAAAAAAGCAAAACATGTGGCACAGGCGATAATTGTTTCCCTTACTTGTTAATATGCCCCATAGTGCGAAATCTTTGGAGATAAGGCTCTTTCCTGCTCACCCCCTGTCACGCAGAGCAGTAACTTTGGGTGCTGCACTGCGTTCTGTGGCATCTCTATAAATTTGGGCCCATGAGTGTTATTTTTCTAAAAGCTGTCCCCTTTACCCCACTTGTCTTCTGTGATAAGAGACGTTTAAGTGACATGTGACCCAGCTCCCACAATGGCACAGATGAACCACAACCCTGTTGTACAAGTCAAAGGTTGCTTTGTTTGCTGTCGCGCTCCGGCAGACAATGTCGGTTTCAAGCTTTCACTCTTGGGTATCGTAAGTACCTAATCCACAAGTCCCAGCACCTCTGAGAATGCCCAGCCTATGGCACAAGAATGCACCACACTGCTGTCGTCATAATGACAGTGCTCCACATCTACATGTTTCCTGAAGGTCAATGTTGAAGCTCTCCCTCTTGAACCAGATGTGTGTAAGTCCCTCTTTCTGGTGATACATTTCTTGCACTAACACCAGGGGCCTCTTTATGAGAAATGACGCATCGCTGCATGAAAGCAGCGATGCGTCCCTTTGTTGTATAGCTCCTATATATCCTTATATCGTGTTAAGTTAGCATAGGTACATTTCGGATTTAAACGCCATTTTTCCTTTCTTGCAACTTCTGCACACGACCCTTAATTGTTGACTTAGCTTTCAACCTAGTGGTTTGCCGTGGTGTATGTGAGAATAATATGTTATTGCTCTGATATCAGTCTTGTTTAATAAACCATGTCTGCACGGAGAGTGCTGAAGTTTCAGGAGCAACACGATATGGAATTGTTATGAGGTCTGATCTCCACGCCTTCATAGTCATAACACAAGTGCAGCCTTTGCCAACTTGGGCTTGAGGCGGGATTGATATTGCTTTGCACGAGAATTGTTAACACACTTGATGCGGTGCACATGCAGAGAGAGCTGGTGTATGCTGATGTGATTCCTTCATGCTAGGACACTAAGGTATGGGCCCGCCCTAAAACAACCCAAAGAGACCTTCTTAGATAATAATATAATATATGTGTTAGGGAGGGTGAGATATAAGTGTTGTTAACTCTTATTCATTACAGCATGTTAACATGCTGTCACCATTCGCTTTTTATGTCTTAGTAACTATGCTGATAACTTTGCTACTGATAATAAGTATACTTGTATTATCAAAGATACTGCGCCTGAGAAGACGGCATTAGTAAATAAACATTTCAAATGCACATGTGTCTTCTTTACTCCATGTTCTGGTTTGTAATGATAATATAACGAAAGAGTGTTCATGAGTCCCACGTACCCTGAGGTACTGTAAGTTCATGTTCTGGTTTGTCTAAACATTGGGTGTTTGATATGTCCAATGAGACACTGTAGCTAGCTCGGTAAGGGGTGAGTTGGTTGCTAAGGTAAGTTTTGGGACACCCTAATTTGCCGAGGTTCCACTCCTCTGTGCACAGTTCTGTGTGAGTACAGAAACCCTGCAACATGGCGCCCAACGGTTTCGGTGGTCTTATATCATGACACTCGAGTAGTTTATCATTCATGCCTTAACCCCTTCACATCCGTTTCCGGAAAACGGGGTGTTGGTGAAACCTACCTATTTTTTGAAATAGGTCTTTATTCAAGCTTGATTCTTACTTAAACGGTTTCTTTGAATTACTACCCAGTTGTGCTACAAAGTATTCTTTGTGTTTTCTTGTTTCCAATTCTGTAATGGCGGCAGCGGTGGCTATTGCGCAGCATAGTCGCGTAGCGGTACGCAACCATCTTCAGACGTACCAGGTCCCAGTAGATGGGATGGCTGTGATTTTCGTGGTAAGTGCAGATCCGGCGTTTCCTTACGAGTTGTTTTACTCTTGGGTTACGTTTCCGGCTGTGGACGCTAATTCTGGTTTGTTCCACTCCTACACCGCCTCGGATGTCCCGGCTGAATATACGCCATACAGGGCATTGGAAATACCTATTGATCATTGGCAGCATCGAGTTTGGTTTGATGGCGCCCTCCCCCACTCTTTGTCCCGTGCGAGGTTAGGTCCACTCTCGATTCCAGGTACGAATTGGCCTGCATTGGGTGGCTTTACCCCGCACCCGAATCACGGGGCTTGTACCCTGGCAGAAATTCGCAGGCTTCATGTAGTTTCCATTTCCGTGATTCGTGCTTTAGTGCAATACATCGGTCGACATCTTCCTGGTGGTCCCCAGGGGGGTGCGGCCGCTCCCATGGAACGAGGCGGAATGCGTCTCAATCCAGTGATGGTAAATTCGGTTTTTGGTGCGCGTCCTGTTGACAACGATGACTTCCCATTCTGGCTAGCGGAGAAGTTTGATCAACTGGAGGCGGTTTTTCCGAATTCTACTCCTGCTGATAAACATAGAATGTTGACGATTACTCTACCGAAGGATATTACTCCTGAACTTGCTGACTGTGAAAGCTGGGGAAAAACTTTTGCGGCAGTTTATACGAGGTGCTTCGGCACCCCGTCTATGAATGCCCTGCCTGAAATCATTAGACGTGTTCAGAATGATCACGGTCCAGAGGCAGCGGTGGAATTGGGTATGCGCCTGTGTGGTTCTTTTGAGATTGTAAGTGATCTCATTCTCTCCAATGTTAAAGGAGATGCAGTTAACTTTCAGGTGTCGAATGCTTTGGCTGCTCTGCCCGATGCCGACAAACCCCGACAGTTGGCAAAGATTGTAGTGGCCGCTTATAAAACGATTGGCCGCACAAGTAGAGGTCTGAAATATTTTCCAGTGAAGGATAAAAAACAACCACAGGGACAATCTGCAGTGACAGATGCCCAGCCCAAGTCCAAGAAATCGAATTGGCCTAAAAAACAGACACAGGGGAAGCAGACAGTGCAGACTCAGGGTCCTTTTCCTGCAATACAAGCTCCTGCGCCATCCGAAAAAGTTTATGATTTGCGCGACCGCGCGATGATTAAATCACCTGATCGTTTTCAGGGTTCTGATCAACGCTCTCCTCGTTCCTTTCAGGACACATCGGCCCCGAAGACTGGTGGAGGAGGAGGGGGTGGACGTGGACGTGGTGGCCAACAAGGACGTGGTCAGTCCCGCCAGACGGACGGCGCAGTGAAGCAGGAGGATTCTACGCCTAGGCGTCCGCAGTTTGCGAAAAAGAAAGTCGCAGCCTTAACAGCGCATCGGTATGCCACAGATAGTGAGAACGCGGCTTCGGAATCTGACGTGGGCTCTGACCTTGCTGGACAGCGCGGCGGAGATAACCATAGTCAGAGAGGCGCTGCGTCCACTACTGAGGGTGACAGCGACTGATGTCTACGTTGTGATAGAAACAGCGGATACGAGACTTGCTCCCCCTGAACGACTATATGAAATTGTCCTGTTAATTGAAGGTGACATACAGCGTACCGTTAAAGGTGTATTTTGGGAGAATCTGTCTTCTACATATGATATTTTGCTTTCGGAGGCTGACTGGCCCCCACCTTTTGTGCTCGCGGCGCCGCGAGGGGAGGAGGTGATCCTACCCAGTTTCGCGAACACTGTCTCGAAAGAGCATGCGCAGCATTTTGCAGAAGAGTGGGCTCGGGCTCTCGCGCCGGCTCTGTACCGTAACCAATGTGGTTGGGATAAATTGTCGCCTTGCCACGAAATTCCGTTGCGGTCTCAGCCGCAGCCTCAACCTCAATATCCCATTCGGCGTGAAGCAAAATCTTCCGTCGCGGAAATCCTTGAACAATTGGAATATCAGGGAGTTATTGAAAAGTGTGTGTCACCGATGAATAATCCCCTTTTTACTGTGAATAAACCTGACGGATCATATCGTTTGGTTTTGGATTACCGGCATTTAAACTCGCATTGCCGTAACTGTGCAGTACAGAATACCCACGGCTCTGCCCTAGTGGATAGTCTCGTGCGTAAGCGTTTCAAGACAACGCTTGACATATCCAATGGTTTTTATGCCCACAGATTGGACAGCCTTAGCTCCCAATGGACCAGTTTTACAAGCGCTGGAGTCCAAAAGCAATTCCGGCGTCTTCCAATGGGCTACAAGAATAGTCCTGGTATATTTACCGCTCGAATTGTCTCTATTCTGGAGGCACTAGACCCTGACGCTTTTTCGTATGTGGATGACATATATCTCACAGACGATATTTGGGAGCATCTGTGTCGTGTAAATTCACTTGTTTGCAACTTCGCAGACATGGGTTACAAATTCAACTTTGCAAAATCGCACATTGCTGAACACACAGTGTTGTTTTTGGGCTATGAGCTCAACAATGAAGGTAGAGGTTTAGCTCCTCACTTCTTAGAGAAGTGCGCACAATTGCGCGCACCAACGACACTGAAAAAATTACAATCTTTACTGGGCTTTTTGAATTTCGGCAGAACTTACATTCCGGAATATGCCCAGCGTATCAAGCCTTTGTATGCTTTGATACAACCAACTTTCTCAAAATCATGCTGGCTGCCTGAGCATTCAGCCATTTTGCAATCCTTGCAGGCTGATCTGCTCGCTTCTAAATATTTACTGACTCGTGATAACCACACCAACCTGGTCATAAGAATAATTCCTGGGACGGTGGGTTTCACGTACCTCACTTTTAATGAAGGTGACACGGTACCTATTGCTTACAAGTCACACTTGTACACTTCGGCTGAGATGCGGTTTCCCACAGTGGAAAAGGTTTTAACTGCTGTACAGATGGCAATTCTAAAGGAACGTGCTCTGTCACAGGGGAAGCGCATGCTAGTGGTAACACCCTGTCCTCATTTAGAGGCAGTCACGAAAGCCAGTGTACCAAATTCAAAGGCTTTGCACCCTCGGTGGATACAGTGGGCTGCGTCATTGTCATCCGCAGATGTCATGTTTATTTTTGACGCTTCCTTACGGTCGCAGGAGTACTTGCAGTATGAATTCGTTCATCCTGCTCCTCTGGCGATGCGACCTTTGGAAGACTTCCATTGCATCATTTACACTGATGGGTCGGCGCAGGTTGCGCATGGCTCTAAACATGCCTACGTTTCCGCATGCGCCATTGTGGTCGGTGCTATGTTGAATGATGAGTTCATTTCCAGGGAGGTACACACGTTGCCCCTGGGCGATTGCACCGCACAATTGGCAGAGCTTCGTGCTCTCTTACTAGCTTTGGAGTACGCAGATCCAAGTGTTACTACTCTAATTGTAAGTGATTCTTACTACTGTGTCCAGTCTTACAATGAAAACTTGTTCTTTTGGATTCAAAATGATTTTCATGATTCCAAGGGTAGCACAATAAAACATAAAATGATCTGGGTTCGAGTGGCAGAGCTTAAGGCTATGTTGCCACTCGTTTATGTGATTCATACTCTCGGTCATCAGCGCGTGGGAGTTCACGCTGTTGGCAACTCGCTTGCTGATGAAGCGGCGAAATCAGCAGTATCTACATACTTAGTTGCAGCAGTTACTAGGTCTCAAACCAAGATTGATAGCGACATCTTGGCAGCGGTTGCTGCCTCTGAGAAGGGAAGTAAACATCCTTCGGGATTCCCTTCGAAGTATAAATACCACTTAAGTCCCGAAAAGGTTCCTTTTGTGACAATTCCTGATGTTGGGGAACGGCTGATTCCCAACACGGATCGCAGAACAGACTTGATTACAGCGGCTCATGAAGGTGTGGCGTCTGCGCATGCGGGCGTCTCAGCCACTGTAACGCAACTACAACAACGTTTTTGGTGGCGGGGACTGTACAAACAGACGCGTGATTATGTCCTTCTTTGTGACATATGCCAGCAGATTAAACCTTCAACTGCTACGCGTCCGCCTCAGACTCAGTTGTACATTTCTAATAAACCACTAGGCTGTGTTTATTTAGATCACTGCGGTCCATTTTCATCTGATACTGCGTATAAATACATCTTAGTAGCAGTTGACTCATGCACACGCTTTGTGTGGGTATGGCCACATCGCAGCGCTGATTCCCGGACTGTCATCAGAGATTTGCGTATCTTTATAGGGATTTTTGCCTGTGGTACCTTCCATTCGGATCAGGGTCCGGCTTTCGCCTCTAAGGCGTATAAGGATGCCATGACTTCGATGGGGGTCCAAGTCAAGTTTTCGTCACCCTACAGACCTGAGGGTAATAGTGTAGTTGAACGAATGAACCGTGATTTAAAGCAATCTTTGACAGCCCGAGTTATAGGCACTGGCAGAAACTGGCTGGCTCACCTCTATGGCGTGCAGCGTGCTCTTAATAATCTCCCTAGAAGGTCTCTGGGTGGGCGGACCCCATACGAAATGCTCTTTGGCATCAAGATGTTCGTCCCTGACCTTGACGGTCTAGACTCGGTGGTTCGCGCCACTTCCTTTGACGCAGATGAACATTGCAATGTTTTACAGAATCTACAAAAGACGAGAGACACTCTTGCAAAGGAACATTTGCCCTCCACATCGGATGATGCGTTGCAGATCCCGGTAGTTGGCTGGCTACCCCAAGTTGGAGAACTGGTTCGAGAGAAGATCGACAACAAGAAAGAGTTTGGTCCCTCCTATCGAGCTCCGGTCCCAGTGCTTGGAGTGAAGGGCACAAGAACAGTCATTTTACCACCACTTCCTGGTCGTAAGGAAAACAGGTTTATTTCTATTGACAATGTCAAGATACACAGAGTGGCCGATTCTTCTTAGCATGACACCGGCTGTTTCCTGTCCTTCCATTGTGAGAAATTCAATTATGCCCACTGCTTCTAATAATGAACCTGAGGTGGCCATCGAATTACCTGCTGTTTCCAGTCCATTATTGAATAATTTACCAGGAACTAACCTTGATGAGACAGACTATACATACCCCACTGATTTGTCCATGCCTGACCTGCAAGCTCGTTTAGCCACGGAATCCAGATTTTCATTTGACTCTGCTTCCCTTGCCTCGAAAAAACCCTCTAAAATTGCAGTATATGCTAGCCTGTTTAAAAAACATTTTTTGATACCTCCTTGGATATACATTTGGCTGGTCCTTTTTTCAGTTTACCTTTTTATGTCAATTGGTTTTGTGTTTTATTTTTTTCGCATTATGAATGGACACTATGTCGAGGAGAGAACTTGCATTACTCATTTGAATGGAACTTTGGCCCCACTTTCCTCTTCACATTCTACACACAGATTAAAAAGAGACTTGACTTTGGTTAACATCACAGCGTGGCCTGTTCTGGATGGAATCGCGTGGGATGCAGTTCGTTTTCAGATACATGGTCCAACGGAAGTCGTTAATGTCCCTAATGTACTAAGAGTTAATATGGGGGATGTGGTGAAACAAAACATTCGTTCTGATGATTGGGATGTTAATGCTGTGGAAAGTTTGTTTTCTGATTTGAAATATTATGCTGCTTTTGATGCTGAGGATTTATATTTAGAATCTGCTAATTATGGTGAATTGTTCTGTTACCAACATTATGGCAATCACTTCTTACACAAGACATCTTCCCGAAGGGATGCGGTTAATTTTACTCAGTGGGAACATTGCCCAGCACCAACACAAGGGAGTTCAGAAACGTTTCTTAAAAAGTATACTTATTTCACTGACTTTAATCAGTCCAATCCCGAGTCCTTTTATTTTAAATTTCACAAACAGCCACTGTCCAAGGTTCGACTTACAAATACAAAATTGTTATATTCAAAGGCCTTCCTGGATCAATTAGTTACTGGAGGGTATGAGTTATGGAAGGATACCATAGACCTTAAATCAGTTTGGGGCTCAAGGGCCTGGCAGGTACAAGGCACTGAGGCTTTGCACCGTGCATGTCTCATCCCAAATCATATGTGGTTTTTAAATGAAACCATTTCCCAGACCACGTGCTTTGGATTGGCTACATCTAAAAGGTTAAACACCCCGTCTTTCCCGGAGTTGGAGGAATATGAGAATTGGAGTAATTTTACTAAATTGTCCATTAGAGATATACAGGCTCTGCTTCTGAATTCCTCCTTTAACATTTCCAGTATGAATCCCAAGGGTTGGCTGCTTTGGCACCGTAGTGCTGATTCTTGCCAAAAGAGATTTTTAAATATAACTGACGGTTTTAAGACTGTTAGATCTGATCCCCGTTTTGATTTGAGTCATACTGTCACCTCTTACTCAGTTGGCAAGTTGTGTCAAGCTTGACTGAAACATTCAACTTTACCTGCGGTTAAGTATCACCTTTCCAAACTGAATGCAGACGTGGATTTGAATGATTTCATTAAGGGCCCAGCTAGTGGCAGGTCGAAAAGGTGGTTATATGGTGTTTACAATGAAATTTGGAAACTCTCACAGATTGAGGCTGCTTCACGCCTTAGGGCTATTGATCAGGCAAATCTTGAGAAAGTGCTTGCAGTGGTTGACAATAGCATTAACGTGCTTTCCTCTAGAATTTACACATTAGATAATATTGTGTCGTCTGTTGTTGATATTGTGCATGATGAAGTGTCTGTATTATACCATGGTCAAAATCAATTACGTTCAATCATGCAGTTTGCATGGACACTACAGACTCTAAAAATGGGTAAAGTTCCCTGGGGATACATGAACGTTTCCTCTTTATTTGCACCGTTTAATTTGACAGACAAACAACGCTTGCTTTCAATGCGTGATGCTTCCTTTTCTATGCTCCATATTGAAAGATTGGAATCTTTACCTTTTTCTGTGGCAGAGACCACTGCTGCTACGTGGCTTATCCACGGTTTAATAACGCTGCCGTTTGCTTTATATAAGTTTTCAAATTGTATGAAATATGTGCCAATAGGTCGTTTTGAACCCTTAGGTAGCGGTTTTCTTCATGAGGTCTGGTCACTCCCATACACATACAGATGTTTCAAGGATGAACAAGAGGTTTATCTAACAGGGGATGAGTGTACTGAGACGCCAGATCATTCTTTAATGTGCAGACACATACAGTTACACGGTTCATGTAACAAGGACCGACCGAATATGGCTTGCGTTTTACAGGGCACGCCAGTTCCTGCTATCATCCCCACGTTTAAATTGTTGGAGAATGGTAGTTATTTAATGCTCAATAATGAAAACTGCTGTGGTTTAATTAAAGGTATAGCTTTCATAGTAACGGTTAGTGAGCGAGTTATTTGCTGCAGAAATGTTCTTTATCCTCCCACACGTGAACATAGGGAGTCTTCCATTTGGCCACAGATACCGACCTTGGGAGCAGAATTCAGCGGCATGGCTAGAATAAGAGCTCTATTGTCCCAGAAAGAGGTGGCCTTGAGCTCGGCCCGTGAAACTTTCGTGCTTCACATTGCTAACACCCGCACGGAGGTTCAGGCTCTTTTAAACACTGATTTGCCCTTGCATTTCGGAGCCATGGTCCGTTCTATCTTTAACGCATCCTCCACAACGGGCCTAGCACATTTTTTTTAAAGTTGTTAGCGGTGGTCTCGTGACTTCCTTTGAGAAGATTTTTGGAGTCATCCCTGCTTTCTTCCATTCTATTTTTTCATCCTTGTTTGGAGGGTTCCCGTTTTTGCTTGCATTAGCGGCTGGCGCATTGGTGGTTTTCTGCCTTTTTAAATATGGATGCCCTTCCTGTGCTAGACCACGAACAGCTACTGCTGACGCGGTTTCGCAACCGCATGCTTGATTACTATGGCACACTGCCGTTGGCGACTCTAAGCACGGCGTTTGGATTATCTTTTCGGTTCTCCTATTTCACCTGTGTCCAGCCTGTATTTCGCTGTCTGACCTGCGATTTCCTTTGGGCCATTGATTTGTGTCTCTGCGGACCAGCATCTTCTGACGTCGATTTTGATCAACTGATGAGTCCTATCATTGCTCACGAGTTGGTTTGTTCTGACGAAAGGATTATGGCCTTGGCGGTGGCACATGGACTAATGGGTCCCTGGGATGTGTTGTCGGCAGCGCAAAATTTCTTGGAACTAAGTTTTCTTGAGAACCCACCGAGCTGTCCTCTGATGGTTATAGAGGATCCGGTGCTGGAAGATCACGTATGTTCCTTTCATCTTTTAAATTGGATGGCTGAACTGTTTTCGGATGAGGACAGTGACTTCCTCCTGGAGGCTGTTGCAGCTTACTTTTCATATACAGTCTTATCATAGACACTGCCTCAAATTGACATGCTGATTGATAGCATTTCCTTGATTTTATTGACTTTTGGTCAAGACATTTTATTTTTGCTTGCCTATTGGCTTGAGCCACATTATATTTGTGGGCTATTTTTTGGCATTAGTTTTTATAATTGAATTTTTATTCATGCTCGTTTATAAATGGATTCTGCTCTCATGTGATGGCACTTCTGTTACCTTATTTAGTCCGTTCTCGGATCATGGGGGGGTGTTGTATAGCTCCTATATATCCTTATATCGTGTTAAGTTAGCATAGGTACATTTCGGATTTAAATGCCATTTTTCCTTTCTTGCAACTTCTGCACACGACCCTTAATTGTTGACTTAGCTTTCAACCTAGTGGTTTGCCGTGGTGTATGTGAGAATAATATGTTATTGCTCTGATATCAGTCTTGTTTAATAAACCATGTCTGCACGGAGAGTGCTGAAGTTTCAGGAGCAACACGATATGGAATTGTTATGAGGTCTGATCTCCACGCCTTCATAGTCATAACACAAGTGCAGCCTTTGCCAACTTGGGCTTGAGGCGGGATTGATATTGCTTTGCACGAGAATTGTTAACACACTTGATGCGGTGCACATGCAGAGAGAGCTGGTGTATGCTGATGTGATTCCTTCATGCTAGGACACTAAGGTATGGGCCCGCCCTAAAACAACCCAAAGAGACCTTCTTAGATAATAATATAATATATGTGTTAGGGAGGGTGAGATATAAGTGTTGTTAACTCTTATTCATTACAGCATGTTAACATGCTGTCACCATTCGCTTTTTATGTCTTAGTAACTATGCTGATAACTTTGCTACTGATAATAAGTATACTTGTATTATCAAAGATACTGCGCCTGAGAAGACGGCATTAGTAAATAAACATTTCAAATGCACATGTGTCTTCTTTACTCCATGTTCTGGTTTGTAATGATAATATAACGAAAGAGTGTTCATGAGTCCCACGTACCCTGAGGTACTGTAAGTTCATGTTCTGGTTTGTCTAAACATTGGGTGTTTGATATGTCCAATGAGACACTGTAGCTAGCTCGGTAAGGGGTGAGTTGGTTGCTAAGGTAAGTTTTGGGACACCCTAATTTGCCGAGGTTCCACTCCTCTGTGCACAGTTCTGTGTGAGTACAGAAACCCTGCAACACCTTCTCAGTGCGTACTCCTTGCGACATTCCTGATGCGTCATATTTATTGTATGATGCATCATGTCGCAAGGAGTTACAGATACGTCAGTATTTCTGACGTATCTGTAAGCGCAAAAGTGACGCATTGCTGGAGTGTGTCACAAAAGTGACGCAACTCCAGCAATGCGTCCTTTCACATGGGGCAAGCCCCATGTGAAAGGGCCTGCATCAGTCTTACGCCTTCTGTGAGGCAGGCGCAAGATTTCACTGCGTCACTTCTACGACCCTTCCTTGCATCAATACGCCCCCCCCTCGCATACATTATACCTGGCACAGGTATAATGTGGCGCAGGGGTTTACAAAGTGACGCATCTACCTAGATGCGTCACCTTGTAAATATGGCGCAAAAAGGCACATTTTTTACGCCACTGGTGCGTCACAAAAAGTGACGCACCAGTGGCGTAAAAAGGTGCACAGCTGGTCCTGCCCAGGACCACCTGCTGTCACCACACCAAGGCTGCAGAGGTTCTAGTCTCACTTCCCCCTTCATTTGCACCACAGTGCGCTGGCTGCCGGTCAATGCAGCAAAATCAGTGGGGATAGAAGAGTTATCCCAAAATAAGGTGGATACGAGGGAGACACTATTTCTTTGGGTGGAAGGTGGTGAGTGGGGGTTAGCTGATCCATCAGATCTCATTGGACTGCAAATTGATAGTTGGATAGTCTTCAAATTATTTCTGCTAAGCCTAATTCTAAGAGTAATTCTCAACCTACTTCACAATAAACAGGAACACCTGTCCAGTTGTACCTAGTAGAATGCCTTCTGTACATACATCTTTGTATGTCACGTGTAGCTTTGGCATATTAATGCTGCACTTTTTGCCAGGCGTTGTTGTAACTTGCACCCTGAAAATCCCTGTGTAAAACACTGTCTCGGTTGTTTATGGCTTCAAGTGATCCAGTGCCAGGAATGGCTTCTCCCTCTATCTCCAGTGTTCAATGTGAACTGATAACTGCCTTTTGATCAGTCCAGCACTTAATGTTGGAGGCTAGCAGTTATTTTAACTCACCTGAGTTTGTCCCATAGCAAGAGACAGATTAACACAAAAGGGGAAAAGAAGGAGAAAGGCAAAGACAAATGGAGAAAGCTGTAATAACGAAGCTTTAAGAATGAGATTAAGGGGTTAGGGAGTGGCTAGTGGTGGATGAAAGAGAGAGGAGGTGGAATTAAGACAAGCGTGGTGTGGTTGTCCTCTAATGTTTAATCATTTCACAAATTGGTCTGAAATTATGCTGCCCAATGTAACAATCACCCAGTTGAAACCAAAAATAAATGTAATTGTGAGTGAGGAACTCCAGTTTGATGGAGTGGGGTGGCAGGTGTGAAACAGAGTTAGGGCGTATTATTTTTTATTTTGATTCCGTTGAATTCAGAAGGAATTCAGAAGGAACCGAGAAACATTTCTGCAAAATTTGTTTCTGCCTTTCAAGGAAGACAAGTTAAAGTCATCCAAAACAGAAGTGATGCTATTTGTGCATGACACCTCCTTCTGGTCCCCATCGTGGTGGACTCAAAAGTTGAGGATTTTTCCAATTCCCAAGAAAAAAGTTAAAATTTCTGCAAGTCATTTTGGATAATACACTTACCTACAAGAATCAGGTGTCCAGAATCATTTCCTCCTCCTATTTTGCCTTAAAAAGCATAAAAAAGATTTCTTATTCAATCCCCTTTGAGATTTTAAAGACAGTAGTTATTGCATTGGTCCTCCCAGTGTTGGCTACTACAATGGCTTGTATCTGAATCTACAAAAGGGCCTGCTAACCAAACTACAATTGTTGCAAAATTCAGCTGCAAAGATGTTGCTGAATCTCTCTCAATTCCATAACAAAGGCTCTTACTGAACTTCACTGGCTCCCTGTGAAAAAACGTGCTATCTGCAAGGCATTATGGCCCAGATGCATCAAAAGAAAATCTGATCGCAAAGGGGCAGATTCTCAGAATCTGCCCCTTTGTGACCGGTATTTTTGCATTTGGGATGCATCATGAAGTACAACTTCATGGTAATTTGCAAAAACTTTGAAAAATGCACTAAAGTGCGTATTTCAAAGTTTCATGTTGCGCACACACATGCCCTAAGGGCATGTGTGTGAGCAACATATGAGCACAGATGAATTTCAGGGGTGCAACAGCACCCTTTAAATTGCATTCTCATTTTGCAATTCGCTAATTGCGATTCGCAAATTGAAAATTCATCCCATTCATTCCTATTGGCCTCTCGGAGGTGGATTGTGTGGTTAGGTACACAGTCCGCTATTAACAAGCTATTAACAAGCATTTCATTAGCTTGTGAAATCATCACAGGATTTCACAAGCTAATGATGATTATCGCAGTCTATCGCTGGATTGCACTTCGCCTGTTAGCAAAGCGTTTGCTAATACGCCGCTAACCCGCCGATGTAATTTAGCGATGGAGGGTGATAGTGAAAAACGGGCTAAGAGCATTTTGAGGATATTTATCGCAGTTTGTAGATAATATGCCCCGTGGCTTCATAGCAACTCATCAGGGCCCACTTAGTGTCAGAAGCTAGCGCCAAGACGCGCCTCCGGGTATATGAGTGCTTTACAAAACTCTGATTCTAATCAAATCAAGAAGGCAAATAGCCCCTGAGCATTATGCTGGTTCTGGTAACTTGTGCGGTTTTCTCCTGCAGAATGAGGTCGAGGGAGAACCGCAACCTGCCCAGTCCATGCACACTTTAAGAGGTTTGTGTCTTGGATTTTGCAAGGGAGAGCGAAAGAAGTGCACAAACAGTGTGTAATGTCCCAAGTCTGCAACTTTCTCAGGTTTGCCTGCTGAGTGAATGTGGGCAGTGGTTTTTGTAGTCTAATTTCTCTCTACAAGCAAATGTAAATATTTGAAAGAGTTCTCTTGTTACACAATTTCACGAACATTTCACCTGCACTGTCACAAAGTCCATATCTGCCAAAAGAATACACACTTTCTATAAAGAGTTTCGTTTCTGGCCTTTGCTATCTTTGACTGTTCCTTCCTGTGTCTCTGCATGACTGCAGTTAGTTCTTTCTGTTGATAGACTTCGGTTACTGCCATCTGAATACATTTGATACGATGCCATTCCTTGTGCTTTGGTGCCCCCTGCTGCACGTTGTGCATTGTTTTAAAATGTTCAACGGTCAGACCCCAATCAATGCCTGCACGAAAAGAACATGTGTTGCATTTATAAGCAATACACCTATATCATTTTGATAATAATTTCTCCGTTGGAGACAACGTCTGATGTCAGAAGTATCTTGCAAATATTTGGCAAATTAATTTACATTAGAATGCCTCTTTTTTTTAGTGCAGATCATTACTGGTATGCAGCTGTATTTACTGCACATGCAGCAATGAGAGGAGTGAGGTGGGATGGTGTTTTCATGCCATTAATACATTGGCTAGAAATTGTGAATTATTTGAAGGTGGAGTAAGTGGAAGACCTGCGAGTTTAAAAAAAATATTTCACCATGAGAGGGAGGGGTATGGGGAGCTTTGAGGGGACGGGGACTTGTGCCAAGAGCCAAGAGGCACTCTGTCTACAAAATAAAACAACAACATCTTGCTAAGGATGCCCTTAGTGATACTAGCTGTTTGTTCCACATGGTTTCCAGCTCGTCTTCCACGTCACCGGCTGATATTGGCTTTTCACTGAGTGACCGTGTGATGAGAGCTGATACCGTGTGACACACGGTGACACATTGTAAGATGGCAGGTGGGAGTGAGTGTAATAGTATTGAGGTCAGAGACTCATATTATCAGTAGGCAGAAGAGCTTCATGACTTTTAATGTTCTTTTATTATCACCAACCCAGGCATCTCCAATTTCAATATTTAGTGACATTAACAGTACAGTGTTTTTGTAGATAAATATTTGTAATTCATTGATTTAGTTTGAAGAAAGCTACAGATCTTTCCAATTATGAACTTGGACAGATAAGCAAATATCTTATGAATAGCATTATGAGTGTCAGATGGATTTCAGTTTGGCCAGTAATAGGATTTACTAGTCGAGTTAGGATTATGTGTTTCGTGGAAAAACTGCACCATTAAGTTTAGTGCAAGACAAATTTCACTTGGTCAAGACTAGAGGGCATATTTTGAAGAGGCTTATGCCGCAGGAACATCACTCATTTGATGCTCCGGTGGAATTAGCCTCTCAATCATACCTATGAGGTGACGTAAAGCCACTCTGAGTGGCTGTGCATGGCCTCTTAGATATGAAGTAAGACAAAGCAGCCGTGCCATATTCTGCATCAAGGAAGCATTGCATTGGACCTGCAGTGGGGTTTTCTGTGCAGTACCCATGGATTTTGACGCTGTCCCAGATTTACTTAATCACATACCACTGGGGCAGTGCCAAGACCTTACACCTCCCCAGAGCAGGCACAACAAGGAAAAATATTTTTATTTCTCCTCGTTTTGACCTCTTTCCACATGGGCTGCATTCTGCAGCACACATAACAAAAGGAAAACACCTTTCAAGATTGTTTTTGCACACCCCTTCATGCACAGAAACAATCCTGCCTGAAATGGAGGCACCCTTGTACCTTGGTGCAAAGATGCCTATGTTTGTGCTAGGCAGCAAATTGTGCACCAGCACGGGAGGAAAGGATAGGAGTGCATCACATTTAATAAATATAGTGGACTCCTGCCCTTACACATTGGCGTAGGGTAGCACGAAGAGTTGCTGTGCTGCCCTATGCCAATTCCTCATAAATTAGGCCCTTAGGGTGGGCATAACTGGTGTAATTCTCTCTAGCATAATTACTGATAATTACAGGAACATTACTAATCATTACGTGTAATTCCACGAGAAGTGTAATCCAGCATTTAGTGCTATTACCTGAAAATGCAACCTCACGTCCAATATGGGCTCAAGGATGTACATTAATGCAATGAATGCTACTGGACATGAACAGCAACAGCTAGCAGCCGCTCCGTCTCTCTTTGCTTGTTGTTCCTGTGCTCCTGCAGTGGGATTTTTGCCCTAAATTACTCTTAATTACACAAACTGGCATAATTGCGTAATTTCTGTAATTTTGCATCACAGGGGTTTACTCCACAAAATTAAAATTCTGCCCAGGCTTGGTAACAACAGGCAAAATGTATCTTGGGTTACTCATCAATTCCTTTTTTCTATCACTTTCAGCAGCACAGAAACTCAACTTGGCCTAAGATCTAGTCTAGAAGCCTATGATAAACTCGGCATCCCACCTGTAGAGTTTCATTTTTTTTGGTCTGGCTTCACAAATGCTGCTTGTAGTTTTCACTCATGCCAGAAACTTTGGAGATAGTAATGTAAGGATCTTCGCTTGACAAGTGGGATTACTGGCTTTCCTATTGGTTGGGAGAAAGCTTCAGGTGTGGAGTTTAGATGTTTCACTGTGGTAATGTCCCAACTTGTGAACTCACTGGTGACACAGTTATGTGAAAAATGTGGTGTTCACAAAAACATTACATGCAGGCAATTGGTTTAACATTTAGGGCCTGATTCACTTTTGTGTAAGTTTAAGTTTGGTTGGAATTTCCAAAACTGCATTTCTTATGTTAAATATTTTTTATTGAAGAGTTAAGAAATTTACAATATTATTACATAATAAATATAGAACAGCGACACTAAGCCCATAACATAATTAAATTGGTGAGGATATAAAGACCAGAAACATAATTATATAGGTATAAGCAAAATATAATATTTTATATAAAAATCATCGGGGAGAAAGAGAAAGTATGAGATGAAACCTCACCAACTCCAGTAACTCAAAATCTCGGAAGAATATTATGGTAGTCAGTGCAGAGATTCATTCAGTGTCTGGGAACACCTATCACTCAAATAACAATAGTAATGAAACTACTAATTCTAAAGAAATAAATATAAGGCAATCAAATAATGCTACATATTCCCCAGTCCGC
The DNA here is from genome assembly GCF_964261635.1 of Lissotriton helveticus. NCBI lineage: Eukaryota > Metazoa > Chordata > Amphibia > Caudata > Salamandridae > Lissotriton > Lissotriton helveticus. The sequence goes on from NC_136072.1 coordinate 1,115,720,744, forward strand.
CCTGCATTCTTTCAGAACAGTTATCAAAGTAAAATCGGAAGCGACTCAGGAAACAAATTAAAAACAGGCCAAACTCCAGAAAGCCACGCGCCAGACAACAACACTAGAGGATTACTATTATATCAACAAACAGGCAACGCCAGCAGGTCAAAAGTCTACTGATAACTTAATTCCGGTGAGGCTAGATAACAGTGCAACCCCCCCCAGAATCATAGTGTCATGCATAGCGCAGACAACTCTAACAAGACACAATGGGACATAGTATCAAGCGGCAGCGATGATTATCCCTGGCCGCTCTTAGCCTGAGATTTTATATCGCCGGCTATCGCTGGAAATTATCGCCATGCTAGCGCTGTATCAACAACGCATAGCGCAATGGCGATCATTATTCCAGCGATAGCAGTGTTTTCCATGGAACATCGCTGGTTTTCCAGCAATGTTCCATGGAAAACTGCGATATCCTTGATGATAGGGCCTGTGAACTTAGCCACACAATCCACCCCCCATGTTAGGTATGCCCTGGTCAGGAATTTAACAGACGTTAAATTCCTGCGTTAAGGCATACTTAACGCGATTTCAAATAATGCTACCCCTCGTTGATAATATAGCGAAGCTGGGTTCTCGATATTTTCCCATGGGGTTTTGTCAGGCACTCCTCCTTTGCATCTCATTAACAATATTAATTGTAAATATGCCCCTAAGTTTTTGCCTAACTCCATACATGATCCTTCAGGCGACTTAAATTCAGGAACAGGCAACTTTCAAACACATGGATCCATGTCAATTCGGTATTCCATTGACACAGATTCATTATATCACATGACTACACAAGAGGCCCAAGTTTTAATGATGATGTGGCATGCCGACTGTGCTGCACAAGGCAACGGTGGCACTCTGAATCGAGGCAACATAATTAAACTTCTAGCATTACATCCAAATCTTTGTCATCTGAAATCTAATGACATCACAGCTATCCAATTCGGTCCATCAGATACTTTAGTTCACAACGAGGCCATGGCAGTATCATGTTCCTCCCGCACCGCAGTGAATACTATCTGTGAACATTGGAAGACTCTAGAAAAATAGGGAATTCTGATCACCTCCCCAAAAAAGGCACGTTATGCAGCAGTTTTTTTTTGTAGAAGGAATGTAAACCTGACACCAGATCGTCTCTTACCTACCAGGAAAATTGTTATTGATATAGGGGCAGAGAACTCAATCATAATTCAGTGAAACTCTTAAGAAGCGTGGCTGGCCCACTGTGATCAATCTACAACCATTAATCAATTCTATGATTAGCAAGCTGGCCTGCTGAAAAGGCCTACGAGGATTGGGACTGGCTCGCACAAACACTGGCCAGATCAAAACCACATTGACATGCATCAAATGACTAGAATAAGCAAATCAGGAAAGGCGACCATGGGCCCAACAATGTCTCCTGGAATGTAGCTGGACTAGAAAGCCTTTAAACCAATTCCAAGTCAATGTCTTTCTAACTATACATGACATTATATACAACCAGGGGTCCTGGCGAGAGACGGAGACACCAATAGAAGATTAATGTGAGTTTATACTGCCCGCAACCAGATTGCACACAAATGGTTATGCAATGGGGGCATTGCAATTTTTCTCTCAGCTCGCTGGGACTTTGGAGCTGCTGAGCCTATCACCGGTCATAAAAACCTTCCCTGTATTGAAATTTTAAATTGGCAACATAATCACACAAACTGCAATTTATTCTTGATGAATGTCTATATTCATCCAACATCTTCAGAGAAGCATCTGAATGTAAAGAAACCAGATTAGCTGATTGCAGACATCAAGTTCAATCATATGAATGCTCTTCTCCTAACTGGAGACTTAAATTGAAACTTGCTACATAATCTCTATCGAAGTATTGTGAGAAGGTGGCCTGGTATATGCTGTCCACTAATTGAAGTGGGCACCTTGCACCAGTCCAAATGAACCTTATTGAGGATTAGGTTAAAGACAACTTTCAAAGAAAGCTATCCTAGTGGTAGCTGTGGAGAGCAGCCTGCAGGCTAAGTCTCGAAGGAATGTAAAGCAGCTTGTTTTTTCAGTCTATAACCTTCTGAATGACCAAATGAAAGGAGAACCACACAAGGAATATATAAAATATGAGTATTTATTACTAAACACTCTCTATTAACCTTTTTATAAGATTAGAGCACAAAGCACACAATATTAAATCACAAGAACCACAGTAAATAGCACAATACACATTGAGCTCCACGGGGAGACCAAACCATATACTATGAAAGTGGTATAACAACCTCAACTTGATTAGACACAGTGCCTAGAGCACATAGAATCACTGGGACCCCAAGGAACCACCCAACTTGGTGACAAAGGGGGCCCACGGGGGACGTGTGCAGTGTGAGAACACAGCCGCGAGCTCCGTACAACTCTATGGGAAAATCGCTGTTGGAATATTAAAGTTTAAGGACACTTAGGAGAGGACTTTGAGCAAACCCTTTCAAACTTAGAAGGTTCTAAGGCCAGCACATATGTGAGCACCTGAGTACTCGTGTTACCTAACGCAGGGAAGCTGGGTGCATAGGTGTCAAATGGTGTTGGGAATCTTTGTAGTTTTCAATGGCGTGATGCTGCAAAGTGCTGCTGCCGTGAAGAGGAAAAGTGTCCGGTGTGATCCAAGCCTGGATTGAAGCTGAGAAGAACCTGAAAGCGGAGGGGACAGAGTCTGGGTCACTTGCCAGTGACGAGGGGCTCGGTGGACGAATGCCTACCGATGTCGGGTGCTTCAAGTGAGAAGAGGTGAAGCTTGACTCTGCAGCCACGGGGATCAGGAGACGTCAAGGATGACGAAAGTCCACAAGCGAGCTGTCCCACGAAGGATATCAAGTGCTGGGGGTCAGTGTCCAGATTAAACACCAACAAACCTTGGCAACTGCAACCCATGCAGTCAGAGAAAAGATGTTTCAGTGAGAACCAGCAAGGTCCTGGGGACTCCCCAAGCAATGGAGGGTCAGGGCACATCTGGAGGAACCAGAAAAGCCCACTCTAAGTGAAAGTTGCCTTCACAGGAACCCACAGGGCAACTGACCAGGGACCGCAAAGGGAACTCAAGAGGAATCACTAAATACTAGCACACGGAAAACTCGTGGAATGTAGGCCAGTAGTCTTTGGTGGAATCACTTCTCGGGTTATGGACTACAAGTATCTCAAAGCACAGATTCAAGGGTTGCCAGAAAGCAGATGCTTCTGCAAATGTACACGTATCCAGGTGTCCAGGTCGATTGGTCCCCACGAGGGATATGGGTCTCAAGTTTGCTGAGCACACTAGTCAACCTTGGGCATACTTGGAAACGCACCTTCTTTGTTGCAAACGTCTTCGGAGTCCTCAGGAGCTTCAGAGATGCAAACCGGGCAGATGCGTCTTTGGTGCCTGCGTAGCAGGGGAGTAACTCCTTTACTCTGAGGGAGATTCTTCAGTCATCTAGCGCAATGTAGATTATTAAAGTACTTGGTTTCTGTAGCAGAGTTTTGTCCAGGTAAATCTAAAGTACTGTAGTCAGGGGTTCCTACTTTATACCCAAATAAGGGGTGGGACAAACTCTGGAGACCCACTTAAGGGAGGGTCAGGACAGAGGGGTTGCTAGACCCATGTCCTTTGTCCAGTTTTGCGCCAGAGCAGGAGCAAATGGCTTCTGCAACTGGTTTGAGCTGGACTATGCACAGGGACACCAAATGTGCCCCCAGTGCAGACATCAAAGCACACTCAGAGTGCACCCACCCAGCCCCAATACACTAAAGCCTACCTGGGAGGTGGTTACACCTCCCTGTGACAGGAAACCCATTGTCCAGCTTCCCCTGCTGGAGTTTCGTCCAGCAGCAGGAGGACAGACTCGTGTCTGTGGCTGGCAGCATCCATTTTGTGATGCCAGGTGTCTATAAAGCTGGTACCGGGTGTACCAGTGTAGTCATATTTCTCCCTCTAGTAGGTGGAATCATACCTCCCACACCAGTTACTGGTGTGGAGGTATGATTCCAATGTGTTTGACACCAAACATGACAGGTTTCTGTGCAGCTCTTTTAAAGTTAGTATTTACCACAAGGTTATAATGCATTTAAGAATATATGGTTGGCTGCTTCAGAGAACAACCCCGGAGAATAGATTCCGAAGGCTGCAGAGGGACTCTGCTCATGCATGGACACACTCTTACATAAAACCCAGCACGCTGCCTTCAGGATTAATAAGGCCTGCCGTAGGGGGACTGATATTTGCAGTGATACGGAAGATATAGTAAACCAATATCTTAGTAGGAGGTGCATGGACCACCTTACACAGGTTGGAGTAGCTGACCTGTGGTGTCATATGAGTGGTCTCTTAGGGGTCGCACAATACATGCTGCAGCCCCTGGGAGGCCTCTGGGGTGCCTATGTCCTAGGTACATAGTATACCATATACTAAGGACTTATAAGGGCACCCCATAATCCAAGCTGGAGTGTACCTAAAGTACATGCAATCAATTTAGAGGAGAAAGCAGCTAGGCTGGGGTCCTGAATAGCAGGATCCCAGCCAGACTAAGTCAAAATCAGTAAAACATCAGCAAAAAGTGGGGGTATCTATAAGAAGCAGATCCTACAGTGGACATTCAGTGCTGAATCCTTCCCATGTCTTAATTCCACAAACAGCAGACTCCTTGGGACACACTCTGCTTGCACCCTTAGAGGCCCGGTTACTGTGAGCACCGAATGAACATTTTCCTGAAGTTCAACCCACATGTTCCACCCATCACTGCCTGAAAATATTAGGACTGCTAGATTATAAATTCTGCTCAGTTACCCTTTTCAGCACTATCATTACATATTCTATCCAGCTGCGGTGTGAAAGCGACCACATGTCTCAGGTTTGGTCCATAAAAACCTTCATCAATGCACATACCACATTATGTTATGTTATTTTATTGGATATGTAAAGTGCATGGCTGCCCCAGCAAAGGGGCGTAACAGCACTAGATCCACAGATTGCCAGACTGAGAGTAAGAAACAAAAAAGGGGTTATTCAGGGAAGAGGCAGGTCTTAGCTGCTCTCCTGAAAGCCCCATGGTCCTGAAAGCTCCTGATAGTGCATGGGAGAGCATTTCACAGCGAGGAGGCTAATGCCCAGAACAACCAGCTTCTAACACGCGGAGCACCTAACAGATGTTGATTGGAGTAGTGGAGGGCGTGTTCTGGTATATAGGGGGTGAGAAGATTGGCTTGGACGTGAAGTGGTTGGGCCTGAAAAAATCTGTGAGAGATACACAAGGACTTAAAATGAATTCTCCTTCCTACCAGGAGCCAGTGCAATTTACGTATGAATTTGGAAGTAAGGCAGGGTTTCAGGTGGGCAAAAAGGGTCAGTGCGGTGGCTTTCTGCACACCCTGAAGCTGATTGATGCCAGCTTTATTAGCACCCAGGTAAAGGAAGTTACAATAATCTAGTCTGGAGAGGACAGTAGATTGGATAATGGTCTGACATATTCGAGCATCAAAAAAACCCGAGTAGTGGCTTCAGTCCGCGTAGGAGTCCAAAGCAGCTACCAGCCACTGATTTTGTGTGAGCCTGAAAAGTGAGTGCATAGTCGAACCAGATGCCCAGGTTTTTAACCATTTCCTTGGGGGGAAGGGGTGGCTCCCAAAGCGACAGGCCACCATTGATCACTCGACAGATGCATGTCCCTTCCTAGAAGGAGGATCTCAGATTTGCTAGCATTCAGCTGGAGACAGTTGTCTGCCATCCATTCTGGGACGCCCATCATGTCATTTCGAAACTTAGTCAGAGGTGTTGGATAAAGTGATCGCCAGCTAGGTATCATCAGCGTTTGAGACCATGGAAAGACTTATGTTTTTTGCAACGCCTGCCAAGGGTTGGACGTAGATATTAAATAATGTTGCACTCAAAGCCGAGCCCTGTGGAACCCCGTGATGTGCGTTCTGCACTTGAGAGACGTAAGGAGGTAAGATTACTTGAAAGGATCTGCCTGATAGAAAAGACACAAACCATTTAAGAGCAGCGTCTCCTAATCCAATCTCTTGTAAGCATTGCATTAGGATTTTATGCAATACAGTGTCGAAAGAAGAATCAAGGCAGAGGCATGACCCTCATCCAGTGAGCTCCGCAGATGTTCAGTCACTGCCAGCAAAACTGATTCAGTACTGTGACCGGGTCTGAAGCCATTCTGCTGAGGGTCCAGAATATTGTTGGACTCTATAAAGTTGGTCAAAATGGAATTGATGTAGGACTCTGTAACTTTAGCTGCAAATGGAAGTAATGAGATTGGGCGAAAACTTTCTGGTTCGGAGGCATCCAAGGTAGGTTTTTTTAAAAGAGGGATGACATTGGCATGCTTCCAAGCTGTTGAGCTATTGGCTCAAAAGACTCGCAATATAACTTGAGACAGGTCAAATGGAACTCGGAAGTTGCCATAAAGTACAATATTTGGAAAGCACAATCACCTCACCAGGGCTAGCCCTCAATCTATACAATTAATGACTGGGAATTTCTAGCACAAAATATACTTTCTGCCCTGGTTAGCAGCCAACAAGGCACCTTACGTATCAAGTTAATGGCTACTAAACCATAGTACACAAAAGCCCTAAGGTTGTTGAAAAGAACATTGGGCATACAGGCATGATTACTTGAATCACATTTAAATTTCACCTTGCAGATCAAGGACGAAACTATGCACAGCCAGTATAGAAAACAAATCTGGCAAGCTAAACAAAAATATGAGGAATCATTTCAGACTCAACTCTTCTTGGCATGTCAAAACAAAAACTCAAAATGTTTGTGGATAGTAATAAATCGTTTGAATAGGGGCTCAGGTCCAACTACAATAAATGGAAACAATATCACCACGGAGAACAGGACAAAATATGTTACCAGTCTGTACAAAGCCATAATTAAAACGCCTGACCAACATTTAACCCCCAGCAAACAAAAGGTTGCACTACTGAAATCTGTGACAATGGTCGCAAAACTTTGCAAATATGCGACCACTTTTAAAACTAGCAGAATAGCAACATTAATCCGGAAATGCAGAGCTGACAGTACCCCAGGTCCAACAGCATCCCAGCATCAGTTTACAAACAGGACATCAATTATTGCTCAGGAGCCTTGGGAAATCTGCTCAATTGCTGCATAATCATTGAATTTGGCCCACATTCCTGGCAAGGTTCAACTTTACATCCCATTTATATAGAAAGGTCCTTTCTCGCTTCCTGACACTTACCGACACATTTCACTGTTGGATGTGGAGGCAAAATACTTTGCGTTTTTCCTGTTGGGGAATTTAGGAGAATGGGCAGCTACAAACAACCTGCTGCCTTTAAACCAAGCTGGTTTTAGAACACTGTCTGGGACCCTTCACAACCTTGCGGCCATAAGGATGCTTGTAGAAAAACAAATTAAGAAGAAGGAATAGCTTTATTGCTTTTTTATAGGCTATAGCAAGGCATTCGACCATGTAAATCGCCAATAGCCTGGCAAATTTCGGAACCACTATTTCGAGGCATTCCGCTTTTCTATTCTAACACATGGGCTAGAGTAAAATTGGAATTTCACACAGCTGTTTCTAATAAAATAAGCATTGAACAAGGTGCCAAGCAGGTGGTGTGTATGAGCACCAACTTTTTGTAATTTGTATAAGAGTGCCATGGTACCCACAGTAAATCGAGCAATCAGTCATGCACCGAAATGAGCAAATCATCATATCACCTCGCTCCTCTATGCGGACGATGGTGTTCTTTTAAGCCAAACTCAGATGGGGCTCAAAAGACTTTGAAATGTTTTATATAATCTCTGCTGTGCAAACGATATGACAATTAAATACGAAAACAACAATATCATTATTTTGTGGTCGGAAAAACGTAAAACAAGGCCTTTCGCACCTTAACAACCATTGTGTGACCATCTCGAAAAAAAAATATTTGGGATGCTGGTTAAACAACAAGAGAGGTCACTTATTACATCTAAATTCATTAAAACCTGAATTGGCTTCATAACAGTCCGCCTTCTGAACGATTTTTAAAAGCACAAAAATGGTTTCCTTTGATTCAATGCTAAAAATAGTTACTGCCAAACTCGTTCCAATACTGGCATATGGAACAGGGGCTTGCCCAGGAACATTTGGAGCCTTCCTGAACAGCTCTCAGAGTACAGTGTTTAGATAATTATTCATATTACAGAATAATACTTAGCCAGGCCAGATTAGGATGGAATTTGCATTAAGTGACCAACAAATCTCGCTGAAGGCTTGTCTCCTAAAGGACATACACTGTGCATGCATGTGTAGCAGAGCCAGGATCATTGAAAAATTAAATTTGGCTATAAGTTTTTTGGGCCAACAGCTTATGTCAACCAAGGGCCTCATTTATGAGGCCGTACATCACTTTTATGCTGCCGGTGCGTCACTTTTTGTGACGCACCAGCAGCGTGAAAAATGTGCCTTGTTGCACTATATTTACAAAGTGACGCATCTAGGTAGATGCGTCACTTTGTAAACCCCTGCGCTACATTATACCTGCGCCAGGTATAATGTATGTAGGGGGGCGTTCTAATGCAAGAAAAGCTCATAGAAGTGACGCACTGATATCTATAAGATTTCACGGCGCCACTTCTAGGACGCAAATGCGTCAATTTCTTATGCCTGCCTCACAGCAGGTGTAAGACTGACGCAGGCCCTTTCACATGGAGCTTGCTCCATGTGAAAGGACACATTTCTGGAGTTGCGTCACTTTTGTGACACACTCCAGCAATGCATTACTTTTGCGCCACACAGGTACGTCAGAAATACTGACATATCTGTAACTCCTTGCGCAATGATGCGTCATACTGTAAATATGACGCATCATTGGTGTCGCAAGGAGGGCGCAATGAAAAGTGCTGCATCGCTGTTTTCACGCTCAATGTGTCAATTTTCATAAATGAGGCCCCAAATGTTTTGGCTCACGCCCTTTCTGATGCACTGGAGCTAACAGGTGCAGCAGAGCTGTGCAACTTAAAACTACTGTATCCACAGTTCAAAACAGCCCTGAACAGAAAGGTAAAATTCAATCTTTTGAATCAGATCACCGGGCCTTCACTAAAAAAGAATATGCTGTTCTAGTTTTCACCAGTTATGCTATAAGAGGGCCCAAAAATACATCTTGGACCTTTCTCACTATATTATAAAATGCGATTTTGTCAACTCCAAATGGGCTGTTTTTCAGTGTTAGACTTATTGCTCCCATGGGCAACTAACTTGGAAACCAAAATATGCTGAATATGTGGCCTATTCCAGGAATCATTATCACACCTGCTCTGCATTTGTCCTACACCCCTCGAGGATCGCAGAAGATTTCTTCGACATCTGTTAATTAATTAGGTTTAGTGTACTGGAAGAGGTGGATTGACTCAGCTTAAGGGGAAATTCTCCACAACAAGTTACTGATGAAATTCTGAGAAGGACTGGGGTAACAGAAGAAAATGTTTTACTATCTACTGACAGGGAGGATTTAACGAGTGATTCCCCAGAGTGGCTGGGGACTAGCGGCAGTGGGAATGGGGAAGGAGAGGGCCCCGAAAATTCACAAGAAGGATGTTTAAAGTTGATCTCATGGAATATAGCCGGGTTAAAAAATAAGCTACCAACTCCAGAGTGGGCGGCCTTTATGGCAGCACATGATATATGCCTTATGCAAGAGACCTGGGCACTAGAAGAGAGCAGCAGCCCGTCCTTCGCAACATTTGACATCCTGACAGTGTCCACAGGCAGAGGCCGTCCATCGGGTGGGTTATCAATTTGGATAGGTACCCACCTGGGTATCCAGGCGACCCAAATACAAACAAACTCCTTGGACATACAGTGTGTCTTATTAAAACCCACAAGCAAACCCAAAGTAGCAATAATAAATATTTACTCCAGACCATCCAGAAATGGACAAGAGTCGGAAACAATTAAAGCCCTGAATCCTTTTATCCAGGGGTTAGACTAGTCTATGTCAATAATTCTTGGGGGAGACTTTAATTGTCAATTCGAGCCACTGGGCAGTCTGGAGCTGGGTGAGCAAGACGAGGTTGACGCACTTTGGCATATCCCTGAGCTCAATATTACTCCGGTTAGGGCATGGACTTCTTTAGCTCTTCAAATAAAATCCTTCTCCCTTGAAACATCCTTGCGGGCGTGCAATGGGAGATTGGATCCTGATCGCCCAGCCATAGCTACGTTTAACCGAGTGGGTCAAACATCCATCATTGACTACCTTATGGTGGATGCCAAAAATTGGGACAAGCTAAAGGAATTTAGGGTCGTACAAAGACATGATAGCGACCATAATGCCTTGGTTTTAACTCTTAAGCCGGGGTCCTTTGGTCTAACCAACCCTGAACCCAAACCCGCGGCGATGATGCCTCCCCTCATGCTGGCTAATAATAGAAGAAGGGTTAAATGGCCTCACCTAGCAGATTCACGATCCCGGCTAGCAAAAATTTACAAACTTGCAATCCCACTTATTACCCAGATGGGTGATCCATCTTGTAGGTATCAGGCAGTGGAGACACATAGGCAGCTAGTTACGATATTGGGGGACGTGTTCTACCCTGTAAGTGGAACTAAAAGGGGAGCCCCGAAATCTCACCCCTGGTTTGATGATGCATGCAAAAAACTAAAAAAGGAGCTACTGGCGGCAATCAAATCTAAGGAAAGAGTGAACATTAGGGCAACCAGACTGCTATATAAAAAGGAGCTCGCTAGGGGCAAGAGGGAGTGGGAAGAAGCCAGGTGGGAAGAGCTAAGAGGCGCCCTACTAGCAAAAGACGCCAAATTATTCTGGGCAATAGTTAACTCTGGTGCAAAAGAGGGAGGGGAGGCTCTTCAACCAAACATTGCTCCGTCAGTTTGGGAGGCGCACTTTGCTGTGCTTTAAACTAGCCCTGAGACTGACACTAGTGAACATTTAAATGGGGCAGAGACATTGGTGCCTGACGATGCCCTCCGGATGTCCCGAGCCCCAGACCCCTCGCATGAGTATCGACTGCGGGGGGCCTCGGACTTGGGCTATCCGATAGGTCAGTGGGACGCCAGGGCGAGGATGGGCCCTGGAGACGCCGAGAGTATCTCAGTCAAAGAGGTGGAATCGGCGATCATCAGGCAGCTACCTAATAAAGCCCCAGGCCTCGACAGATTACCAGGAGATCTTTTCCACTCCCAGCCAAAAATCTGGGCGCCGTACTTGGCTGTACTATTTAATGCTGTCCTTTGGGGAGCCAAGTTACCGGACACCTGGGCAGGAGCCGAGATTGTCCCAATCTTCAAGAAGGGCTGCCCCTTAGTGCCATCAAACTACTGCCCGATTAGTCTCTTGGACACTTCGCAGAAGCTAATGGGCCGAGTCCTCTTGGATAGATTGCTGGGGTGGATGGAGGAACAAAAATTATTGACTACCCTACAGGCCGGCTTTAGAGCTGGAATCTCGACCCTGGACCAAATTTTTAGGTTGCAGGTCCTTTTTTGGAAGACAGCGAGAGTAGAGGGTGGCAGCCTCAACCTTGTCTTCGTAGACCTGCGGGTTGCTTTCGACCTTGTCCCAAGGGAGAGCTTATGGAGGGTACTGAAAGAACTAGACCTCCCGCCCTATCTGCTAGACTTCTTGAAGCGCTTCCATGTAGGGAACTATGCCAGGGTGAGATGCGGGAAGAACGGGGAACTATCAGCCCGCTTCCCCGTGACTAAAGGCGTACGCCAGGGCTGCGCCCTGGCTCCCACGCTCTTTAGTCTTTATATAAATGGCCTGGTGGGCGAATTGGACAAGGTCAGGGATAGTGACGCTCCATGGTTGGCCACTGGCCGGGTACCTGTTCTGATGTTCGCAGACGACACTTTGCTGTTGTCTCGAACATCATCAGGTATCCAGAGGGTCCTGGACGGTTTTGTATCTTTTTGCGCTCTGAGGGGATTGGAGATCAACTTAGCAAAGACGAAGTTTATGATCTTCCATCCCCCAAAGCGCACTCGCCCTAACCCTGTATTAAATGGTGTCCTGCTGGAAAGGGTGAGAACTTTTGTCTACTTGGGGGTCACCCTGACTGAAGATTTCAGTTGGGGCCCACAGGTATCCAAATCTGTTCTGAGGTTGGCGCAGATCGGAGGGGGCATTGGCAAGTTTCAGAGAACAACCCTGTTTAAGCCAGTTGCCCCAGCCCTTGAGGTTTATGGGGCACAAGCTAGACCAGCTGAACTCTGGGGCCATAAGAGTACACCAAGCCTTCTTAAGGTGGAACAGGCCTTTATGAGGAACCTGATAGGCCTCCCCCAGAGCAGTCCGCTCACACCCCTGAGATTAGATCTAGGCCTAGAGTCCATATCAGAACTCCTAGCTGCTCGACCTCTCCTGTATTGGAGAAGGCTCTGGACAGTACCTGAGCTCGAGGATTATAGAGCTGAATTCACTGCAGTCTGGGGGCAGTTAAAGATCAAGAATATCCCTTGGTTAGCCCATATCAAAGCCCTTGCAAATCAAATTGGTATGCCTCAATTATGGGAGACCCCGGAGGTGAGCTGCCCGGGAGTGAAGAGAATAGAGCTCTTGGCCTCCATAAGACATTACAACCTAAGCCTTCTGCATAGCTCGACAACTTTGGGCAGTTTGTCTACAGAATGTTTGCAGGTAAAACTCGTGTCTAAGAGGGAGGAGTTTTTGGACTTAATACAGCCTCCCCTTGCAAGAAAACTTTATACACAATCAAGACATGGTTGCCTACCTATTGGGGCATTTACTTGCAAATGGAATGGACGAGAAGAGGGAATTTGCCCAGTCTGTAACAACACTAAAGAGGATATTGTTCACGTTTTATTCCTCTGCCCAGCTTATAGTACAATAAGGAGATGCTGGTTGGCAACATTATGCAGAAGTCTTGGTTTAAGGCAATATGTACAAGCTGTTAGAATTTTAAGATATGACACCTCTCCTTTTATTGTGTTTGCAGTATCCCGTTTTTTATATGGTATGTGGCGCAGAAGGCTCACTCTAATGAACTGCGAAAAACTGTGATCAATTGCGATGTTTTGATACCATTATCTTGATAACTTACTGTTTAATAACCTTTTAACTATGTATCTTTTTTAATTATTTATGTATTCTACTCTGTGTATGTACATATTTTATCTGTGCTTTTATGGTCTATGACCGCAATAAAGTTATCAAAGTTAATTAATGAGGGGACACGGACACTACCAGCGGCCCTTAGTTATTTTTTCAACAATGCTCAGCTGCAGGCGATTTCCAAACTTATAAAATTCTTGGACATTGCAGACAAACTATGAAAGAAAAATCTGTGTTTTAAACATGATAGCTCCTCAGTTGTTAGAGTCACAGTTACAAATTACGCAGCTAAGAAGTCTGTGATGGATAATTTGTTTTATTCAGACCACAGGTTTTTATTAGCTGCACGACTAAGACAAAAACTTGCAAAGAAAATAGAAATAACGAGCTACCTTATATGGTTCGATTTCTAAAGATGTTATTCTTTGTTTATAAATGATGAGCTTAAATCATATGGGGCAATTAGAAAAGCACACTGATCACTGTGACAAATGTATCGCAAAATGAGCCGCAATTTTATCACCAAGAGAGAAAAATATCTAATCTATATGAAGTGTTCATTTTCTATAACACAGGTTTCTTATCAAAAGATGCTGTAAAATATCTTCATTACATGAATTGACTGAACCTGTATGATTGTGAAGCTGGTTTTCGCTGATTTATTTTTAACATAACATGGCTAAAATTATGCAATGGTTATTTTTTTGACCTTTTTATGGCACTTGACACTTTAACTGACATGATTGTCTAAATAAAGTATTTTTGAATTTGAATTTGAAACATTGGAGTGTTTCAATTGGTCAGTGTTAGGGCATTGTAAAAAAGTTATTAAAAAGGAAGCTTTGGGAATAGAGTCTGGCACAATAGTATGTTATGGTGTCATGAATGAGATAGTTGGAAAATCAGGAGGAAAATTATTGGTCAATAAAAACCAGTGAAGAGCAGATGATTTTTGGTTGCATTCCTGTATCAAACAGCTTGGTAGATTAAATTGTGTTTGTAGTTGGGGGGAAGTTATAACTGAGTTATGCTTTACAAGTTGATGAACAAACATAATACACTTCCCCCTCCAATGTTTGAATAAAATGATTTACATCAAAATTTAATATATTTACTATACCAAATAGACAAGGTTAAAAAACATTGAAAAAAGTTTAAACTAACTGAAAATACTGTATGCATCAAATGCTGGGTATAGGATAGAATTGGGTTTTTGGAGGTAAAAGTACAATTAGACATATAAACTACATCAGTAAATGAATTTAATGAAAATTGTTGAATTAAAAAAGCAGAGTGATATAATTTAAAATCAGGAAAATGAATACCTCCTTCATACTTAGGACGCTTAAGTTTAGACAAGGCAATATATGAGTGTTTATTATTCCAGAGAACTTTGGTACAAATTGACTTAATCTGAGAGAAATAGTAAATGGGTATTTTAAAAGGTCACATCGACAATATAAAAAGGACATGTGGTACAATCATCTTCCTAATGGTATCCAGTCTACCCCACCATCACCATGATACCACAATGAAATTAATTTCTGAATTTTAAGTTTTAAAGTGCTAAAATGATTGCTAATAATGCTGGAAATAGTATTGGAAAACCAAACACCTAGGTATTTAATTTTGGAAGAGCACTAAGTAAAATGAGTGTCTGCAAACATATATTGATAACATGAGGGAATTAATGGTAGAATATCAGTTAAGAGAAGTTTAGTTTATACCCAGAGATATTAGAATATAAAGTGATCTCATGTAAAAAGAAAAGATTTAAAGAGGAAAGGGGGTTAGACATATATATTAAAATATCATCAGCGTAAGCAGATAACTTGGTTTCAAAGAAGTGGTGTTTAAAATCAGATATAATTGTGTTACAATGAATACGTTCAAGGAAGGGTTCTAAACAAAGAATAAAAAGCAAAGGGGAAAGGGGCAGCCTTGTCTGTTACCTCTGTGTTGATTAAAATATGAGGAAAAGCGTCAATAGACAAACACTTTGGAGCGAGGGGCGGACTATGATAATTTAATAAAAGAAATCAAACCAATTAAGAGTGGTAAACATGTATTGCCAATTAATGCACTTGAATGCCTTTTCAGCATCAAGAGATAGGGCACCTAGGGGAGAATGTTATTTCCTACCAAATTAAAGAATATTGGAGAACATTCAGGCATTACCCGAGCCAGTCTACCTTTAATAAAAACAGACGGATCAGATTTGACAAGTAGGGGAACAACATTTTCAAGGCATGATGCTAATATTTTGGCAAATATTTTGCAATCATAGTTAATAAATAGAATGGGCCGATAATTTTTTTAAAGGGTATGAACATTGTTGGGTTTAGGGATAATAATAATAATCAGTGCTTCCAAAAAGGATCCAGTAGCTTTGGCATCCAAAAGAAAAGAATTGAAAGGTTTGAGTTATTTGAGGGCAGAAATTGAAGAGAAGGCATAAAATAATTCAACATAAAAACCATCAGGGGCTATAGCTTTATTAGGAGTCTAATAGCATTAATAATCTCCTGAAGATTTATGTCGGCTTCTAATGAATTAAACTTATCACGAATTTAAGGAAGATTAAGGAGACCTCTAAAAAGTGTAACAATCATGCTCTGAGGGATTGGTATCTTCTGAATATGTTGTAATAATCTTGAAAAATCTTATAAATGTCACCTTATGAGGAAACAATGTTGTTAGAGAGTTTGTTATGATAAGGTCTAATATTTTTACGTTCAGATTTGATTTTGAAATAATTGGACAGCATTTTTTCCCCTCTATTTTGACCTCCATTATACTTTGATTAAATTTTAAGTAGGATATTACAAGCATCAGTGGTAGCAAGTTTATTTAGGGTAGACTTCGCTCTTATCAATTTGTGGAAAATAGAGGTAGATGTAGAGGTGAAATAGGGTATGTTCCAGTGTTTTAATTTGCTGTAATAACAACATGCACTAAGAATTTGCGACCTTTTTCCATTTAGCTCGATAAGCTATAGTAAAGACCCAGAAGGAACTTTAAAAGCATCCCAATTGTTAGGAATAGAGGTTTCATTAGGATGATTACATTTAAAAAACTCAATAAAAGCAGTGGCTTGTGTAATAACATTATTATCCAATAAAAGGAAATTATTGAACTTCCAACAGCCAGTTTTAGAATACATGAAAGATAAATCAAAAGAGGATAAAACTGGGGCCTGATCTGAGATAACAATGGAGTCAATTTCTGAGGAGTGAATGGAGGGAAGTAAAGACTTAGTAACTCAAATGTAATCAATTCGAGACATAGTATGATGTACATTAGAGAAAAATGTAAATTCACACGTATCAGGATTACAAGTTTTCCAAACATCAAATAATGGATGACTGGCAATGGCCCATTGTAATGCCATATGAGATCCATCCGGGTTAAATTTACGTTTGGATTTTCTATCAGTAAAAGGATCTAACCACTGATTATAATCTCCTGCTAAAAAATATTAGGATTGTCAATTGAAGCCAATTTTATTTTAATATTATTATAAAAATCTGGATAAGGTTTGACAGGACCATAGATATTAAGTAAACAGATCAGTTTGTTCTGAATAATAACAGTAGTCAGTACCCACCGTCCATCAGTTTCTTATTGCGTAGAAATAATCTTTGCATACAACAATTTATGAAACAGAATGGCAACACCACCTTTATTGTTAATAGCTGGAGAGTAAACAACCTGGCCAACTCATTCCCTTTAGTGATTCAACATTATTAGTTGCAGTTCCTGCAAGAAAGTAAATGTGCATTTAACTTTTACAGATGAGAAAGTACCTTTTATCTTTTGACAGAATATCTCAAACCACAGACGTTCCACGAGACATAGTTAAACAAATTGGGTATATGGGGTGGGGAAACAGGATCATGGATGACAAGCTGCAAAATACATGAAGGGAAACAAAAGGAAACCAAATATTAACATCCATATAACATACAAGCAATACTAACATGATAACATTAGAAAACAAAAAAATAAATTCACAGAAAAAGAACAAAAAAAGAATAAGAGGGTAGAAGGTAGAAGGTAGAAAAAGGTGATGAGACAGATCAAGTACAGAGATCCACATCTAAAGTATGGAAGATGAGCATGAGATGTGCCAGGACTTAGAGCAAGAGGAACAGCAAAGAGATAAGAACAAGATTTATAAAAGACAGCCATAGAAACTTAAAACATAAAAAAGAGAGAAACTGCAAGAAAGACAAGCGCATAACAAAGTTATTAAGAATGCTGGACAGAAGTATCCATAGAGTGAGATGAGCTAGTTTGAATACATGATTTTAGTTTAACAGGATCATCAAAGGATCGTGTGGT
Organism: Lissotriton helveticus; assembly: GCF_964261635.1. Taxonomy (NCBI): domain Eukaryota; kingdom Metazoa; phylum Chordata; class Amphibia; order Caudata; family Salamandridae; genus Lissotriton; species Lissotriton helveticus. The sequence goes on from NC_136072.1 coordinate 1,115,738,195, forward strand.
GCCCTCACAGGTGAAGTTACATAGGACGGGATGCAAAATGCCATAGCCAATGTTCAACTGTCTCATTTGAGGCTGAAGGGCAAGGAATTCTTTCCATCTGGCATTTGTGGCATTGGAAATACTAATATTTTGACTAGACCAGATGAGGCAGCATTCTTCTTTAAACACACATCAGGTCAGTGAATTCCGAAAATAGCATTATGATAACTTACGGTCTGTTTGAATGGGGTTGAGATCGACCCAGATGATGTGCCCATTGAAGATTCAAAGATGGATTGTTGGGAAGATCCAAAAGCTGAGTCCATATTTTTTTCACCAATGCTAGAAGCCCTGGCCCTTCAAGGTTTTCTGATAGACCATAGAAACAGAGATTATTACATCTGTTTCTGTTTTCAAGATCCTTGTGTAGTGTTTAAGTTTATGGATTTCTTGTTCCTGCAAGGGAATCTCTGCAGCAGCATCTTGGAGATCACTTATATGTTGTTCCATGTCAAACATTTTACCCTCCATAGCATTCCACTGATCTTCAATTAGTTGAAGTTTGCTGTTAGTGGCACCTATAAAAAGTCTACCTTTGGGGCAGTTTTTGTGCATCCGCCGCAATTGTGCTCGAAAGGAGGACTACATGAGAGAGGCCGAGATATTGAAAAAGAAATTACTAGGCAGAGGATATCACAACAAAATAGTGAAAAGATCACTCAAACGTACGTGGTACTACCCACTGGAGGAACTTCTCGTCACCGGACCCAAAAAAGAAATGCACAAAATTGTTTGCGTTACCACGTTTGGAATACATACCAACAAGATCCGTAACATGATCACCAAACATTGGCACATCATTAAAAGCATCGATCCCCTAATGGAAGTACCACTTTTTGCATATAAGAGGGCAAAGAATCTAAAGGATCACCTAGTGAAATCATCCACAGAAACGTCTAAAAAGAGAAGTGGCACACTAGAATCTACCTGGGGTCTTCCACCGATCTTGGGCCATCACCCATGTGGCAACTGCGTGATATGCCCTTTCACCGAAAAAACCACCACGTTCAAACATGGCAACTGTGTACACACATTGGAATCCTTTTCCAATTGCAATACACACAATGTCGTATATTGCATTTGGTGCCCATGTGGGCTTCCATACATAGGACAAACGCAACCGCCTGTCAAAGCCAGGATTGGACAACACCGCAGCCGCATCAGAAAGTTGGTCATGACTGCGCCCCTGGTGGTACATTATAAAGAAAATAACCACACCGCCGATGAGATCAAATGGCAAGTCATTGATATTGCCACAATACCTGAAAGAGGACGTGACATTGCCCAAATGCTACAGCGCCGTGAATGTCACGGGATCGATAGAATCAATTAAATCAGCGAAGGGCTAAATTCTGCTGATGAATGGAGAGGGTTTGTGTCGAATCTTGCCAACTGGCTCCCACCCCTGGCCGCAGTGGTGGGAGCTCAGAAACCGAGCTCCAGGCACTAAACATTGGCCCAAACAGGGGGCTCTCCCTAGATGCCCCCCACCCAGCCTCTGGACCCGCACCGGACTGCCGAAGTAGTGGGAGAAGCCTGACTCGTGAAGGAAGACAGGGAACATTGTCGCATCACACACCAAGGTGATTGGCTCTCCCCTGCCCTCTCCCGACCCCAGGACACCCTCTTACCGGAACCGACGAAGCCGGAATCCACCTGAGCGCCGGTCCCTGCCCCCGACTGCTGCTGCAATGGGACGCCCTCCATTCTTCTTCTTCTGGTCCAAGGAATTCAAATTGATGCGCGAACCTCGAGCGCAGCTCTACGCCTCGCCTGTTTCTAAGATGGCTGACCGACAAGACTCTCCGATCGAGTAACTCCAGCAACTACCAACTTGCAGGGCTCTCAGTCAGAGGCTCAGGTGAGTCGCGCCGGCGCTGACCCTCGGCGTCCCGACTCCTGCCTCTGACTCGCCCCCAAGCAGCCCCCACAAAAAGTTGAGCCCCCAATTCCTCTCCGCTTACCCGCCTGACCCAAAAAGGGCGGCCGAGCTGAGGCGTCCCAACCAGTAAATACCGGGCTGCTCCCTCACCAGGAGACCATCGTGAATCCTGTTAACAATCGCGAGCTGCTCCCTCCACTCAGCCCTGGCGACTGCTTTTTGCTTTTTGCTTGACACGCAGCCTGAGCCTCCCTCACCCGGGCGATAAGACCTGCATGACTTTAAAGGCGGCCCGCCAATGTCTATCCCACCCGGTTGCTACTGGCCTCTCTCTGTTGATTAATTTGTGGCACTGTCGCGTCACGAACCTGTTCTTGAGACCTCCTCCCGCCTTTAATCCTCTTTCCCCCAGCTGCTCCAGCTACAAATCCGGAATAAGAACAACAAACCCTGCCTGACCTAAAAATGGCTACCAGCAAAGACATCTCCATCTAAATCTGCCAACCTCAACGCTTCCGTGAGTTTCTCCGATTTCTAGCAAAGGATATTGAGCCTGTCCTCCCCCCAGCAACTGCCTATCGGTCCCTGCCAGCTCTCCTTAGATTTCCACGCCATCGTGTGCCCAGACAGCTCCCCTAGCTAGCACCGTTGAGCCAAACAGCGCTAGAGACTGCATCTTTTCCCCCGCCACTACTCCGAGCTGCCCAGTCCTCCCCTAACCAGCTCCGCCCCACAACGGTTTCCCCCTCGCTTCCCTGGTCTCTAACCAACCCTCCTGAAATTAGACACTATCCTCGCTCGGCCCTCCCTCTCTGCCCAGCTAGAATGCCCCCCTCAGCTCCTCCTTTCCTTAAACCGCTCTCCTCACCCTACATAAAACAGCACGGCCTCAACTCCTTCTTGATCTCCTTCCCGCCCTTCCTCTCTCTGAAATCCAAAAAAACCCTTAAACACAAACTACTCCGACAATTCCCGGAATCCCTCTTTGCCGACCTTTACCACTCCTCCGCCCTAGGCCAATTAAAAATGGACCTCATATTTCACACTTCCAGACCATCCTACTGGATATCAGTCCTGCGAGTCAGATGCCAAATCTCCAAAATGATTTACACGACCCATAGCTGCAAACTATCCTTTTACGCCCCCTCCCACCTACCACTCTGTGGGCTCACATCGGTGACCATCTTCTCTAACGGCACAGTCCTGATCCAAGCCAACAATGCCAGCCTGGAAACTTTTGACCTCCTCTTTCCCTTGCTTTGTTCCATCAGCCCCCCCACTCCTCCACACAGCCCACCGATCACCCGTTGCCCAGAAAGCCAATCCCCCCTAAGGAACCCTCACATCTCTCCTCCTCCAGCTACCCCATCCTCAGTACCGCACTCTCTGACCTCCGGAAACCCCCCTCTCTCCACCGATGCGGCCCCCCGCTTTGCCTCTCCCCCCTTATCTTCCTCCAGCTCGGAACCCACAACATCCCCCACTGGGTCCCCACAACCCACTCCACAAGCCTCGCCCCCCTGTCTCCCCCCCACTAACAAGAACAACACGCCATCTCTCCCCGATCCCCATTCCCTCTTCATACCCCAACCCATCTCTTCAACTAACAACAAAAGTCATCCTAATTCCCCCAACGCTCCCCCACACCGAAGAGATGCCCCCAAATGGCTCCCCACCCCTCGTCAAGAAGAGACTGATTGTCGCCTCGCCAACATTGAACGCCTGCTCTCCTCCTTACTTCAGGGCATGAGTCTCATCCTTTCTAACCTCCCGTCATCCCCCTCAACTCCTCCCCCTGCCCCCATCCCACACACTCCCATGGCCTCCGAACTCCCCGCCCCCAAGCAGTCAGCTCACCCTCCCCCCCCCAGGCACCTAGACCAGAGGAAGCGATCGAGCTGGCCTCGTCCTACCTCTCCCCTCCTTCCCCTGTCCTATACTCCGCTGTAGTGTGTTATCTAGGAAACCTGAATCGATATTCCTATTTTATGCCCTTGTCCGGCTATAATCAATAATATCCATACAACGGCAGAATAATCATATCCATAATTCAGTCGTAGCACATGCTGTCATATTAAGCAAGGCTACTTCTCCGGCCCCCTAGTAAGCACACCGAGTTCTCTAAACAAAACCAAGCCTCCAGCAACCTGGGAAATCCCCCTTGCTATTGTTTTGATTTTGTCCTAGAACTCCAGTAAAGCACTGTAAGAACGGCCAGTTCTTAGTGACATCTTTATTGACGTCTAATGTCAAACCTGACGTCAAATCCAGGCACCTTTCAGGTATAAATATACCAACGTTGCCTTAAGCAAACACACGGTGGTAATTCTGGAGCAGAGCCGCTATCTACTTCCGAGAGCCCAGCTGATGCGAGAGCCCACGGACGCTGCCCCTCCTCTTTGACGCGCTGAGAAAGACGCTGTCTTTTCTTCTGCCGAGAAATCCAGCTCCGGCGTTTCCAGCCTACCCTTGCGAGTTGCTGGGATATCGAGTCCTGAGAGAGAGATACCAGACCTCCTGCTTTCTATTTACCCAGGTACGGAACTGACTAAACCCTTACAGAGAATTCTTGAGTCAGATTCTTGGCAAAACAAACTTAACTTAAACTGCTACTTACTTACTCCTTCCCACGTATTAGGCTTAGGTCAGGTACACCGGGGTAGGCTTAGTTATAAGCACCAGTTGAGTACGATTAGTCAATGTATATGTGTATGTATATATTTTATCTATTTTTAAGTATCATATGGCTCAGAAACCATATCAATGCTTTTACAGTATTATTTTATAATCCTCCTTTTACTGTACGCACTTTATTTTACCATGAATATTACAATCGTGGCAATTCATTTCTCTTGTATGAGGAAGAAGACTGCTCAATAAATAACACCTTTTATTGAAAACGCCAGTCTCTCTTTTCTCTGCATTCTGTTGAAACTAAGTACGCACATTTGGCTGAGTGAAATAGCTGTCTTTTGTTTTCACACGACTCTAGAGATATACTCTTATTCAGCGAGAGCAAAGTTGTGATGTTGTACGGTTGTTAGAAACTAGTCCCTTCTTGTCTATCCAGGGAGGTTAAACTCCTCCTCGTTTATTCGAGAAAGTTTCTAGTGACCTCTGAGCTAGCTGGCAAACCTTAAGTCTAATATAGTCAGTAGAGACCTAGATAACCTCAGTCCTACGTCTACACTGCTGAATATATTATTCCAATGTGCAGAGCCTATTGGGAATATAGGAACTACACTACATGGCGCCCAACGTTTGGTAAGGCGATAAATCTAACTCAAGACGTTAGAGTAACTCAGTCGTGCTTTTTCACACAGACCCTTTTCCCGTAAATACTCCAAAAGACGTCTGGAGTGGGTAAAAGGTTAAAAATCCGCCGAAACTTAGTAGGAAGAGATTTCTATGTATAGTTTTTGGTTTAGTCAACGTTGAAGGATACAGTGTTCCAAAATATTGTGCACCTAATCTTTGTTTCCTTGAAACTTGATCTGCAACAAAAACCTTTCTGTTAGTAAAAAATGACAGAAAGTGAAGACGAAGGGGAGGCAGCTAGAATAGCAGCTCGACTCCTAGAGGATGACACAAGTCTCCTACAGAGTGACCCGGATGCAATACTCATTCCGGTCAATATAAGAAAAACTATAACTCTTAAACTGATAGAAAATGGACTGAAATCGAGAGGTGGTACAGTCATATTCGTAATTGAGGCACACGAATATCGGCAGACAGAGGTATTCTATTCATGGATAAACTTTCCAGCAGCAAACGTTGTCACACACAAATTCCACTATTACAAAATAGAGGAACCTCCGGAAGAGTGCACCCCTTTCGAGGAGGTGGAAATCCCATTAAAATACCAAGAGCACCTGCTCTGGTTTAAAGGCGCCCTAAAACATAATAATCACATCACCAGGCTCGGTCCAATAGGTAGACCAGGAGCAATGTGGCTGGTTCTAGCCAGCTACACATCACATCCAGACCTTGAAAAAATGTCTGTACCAGAACTTTTAGTCCAGCTAAAAATAATAATTAAAATACATAGACAATTAGTCCAATACGTAATGCGGACTTCAACAGTCCAACCGACTGTTAACATTCCACAGCTGACCCCTCATCAGGGGAACACAAACAAAATTACACCACAGAACATACAATCATGTCTGGGTAAAGTACCCATAAAACGGGAACAGATTCCATTCTGGTTAGCACAAAAAATCACTCAAATAGAGGCAGTATTTCCGGATACTACCCCTACTGAGAAACACAGAATTCTGACTATCTGCCTTCCAATGGGGATCGCACCACATGTGGAGGACTGTGACACTTGGGGCACAGTCTTTGCTTCCATTTACACAAAAACACATGGTGTTCCGCCGATGGCGGTAATACCCGATGTGCTAAGACAGATTCAAAATGAATACGGTCCAGAACCTGCTTTAACTCTGGGTATGAAATTACTAAAAGACTTCAAGCAGGTCACGGCTATATTATTAGCGAACATAAAAGGAGAAGCAGCATCTGTAGCGATCCGCCAGAAATTGAAAGAAACAGATATAGCAGAACAACCATTTGAACTTGCCAGAATCATAGAAAAATGCTATGAAGAACTAGGAAGAGATAGTTTGGGTGGGAAACCAGTAAAACCCCAACTAACTGAAAATCCTGAAAAGATATTTATTAAAAATAATCTAAACACTCCAAAAAAGAGCTGGGATGGAAATAAACAATCCACTCCCAAAGAAAAAAGATTCCAGTCCAGAGGAAGGTCTCCTCGGCGGAGAGAAAGAACTCCGGAACGAGGACACAAGTCTCCCCATAGGGAGCCCTCTGAGAAAAGATACAACCTTAGAAATAGGGATAATCTGAAGAAACCTGATAGATATCAAGATATTGATACACGTCCCTCTCGATCTTTTCAGACTTACTCGCAGAAATCGGAAAGAAGAGGACGGTCAGAACAGAGCGAAGAGCACGTCAAGTCCAAAGACAAGGAACCTGCTCATCAAAGTAAAAAATTACAATTTCCAAGAAAGAAGGTAGCCAGCATTAAAATAGTTAAAAATGCAGGGGATACTGAGGACACAACTGAAAAACGGAGAGTGGGCCCAGACAGCGCTAGACAGGGCAGCAGAAGTGACCATACCTCGCAAGATCCTGATGAATCATCTGGAGACAGTGGACACGAATGAATACATTCAAGTGGAAACTACAGACAGCAGAGTTAGCAAACCTCATAAAATATACGAGATAACATTACGTATAGAGGGAGATAAGACTAGGAAAATAAGGGGTCTATTTTGGGATAACCTATCCAAAGGCTATGACATCCTTTTAGCTGAAAAAGACTGGCCACCAGAGTTTGTCAGGGAGTGCCCTCATGGCGAAGAAATGATTAGGCCTGCCTTCTCAAATCACATTCCAATCCATAAAAAATATACACTTGCAAGAAAGTGGGCAGTAGCCCAAGCTCCTGCATTATATAAAAATCATGTAGGATAGGATGAGGACTCTCCTCCTCACAAAATCCATTTACAATGTCAACCAACTGCACAAAGGCAGTACCCAATTAAGCAAGAAGCTAAAAAACAGGTTAGGGAGATCTTAGATCAACTTGAATACAGGGGGTGATTGAAACATGCACCTCACAAATGAACAATCCTTTGTTTCCTGTCTCCAAGCCAGACGATTCATATCGACTAGTTTTGGACTACAGACACCTTAACTCATGTTGCAAAACTTTTGCAGTACAAAACTCACACAGTGCAGCACTAATGAATAAGATCGTGCGCAACAAATACAAAACAACATTAGACATATCTAATGGATTCTTTTGTCAAAACATTGCACCTGAAAGCAGGTATTTGACCGCTTTCTCAATAATGGGCTCGCAGAAAAAATTTCTGTCGACTCCCACAGGGGTTCAAGAATAGCCCAGGATTATTCTCAGCAAGAGTAACAGAGTTACTACAAATATATGATGATGAGGCATTATCTTATGTCGATGACATCTATCTAACAGATGATGACTTGGATACTCACTTGAAAAGAGTGAACACCATAATACTTGGGTTCGCAGCAGAGGGTTACAAATTCAACTTTAAAAAGTCCAGAATTGCCCATCTAACAGTCCTGTTTTTAGGATATGAATTATCAAGTGAAGGCAAAAGCCTAGCAGACAATTTCTTAGACAAGAGTGCTGTACTCCAAGCACCAAAAACGCTGAAGAACTTACAATCAATACTAGGTTCAAGCAGCTGTAGCAAAAGAAAGAGCCCAGGCCCAAGGCAGACAGATTACTGTTTTAACAGCAGAATCAGCCTTCGAGGCATTAACAAGCCCATGTAATTTAACTACCGTGGCATTAGATCCAAAATGGATACAATGGGAAAATTCTCTTGCTACAGACAAAGTGAAATACTATTTTGACCCGAAAATGAAAAAATTGAAATATATAACATATGAAAAAGAAAATCCTCTGCCTAAGGACATTCTGCCCATACAACTTTACGCCTGCGTAATATACACAAACAGTTATGCAGAACCCTCAGTTTGGGGAAAACAAGCTTATAACGCTACGTGCGAGGTTGTTAAATGCCGGTGGCGCGGAGGTAAATTGATGCCACTGGTAGCAATATCACAATCTGTAAAAGACAATTCTGGTCAACAAACTGAATTAATAGCTTTAAAAATGGCGCTCGACATTGCCGATCGTGAATTCCCGACACTAATAGTGTGCGATTCGCATTCCTGCGTCAAATCATACAATAATGACTTGCAGAAATGGGTTCAAAACGGTTACAAAGATGACACAGGTGCCACAATCAAGCAAAAATCGCTTTGGGAACAAGTAGTTCTTTTACAGAAAGAACTACAAAAGACTCACGTGATACATACACTGAGTCATCAGCGTGATGGCGTTCACGTTGCAGGGAATTCATTGGCTGAGACAGCCACAGCGGAAGTAACTAATCCGGCTTCCGTAGCCACAAAAAAGCGCTCAGAAAAATACATAGACGGGGAAACCATGCTGGCGGTAAAAACGTCTTCAAAAGGCGACTCTGCAGCATTACCCGTGAACTATCCACTCAATTATACATACATAATCGATGCAAACTCCGTTCCTTTTGCTCAAATCCCTGGAGTGGGGTATAGAGTAATTCCAAACACGAACAGGAGAATCTTCTTAATACAAGAAGCACATATGGGATTAGGTCTAAGGCATCAGATGATCAAAGAATCTCTGACAGAATTACAATCGGAATACTGGTGGCCAGGAATGAGCGTGGATAATCACAAATTTGCAAAAAATTGTGAAAACTGCAACAGAGATCGCAGTGGCGAACCGGCTGAAGTAGTACCAGAACACATAATAGAAAGCATAAGGCGATCTATACGCATGATTAAACAGGAAACATGCGTCCCAATGTATATTATTTAAGACTAGATTCACTTAAAATGTAGACACCAGCGCTCGGCTGACGCCAGAACTGTTATAAAAGATTTGCGAGGCTATATCGGCACATACGCAATTGGCATGCTACATTCTGACCAGCATCCTGCTTTTAGCTCTCAAGCTGACAAGGAGGCCATGACCAGCATGGGCATTGCATTGCGGTACTCTTGTCACTTCCTTCCTGAGGGAAACGGGATTGTGGAAAGAAAAAACCGAGACATAAAGCAATCTATAACGGCGAGGGTATTAGGTACGGGTGCTGGGTGGGTCCAACATTTAACAAGTGTCCAACGTAGTCTTAATAATCTGCCAAGAAATTCTCTAAAAGGTTTCAGTCCGTATGAACTATTGTTCGGGACTAGAATGCATATTCAGGACCTCGATAGTCAGACTTCAGTGGTAGAAGAAAAATGCTTTGATATCAAAGTCCGTTTGGCTATTTTACAGGACTTAAATGAAACAAGAAAAGACCTGAGCAACGTAAAGCTAAAACACCAGCCAACAGCCACTGAAGAGAAACCACCTGTCCCAGCAAGGCCTGTCTGGATTCCAAAGATTGGGGATCTGGTCAGAGAGAAGATCGCTGTGAAGAAGGAATTTGGGCCTTCTTACAGAAAAGCAGTACCTGTCTTATCTGTCAACGGAACAAGATCAGTTGTACTACTGCCCATTTCTGGTAAAAAGGAGAACCGAGTTGTATCGATCGACCTGGTAATACCACAATCATGTGGCCAATAATAAGTAGTAGGCCCAGTGGACTCCCAAGAAATAGCAGAACACCAAAGTTTTCTACAATACAAGAGGTTCAAACTGAGAGACTAATCACATTTGATAAACCTGCAGTGAATAAAAAAGGACTATGCAACAATGCCATGGAACTTATGCCTCTTGAAACCCAAATTGCAACAGTTCGTCAAGAAACACCTGTCTACAACGAAGTAGCCACAGGCTATGCTGATGAAAGAAAGAAAATTCCCAAAAGCAAATAAAAATCCGGAAGCAATTCCAACAATTGACAGAACTGCATCTGGCTACTTCATCAACTTCAAAGACTTTTCTGAGGATCCGAGCGAACCAGAAGAACAGCCAACAACAAAACCTTTTAAAAACAAAGTAAAAGAACTCTTTTTTCAACTCAAAGAAACCTATCTGATTTCTCAATGGATTGAATTTTGGGTTGTGTTAGGTGTACTTTTCCTCCTGCTTTGGCTCATCATGGTACTTTGTTTGGGAAAATTCATTGAGGGAAAATACAGTACAATGGACACAGCAAGTCAGAACATCAACTTGGTCCTAAAGCCACACAAGTCATCTCACATCGAGAAAAGAGAACTATCATCCGTGAATGTCACAGCCAATCCAATACCCGGTGGGGTAGCTTGGGACAAAACAGATTACGATATTTATGGCTCGGTCGAGCTCTTGAAGTATCCACACCAGTTCAAGATTTCATTAAGAGACTTTGTAAAACTGAGCACATTCTCTGATGATTGGGACTTTGAAAGTATTAATGATATGATGTCAGATTTAGTAATGTCAGCAAAATTTACAGAACATGATTACTTGCAGGGTTCATCCAATTATGACGAATTGTACTGCTAAAACCACTATGCACATCACTATTTGCATAAATCTGCTCAACCTAGAAATGTTTTAAATTATAATCAATGGGAACATTGTGCAACTCCACCAAAAGGCAGTTCAAAAAGATTTTATGAGAAATTTCCATACTTCTCAGGGTTTAACACAAGTGAAGCAGAAGCTTTTTATTTCAAAATGTTAAATAAGACAGGAATGAAAACGATGCTGACAAATACAAAATTAATCTATTCAGAAGCATTTTATGAACAAATGACTACATTTGGTTTTGATTTTTGGAAAAACAATATTGAAACAAAAACCATCTGGGGTACCAAAGATTGGCATGTCCAAGGTATAGAATCATTATTTAGAGCCTGTATGATCCCAGAACAAATTATATTCTTGAATGACACAATTCAACAGACAACCTGTCTTGGCCTAGCCAAAATTAAAGACTTAAACAAACCGTCTATTCCAAATCCAACACCTGACAGTAATAGCACTACAGATGTTGAGATAGACGTATCACATATTTTTAACCAAAACAGAACACATCCTGATTGGAAAAAATGGTTGATCTGGCCCACAGACACAAATAACTGTAAAGATAGATTCCTGAACAAATTACAGCGGTTCGAATTGACCAGGCCAGACCCTAGATACTCCCAGAGACAACATCCAGGGATAGTTACAACATACAGTGTAGGAAAACTCTGCCTCGAATGGCTACAGAAATCCACACTGGCAGAAATTAAGCAACACTTGACTTTACTTAAAGATGGTGCTGACTTGCGTGATTTCATAATGGGGCCACGCCAACAGCGTCAAAAACATTTCATAGCGGCCGGTATATATGCAGCTTACAACGAAGCTTGGAAAACAATGCAAATTGAAACAGCAGAAAAAATACGGGAAATTAACCATAATAATTTGGAAAAATCACTTTCTGTTGTAGACAAAGGGTTAATGACTCTGTCTTCCAGAATATATTCACTGGACAGCATTGTATCATCTGCTATAGACATAATAGAACAGGACTTATTAATGTTACAACATGGTCAGTCCCAATTACGTTCTATTGTACAGCTTGGCTAGACGTTACAAAATCTGCGTTCAGGCTACATGCCTTGGCGTTTAATCAACACAATGTCATTATTCTCTATCTTTAACCTTACTGATACACAAATCATCTTGGCACAAAAAGGAGCAGAATATACAATTCTGAGCATTGAAAAACTTGAGAGATTACCATTGATTATGTCAGAACGACCTGTCATTGAATGGATAATACACGGAATAATCACTATTCCGATAACAACTTTCAAATTTAAATTCTGTCAAGAATATATACCAGCAGGCCAGTATGAAAGGTTGGGTAAAGGGTACATTAAGTCATCATGGAAATTACCTTACACACACACATGTTATAGTGAAAAGGAACAGAATGTATTTCTTAGTGGTAATAATTGTAAACGGTCACTAAGTGGTATACTTCTGTGTCAAGGTATTAACCTACATGGGGCCTGTGAGGGGACTTCAAATAACCTTTCATGTCACCAGCATGGCATACCTGCAACAAGAATAGAGCCATTCTTTAGACGGCTTTCTAACGGGAGCTACATTCTAATAGTGGACCACAGATGTTGTGGCATGGTGCCAGGAAAAGCTTATCTAGTTAGCGTTAGTTCCATGGTGACTTGCTGTATGCAAGTATTGTTTCCAAACAGCACTCCAGACAGGGAGGAAAACATTTGGCCATTTTTGAATATCTCTTCTATTCGAATTGATACTTTAAGCCGAATAAAGTCTGTCCTTTTGCAGACAACTGTGCCCTTGACGTCATCAAAAGAAACGTATGATCTGAAAGTCGCAAGGACAATGGCAGAGATACATAGCCTTTTATCAGCAAATTGCCCCCTACATTTCGCAGTTAATACTAAATATGTCCGATACTGGCAGCATCCCCCATATATTTAAGACAATTTTTACGGGACTGTTAACACCCTTCACAACATTTCTGGGCATTTTTCCTAATTTTGTCCATTCTGTCTTTGGTGGCCTACCACTCCTATTGGGACTCGTAGCAGGCATTTTATTTTTGATTCTCCTGCTTCGTTATGGCAAGCCAAAACGCAGAAAAGACTCCTGCAACGATGGAAGAAACGATCCTAGCTATACGCTATCGGGACCGCATAACTAAAGTCCTTGTATTAGCCCGGCTAAGAGATCTGAATATGACCTGGTTTCTTTCATTCAGACCCATCTGGCAGAATTGTATCTTACCTGTGCTACGATGTATGCTATGCGGAGAAGAATGCGTGTTGGACGTCTGTCTTACACTACAATCAGAAGTACCATTGGATACAGATACTTTGCTAAGTCCTGTAACGGCTCATGCATCGTGTTGTCCCCAGCGGTTACCCATCCTTATGACGGCATTCGTTGAGACTTCACCACTGCGATTAAAGGGTAGTGAAGTACGAGATGAGAGCAACATCACCCAGGTACGACCTTCTGTAAGCATTGCTGATCAAGACATCGATGATAGCAATCATTCTCACCACTGCACAGTTGCGGCATTTTCCAACTTGGTCGAACTTTCGCCTGAAGCGGTAAACTGCTTTTTTGAAAGTCTGTCTGAAATGATGTTTTCCCCCCGAACAAAAAGAATAACTTTTAAGCAAACTAGTACACAGCATTCCCTGAACTCTGAATTCGGCCTTTGGCTTTAATAAACAAAAGCTACTGAACATATCTGGAACTATATTTTTTCACACTCTCCCCTGAAAGCGAAATTATTTTTTCCCGATTCCAAAATATCAACTTTTTTTTTTGGCACAAGTACTCTGCTTGAAGTAGAACTATTCTTAGAGAACAGAGCTTCTATTTTAGGAACTCTAGAGACAATATATTACCTCAGCCTCTAGCATATTTGCAAATAACTGTATTTATATGTGATGGAATGGTCTCGCACCTTTTTTCTGTATTAATAGCCATTTCATGTGTAAATTTTGCAAGTCATTCATGCCGATATATATATGCATCCTTTTTAATGAATGATTACACTGCTTGAAACGCGTACAGTACCTATAATCATTTTCATGTATTTCGCATACACCATTTCAAATGCAAAAATGTATTTTGGGGTGGGTTGGTATACACGTGCACCTTTTATGTTTACTATTGCTTAAGTTTAGTAATGATGGACATTAATTCATGGAGTGGGTGTAGTGTGTTATCTAGGAAACCTGAATCGATATTCCTATTTTATTCCCTTGTCCGGCTATAATCAATAATATCCATACAACGGCATATTATTCATATCCATAATTCAGTCATAGCACATGCTGTCATATTAAGCAAGGCTACTTCTCCGGCCCCCTAGTAAGCACACTGAGTTCTCTAAACAAAACCAAGCCTCCAGCAACCTGGGAAATCCCCCTTGCTATTGTTTTGATTTCGTCCTAGAACTCCAGTAAAGCACTGTAAGAACGGCCAGTTGTTAGTGACATCTTTATTGATGTCTTATGTCCAACCTTACGTCAAACCCAGGCACCTTTCAGGTATAAATATACCAACGTTGCCTTAAGCAAACACACAGTGGTAATTCTGGAGCAGAGCCGCTATCTACTTCCGAGAGCCCAGCTGATGCGAGAGCCCACGGACGCTGCCCCTCCTCTTTGACGCGCTGAGAAAGACGCTGTCTTTTCTCCTGCCGAGAAATCCAGCTCCGGCGTTTCCAGCCTACCCTCGCGGGTTGCTGGGATATCGAGTCCTGAGAGAGAGATATCAGACCTCCTGCTTTCTATTTACCCAGGTACGGAACTGACTAAACCCTTACAGAGAATTCTTGAGTCAGATTCTTGGCAAAACAAACTTAACTTAAACTGCTACTTACTTACTCCTTCCCACGTATTAGGCTTAGGTCAGGTACACCGGGGTAGTCTTAGTTAGAAGCACCAGTTGAGTACGATTAGTCAATGTATATGTGTATGTATATATTTTATCTACTTTTAAGTATCATATGGCTCAGAAACCATATCAATGCTTTTACAGTATTATTTTATAATCCTCCTTTTACTGTACGCACTTTATTTTACCATGAGTATTACAATCGTGGCAATTCATTTCTCTTGTATGAGGAAGAAGACTGCTCAATAAATAACACCTTTTATTGAAAACGCCCGTCTCTCTTTTCTCTGCATTCTGGTGAAACTAAGTACGCACATTTGGCTGAGTGAAATAGCTGTCTTTTGTTTTCACACGACTCTAGAGATATACTCTTATTCAGGGAGAGCAAAATTGTCATGTTGTACGGTTGTCAGAAACTAATCCCTTCTTGTCTATCCAGGGAGGTTAAGCTCCTCCTCGTTTATTCGAGGAAGTTTGTAGTGACCTCTGAGCTAGCTGGCAAACCTTAAGTCTAATATAGTCAGTAGAGACCTAGATAACCTCAGTCCTACGACTACACTGCTGAATATATTATTCCAATGCGCAGAGCCTATTGGGAATATAGGAACTACACTACACCGCAATCCATGTAATCACCGGGACCAGAATCAAGTCTTCTGTCCTGAAACCCCTCAGACATCCCTCCTCTCTGATCACCATCCCCTTGGAACAAATGAATGGGTCCCACCGGACTAACTGCATGCTCATAAACTGCAGGTCTGCCTCGGAACATGTAACAGAACTAGCCGAAACCATTCCCACCCATGACAATGACATTGCCTTCGTCACCGAGACCTGGCTCAATGATTCCTCCCCCCCAATCCTAGTCATGCTCGTCCACCAGGGTTTTTCTATCATCAAGAAAGATAGAATTGACCAAAAAGGCGGAGGCGTGGCCATCATTCACAACAATACCCTATCGGTTTTCGAAACCGAGAACTTCATATATAACTCTTTCGAATGCCTTACAACCATCATCAAAACCGCCAACAATAACCCAGTGCACTTCCACCACCTATACCACCCCCCAGGCAACTCCGTAACTTTCACAGAACACCTATCTGACCTTATCGCCCACTGATCGCTCCAAGATTCCAACAATATCATTCTAGGCGACCTTAACCTTCACTGGAATGATAAGAACAGTGCTCCTGTACAAAGCCTAAATGACCTTCTCCTCTACAACAACCTCTCTCAGCACTGTTCTCAAGAAACCCACAACAAAGGAGCAATCCTGGATGCCATCATCGCCAATCATGACGCAATCGCTATAGACCACATCCTGCCCGTCGACTGGTCAGACCATCACCTTATCCTATTCCACCTCCCTCTTCAGACCATGCCTCTGCCCTCCATTTCTAATCCCCCCTCATGGTCGAGAAACATATCACTGATCAAGTCAGATGAGTTAGAAGAAAAAATTTCCTCCCGCCTGCCCATCACCCCGGTAGGCCTCTCCGCAGTAGAACTCACAGCCCACTACAATGTTACCATGGCCTCCATCCTTGACGAACTAGCACCCTTGAAAGCGCAAAAATCCAGGAACATTCCCTCCAGATCCTGGTTCAACAAGGACATTAATGAGGAAAGAAGACAACCCAGATCCTCTGAACGCCTCTGGAGAAAAGACCCCTCCTCCAACCATTACGAGAAACTCAAAGCAGCAAGAAGAAAGTACAAACTCCACAGCAACAACGAAAAATCCAATTTTTTTTGCGCCGTGCTGGATCAAGCCAAAAACAGACCAAGAGAACTCTTTGACATCATCAAAAAACAAACGTCCAAGCCAACGAATAGTTACATCCAGCCCTCAAAAACCCTATGCGCCAACTTCGCCAACTTCTTCAACGAAAAAATCTACTTGATCGAACTCTCCCTGGACCTTAACCTTCTCCCCCTGACAAAAACTGTTCTCCAACAAGCAAAATCTCCTCAATAAAAAGTCCAGCATCAGCCTGGTCCTCCTTTGACCCCGTCTCAGAATCGGAGATCCTCAATCTTATCTGCTTCTCCAAGCCATCCTCTCACAATCTCGATCCCATTCCCGCTCAAATGGTCAAAGAGCAGAAACTCTCCCTAGTTCCACTTTGGTGCCAAATCATAAACAGTTCTCTAAAAACTGGATCCATTCCAGACTGCCTTAAAGTCGGCCAAGTAACTCCTCTTCTGAAAAAACCAGGCCTAGATGCAACCGACCTGAACAATTTCCGTCCCATATCCAATCTCCCTTTCCTTGGCAAAGTCCTCGAAAAATGTGTCCTTCGTCAACTGAACAAACACATTGACAACATAAACTTGCTCGACCAACACCAATCTGGTTTCAGAAAAGGATACAGCACCGAAACTGCAATGCTCAACATCATGGACGACATCTTCAACTCCCTCGCCGCTGGCCACTGCTGTCCTCCTAGACTTGTCTGCTGCATTTGACACTGTAGACCAAGTCTTCTCATCAAAGCTCTCAATGAACGGGCTGGCGCAGAGGAAGTGGTCCTTCAGAGGTTCTCCTCCTTCTTCCAAAACCGCTCACAAAGAGTAAAAATCAAATCCTTTGCCTCTGAACTCGTTCCCGTCAACAGAGGACTTCCTCAAGGCTCCATTCTCTCCCCCCAACTGTTCAACATATATATGGAACTTCTCACCTCCATTCTGAAAAAAGCGAATATCCCCTTTCATCTCTATGCAGATGATACACAGATCTACTTGGAAACCTCCTCCCTCAACGACATTCAAAGACTTAACAATATCCTCAATGAAGTCCAAGAATGGCTAGCAAAGAACCACCTCAAACTCAATCAGGGCAAAACCGAAATCCTCCTCATCTCTAACAAAGAAGAAAACCCGCAAATCAACAATGGTTGAAAGCTATTGATGCCTTCAACGCAAATCTCACCCTGGCTCCCTCGGTCAAATCACTGGTAATCACCCTTGACCACAAACTCTCCATTTCCAATCACATCAAGAACTCCACCAAGAGCGCCTTCCTCAATCTGAAGCTCCTTAACAAAATAAAACCCCGCATCCCCTCCTCCGACCTCAAGCAAGCAACCCAAGCCCTGGTGTTGTCCAGACTGGACTATGGGAACGCAGTTCTCTCCGGGACTGCTCGCTCCCACCTAGCCCCGCTCAAAACCACCCTCAATGCTGCAGCCAGAATGGTCACCGGAATCAAGAAATTTGACCACATTTCTCCTGCGCTCAGAGATCTGAAATGGTTACCAGTTGAAATGCGAGCCAGTTTCAGAATGGCCTGCCTCACACACAAAGCCCTGCACACAGGGAAACCAGAATACTTAGCCTCCAAACTCAAGAAAGCCGGACAAGCAAGAAACGTCAGGAGTTCCAACTCTCTCCTCCTCATTCCCTTAAAAACGCGTAAACAAAAGACTGCTGCCCGCTCTTTTGCAGGAAACACCCCAAAAATCTGGAACGCCATCCCAATCAACATCAGAACCACCCCCTCCTTTCCAAAATTCAAAAGTCCCCTTAAAACTCTCTACCTCAACCGCACCTTCCCGAACGCAATGACGTGATGCTGTTGCCTCCTCCTGGCTGGCTCCCGTCAGCGCTCCCTCAATGGGTAGCCACCAGTGATCGCACAGCCACTTCCTACCTCTTCCACCCTCAGCCCCCCGGCCGACAGCACAAAACGAACTTCTCCACCACCAGTCGTGCCTTCCTAGGACTTTGATACTACCTCCTGACCCCTCTTCCTCCATGCCTCGCCTGAGGCTCCCTTGTCCCCTGTACCTTAACCGGCTCACCGCGAAGACCCAAGAGAACTGTAAAGCCTCCTTTTGAACTTTTTCTCCCTCAATCGGCCTCCCCCTTGACACTCAGCTGAACTCTGTAATGCTCCCGTTTGAACTTTTTCTGTATCTCTCTTTCCTCGCCTTTACCATGTAATTTTGTCTCCTCCTCATCTTGTTGTAAAGCGCTCCGATACCCTCGTGTCTGGCCTGCGCTATAGAAAACTTCCAAAATAAAAAATAAAAATAAACCTGCATACACAACACACTTGTGTCGATACACCCTGTCAAGCTGCACTTACCCCAAGTAAGCAATAGATATAGCACCATTAGTCCAATATGTCCTTACCAAGCCCACCCATGTATGAATATGCTGTGTTGCTATTTGCCTTTATACTATTATACCCTCTGTTTATTCCAGTATGCAAGTACATGGCACACCCTGTAAATGATCATTGTATGCACGCACTCCATGTAGGCTGTGCACCTCTAGCACCATGCTCGTAGCATCATTAATGTGAGCAATGTTTCGTAAATCTGCATCGTTAATAATTTAAAGTATCAATAATCATATGCCCGTACTTCATGTAAGCTGTGTACAGCAATTATCATTAATCGTATGTCCGTACTCCATGTAAGCTGTGTACATCAATTGTGAGCATCGCCTTGTAAGTTATATCATTGAGATAGTTATAACTCTAATAATATATGTGCTGTCTCTTATACTCAACTCACTGAAAGCCCTAGAGCCGACTCGAGGTCACGTAGATCACCACTACCCAGCGCTACCGGATGAGGATAGAGACTCCCACTCTCCTTGTCAGGCCTGCGCACGTAATAGACGTACTACGGTATATACTGCGAGGAGGTTGGCCCCGAACTACACTGAGCTTTCCAGACGGACTTTGACGTACTGGAAGACGCGATCGCACGTTCCTGCCTCAGCACACAGGTACTTTGACATCCCAGGCTCCCCCACCAATCACCCGATCCCTGCAGCTTAGCTCCTTTACTAACTCTCCTCTCAGGCACCATCCTGGGTGAAGGCATTTACCTTGACGGCATTGTCCGCCACCTACCAACTCTAATTAAACAACTCTCCGAGAAGCTGATAACCACAGGCTTCCACAATCTGATTACCACCACAGTGGTAAGTACTTGCAACAGTGTGCCAACATGAACCCTAACATGTACGTTATTAAGTGAAATCGTTCCTACTCACCCCCGCTTTTTCTCCCCTCCACCATGCAACAGTACCCGGCTGGGCCCACTGTAAGTTAAGTTTACGTTCCTCTGTCAGGCATGGGTTGTGAAATGTGAAAATCTGCACACCCTAAGGTAATTCGACATACCTAACAGTCCGCTTACTGCCTTAACCGAAACACATAGTACATGCCCTCACTACCTTTTTAATTCCCTTAGATGTCCGGCAACGATCAGTCCTGACGAGACCCCCATTCTTACGGGTCGAAACGCCGTCGACGCCATAGGAAATGAACCGCGCAAACAGTGCCTATGAATGTAGATATCCAGTGGGTAATCATTGTTTGTACTATTGTTCTTGGTCATTTTCCTCCTTCTTGTAAATACCCCCAGTAGAAACCTGTATATATTCACCTACTGTCACTTAATTAGGCCTTGGTTCTCACAAAAACACTTGGGACACTCTGCACTTTTTCTGAAATACTATGTGTATAACTGTATATAATTGATGAAACCATTGTTTTGAAATACGAAAACTTTGATGACAAAAAACCTTGTATCTTGAGCCTTGCTTCTCCCCTTGACATCCCTTGCCAAATCTCTACTACTTGAAAATTGCTATTACGCTATATATTGACTATGCACCGTACAATTATTATACCACAGGAACCATTATTCCTAATTGGTGTCACTGAAAAGGAAGTGGGACTACCTTCTATGTAATGCAAACCCACTCATTGGTAAGGTGCCATTATTGAACATATCGCTTAGGATTCATTAGTGACCACTAATGACCCCATTCCCCTGGACTAATCCAACCATTTAATGATTTCTTTGATGTTGCAGGTCATCCCACTGTAAAACCATTTTCAAGCAAAAAGGGTCATACATAGTACTGATATTGCCCTCATGGTTAATGAACACCCTTCCTCCTGTCTGCCGTACACAATATGTTAATATCTCTGTAGTTATTATCACTGCATGGAAAAGTGCTTTATGAACCAGTCACCTTAAAACACAAAATTAAGAGTCTAAAACCCTCTGGCCCTTGGTTCTCAAATGATCTTTTTGAGTAAAGAAAATCACTGACTCCCTCAGTCCATAACCTGGGACAGCTTGCAATGGCTTTAGGAAACTACAGAAATACGTTTGCAGCCTCAGTCAATTCGCAATAAATCCTAGACAACTCCACAAAGTACGAGTACGATCCGGACCGGGGTATGAGGACCCGATTCGTACGGTCCACGTCAGGTACGGGCGAGTCGTACGGAAAAGCACACAAACACATACACACCGTACGGTCTGTACACCCCATGATCGCAAGGGTACAGTACGTACCCCTGTGATCATGGGGTGTACGCACCGTACCCCATGTACGATGGGTGTACGGTGCTTACACCCATCATACATGGGGTACGGTGCGTGCACCCATCGTACATGGGTACGGTGCGTACACCCCATGAGTATGGGGGGTACGGACCGTACCCAGGGGGGCCGTTCCGTACCTGTTTAGGCACGAACTCTGCTTTTACGCCTGTTTTCAGCTCCCGTAGAAAAAGGGTCGTACGGTGCGTACCCGACACGTATCGTACTTGCTGGGTCGTAAAAACCAGCCGCGAACCGTACAGATGTCGCGTACAGCGGGTTCCGAGGGAGATTCGGACGGGGATTTGATTCGTACGGTCTCTGTACGACTCGTACCGAGTACGGCTCCTGGTACGAATCGTACTTCGTCGTACGTATGGGGTACGTTGCAGGGTACGACTTGTACGGGAAAAACGCTCTGAATGGCCATTCGGAGCAGTTTTTCCCGAATCGGAATCGGCCCCTAAGTGTCAGGTCTCTCGCCAGGAAGCCACTGCAGCTTGCACCACTCATTGCTCCTGCTATGTTGCCAATGATAGTAACAACGCAACTACTAACCATCAAACTCCTACAGGTGTGACAATTTGGACTATTCAGGCCCCTAAGGCTATAAGAATGGGTTGGGCAGCTGTTGATATTCATTTATATTGTATAATGAATTAATAATTAACTGTTGTTGTGGTCTTCTATAAATTAGCCAGGCAGTACCACAAAGTGGCAGACTGTCACAAGTGCCAGTTTTGACAATTGAGTGCCGGTTCTGAGCACTGGAAACCACTGGTTCAAATAAAGCACTGATTGTATTCCATGATTCATTACTTAGGACTACATGTATCAACATTTGGAATAGCGATTACCTAATTGTGATTTTCTGCAAATCGCAATTAGGTAATTGCTATTCCAAATGTATTAAAAAAGTTTCATTTAGCAATTCCTAGAGGGTCACAAATCAACCTACCTCATTAATATTAATGAGGTAGGTCGCAATTCCGACCCCGTAGAAAACAATAAAATCCCAGGGATGGTGGCCTACTAGGGTCAGCAAACCACCATGTCCGCGATTGCTTTTCAATAAAGCAAGAATTTTTTGGGTTTTGCCTGCACATTGCTTGTTCTGTGCTTGAGGGATTTACATCTCACCTTCTCTCTTTCTTGGCTTCTCATTGGTTCTTGTGCATACCACTTACCTTTCCTCCATCTCTATTGGCTGTAGCATATTTTCCTGAATTTACCAAAGCTTGTTCTTGATCTGCTCCTCTTATCAGTTTCCCGCCACCGAAATACTGTTAACATCCGCTTTGGTGGAACTATATTTTCATTAAGTTTTGCCTTTTATTCTTGCAGCATATTTATATAAAATGTTTTCACCCGAGAGATTAAGTGATTTGCATAAAGTCACAGGATGTTGCCCGGCGCCACCGGGACTCTAACCAGGATCCCCAGCTGTCCAGTCAGGAGCTTTGGCCGCTGCACCACATCCTCTCCACTCCTGTGTTATCTGTCAGGGTGCTCTTTCCCTCTCCCAGAAGATGATTGATTAAAACAGCTCTTTATTCATTAAATAGGCAAAACCTAGACCACGGCCTGCTCTTAAAAAACGTTTTTGCCACCATTCTCAAAGGGGAAAGGGTCCCTTCAAAACCCCTCCCCGATTGTGAATGGGTTACCACCAACTTGAAGTTGGTGGTAAAATGCAAATGTTTTGTGACCGCATTCACAGTCACAAAACATTCATACATACCGCTGCGATTCTGTAGTTGGAAGGGACACTCTAAACAAGCCCTTCCAAATACCGAATTGCAAACCCATTTTGCGATTCGGTACTAGGTTACTGTTTCACAAAATAAGGTTTGATACATAGGAAAGCCTTTTTTGCAATCACAAACAGGCCGATTCGTCGGCAGTACTTTTTTTTATATAGTATATTTTGGCAGTACTTGTCTGACATTAGTAGAACTCGACACACTCAGTTACCTGTCAGATTTGCCTCTACAAGGACAGCTGGAGAAAAATCTGTCATATAATTAGTCTTGAATTGGAAAGGTTAATAGAGTCACTTATGTCCAATGCACCCTCATTTAGCTGACTTTACTATGTCTCAGCACTAATGCATCACAAGCTGAAAATTAGGTAAATATAAAAACACTTAACAGTCATATTTACAGAGCACAATAACCCAAAGGTGCCTCAGTCTTTTCATGTTATTGACAGATAAGGGTATTCCGCCAAAATATCCAATAACAAATATTGTGCTACAGGAATATCATGTGAAATCTAACTTTAACTCTAAACTATCTTGGGACACAATATAGAAAGTAAAAAAAAAATTTTTTTTTAAATACATAAAATATATATAATAATTATTTTAAATCATTTGAAATATTTTCCTTGACAAGTGTGTAAAATATTGTTTTTGAAATAATGTTATATATATATATATATATATATACATATATATATATATATATATATATATCCGTGGAACAACCGCAGCCGATTTGTTTTCGCTACTTCTCAGCAATCACGGACACGGACCAGCTGAATAGGTGCAATAGTATGTTTATATACATATATATGTATTATTTTAGTTATATTATTGGTATAAAAAATGTATTATGATATTTGTTTTTTATTTTTTAGTAAAGTTTGGAAATTAAAATGTGAAATGTATTTATTATAATTTATTCTGTAATTCTTAATTCGTTAGCAGCTTGTTGGGTTTGTACGGTAGGAAGCTATTTAAAATGTAAGCTGTTGTATATTTTTTCATTTTTTTGTAAACTATTTAATTCATGAATCCCTATTTTAATAATTTTTTGTTACCTAAATGCTAATTTGTTGATCAGTTTATTTAATTATTGCATTATGAAATTGTGTAAATATTTATTATTTGTTTTAAATGTAATTGTTTTTTTAAATAATTAATTTAATATTAATAATGTTTCCTTTAAAAATAAATAGAGATAGTAAAGTGTACTTGCTTATTGATGTTTTATTGGAGATAGCAAGAAGGAAAGTGAGCTTAGTTGTAATATTTTTACTTTTAGATATTACGTTTATTGAATTTGTAATATAATATATGTATTTTTAATTATAAATAAATTGTATTTATATTTAATTCATACATTTATTTTAGTTTAAATATGTTTAAATATGCTTATTTAGTTTTATATTTAAATATTTATTTTAAAGTTTAGGAGTGAGAATGGAGGGAGTGCACTGAATTGGGACTACTCCTTTACTATCGCTCAGTGTCCTTTGGTTGCCTCTGTGGATGAACAAGTGACCCGCAGTGCCCATTGAGTGAGGACCTGCTGTCTTGGCCGCCATTTTCCTCCACTCTTGCCTTGATCACCCATGTCTACTGCAAACTCCCATGTTGTGAAAGCAAACTATGGGGAAGCGTGGAGCTCATAGATTCCACTTGTTGGGTCTCCAGGGAACAAGCTCTCAGGATTTACACAGACATAAAGGTGAGGATCCTCCCATGGCCAAAAAGTAAGACCAAATTTTAGTGGCCATAGCTGAGATTCAGAAGGACCTGCATACCAGAGAATATGCTGTGGCAATTAAGGTGAACTTACTCCCTGAAGATCAAAGTAAACTGCTGGGACGAGTCACTCAGACAGAAAGTACGATTGATGAACTGTAGTCTACCTTCAAGGACCTCTCCTAACATCTAACCCTGATGTCATTATGCGCAATGCTGATAAAGGAGGAAACCAGTGCTGTGGGGCAAGAAATATTATACACAAGAGGCCATGGCACAACTAGCAGATACAGCTTCCTATCGTAGGAGTGACCCAATGGAATTAAAAGCAACATACGGAACATACAATATGAAATTGGCAACCTGGAGAAATGGGGGATTAATAACAACGGATGAGTTTAAATTTCTCAAGAATGATAAACCAGTGACCCCCATTCTCTATATCATTCCAAAAATTCATCAAAATGCTCTAAAACCACCGGGAAGGCCAATTATATCGGCGCAAAATAGTCCTCTTGAAATTACCTCACAGTATGTGGACTATTTCCTCCAAGAAGCAGTACAAAAGCTGCCATCGTATGTAAGGGACACAAGTGATTTCCTCCACAAAATTGAGAATATAGATTGGAGAGAGGATTACCTGCTTATAGCACTAGATGTAACCTCATTATATACATCAATAAATCATCAAGATGGTATGAGAGCCCTTCAGTATTATCTAGGAAAAAGGACACCTGATTATGTGGAACAAAATGTTGCTCAATATGGTTGAATGTTGTCTGAATAACAATATCTTTCTTTTTCAAAACACCATGTACAAACAGCAACGTGGAGTTGCCATGGGTGCCAGCTTTTCCCCCAGCTATGCTTGCTTGCATATGGGCTAGTGGGAGGAGCTGGTACTCATGAAGGGGCACACTACAACTGTTACGACTAACTTCAAATGCTGGTTATGCTTTATCGACGATTTGTTTTTGATTTGGCAGGGCAATGTTGAGGAAGCTAAACACTTCATCACAAAGTTAAACACAAATGACCTCAATCTGCACTTCACAACAAATATCAGTTCAACCTCCATTAACTTTTTGGACATAGAAATTTATATTCAGGCAGGTAAAATGGAAAGCAAGCTGCATAGAAAACCAACGGCCGGCAATTCAATATTGCACGTCAGCAGTTTTCACCCGCAATCTCTTATACAAAGCATCCCCTATGGGGAGATGCTACGTCTAAGAAGGATTTGTAGCCATGAAGATGAACTTAAGAAGTCACAACAGTCCTGTGCCAGCAGATTTAAAGCCAGAGGGTATTCTAACAAATGCATTGACCAGGCCATCAAAAAGAGTAGAGAACAGGCAAGGGAAGATCAGACAAGAGGAGTTAATAATACTAAAAAAGTAGAACTACTTCCAAAAGCCTCCACTTTCAGATTCATACTCAAATACAGTCAACAGGACCAGCCATTAAAAAAGATCATCAGAAAAAATCCGGTTATTGGCCACACTCTACCGAAACAGGCATCTATAACCTATACTAGAGCGACCTCTATGAGAGATGTCCTGGTCAAGAATGATCCTTTTGTGCAGCCTAAGAACACCTGGCTATCACAAAGGAAAGTTTTCTTCCACTGCAAAACATGCAAGGCATGTCAGCACAGGGTCAATAAATCGTCCTACACAACCCCCTTTGCTGCAGCGGAAAAACCTATAGACAAAGCCTTAACCTGTTAATCGGATTATGTGGTATACGCCGTGGAATGCCCCTGTGCCCTAAAATATGTAGGGAGCACCATACTACAGGGACACCACCGTATACTAACACATCAGAGCCATCAAAAACAAAGACACAACGTACCCTGTAGCGAGACACTTTGGGGAGAAACACAACTCAGACCCCAAAGAACTTAAATATTTTTTAATTGATGCCATCCCACCATACAAGAGAGGAGGGGATAGGGAAAAGGCACTCCGAAGGCTCGATACTAGATACATTTTAGACTTAGATACTGAACAGCCTGGAGGCCTTAACATTACTGAGGACCTTTATACTTGTCTCTAAAAATCTTAAACCAACTTGCTGCATTAAGAGCCCCCTACTTGGATAGAATATCATTAGATAAAAATTATTTTTATACACTTTTTTTAAACATATTTTACACAGTTTTATAGGGATTTTATACACAGTTATTTATTATTATAGCACAGGTTTTTGAATTAGGAATAATCAGCATAATATTGTATAATTATATGAATTTATAGACATTTTAAATCAAAGTACTGTAAATTTAAAGAAATGATATATATATATATAAGATATATATGTATATGGATGATTAGGTGTGTGATGGTAGACGACAGGGTATTTAAACGTGGACGCAAAAACAAGTTTCTTTTACCTTTGAATACAAACAGCTGCATTTTCCAAATTTTTGAGTATTTATACCATTATTTACATGATGAAATTGAGCTACATTATATGCTGTGTACTAAGACCAACAGTGACAGTATTTTGTTTATGTTTATGCCGAATTTTGCACATTATTAGCACCTGTCAACAACATTGAAAAGGTAAAAACACCCAAAAAAGAAAGAAATGTTTGAAAATGTGAAAAAAATTATGAGTATAAAAACAGGATGTAATCCATAACGTGCATCATGTGATCAAGGCACTTGTAGTGCCGAAACGCGTAATGCTGCTAGCACTGATGGTGGACTGAAGAAAATAAAGAAAATCTGCACCTTACCTGTGGTCCGTGCTCTGTGTTTTCCAAGGAGTGGCAAGGAGTTTGCTGGATATATATCCATACTAATATAATAAAGAGAGAGCCCAAACATTTGAGGTGGGTAATCTCAGGAACCACAGCACCAATCACAACACCCAATACACCGTTGGAAAGGGCAGTTGCAGCAGAAGGACACAGGCTATGCAGACGTCCACCATATACATTTAAAAGGTAAAAGAACCGTGCCAGCAAAGTAGTCCCTTGTGGTCGTGTCTGCGTTGTGCTGTGGGCGTGTGCTGGGGGCGTGACAAACGCTGGGGGCGTGTGGTACGTTCCGCCCTTCATGCCATGTCTCATATCGTGTGCTGTGGGCGTGTGCTGGGGGCGTGGGCGTGTGCGGGGCGCGGGTTTACGGGGAAAAAAAAGCGTGCATTGTGCCCAATATTTCATTGTTTTTTCTTCCCAGGTTCTGTACATTCCAGCTCCAGGTGTCCACCTTGCTCCCTTTGAATACCCCTGCACCCCATAATCATAACCCACCCTTACTCCTTAAAATACCCCAACACCCTTAAACACTAATCCATCTTAACCCTATAAATATACCCTGTACCCCAAACTTATCCCTAAACCCTAAAAACTAACCCTGTACCCCAAAACCCAAACCTAGCCCTGAACCCTATAAATACCCCTGTACCCCAAAACCCAAACCTACCCCTGAACCCTAAAAATACCCCTGTACCCCAAAAACAAACCTAGCCCTGAACCCTAAAAATACCCCTGTACCCCAAAACCCAAACCTACCCCTGAACCCTTAAATACCCCTGTACCCCAAAACCCAAACCTAGCCCTGAACCCTTAAAATACCCCTGTACTCCAAAACCCAAACCTACCCCTGAACACTAAAAATACCCCTGTACCCTAAAACCCAAACCTAGCCCTGAACCATAAAAATAACACTGTACCCCAAAACCCAAACCTACCCCTGAACCCTAAAATACCCCTGTACCCCAAATCCAAACCTAGCCCTGAACCCTAAAAATACCCCTGTACCCCAAAACCCAAACCTAGCCCTGAACCCTTAAAATACCCCTGTACCCCAAAACCCAAACCTACCCTTGAACCCTAAAAATACCCCTATACCCCAAAACCCAAACCTAGCCCTGAACCCTAAAAATACCCCTGTACCCCAAAATCCCTACCTATCCCTAAACCCTAAAACTACCCCTGTACCCCATAACCCAAAACTATATCTGAACCCTTAAAATACCCAAACACCCCAAAACATATACCTCAGTACCCCAAAACATATACCCCTATACCCATACTTACCTTATCCAAACATTTAAAAAAACATGCTTTTACCATTCATGCATTTACAAAGAATTTCGTTGTAAATGTATGCGTGGTAAAAGCATATAAAATGTAATGCCATGCTTTATAATGGCATTGCGAAGTCATGGTACTTTCGTAATGAAAGTATGCGGAGTGATGGTATGCAGAAAGAAAGTTGCGGAATAATGGGTGTTTACCCTCCCCCGGTAAGTACATTGGTGGCACGGCGGCCCACATCTCCAGCAACATACTCATATTTTTTCACCACCGATTTGAAAAATGCACAGGTCTCTCTCATTGATGGCCAGCACCGACATACACTTTTAGACACACCTCCCGCCACAAGTTCTAGAATTGTGAACTTTAGAGCTGGGGAGCTACGTTTGAATCTCGGCATCAGCTCAACATCCTGTGATTCTAGGCAAATTGCTTTGTCTCCCTGTGCCTACCACAAATGAATGTGTTCTTCTGTAATGTAAATTGTGCTCATGCCATGTTGTCGAGTTGCCCTATATAATATTGCAAGGAAAAATAAAGTAGAGAAACTCGAGTTCACACACTACTGAACGCGCACTCTTTAGTGCATCAGCAGTGCACTGTGAATCGGAGCGTTTCACAGGCCTGTCACAGATAAGAAATGCTATCAAAACGAAATCCTACAAAACAATATACTACTGGCCGGCAGCAATTCATACCCAGACAACGTCGGGACGGGCTGCTAGTATATATATATATATATATATATATATATATATATATATATATATATATATATATATATATATATATATATATATATATATATATATATATATGTGTTTAACGGATATGTTTAACGACGCTCCCAGTGGGGAGACAACAAAGGCATCTAACCCGACTTTGGCCCCTATAGTTAATCAAAACGCCAAAGATTTGCTCAAAAAATTGGAAAAGCTCAGCCGAATGGAACAATCGAAATGGTGGGAGCATAAGTCACTCACACGGTATTTGGAGGTGGGAAGAGTCCTGAGGGGACTGAGAATAATATTAGCCCCAAGTTATGAGAACCCAGACCCCCGCATGTTATCCGAGTGGGCAGAGACAAATTTGGATTCTTCAAGACGGTTACTAGAAATTCTTGTGAAATATGCTGAAAGCGACCGTGTAGCATTACAGAATAATATTGAAGAGACCAATGAGGAAGTTGCCAAGTTGGAACAAACGGGGACAATACAGAGATATAGAAATGAAATGATTGTCAGACTACAAAAGGAAGTGGATGTAATAAAAAAAGAAAGACCTTTACATTTCACCGAGACAAATGCGATTATGAACAGGGACGCGTGTTCACATTCGCTAAAAAATATGATAATGTAAAGATAACTGGCACTGCGAGTGGGGTGAGAAAGCAACAACCGAGTACTAGCAGGAATCTCACTATACTATCCTCTGCATCTGACCTTAGCTCAGTCTTTACAGTGAGTCAGAAGTGGACCAACGGGAAACATCGAAGGCAATGGGGTTTCCAAAACGATCCCTGGCGCAGGAGGTCGACTCCCTGCGCCAGGACAGGCGACAAACCCTAAGGTCCAATGTGAAAAATGCAGGTGCGCCAAAAACAGGAACCTCAAATGGAGAGCCAGGCGCAGATGCAACAAAGCCAAGCAACAAGAAAAGGGTGAACAAACGGTGGCAAAGAAAGCAGTACTGAATGAAAGAAATCCTTGTACAATAATCAATCTGACAAACATAAAACTCAGTAAGAAGGAAACAAAAACTCTGGGGCATATTACCAACCAATAGAGATAATTTTTGTCTCTAACTTATTTAGAGACAAAAATTATCGCCGCAAATCGGCGATTTTTATCGCAGATAAACCTTGCTATTAGCAAGGTTTATCGCAAATGCGATAAAAAACGGCCGCAATGCATGAATATCGCTGAAAAGTCAGCGATATTCATGCATTATCGAGCAAATGCTCTTAGCCATGTTATCCACCTCCCATTGGATAACATGGCTAAGAACTGCTCCTGGGCAGGTGTTAGCTTTTGGAGATATTCGCGCTTAGCGCGACTATCTCCAAAAGTTGGTAATAGGAGGTAGCGAGGTTAGCGACTGTTTCCAGTCGCTAACATCTTGGCACGCCCACTTTGCATGTCATTAGTGATAAATATCACTGACATGCAAAGCGGGGCCCAAGATGGTCGCTATCTCCTATTAGCTGTCGCTAACTGGTGTTAGCGACAGCTTGGTAATAGGGAGATAATTTTATCTCCGCTTTCTTGGCTTTTAAAGCCAAAAAAGCGGAGATAAACCCCCTTGATAATATGCCCCTCTGTCCCTTGGCCTGTCATACAGCCCACAAGCGAATTTCGATTATGCCAATACAAGGGTTGACGTGTATAAATTTGTGCGCAAATTGAAGCTTTGTAAATACCATGGAACGCGAGGGGCTAATATAGAAATTCAAAGGCCAATGCGTGCACTACCTGCAGATAATCCGGACGGGTTATCAACACAAGACGGAATGTTATTGAATGATTTGGAGGAATTACATGCAGAGAGCAATACAATCACACAAGGATGTCAACTTATCGGAGTGGAGACAAGAGTACACACTCCATTTAAACCCAAATTTACTTTCTGCCCCCTCATGCTGAGAGATAATCTAGACTTGTTCAGTGAAAAAGTCACGAAGGAGCTAAAAACACTCTATTTCAAAACAATGCACTCAGCAAGTAAATTCAACCATCAGAACAATGAATACCACAAACTGGTGAAGAAACTACAAGCATTACAAAAAATTATAATTCGCCAATCTGATAAAGGGGGAAACATCGTATTGTGGCCACATGATATGTATATGAAAGAAGCGTTGGGCCAATTAAATAAAGAGACTGTTACAGACGGAGCAACCAATTACAAGTCAATACAGCACGTAATGAATTTTATGGAAAACTTGTAGCATGGAAATCAGCAGGCTTGCTTTCTCAAGATGAATTTAAATTTTTAAAGAACGATCACCCTAAACTTCCAGCAATTTATTTTATCACAAAAGTTCACAAATGCATTTCAACGCCCCCTGGTAGGCCCATTATATCGGCCTGTGGTGGTCTGCTGGAGAACACATCGCGTTATGTGGACTTTTTTCTACAAAACCACGATAAAAGTCTTCCTTCGTATATAAAAGATACAAGTGACTTTTTGAGAAAACTGAGTGGAATAAAATGGGAAGCAGACCACCTTTTAATGATTCTGGATGTCACAACACTATATACAAGTATCAACCATCGTGATGGCATCGGAGCAGTGGAGTTTTATTTAAACACAAGACCAGAGGACATGCATTCACATAACAAAATTTTATCTACCATGATTTTACCTGCCTTGAAAATAATTTCTTTTTATTTAACAACCAGATTTTTAACCAAATCAGGGGAGTGGCTATAGGGACCTGTTTTTCTCCCAGTTATTCTTGCTTACATATGGGTTACTGGGAGGAACAGGTCCTAAGAACAGAATATTTGGACATTTTAAAGAGTCAGGTTTTATGTTGGTACAGATTTATTGATGACATTTTTTTAATTTGGAAAGGAACTGAAGAAAGTGCTCAAAGATTTGTGGTATGTATCAACTGTAATTCTTTTAATTTAGGTTTTACAGCACAAATGAGCAGGGATACTATGAACTTTTTAGATGTGGAAGTTTACATTTCAGACAAAATGGTGAAAACTAAATTACACAGAAAGATAACAGCTGGAAACACAATGTTACATGCTACAAGCCACCATCCTGCCCATTTGATTAACAGCGTCCCCTATGGGGAGATGCTACGAATACGCAGGATATGTAGTGATGACAATGAGTGCAGATTAGCACAGCTAGAAAGTAAGAATAGATTCCGGGATAGGGGGTATTCTGAAAAAATGCTCGATATTGCTAAAAGGAAAACAACTGGTTTTAATCAAACGCAAGCACTCATAACTCGTGATAAATCATTGGTTGCACAAGATGAACCCTCTACTAGATTGATTTTAACATACAATTTGCAACACAAAGCTATACGCAAAATTGTGAACAAAAATTGGCCTTTGGTTAAATATGACCCAGTGTTAAACAACCAATCTATCCAGTCACCATGTATAACTTTCAGGAAGGCTCAATCCATGAGCAATTTCTTGGTAAAGAGCAGTCCGGAGGTATTGATGACTAAAAACTGGTTAAGTCCAAAGAATGGCTTTACACGCTGCAAAACATGTAAAGCATGTAAACATGGGGTTGACAAAACTAGCTACATTACACCATTCAAACCAAATCCAGTCCCAATCAATAAGAGTCTCAACTGCAAAACTGAATACACAGTTTATGTATTGGAATGCTCATGCAAATTACAATATATAGGAAGCACTAAACTGCAAGTACATAAGCGAGTGCTCCAACATTTGAGAGCAATTGTTAACAATGATGCAACTTACCCGGTTGCACGCCATTTTAAAGAGTATCATGACAGCAAGCTTGATGACCTAAAATACTTTGTCATAGATACCATTTTGCCCCAGAATCGAGGGGGGAACCGGGAAGCTTTACTGCGCAGGTTGGAGACATGATACATTTTAGAACTGGATAGTAAAATACCCCAGGGTTTGAATGCTAGTGAAAATTTGTATACATGCCTATAATTGAAATTGAGCTTTATAAATTGGATTTTTAATGAGATCTTAAAATCCATATTCAACTGCTGCTTGTCTAAATGAATACATTTTTTTCTTCCTATTATTTATTTTTGCACATTTGCACATTAGTAGGTCACGGCTGTGACCACTAAACACTATACAAAAACTTTTTTCAGCACGAGCACTTTAGGCCATTTAAATCATGAAAACTATTAATAGTCATGGCCCACTTGGGCAATATTATAAAGAGTCATATGTTTACATTTCCCCTTTGTGAATTTGCACACAAATAATAAACAACTATGCATTTATATATGGTTGGTGCTATAAGCTACAGGTTTTTTTTTTAATTTTGAAAAAAACTTTAAAACTCAAAACGAGGGTTTTTAAATTGCTTTTATTATATTTAATGCTTATTTATTTTTCGAAATGTTGATAATATTTATTTATTAACGTCTAAGTGTATATAGCATTATTACAAAGGGTTTATGATTTGACTTTGTTTTCAACTTTGAAATGATTAAGTATGTCTTTCATGTTTATGCCTATGACGTGGTAATGTCTGCACTAGCACTGTCACTTTAAATATGGGAAGCACTCCACATGCGCGTCATGTGATCAAGGGCACTGTGTTGACCGAAACGCGTCATGGCGGTGGTGCAGGGCGTTATTTCAAATAAATAAATTTGCACAGATTTCGGGTCTGCATCCGTTGCTTAAGTGGAGAAAGTGACACGAGACGGAGAAAGCAGCATATATATATATATATATATATATATATATATATATATATATATATATATATATGTATATATATATATATATTCACTGAAAAAACCATAGGTTTCACACCAGTTATAGTTAGGTGGAAATTTTACTCGCATAAAATCATTGAAATTCCCACGTTATAGTTAGTTGGACTCACTATAACGTGCGCGTGCAATGCACTGCTGATGACGTCACATATTACATCACTCATGACATGGTCAGTGACATCACTCATGACATCACTGATGACATCTCAAATGACATCACTCATGACAACATCCTTGTGACAAAGTGGCAGACCTCCTATCAGCATAAAATAACCTTTGACACACACATTCAAAAATAGAAACTAATATTTTCTTAAAAAAGGAGAAACCAATACCAATTACAACAACTTATTAGGTAATTCCAACATCTACATACACATCCACTCATTCACCAACAGTTCCATATAGTCACTCATGCATGTACTTACTCATCATATGTACTCATACACCTATACATCCTGTTACACACTAATACTCATCCATATAGTTACTCACACACAAATTCACACATGCAAATAAACGATCAAAAAACCATTTACTTGATTATACTGCTATATACACACCACTACACATACTTCTACAGAAACGGAAACATATTTACTCTCTTAAACAATCAATTATAAAAACACATACTCACTAACCCACCCATACACACAATCATCCACCCATACAGTCTTGCACACATGCTGTCTTCAAAATACATACAAATAGTGAGTCACTCATTCATGCATCTGTGCTCTAAGTAATATCCCCCACCGAACCATACAGACACTGATACTGATACTCAAAAAACAACTAATAACCCATATACACACTCATGTAGCTACTCACCAACCCATGCAGCCACTTATACACAAAGTGAGACACAGATACAGATATTTAAATATTTAAACATTACTCGCTAATATATGTATTCACTAAGATACATTTAATAAGTCAGTTAACCAATCAATTTTACACAAAAAAACCATCCATTTAGACATTTATTTAACCATTTATTCTTCCATCAACCTTTAGATATACATATATAAAAAATATTTATTTTTCAGAAAGATACACATTCACTGGATGATGTCATCAGTGATGTCATTTGAGATGTCATCAGTGATGTCATGAGTGAAGTCACTGACCATGTCATGAGTGATGTAATATGTGACATCATCAGCAGTGCATTGCACGTGCAAGTTATAGTGAGTCCAACTAACTATAACGTGGGAATTTCAATGGTTTTATGCAAGTAAAATTTCCACCTAACTATAACTGGTGTGAAACCTATGGTTTTTTCAGTGAATATATATATATATATATATATATATATATATATATATATATATATATATATATATATATATATATATATATATATATATATATATATATTTATATATATATATATATATATATATATATATATATATATATATATATATATATATTCACTGAAAAAACCATAGGTTATAGACCATATATAGTTAGGAATTAGCATTTAGAAAACCTTATTTTACTCACACAAAACCATTGAAATTCCATATATAGTTAGTTGCACTAACTATATATCGCGCACCCGCAATCCACTGCTGATGATGTCACATATTACATCATTCATGACATGGTCAGTGACATCACTGATGACATCACTGATGACATCTCAAATGACATCACTGATGACATCACTGATGACATCTCAAATGACATCACTGATGACATCATGACACACCAATACCAGTTACTACATACGCACTCACTGATTCCTACGTCTACACACACATTCACTCATTCACCCATACAATCACTCATACATACAGTCACTCATTATTACAACACTATCATATGCACTCATACACCTATGCAGACAGTCACACACTGCCACTCATCCATGGAGTTACTCACACACCAAGTCAGTCCTGTAAAGAATCAATCACACTTCCATTTCTTCATCTATACAGTTAAACACAGAACACCATACTTCAGTGACATCACTGATGACATCACTAATGACATCTGAAATGACATCACTGATGACATCACTGATGACATCACTGATGACATCTCAAATGACATCACTGATGACATCATGACACACCAATACCAGTTACTACATACGCACTCACTGATTCCTACGTCTACACACACATTCACTCATTCACCCATACAATCACTCATACATACAGTCACTCATTATTACAACACTATCATATGCACTCATACACCTATGCAGACAGTCACACACTGCCACTCATCCATGGAGTTACTCACACACCAAGTCAGTCCTGTAAAGAATCAATCACACTTCCATTTCTTCATCTATACAGTTAAACACAGAACACCATACTTCAGTGACATCACTGATGACATCACTAATGACATCTGAAATGACATCACTGATGACATCTCAAATGACATCACTGATGACATCATGACACACCAATACCAGTTACTACATACGCACTCACTGATTCGTACGTCTACACACACATTCACTCATTCACCCATACAATATCTCATACATACAGTCAGTTATTATTAGAACACTATCATATGCACTCATACACCTAGTCAGTCCTGTGAAGAATCAATCACACTTCGATTTCCTCATCTATAGTTAAACACAGAACACCATACTTTTCACACATATACTAACACATACTTACTCTCTTATACAATCACTGATACAAGTACACATTGATATGCACAGAGTCACACACCTCCCAGCCAGCCACACACACACTCAGTCTTCCATACATCCACTCATTCTTCAATATGTAAAACGTATTTAAACTTTACAAAAACACACAGACACTAGATGATGTCATCAGTGATGTCATTTGAGATGTCATCAGTGATGTCATCAGTGATGTCACTGACCATGTCATGAATGATGTAATATGTGACATCATCAGCAGTGGATTGCGGGTGCGCGATATATAGTTAGTGCAACTAACTATATATGGAATTTCAATGGTTTTGTGTGAGTAAAATAAGGTTTTCTAAATGCTAATTCCTAACTATATATGGTCTATAACCTATGGTTTTTTCAGTGAATTTTCAAGGTTTTGTAAATGCTAATTCCTAACTATATATGGTCTATAACCTATGGTTTTTTCTGTGAATTTCATTGGTTTTTTAACAGCTAATATCTGTAGCTGTAAAATGTATTCTTCTTTAAATCCAAAAATATATTTTATATGTTTATGAATAATTTTTTTTTTAAATATTTTTTTTTCTTCGTTCCCGCTTCGCGAATCGGGAAGCTTCCCGTTAGCTGACCTTGATGCCGCGAAATAGACCGCGAGCCGGTAAACGTTTCTTTACCGCAAGTGCCGCGTTAGAAAACAACATCGTGACGCCTCCCGTCCGCATGACGTTTCACGTTGTCGCGTGATACGTCATATGACGTGCTACGTTAGCGAACTGGTACGCGAAGCGAGTCGCAAAGCGCAGGTTTCTGGAAGCAAACCGGGAGGCCCTGCAAAGCGCTTAACGTAAACACAGCAAGTCATGTGACTTGGTAATAACACTTTTCATTGGTTCATTTCACTTTTGGTTTCCTAATGATGTAAGACTAGGTCATATAATCTAAAATGAACACTTTTGATTGGTTGAGAACTCTTGTTTTTCCCAAATGATGAAAATCCCTCCTTCTTTCCTCACTCTGACTTTCATCATTGTGAGAGAAAGACCCTTTGTGATCACTGAGCAATGGCTTCTTTAGTAGCTTCAGCTGGTGCTTCCCCACCACCTCCACCACATCCAAGGAAGAGTGGACCACCTGCTCAAGTTATAATTCAACAAGAAGAGGAAGAAGAGGAACAGGACGACGAGCACGAAGAGAGGCAGTTTTTGCCTGAGCAGCCCAGGACGTCTCACCGGAAAGAAAATTTCATTTGGCAATTTTTTAAAATTCCCAAAGGTCAGAAAAAAGTAAATGCAAGATACGTAACTTGCCTTATATGTCAAGATAGACTGTCCAGAGGAACCGAGAAAAAATACAGTTTCGGAAACTACACAATGCATCGCCATATGACTAGGTGGCATCCTAACAACTACAGTGCTGCACAGTTTCGGAACGACCTAGATAATCTTCCTATTATGGCCAGAAGATCTGTTGTACCGGAAGTAACGGGACCAGAGGGCAGGGAGATGGTGCCAAATATACAAATGAAATTTGGTGAAGTAAAACACATCTGCGTATTTTGCGATGGATTCATTTCCTACGGAGAAAGAAGCATCACTCTGATCAACAGAGCTATTGACTATCATATGCAAGTTTGTACGAAACGCCCAAAATAATAAATACTTCTTTTTTTGTTTTGTTGCTCCTGTTGAGCCCTTTACAATGAATCGTTTTCATTGCCCCCTCCAAGAAAAACCCCAAAAAATATAAAACTGTTCAGAAAAATTCAAAAAAAGTAAAAAAAAATTCCGAAAAATAATAAAAAAAATATAAAACAACAAAAACAATAAAAAAAAAGTTCTTTTCAGAACTACCTCCCCGTTATTAAAAAATTGGTACAATATTTGGAACTGTGCCAACCTCTATTTCTCTTAGTTCGCTTCCCAGTTCGCTCGCCGGTACGCGAACCGGAAGCGAACCAAAAACAGTAAGTATAAGGGAAGGAAACAGACACTTATGTTAAAAGAAAGACAGCTATAGGGGAGTAAACTAGAGATACTATTACCCGTAATCCACTGCTGATGATGTCACATATTACATCATTCATGACATGCTCAGTGACATCATCAGCAGAGGATTGCGGGTTTTTTGGCAACGTGCCTTATCCACGGTTTAATAACGCTGCCTTTTGCTTTATATAAGTTTTCAAATTGTATGAAATATATATCAATAGGTCGTTATGAACCTTTAGGTAGTGCTTTTCTTCATGAGGTCTGGTCGCTTCCATACACATACAGATGTTTCAAAGATGATCAAGAAGTTTATCTGAATGGAGAGGAATGCACTGAGACGCCAGATCATTCACTAATGTGTAGGCACATACAGTTACACGGTTCATGCAACAAACACCGACCAAATATGGCTTGCGTGTTGCAAGGCACGCCAGTTCCTGCTATCATCCCCACGTTCAAGTTGTTGGAAAATGGTAGTTATTTGATGCTCAATAATGAAGATTGTTCTGAGTTAATTAAAAGTATTCCTTTTATCGTAACAGTAAGTGAACGGGTTATTTGCTGCAGAAATGTTCTATTTCCTCCCACACATGAACATAGGGAGTTTTCAATCTGGCCACAAATACCAACCTTGGGACAGATTTCAACGGCATGGCAAGAATAAGAGCTCTTTTGTCTCAGAGAGAGGTGGCCTTGAGTTCGGCCCGTGAAACTTTCGTGCTTCACATAGCGAACACCCGTACAGAGGTGCAGACCCTTTTCAATTCAGATTTGCCTTTCAATTTCAGCAAGATGGTTCCGACTATCTTTAACGCATCCTCCACAAAAGCCCTGGCGCACTTTTTTAAAGTTGTTACCAGTGGTCTCGTGACTTCATTTGAGAAAATCTTTGGAGTCATCCCTGCTTCCTTTCATTCTATTTTCTCCACTCTGGTTCGTGGATTGGCATTTTTACTTGCATTACCAGCGGACGCTCTTGTGCTTTTTTACATTTTTAAATATGGATGTCCCTCCTATGCAACCTCCCACCCTGCAGCTGCTGACACTGTTCCGCAATCGCATGCTAGAATATTATGGCACAATGCCGTTGGCGATATTAAGCACGGCATATGGATTATCTTTTCGATTCTCCTACTTCACCTGTGTCCAGCCTGTATTTCACTGCCTGACCTGTGATTTCGATTGGGCCATTGATTTGTGTCTCTGCGGACCGGTTTCTCCTGACGTCGACTTTAATCAGCTGTTGACTCCTATCATTACTCACGAGTTGGTTTGTCCTGGCGAAAGGATTATGGCTGTGGCATTGATGCATGGACTACTTGGTCCCTGGAATTTACTGGCGGCAGCACAGTCTTTCTTGGAACAGAGCTTTCTTGAAAACCCACCGAGCTGTCCTCTGATGGTGATAGAGGATCCGGTGCTGGGAGAGCACGTATGTTCTTTTCCGCTTTTAAATTGGATGGCTGAACTGTTTTCGGATGAAGACGGTGACTTCCTATTGGAGGCTGTTGCAGCTTATTTTGCATGCACAGTTATGTCATAGACCTTTTTCATGTTTGATATGCTGAGTACTAGCATTTCATTGACAATTCATTGACTTATTTGTCAAGTTTTTATTATTTACCTTGCCTATTGGCTTAAGACTCGATAAAGTACTTGGCTGTTTTATTTTTCTTTAGCATTAAATTTTCCTCGTTTTTAATGCTTTACCTTGCGGACCGTCCACATATAAACTTGCAATCTGCTCTCATGAGATGGCACTTCTATTATCTTATTCAGTTCGTTTCCGGATCATGGGGAGGTGTCATCTAGGTCCTGGATATCTTTACACCGTGTTAAGTTAGCATGGGCTCATTACCGGTTTAAACGCCATTTTTCCTTTTTTGCAACTTCTGCACACGACACTTAGTTGTTGCTTTAGCTTTCCACCTAGTAGTTCATAGTGGTTTACATGAGAATAATATGTTATTGCTCTACTATCTGCTTTGCTTGTTAAACTATATCTGTACAGCGAGTGCTAAAGTTTCAAGAACAACACGATACAGAATTGTTATGAGGTCTGATCTCCACGACTTCATACTCATAACATAAGTGCAACTTCTGCCAATTCTGGGCATGAGGCGGGTTTTATATTGCTTTGCCGAACACACATACACAACAGTTGATGCGGTTCACATGAAGAGAGAGCTGGTGTATGCTGATGTGATTCCTTCAAATCTAAGACACTAAAGTATGGGCACGCCCTAAACCAACACAAAGAGACCTTCTTAGCAAATAATATAATATGTGTATTAGGGAGGGTGAGATATAAGCAGCCGCGGGCCGTGGAGGGAGTTACGGTGAGGCAGGGAGGCGGGGAGGGGGAGAAGCAGGGTGGAGCCCTCTCTACCTTGCCCCTCCCCCTCCCCGCCTCCCTGCCCCACCGTAACTCCCTCCACGGCCCGCGGCTGCTTATAAGTGTTGCTAACTCTTATTCATTTACAGCATGTTAACATACTGTCACCATTCGCTTTTTATGTACTAGTAACTATGCTGGTAATTTTGCTACTGATAATATGTGTACTTGTATTCTCCACCCTGCTTCTCCCCCTCCCCGCCTCCCTGCCTCACCGTAACTCCCTCCACGGCCCGCGGCTGCTTATAAGTGTTGCTAACTCTTATTCATTTACAGCATGTTAACATACTATCACCATTCGCTTTTTATGTACTAGTAACTATGCTGGTAATTTTGCTACTGATAATATGTGTACTTGTATTATCTAAGATACTACGCCTGAGAAGACGGCATTAGTAAATAAACATTTCAAATACACATGTGTTCTTCTTAACTCCATGTTCTGGTTTCTAAGAAATATATAACGACCGACTGTTCATGAGTTCCACGTATCCTGAGGTACTATAAGTTCATATTCTGGATTGTCTAAACATTGAGAGTTTGTTATATCCAATGTGACACTGTACCTAGCTTGCTAAGGAGTTTTTGATTACTAACGTGAGTTTTGGGACACCCTAATTCGCCGAGGTTCCAATCCTCTGTCCACAGTTCTGTGTGAGAACAGAAACCCTGCGACAGGGGCACCCCCGACCCTTGCTGGAGCTTCATCACACTTGCGATACAACTCCAGCAATGCGCCACCTTTACGGCACAGATACATCACGCATCTGTGCTGTTTTTGCCCCATGATGCGCCGCATTGTAAATGCAGCACACCATAGGTGACGGAACAGCGGCACAGAATGACTAACACATCCCTGGTGATGCGCCAGTCATCATAAATGTATCCCTATGCTTCTTATCTTGTTAGAGATGAACCGCCATATGTATCATCAAAGTTTTTTGCATTTCCTAAATAGCGAACTTTAAGGAATAAATAGCGATTCTTTACCATTCCTAGTTTGCGATTAGCTATTTGCTAATTACAAATTACCCATTAGTTTCCTTCATTTCCATAGGGCGGTTGGACTCACTTTTAGCTCGAACGGCTGAATGGATTTCCACGAAACTTGGCAAAATTGTAGGGACTGGTAGCCCGATGTGCCTTTGCTATGTCTCAAGATATATGCTCCAGTGGTTTTTACGAAAATTAACTTTGAAAAATATATATTGGGCTACATTGGCCTATATATATGTTGGAGCCCAAATGTAGCCCAATGTAGCCCAATGAAGCCCAATGTAGCCCAATGTAGCCCAAAGATGGCCGCCAGACACACAAAAAAACAAATGTAGCCCAAATATCAGCCAGATGTAGCCCAACTATAGCCCAGTGACAGAATGACCAATCAGTTTCGCAAACCTCCGTTACGCGAAGCGGAGCGCTGTTACAGATATATATCTTTTTTTGAACGTTAATTTCTCAAAATCCACTGGAGCACATATATTGAGACCTAGCAAAGGCACATCGGGCTACCAGTCCCTAATATTTTGCCAAGTTTCGTGCAAATCCATTCAGCCGTTCGATTATTATTATTATTATTTTTTTTTGCCCCGCGGGGCCCTTTTAAAACCTCCACATCAAACCTAGGGGGTCAGCGAGGATCTACTATGCCCCCTTATAGTTATTTCCCCCTTTGTTTTGACCTCCTCTTGTCTCTCGATCCTACCGAGAGACAAGATGGCGGCCGCTACGGACTTTTTGGAATGTTGACAGACGCCGGAGAACCAATCAGCTTCGCTTCACAAAGCTCCGTTGCGCGAAAAGTACGCGTCCTGGGACGCTGCCAGGTCCGCTGTTACAGATATATATCTTTTTTTAAACGTTAATTTCTCAAAATCCACTGGAGCACATATATTGAGACCTACAAAAGGCACATCGGGCTACCAGCCCCTACAATTTTGCCAAGTTTCGTGCAAATCCATTCAGCCGTTCGGGCTAAAAGTGAGGCCAACCGCCCTATGGAAAACTCAATGTTAAAAACACGTTTTGGGACCCCCCTTTTTTCTCGGCCCCCCCTTGACGACCCCCCCCCAAATTTTCAGGGGCTGCTCAGAAACAAAATGTGCCATTTTCCTGAAAATTTCAGCCAATTCCGTCCACAAACGCCAAAGTTATTAGACATAGAATTTTCAAAAATCCCATAGAGAAAAAATCCTAACTATATATACCTACTGGCGACCGCCAGTAGGTAATATATATATATATATATATATATATATAAAATTTCTATGGCAAAATGAAACCCCTTATTTTGTTCCTTTTCAAATTAAATGTATTAAGTGTTACCACTTTATTCCAATCAAGATGAATTCAGGTGTGCCATACTTTTGTCATAAGTAAGACTGTTAGCGTTCTAGTTGTTCTTTAGAACACTCTGGGACATTCTGTCATTGGTCTATAGTTGGGCTACATCTGGCTGATATTTGGGCTACATTTGGGCTATTTTGTCTCTGGTGGCCATCTTGGGAGACTGCATATCAGAATTTTTTTAATGAAATATAAGAGGATTTGAGAAGTCACTCAAAATGTGCCCTAATTTTTCTTTCTTCAGCACTAATCATAATTTATATGGCAAAATGAACCCCCTCATTTTGTTCCTTTGCAAATTAAATGTTTTAAGTGTTAACACTTTATTCCAATCAAGATGACTTCAGGTGTGCCATACTTTTGTCATAAGTAAGACTGTTAGCGCTCTAGTTGTTCTTTAGAACACTCTGGAACATTCTGTCATTGGGCTATAGTTGGGCTACATCTGGCTGATATTTGGGCTACATTTGTTTTTTTTTGTCTCTGGTGGCCATCTTTGGGCTACATTGGGCTACATTGGGCTGCATTTGGGCTCTAACATATATATAGCCCAATGTAGCCCAATATATATTTTTCAAAGTTAATTTTCGTAAAAACCACTGGAGCATATATCTTGAGACATAGCAAAGGCACATCGGGGTACCAGTCCCTACAATTTTGCCAAGTTTGGTGGAAATCCATTCAGCCGTTCGGGCTAAAAGTGAGTCCAACCGCCCTATGGAAATTAACATGGGGAAAACACGTTTTGGGACCCCCATTTTTTCTCAGCCCCCGCTTGACGGATCCCCCCGAAACTTTCAGGGAAGGAGCGGAGCGCAGTGAGGCAATGTTAAGGAAAATTACAGGCAGATCCCTCATTCGGCGCCAAAGTTATTCCCAATAGAATGTTGCGGATTTCCTATGGAAAACGATCCTAACTATAACTACCTACTGGCGACCGCCAGTAGGTAATATATATATATGTATATATATATATATATATATATATATATATGTATATATATATATATATATATCCAAACACCAAAAGTTGCCTGTAGTGAGGGGTCCACGCAGGTTACTTGCATAAGCCAGCTTCTTTAATAGAGAATTACATTGCAGGCAGAAAAAAGGAACTTCGCATTCATGAAAGTCCTGCCCGACGCGTTTCGTGCGGAGCACTTAGTCATGGGCTG
The DNA here is from genome assembly GCF_964261635.1 of Lissotriton helveticus. Taxonomy (NCBI): domain Eukaryota; kingdom Metazoa; phylum Chordata; class Amphibia; order Caudata; family Salamandridae; genus Lissotriton; species Lissotriton helveticus. Next base: position 1,115,782,977 of record NC_136072.1, read on the forward strand.
CGGGCTTGTAAAAAGAGTTCCAATCACAGCTGTTGTGTAGCACTATTAAATTACTCAGTCCCCACCCTGATGGGCGTATCCACTCGCATGGCTCTCTGGACTTCGTAGTGCTAGTGTCTTTCCCAAGTGGGTTGCAAGTGACTGGACCCAAATATTCACATTATTTTTCCCCAGTGGGTAGCGTTGTAACATCTCCTCCACTCGCAATGCTGTTTATAATTCAATATTGGGCTTCTCCTGCTCCCGAGGCGGTCGCGCCGCGTGGCGCCACAGCGGGACTGTACAACGGTACAGCGGGACCTCCCTCGCGGCTCAGACTGCGCCGCATTAAATCCAAACACCAAAAGTTGCCTGTAGTGAGGGGTCCACGCAGGTTACTTGCATAAGCCAGCTTCTTTAATAGAGAATTACTTTGCAGGCAGAAAAAAGGAACTTCGCATTCATGAAAGTCCTGCCCGACGCGTTTCGTGCGGAGCACTTAGTCATGGGCTGCGGGCTTGTAAAAAGAGTTCCAATCACAGCTGTTGTGTAGCACTATTAAATTATTCAGTCCCCACCCTGATGGGCGTATCCACTCGCATGGCTCTCTGGACTTCATAGTGCTAGTGTCTTTCCCAAGTGGGTTGCAAGTGACTGGACCCAAATATTCACATTATTTTTCCCCAGTGGGTAGCGTTGTAACATCTCCTCCACTCGCAATGCTGTTTATAATTCAATATTGGGCTTCTCCTGCTCCCGAGGCCATCGCGCCGCGTGGCGCCACAGCGGGACTGTACAACGGTACAGCGGGACCTCCCTCGCGGCTCAGACTGCGCCACATTAAATCCAAACACCAAACGTTGCCTGTAGTGAGGGGTCCACGCAGGTTACTTGCATAAGCCAGCTTCTTTAATAGAGAATTACATTGCAGGCAGAAAAAAGGAACTTCGCATTCATGAAAGTCCTGCCCGACGCGTTTCGTGCGGAGCACTTAGTCATGGGCTGCGGGCTTGTAAAAAGAGTTCCAATCACAGCTGTCGTGTAGCACTATTAAATTACTCAGTCCCCACCCTGATGGGCGCATCCACTCGCATGGCTCTCTGGACTTCGTAGTGCTAGTGTATTTCCCAAGTGGGGACTGAGTAATTTAATAGTGCTACACAACAGCGGAGGTCCCGCTGTACCGTTGTACAGTCCCGCTGTGGCGCCACGCGGCGCGACGGCCTCGGGAGCAGGAGAAGCCCAATATTGAATTATAAACAGCATTGCGAGTGGAGGAGATGTTACAACGCTACCCACTGGGGAAAAATAATGTGAATATTTGGGTCCAGTCACTTGCAACCCACTCGGGAAAGAAAGTAGCACTACGAAGTCCAGAGAGCCATGCGAGTGGATACGCCCATCAGGGTGGGGACTGAGTAATTTAATAGTGCTACACAACAGCTGTGATTGGAACTCTTTTTACAAGCCCGCAGCCCATGACTAAGTGCTCCGCACGAAACGCGTCGGGCAGGACTTTCATGAATACGAAGTTCCTTTTTTCTGCCTGCAATGTAATTCTCTATTAAAGAAGCTGGCTTATGCAAGTAACCTGCGTGGACCCCTCACTACAGGCAACTTTTGGTGTTTGGATTTAATGCGGCGCAGTCTGAGCCGCGAGGGAGGTCCCGCTGTACCGTTGTACAGTCCCGCTGTGGCGCCACGCGGTGCAACGGCCTCGGGAGCAGGAGAAGCCCAATATTGAATTATAAACAGCATTGCGAGTGGAGGAGATGTTACAACGCTACCCACTGGGGAAAAATAATGTGAATATTTGGGTCCAGTCACTTGCAACCCACTTGGGAGAGACACTAGCACTACGAAGTCCAGAGAGCCATGCGAGTGGATACGCCCATCAGGGTGGGGACTGAGTAATTTAATAGTGCTACACAACAGCTGTGATTGGAACTCTTTTTACAAGCCCGCAGCCCATGACTAAGTGCTCCGCACGAAACGCGTCGGGCAGGACTTTCATGAATGCGAAGTTCCTTTTTTCTGCCTGCAATGTAATTCTCTATTAAAGAAGCTGGCTTATGCAAGTAACCTGCCTGGACCCCTCACTACAGGCAACTTTTGGTGTTTGGATTTAATTCGGCGCAGTCTGAGCCGCGAGGGAGGTCCCGCTGTACCGTTGTACAGTCCCGCTGTGGCGCCACGCGGCGCGATGGCCTCGGGAGCAGGAGAAGCCCAATATTGAATTATAAACAGCATTGCGAGTGGAGGAGATGTTACAACGCTACCCACTGGGGAAAAATAATGTGAATATTTGGGTCCAGTCACTTGCAACCCACTTGGGAAAGACACTAGCACTACGAAGTCCAGAGAGCCATGTGAGTGGATACGCCCATCAGGGTGGGGACTGAGTAATTTAATAGTGCTACACAACAGCTGTATTTGGAACTCTTTTTACAAGCCCGCAGCCCATGACTAAGTGCTCCGCACGAAACGCGTCGGGCAGGACTTTCATGAATGCGAAGTTCCTTTTTTCTGCCTGCAATGTAATTCTCTATTAAAGAAGCTGGCTTATGCAAGTAACCTGCGTGGACCCCTCACTACAGGCAACTTTTGGTGTTTGGATTTAATGCGGCGCAGTCTGAGCCGCGAGGGAGGTCCTGCTGTACCGTTGTACAGTCCCGCTGTGGCGCCACGCGGCGCGACGGCCTCGGGAGCAGGAGAAGCCCAATATTGAATTATAAACAGCATTGCGAGTGGAGGAGATGTTACAACGCTACCCACTGGGGAAAAATAATGTGAATATTTGGGTCCAGTCACTTGCAACCCACTTGGGAAAGACACTAGCACTACGAAGTCCAGAGAGCCATGCGAGTGGATACGCCCATCAGGGTGGGGACTGAGTAATTTAATAGTGCTACACAACAGCTGTGATTGGAACTCTTTTTACAAGCCCGCAGCCCATGACTAAGTGCTCCGCACGAAACGCGTCGGGCAGGACTTTCATGAATGCGAAGTTCCTTTTTTCTGCCTGCAATGTAATTCTCTATTAAAGAAGCTGGCTTATGCAAGTAACCTGCGTGGACCCCTCACTACAGGCAACTTTTGGTGTTTGGATTTAATGCGGCGCAGTCTGAGCCGTGAGGGAGGTCCCGCTGTACCGTTGTACAGTCCCGCTGTGGCGCCACGCGGCGCGACGGCCTCGGGAGCAGGAGAAGCCCAATATTGAATTATAAACAGCATTGCGAGTGGAGGAGATGTTACAACGCTACCCACTGGGGAAAAATAATGTGAATATTTGGGTCCAGTCACTTGCAACCCACTTGGGAAAGACACTAGCACTACGAAGTCCAGAGAGCCATGCGAGTGGATACGCCCATCAGGGTGGGGACTGAGTAATTTAATAGTGCTACACAACAGCTGTGATTGGAACTCTTTTTACAAGCCCGCAGCCCATGACTAAGTGCTCCGCACGAAACGCGTCGGGCAGGACTTTCATGAATGCGAAGTTCCTTTTTTCTGCCTGCAATGTAATTCTCTATTAAAGAAGCTGGCTTATGCAAGTAACCTGCGTGGACCCCTCACTACAGGCAACTTTTGGTGTTTGGATTTAATGCGGCGCAGTCTGAGCCGTGAGGGAGGTCCCGCTGTACCGTTGTACAGTCCCGCTGTGGCGCCACGCGGCGCGACGGCCTCGGGAGCAGGAGAAGCCCAATATTGAATTATAAACAGCATTGTGAGTGGAGGAGATGTTACAACGCTACCCACTGGGGAAAAATAATGTGAATATTTGGGTCCAGTCACTTGCAACCCACTTGGGAAAGACACTAGCACTACGAAGTCCAGAGAGCCATGCGAGTGGATACGCCCATCAGAGTGGGGACTGAGTAATTTAATAGTGCTACACAACAGCTGTGATTGGAACTCTTTTTACAAGCCCGCAGCCCATGACTAAGTGCTCCGCACGAAACGCGTCGGGCAGGACTTTCATGAATGCGAAGTTCCTTTTTTCTGCCTGCAATGTAATTCTCTATTAAAGAAGCTGGCTTATGCAAGTAACCTGTGTGGACCCCTCACTACAGGCAACTTTTGGTGTTTGGATTTAATGCGGCGCAGTCTGAGGCGCGAGGGAGGTCCCGCTGTACCGTTGTACAGTCCCGCTGTGGCGCCACGCGGCGCGACGGCCTCAGGAGCAGGAGAAGCCCAATATTGAATTATAAACAGCATTGCGAGTGGAGAAGATGTTACAATGCTACCCACTGGGGAAAAATAATGTGAATATTTGGGTCCAGTCACTTGCAACCCACTTGGGAAAGACACTAGCACTACGAAGTCCAGAGAGCCATGCGAGTGGATACGCCCATCAGGGTGGGGACTGAGTAATTTAATAGTGCTACACAACAGCTGTGATTGGAACTCTTTTTACAAGCCCGCAGCCCATGACTAAGTGCTCCGCACGAAACGCGTCGGGCAGGACTTTCATGAATGCGAAGTTCCTTTTTTCTGCCTGCAATGTAATTCTCTATTAAAGAAGCTGGCTTATGGAAGTAACCTGCGTGGACCCCTCACTACAGGCAACTTTTGGTGTTTGGATATATATATATATATATATATATATATATATATATATATATATATATACATGTCCAGAAGAGCTAGTTGTGACCCTCCTGTCGACGTCGGTGCCAGCAGCGGTCACAACACCGCTAACTGTATTTCCCACAAGAAAGCACAATCCGGGACCTCCCAAATAACTCAAATAACTTCCAGCGGCACACCAAAGGATGGGCACAATAAGGATTTTATTGTGTCACAAAACAGAACAACGCGTTTCGGCAGAACCTTTGTCAAGTTACTGACCTGTGCCCAACTGACCTTAGAAATACATGTCAGCGTTAGTAAACATTGAAGAAACATTATAATCTGAATTACATTAGATGGAATTTGTGTGGGCATATGATAACACAAATACTAAGCAATGTTTAAAATTGTAATGTAATGTAATGTAATGCGTTTCTTATATAGCGCGGACTACACTCCAGGGAGCATCTTTGCGCTTTTAGTGAAAGAGATCAGAGAAACGTACAGCCAGGGGTCTAGGGAGTTGGTACATATTAGATTAGAGATATACATTGTGTTTCGGGTAAAATTACATTTCCTACTTGATCCAACTCGTAATCAACATAATTATTGCATTTAATTCAGAACTATTGAATACGGGCGATATCTGACTTAAAAATATGTCAGATACAAGCATGTTCGCTGCTATGGGTTAGATCTAAGCACATCCTTTGTCAGTTATGTATCTTAGGTAATGTAACTAATTGATAAACATAAAGCAAAGTAAAATGGATTTCATATCAGCAACATAAAGCTGTGCATCGGTGTTTACATTTCATCAGTTCACTTGCAAAATAATAAACGGCAACATGCAGAGAATCTGCCACTAGTCCATGATTATAATTCAAGTCAGATAAAACATTATAAAGGAAAATATTGCAGCTACCAGGTACATAACTGATATGTGCCAAATCAATACATTGTACACCCTGGTACTACTTGATGAATGCGGGGTAATGTACTCCTCACGACAGCACATGATCTTACTAAATTAAAACCAAATACTTAATCATAAAATGCAATTTCATTTTTGTTCCATTATGCATTTGTTTTATGGCTGATCCAATGACTGTACTGTGTGCACAATACATTATGGAAGAATTCTCTGTCATATTTTCAATTTATCATTACAAATCGGAAACAGTATCAAGTGCCACTACCTATACTGACAATCATGAAATTCTTTAAAAAAGTTCTTCCTGAATCATTTTCAAAAATGGATACAGGTCACCTGCAGTTTGTGATTTCATTGAATATTGTGAATGAAGAAAAAGAGATTGGAAGAAAAAAGGAAAAGGTTAAGGTGGGTCAGCTATGTCATATTGATACCCTGTCTACAGGTATCTGATCCAATACGCTAAGCCTAGTGATATGGAGTGAGTTTGAGGAAGTTGCAAATGCAAATATACTATCTCACTAATCCCACTTTCCAGGACTGTGTATTGTTGATAATGTCCAACCACTAACCCCACCGTCTAAAAAGTGAATTTTGCACACAGCTATGCTGCACAACAATAGCTTTGGAGACACAGAGGTATACTGATTATCAGTCATATCATTGATAGCCTATGTGAGTGGCCAGCTCCTCACCATAATTCATCCCATTAGGGATTTTTGTGTTCATCTCGATAATATATTTTGATTCTGTGACCCGTAAACGTTTCTCTCAATCTCCTCCCCTGGGATGTGACAAAATTCTGTCAATGCCAAAGAATTTGATCAAGTTGCATTGCTTTAATGTATTTCTTGATAATGCCTTGCCACTGGATATTTATAGTCTGCGTTGGTCACTGCTCTCATATTTTGCAATATGCAAGTTTTTAACTGTAACTTTGTACTACCCACATAGTTCAACGCACATGGGCATTCCAGGACATAGATAGTGTAGTCACGTGTGCATGTTATGAATTTTTTTATCTCCCTTTTCTTCATTTTGTCCTTTCCTACAAAGTCACTATCCCGACTGCTACTGTATCTGCAAGCTTTACAGAAATTACTCTTCCTGAATCTCTTCGCAGTTCCTAACCATGTCGTGGTGTTGGGCATGTTGTGGTAGCTATGAACTAGAGGGTCTTTCAGTGACTTGGACTTACTATAGGTAATGGACGGTGTTTTCCCTATACATGACCCAATTATAGGGTCAGACTCCAGTAAACCCCAATGTCATCTGATACTGCTTCTAAATTGGTTACACCTAGTGTTAAAGGTTGTGATTAATCTGGGGGCCTCAGTACCACTTTGGGTTTTCTTTTTTGTTGAGAAAAGAGCTTCATTGTGTGTGATGTTATTAGCTTTTTTACTGGCAGGTATGACCATCATATGCTTGTAGCCTCGTTCTCTGAATCTTTTTGTCATTGTTTGTTGTTCTTTGACAAAGCTACTCTCGGTGCTGAAATTCCTTCCTGCCGAAGGAATTCACAAAAAGGGATGCTGTTACTTAATGGAGCAGAATGGTTACTGTTTGCATGCAACAACGTATTTCCAGCAGTATCCTTACGGAAGAGGCTTGTAATTATTTTGCCATCTTCTATATGAACAGCCACATCCAAAAACTCACAATAGGAGGGGCTGATAGAGTGAATGAAGGTCAGATTTAAGTAATTCCTGCCCAATTCTTTGATGAACTCCTGTGCTAGATCCACCAGACCATCCCATATCAGGAACAGGTCATCAATGTACCTGATCCAGATAGGCATGTGTTCAGTGAATCTATCATTGGCTTTCACCCGTACAATACGCTCCTCCCACCAGCCTAGAAAAAGGTTAGCCAGGCTGGGGGCAAACATGTGCCCATGGCTGTCCCATAGTTTTGGCGGTACAGTGTTTTGCCAAAAATAAAAACTTTTTCATTCAAACAGAAGAACATCATAGTCTTCAGCATTTGTGTGTGATCCCAGAGAGAAATATGTCTTTCCCTGAGAAAATACATACAAGCCTCCAAATCCATATGTTGGTTAATGCAGGTGTACAATGAGCACACATCTAATGCTTTCATGTGGCAGTTATCCTCCGGCGTGATGTCAAATATGCGACGTAAGAAGTCGGTACTATCCCTGCAGTATGATCTGAGTTTTGTCATAAACTGGAATTATGATAGACAATTTTTCCATAATGCGTTGTGCACACAGTACAGTTATTGAATCAGCCATGGTACAGAAACATAATGGAGTAATAATGAAATTGTATTTTATGATTAAGTATTTGGTTTTGATTTAGTAAGATCATGTGCTGTCGTAAGGGGTACATTACCCCGCATTCATCAAGTAGTACCAGGGTGTACAATGTATTGATTTGGCACACATGTACCTGGTAGCAGCAATGTTTTCCTTTATAATATTTTATCCAACTTGAATTATAATCATGGACTAGTGGCAGAATCTCTGCATGTTGCCATTTATTATTTTGCAAGTGAACTGATGAAATATAAACAACGATGCACAGCTTTATGTCGCTGATATGAAATCTATTTTACTTTGCTTTATGTATATCAATTAGTTACAATATCTAAGATACATAACTGACTTAGGCTGTGCTTAGATCTAACTCATAGCAGCGAACATGCTTGCATCTGACATATTTTTAAGTCACATATCGCCTGTATTCAATAGTCCTGATTTAAGTGCAATTATTATGTTGATAACGAGTTGGATCAAGTAGGGAATGTAATTTTAAACATTGCTAAGTATTTGTGTTATCATATGCCCACACAAATGTCTTCTAATGCTATTCAGACTATAATGTTTCTTCACTGTTTACTAACGCTGACCTGTATTTCTAGGGTCAGTTGGGCACAGGTCAGTAACTTGACAAAGGCTTTGCCGAAAAGCGTTGTTCTGCTTTGTGACACAATAAAGTCCTTATCGTGCTCATTCTTTGGTGTGCCGCTGGAAGTTATTTGAGTTATTTGGGAGGCCTCGGATTGTGCTTCCTTGTGGGAAATACAGTTAGCGGTGGAGGTCCCGGATTGTGCTTCCTTGTGGGAAATATATATATTTATATATATAAATACATATATATATATATATATATTTATATATATATATATATATATATATATATATATATATATATATATATATATATAAATATATATATATATATATATTCACTGAAAAAACCATAGGTTATAGACCATATATAGTTAGGAATTAGCATTTAAAAAACCTTATTTTACTCACACAAAACCATTGAAATTCCATATATAGTTAGTTGCACTAACTATATATCGCGCACCCGCAATCCACTGCTGATCATGTCACATATTACATCATTCATGACATGGTCAGTGACATCACTGATGACATCACTGATGACATCTCAAATGACATCAC